>NC_091437.1:161605927-162310084 GCF_964237555.1 Oryctolagus cuniculus | reverse complement strand
AAGTGACCATCTTGCTTTTTGATACATATTATTTATAAATGCTGTAACATGGGGCCAGAGCTGTGACGCAGTGGGTTAATGCCCTGGTCTGAAGCGCCCGGCATCGCATATGGGCACAGGTTCGAGCCCCGGCTGCTCCACTTCCAATCCAGCTCTCTGCTGTGGCCTGGGAAAGCAGTAGAAGATGGCCCAAGGCCTTGGCCCCTACACCTGTGTGGGAGACCTGGAAGAAGCTACTGGCTTCGGATGGGCACAGCTCCGGCCGTTGAGGCCAACTAAGGAGTGAACCATTGGATGGTAGATCTCTCTGCCTCTCCTCTCTCTGTGTAACTCTGACTTTCAAATAAATAAATAAATAAATCTTTTTAAAAAAATATGAATGCTGTAACTTGTTTAAATGTGGGTTTTCATATTAAAATTGTGCTTCTTTTTCATATGTAATGAATTTACCTTGAATTTTTAGCTCTTGGGATTATGAACATATGTATGCTTGAAATCCATCCCTGAGAAATGATACTGCATTGTGATAAGATTAAGTAAATTAGTGGGAAAAGGCTTACCTGAGCTTTGCATTACAAATGGGAATAACCGCTGTAGTTTGTTGAGTTAGCCATTCCAGAGCTATCACACAAGTGAAATTTTCTGAATTTCTGTTTGAGAGTAACTTTCCAAAATAATTAACTTGCCTGTGTGGTACTGTATGGCTTTCAGTGTAATGAAAAGAAAAAAAAGTAAGAACAGTATTTGTGCAATGAAAATCAAAAGTTCTTAAACTTGAGATCCAGCCTGTGTTGAATGCAATTTGTCATGCATGGAGAAATAACAAAAGAAAATAATATTAAATTCATCTTAGTATAAGGTTTTTGCTGCTATTTGTTTTAATTTTAAAAGTAAATTAAATAAATTCACTTATTCTAGGTTTTGAGGAATAAACATACCATGGTACCATTCAGAAATAGTGATTTTTTTCCAAAATAACTCATAAGATTGCATTAACACTATTGTCTCATGTAATAGGTATTATGTTGTAGCCAGGCAACTTAACTTATACAATGGTTTCTTTTTAAAGATTCTGTTTATTTATTTGAGAGGTTGAGTCACATACAGAGAGAAGGAGAGATAGAGAGAAAGGTCTTCCATCCACTCCCTAAATGGGTGCAACAGCCAGAGCTGGTCCTATCCAAAGCAAGAACCAGGAGATTCTTCCAAGTCACCTATGCTGGGGACCAAGAACTTGGGCCATCTTCTACTGCTTTCCCAAGCCTTAGCAGAGAGTTGGATTGGAAGAGGAACTGAATCAGTGCCCATAGGGGATGCCAGCACTGAAGGCAGAGGCTTAGCCTACTACACCACAATGCCATCCCTATATCTTAATATCTAAATTTATAAGTAATAGTAATAATATTTTCAACTGTCAATATTTCATGTTTTCTGAATAAATTTTCTTTAAAATAATTGTTAGGAAAAGAGGTGCAGAAAGAGAAGAGGCAGAATGCGAATCTACAGCCAGGCCAAATTTATCCATAGAAAATAAACTCACAGAATTGGGTGGTGAACTGCTGACACGCACATTGATGAAACATGTGGCAGGAGGCCCTGACCCCAGGGGCAGGCCTTTTTATATCTTAGGATGGCCAGCAATGGGGTTGGGATGGGGGCAACAAGTGAGGTGAATTCCTTGGAACTGGTCTTTCAGGTGGCCACGTGGAGGGCCTCAGAACCTGGGGAAGAATGTGCGTGTGGAGTGTAAAGGCCATAGAGTGTGAGACCCAATTGGGATTCAAGGGCAAGGGATGAATTCCATTGTTTGTCTCTCTGTTGGGCAATGAGCAAGAGTGACTCAGGCTTATATTTTTGTTCCATCAATATTAATACAAAGCATTCCAATAAATGGGTTAGCAATGATGAGGCATTCAACTCTTTCAACCAGTATCCTAGAAACACACACCAGAAGTCAAAAACCATTTTTCCTTGAAGTGACCCTAACTAGCCTGACAAAGTTTTAAGCATGGGAATTTTCTAGCCCTTGCCCACATTACTACAATTTCTAAATTCCCTTTAGCACTGGACGTTTAGCTCAACTAGCATCTTGGGGCTATTTAAATTCTTGAGGTTTCAGTATTGTATGCCTAGGGAACACAAGGTCCCATTGTCTTTCTCAGCAAGGGGCATCTCCTCCTTCCTCAGTCCCAGAAATTGTAGTCAGTCCAGATGACTGTATTCCTCCTTGATTTTGGTTTCTACTCCATTTTTCCAGGGGAATAGAAAGTTGGTACCATATTACAAATTCATTGCTTCAAACATGAATTTTCTCTTTTTTAGAATTCAAAAACGTCTCATATCTACAGGGTACCAAACTCCTAATAACATATTTTATCCCTGGTGGACCATGATCTACACTGAATTCTATCTACTATGGAAACACAGTTGTAAATCTATATCTGAGTATCAATTGTTTTCAGTCCATTTTGCCCAAACCAGTGTTTCTGTTTAAAATGGGATGTGATTATCCTACCCTTCCATACTAAATACTTCCATTACAGGCATCTGTGTTTGAAGAGTTCAGCACTTGAACAGTGAATTTCTCATAGATTTCACCACTATCAAGATCAGGATCTCCTGTACACATCTTAAGGCAGCTCTGAATGTGCTGTATATTAGAAACCGCATATTAATAAACCTTGGCCTTAGAAAAGCTTTGAAGAATAAAAGCGATTTCACTTCAGATATCCCACTGAGAGAGTCATACAAAATCAGATCAGGGATTTCTCACACAGATGCCATTAATTCCTTTCATTTTTCCATTTCCTTTACATTTCCAACTTTTATCCTGGATCACTGACTTACTCCATTGCGTCCAGCAGATCCCGCCTTGTGTGAAAACAGAGGGGAAAAGATACAGCAAAATGCTCCCATCTGGGCTGTGTAAATATTGCTTTCTCTGGGTGAGACCAGAGAGCCCTCTCTTCTTGCTAGCCTCATGCAGGGATGCTTCTCTCCAATGGTCATAAACAAAACACTAGCAGATGTGAGGAACAAGTGAATATCAAGGAGACAGTTGTCATGGCAACCATCACCATGGAAAGTCCTCTAAACACTCACCCCTACACAGGCAGCCACTCAGAAATTCAGAGTAGTCAGCTCTCGGGAATACGGAAAAAAGAGCCAAAAGAACTTTAGCATAGTGAGCAGAAATGGGCTCAAAGTTGAAAAATCTGAATTCTTGTCACAAGTTTCACTTCTCTGTCCATGCCCCAGGCTTTCTCAAGGCAGAGTTGTGAAGGAAAATATTTCCTGTGGCTTTCTTTTGCCTGCAAGATAAAGACTGTAGTCTTTTGTCTGGTATTTGGGGGTCTTGCAGCCCTATTTTTTGGATCAGTTGTCAATTGTCTTGATGCTGTAACTGTTCAGGCGGGAATAGTATATAGCTCCCTCTGTCTTAGGTATAATACGAACTTCTAAAGATGCCTATTCACATTGCATTGGCAGTGTCTGTTTCTCGAAAACAGGTTCTTCTCAAATTCTCCTCTGTATGCCATATACATATGCACATACGTATATATGAATATATATTTGTTCATTGCATCATATAACCTGCATATATATGAATATACGTTTGCCTATTCATCATCATAAAGCAATTTAAATTTCATTTTCACTTAATCAAGCTCTATCTACCTTTAATTAAGGACTCAGTTAAGATATTTCAGATAACCAATAAGTCCATTCCAGAAAAACATTCATTATACTTTTTTTATAATTTCCCAAATTATAATAATCATAATGCAAATGAACAGTGTCAGAGTAAAGTGAAGAAATGAAATAATCAGTCTTTCTGTTCTGGGCAAAAACCAAGCTATTCCTCAAGGTTCTGTTAGTGGGAACCTTTTCCTAGAATCTCCTTTTGCTCCTAACATTGTGATCCCTCTTGAACAGCTGTAGCATCTCTTATGATTGCCTGGCATATTTGTCCCACTTTAGCTCGCCCTGTGTACTCATTTCCCAATGTCCTCCATCACTTTAATTGTTATTTTCTGGAATCCCCTTCATTACACCACCTTTTCCCGTAATCTTAGAATGGTGACACCACAAAGACATTACCTGTTGCATAAATGAATCTGCATGTTTGAATGAGTGTACAAATGTAATTATCAATCGAATTAAATGGATGTCACAAATATGGAAGAACCTAAGCAATATTTTATCCAAACTTCAAATAAAAAAGTGAGATTGTGCAATCATCATTAACATATGATTTCAGGTACTATTTTATTATTGCACATCATCAAGCTTTGTTTAAACTTCTTCCAGAGACTTAGTTGTGTACTAAATTGTGTTTGTGTCTTTGCAGATCATTCAGGTACACGGTTTTCAATCTATGATAGTCAAAATTAATGATAGCTACTGTATGTATCTCCCCAAAAGGGAAAATCCATAAAACATCATTATAATGTCACAGGAGCTATTTGTAAATGCAGTTTGATTGGCACATAGTAGCTTCAGAACATTGGATTTGAACACATAGAATGCATGAATATAAATTCGATTTTTAAATTAGTAAAATATTGAAAGGAACTATCCTACCACATAACTATGACTGTGAAAATGAATAAAGTTCAAAAGGGAAAATGCTTCAGTACTTAATGGCACAGTCAGGATAGTTAGTTTATTTCTTAATCCCAGGACTATTGTTCTCTCATATAATCCATGCACGGACTTGCAACTTGATTTTGAGTCACCTATATAATTTCCTCAACATCTACATTTTCCATCAATGGTATTTTCAGTTTGAATATTAGAAGAAAGATCACAGAATACTCTTCTTGTCATCTCCAGATTGTTTTAGGTCAATTTTCTAGTAATTTACACAAAGCTATGGACTTTTTAATACTTGACTGAGCTTTGGCAGAAACTTGTAAATGGCAAGTTTAATATTATTTTTAAAATGTTGTAATTCCTAAGATGATGTAGATATTTAATTACTTCATATTAAAAATATGGAGGTAAGAGTTAAAGCAGTGATATCCACTTACTTTTAAATACATTTCTAAAAACCATGGGCCTCTGCCACTGTAAAGGCTGTTACCTGTAACTAGTGTGTCCTAAATACAGCAACTTTTAGTGTCTAATTTCATATTAATCAAAGAAATCTTGACAATATTTCTACAATAGCAATAGCATAAATTTTTCATCTGACATTAAAAGAACATTATTGATGTAGAGCAAATTAATAAGGAGAATGAGATACTTTTATTTAAGTAGTTCAGAAGTACCATTACATTAATCATCTAAATATAATTAGTTATATAATAGGATCTGAACTGTAGAATGTAGTAAGATTCAAAAACACAAGTCAGAAAATATTCATGGAAAGTTTTGGTTACTATAATTTTGAGTTGTTTTTATGTTCAATTGTAGAAACCAAGAAAGCTCAAGAGAGTAGATGCCTGAGTCTACTTAGAGTGCTGCAATACAATATCACACACAGGGTGACTGAAACAAGAAAAATTTATATTCTCACAACTCTACCATTCTGGAGCCTGGAAAGTCTTACACTAAGGTTAGGGTTGGTTTCTGGTAAAAGCTCTCTTTCTGGCTTATAAATGGCTACCTTCTCCCTATGTCTTAATGTTGTCTTTCCTCTTTGTGTGTATGAAGAGAGTAAGAGTGAGAGCAAGAGAAGAGAGAGACAGAGCAACAAAGAGAAAGGCCGACAGAGCACTACTTAGCTCTCTGGTGTCTCTTTATTGGGACACTAATCTTAACAGACTGGGGTATTCCACTTTCCTGCGGCCTCTTAATACTTATTCCTTTCTTAAAGTCCTCTTCTCCAAATATAGTCACACTATGGGTTATAACTTCATAACTTCATTACATCAATTTTGAGAAAACACAAACATTCAGTCCATTACAGTAAGGAATATTATAATGTGGATATATTCAATAAGTAATATAGCCCATGCACTGATCTAGCTATTAACAATTAAACACAGAGTGCTAATGGATTTCTTTGGTAAGATCAAACTGTATAAATTAGGAGATTTGGTGGTAAGTACTGGATACAAATTTACCGACATGACAGTTAGCACATATATACATTTGTGTGCATGTGGTCTGTTCATCAATGATTCCTGAGAAACAATAGTCTGGAGTAATGACGTTGGGAAAAAAAAATAAAATTTTCAAAGCAGGGAACTGATTACAGGAACTACAATGATCCAATATTCTCATGAATTATAGCAGGGATGAGTAAACTCCAGTTCTATTTCTATTTATAATTCATATTCCCTGTGTTGGAATAAACAGGATTACACATCCTCCTCTCTGTATAAATTGTCATTCATCCCAAGACCACCAGTAAGTGAACAGCAGACATGCACAACTAACTCCTATAGTGAAACTTCCTTCCCAGAAGTTTGGGTATCCTTTCTCCAATTTGTTTTTCAGAAGGGAGCATTGAGGTGGTGTTGGAAGTTGAATGAGAAACTCATACAGCCAAGCGGTCAAGTTCAAGCACACTTCTTCTGGGAACAATAGAATAGGAGATCTGGCTTCTTTGCCCTTCTGATCTTCCTTATGTGTCAAACAACTCAGTTCTTTACCCTACAAGAGGAAGTTGAATTTGAATATGTTCCTAAAATAATCAATAATGTTCCTTCCCTTTAGTGGATCAGTTACATTTTATTCTTTAGAAAACCACTACAGGGGCCCCACAGCGGGTTGACACTCTGACCTGAAGAGCCAGCATCCCATATGGGCACTGGTTCGAGACCAGGCTGCTCCACTTCCTAACCAGCTCTCTGCGTGGCCTGGGAAAGCAGTAGAAGATGGCCAAGTCCTTGGACCCCTACACCCACGCGGGATACCCAGAAGAAGCTCCTGGCTCTTGGCTTCGTATTGGCACAGCTCTGGCCGTTGCGGCCAATTTGGGAATGAACCATCAGATGGAAGGCCTCCCCCCTCTCTATGTAACTCTGACTTTCAAATAAATAAATAAATCTTTAAAAAAAAGAAAACAACACAACTACAAATACATCATAAAACATTTTAAATCTACAGCAAACACCAAATGGATCATTCAAAATCTCAATGCTGTTACATATTCCAGCTTTTTCCCTCCATTAATCTGTTTGCTACATGATTGCAGTTATAGTATAAAATCTGGTCTCCTCTTACTAACCTTAATGGAGTTGTTTAAACAAACATAGGCTTTGCTTTGCTTTGTAGTTTCCTGTACTTAGAAGGTTACACAATGTCCTTCCGCCTCAGTGACTCGCTTGTGGTGCTAATGGCGGTGGTTTTTGTGGAGGTGGTAGTGGTGGTGTGCTTGTTTCCCACTTGTGGATAGAAATCTGGACCAAGTGACTGAATGCAGTTTGTTTCATTCTGAGAGTTATAACTGATGATTGCTTATCTTGCTTCTTACTTTTGTTATGAAGTAAATCACAGTAGCATTTGAAGTAAACTCCACATATTTGGGAGTATTAGTTAAAAGAAAAACCTACCTTCATTTTGATCAATAGTAGATGAAAAGCTCGGGAAGAGGAATGGTGTGAAAGGAGTGAAAGAGGTGAGAAAGCAGATGCAGTCACCTGGGCCCACAATTCAGCAGTGCGATGTCACACAGAGGTGGCAAATCAACTCACTAAACTAACAGTTGTCTGATCGGCAACTTTGTCAAATGACAAAGTATTTCAGTGTTAAATATCTATAAAGTCCATGATAATTTTTATGGAAATAATCATTTTAGCTACATTTGATAGGCTTCATTTGGGTAAAGTTCACTGATAGGTATTAAGCTTATATTCCCATCAGAAATTTAAGCATGGATTTATATCATGAAACCTAAAATTATAAGTAAGTTTCTATGTTTATTATTTTTAGAAAATATTCAATATTTCAAAAGGACATTTAATCAGTAAACAAAATATCAGGCTCAGAACATGAACATCTAACTGAAGTACTTTCACCACAAATATAATATATGGAATGAAATCCAAAACTATATGGAAAAGTTAATAATTGAGTTATGAACAACTAAGAAGTCAGGATTAGCTTGATGTAGAATTGAGTTTGAGTCATTGGTGAATCAACAGTAAAATCACTTAAACTTTAGCTATATTTAAAGGTGACATTTAATAATTTTAGAGTATTTGCAGAAGCTGAGACAATCCTATCACCATAGAAAATTTGAAATACAAAACCCTCAAAGGTAAGCTGAAAATTTTAAGTTAAAATGACCTTTAAGAAATTGATGAAATACGCATTTCTTAAATGAAGAATACAAATGGCCAACAGGCAAATGAAAAAAAATGCTCAACCTCACTAAGCATTAAGGATATATAAGTCAGAAACATGATGAGACACCTCACTTCAGTTCAATCAACTATCATCAAAAAACAAAAGGAAGTAAGAGTAGCCAGCATGTGGAGAAAAGGGTACACTTGCACACTGTCAATGGAATGTACATTAGTGCAGCCATTATGAACAATGATATGATGCTCCTCCACAAATTAAAAATAGAATAACTGCATTATCCAAGAATCCTACTACTAGGTATAGATTCAAAGGAAATGAACTCAGTATGTAAGGAAATATCTGCAGCCCATGTTTATTGCAGAACTTTTCATAATAATCACAAAATAGAATCAACTCAACTGTATATAAACTGACAAATATGTAAATAAAATGTATTGTTATATAAGATGGAATGCAATCTAGCTATGAAAAATAATGAAATTATTTTATTTGTCACAACATGTTGGAATTGGAGGATATTATGTTAAGTGAAAGACATGTACAACATGACCTCCCTAATATGTAGAATCTGAAAGTGTTGGTCTTATAGTTGAGAGTAGAATAATAGTTACAGATACCGGGGAGTCAGGAGCAGAAAGAAATGCACAATGGTTGATGAGAGGATGCTAAAGTATAGCTGGAGAGGGAATATATCAGCTGATTTTCAGTAGACAATGATAAAGTATGACATATTTCAACTTGAACTCAAGAGAATGCTGGAATACAAGGTCAAGAATGATTTGTTGAACTAAAGTAAAACCAGTGTGTATCAGGGAATGAGAGATGGAAAAGAGAAATAAAAGGAATTTTCCAAGTAAAAGAGCACCAACCATTTAAAACACCCATAAGAGTCATTCAAATTATTCTGCCATCTTCTGTATCTTCCTCAAGTTTGTTGTACGTAGTACTTATTGCATCTTTCCTTCTGTGTTCAATGGTAGTAAACGTATAGCTCAAAGCAAAAGCAGAACCCTGTGAGTTACTTTGAGAATAAACGATTTCATGTGCCTGACAACCCCAGAGACCAAGAAAATCATCTTCAAGTTAGTAGATGTAAACAAAAGCTTCACGGGACTAACTAATTGGTTCAAGCATAACTTAACTGTGATCCACCAATGAGTGAATGGGCAGATTAATGCTTGTCTTCTGATGATGAGTATAACAGAGACAGCTGCCTATATTCATCCTGTTTTAAAGCCAGATTTGGGACCGAAGAAGTCCCAAAGGGCAGGAAAGGAATAGCAAAGAAGGATAAATCCATGGAGTCTGAGATGGGGAAGAAAGAAGGTCATTGAAAACAATCTAGATTATAAAATGAGCTCCAAGTGAACCCCAGAGTACTGCCAATGGAACTTTGAGAAATGGAGAATTGAATTCCTCAGGAATCAGATGAGACCACAGATAAAAATATCCTTTGAACCAGGGAACTCTGGAAAATTGATACTTGATTTTGAAAGTAAAGCAATTCTTTACTTGATTCAAAAGCATCTTCAGAGGGCAAGAGAAGTTTAATGTGTGTACAGTGTGTTTGAAGACTTTTCTCAGGACCAAGAAGCCCCCCGTGGGTACTGTAAACTGGTTTATTATCCATTATCTGTAACACAAAGATAATGAAAGTGGTACAATTGTCTGTTCTGAAAGCCCACAGGAATACCAGGACTTGACAGCCATGATATATCTCGGTTAGTTTTTCCTGTGTAAAGCCATCACAAATCACAGATCAGGCAGCATGTTGGTTAAAGAGGCTACACATTGCGATGATGGAGTCACACATTTATCTTCATTGAAATACACAGACTGTTCTATGGTTGATAACATAAACCTCACTCTATACAAAATCCTTTCCCCTAATAACTTCTCTTAACACTGTGATTAAAATTGCCTTTGTTTTTTAGTAATAAAATGATCCACCTTTCTTAAGTAGTCACTGACATTTTCAAACTGATGTGTAAAACGAAAATCTGGAAAATGATAGAATTTAATGAAATGAAGGATCCAAAATTGTCTAAGGGAAAAGGAGATTAATGTTTAAGTCATGTATTATAATAAGTACGGAAGAGTATGAAAAATTCAATTCCACTTAAAATTCACCTTTGTGTTTCTGATGCTTCATTTAAATGAGACATCTGTTCCTCAAAGACCAATTGTACATGCTTGGATAATCAGATTGAGATAGGAAGAGAGGAGGGAAGAAAGAGAGGAAAAGGAAATGGAGGAAGTGGGGAGGGAGAATAGAAAATGAAGGGGGAAGAGAAACAAAGTGGAGCCCCCCAATAGTCACCATGTGTTTACTACCTACCAAGGTCTGCTGTAGTGGATGTCTTATACTCTCTCCAATTTTGCCCAGAATTCCACCCTGCTAGGAAAGGGATTTTTCTCTGTGATCTCAACATTACATTCCAAAAAGCTCTTCTTTTAAAGGAACAGAAAAAGGATTTCTCATAAGTAAATAAGTGGAAGAATCATCCAATTTCTGCACATGTGAAATGCTGGTCCAGCTTGCATGCATGTGAGGAACACTTCCTGCCTCCCAGGCCCCTCCTCGTTGTTCCTGTCTTGTCATTCTCTAACCTGCCCAGCACAAGAAAGGGATCAGAATGGACTGAGTGACTGATGTTAACGTGAATCGCATCTTGAGATGAACCTTCATGCTACATGCTTGACATACAGGCAGGACCTTCTCCCATCCTGATGCCCTCAAGTGGACATTGTCACTTCCATTCCCTTGGGTGAAGATGTTCTTGCCCTTCAGAGATTGAAATGAGAGATGAGTTCTCTTTTCTCCTGCCAATCTTTCTTCATTTGTATTTCTGCCCCTCTTTATCACTTCCATATTAGCTCAGCGATGAAGGTCTTCATCTCTCCCAAGACTGGGCCTCCCATGGGGGCTATGCCAACCTCTTCTCTTATAATTTAAATTTCTCTCCCTTAAAATAACACACAAATAAAAATTTCTGATTTCTCCTTCAACTTCTTTCTTTTTTTCAAGATTTTTATTTACTAATTTGAAAGTCGGAGTTACAGAAAAGGAGAGGCAGAGGCAGAGACAGAGAAAGTCCTTTATCCACTGCTACACTCTCCAAATGGCTGCAATGGTCACAGCCAGGACCTTCGTCTAGGTCTCTCACTTGGGAGCAGAGGCCCAAGAACTTGGCCATCTTCTGAGGCTTTCCCAGGTGCATTAGCAGGGAATCGACTCAGAAGTGGAGCATCTGGAACTCAAACCAGCACCCACATGTGATGCTGGTGCTGCAAGAGGTAGCTTTACCTAACCTGCCACAGCACCACTCCCTCAGCTTTGTTCTTGATACATTAATTGTTTCTTTTTAAATTTATTTATTTTTAACTTTATTTAGTAAATATAAACTTCCAAAGCATGGCTTATGGATTACAATGTTTTTCCCCTCCATAATTTCCCTCCCACCCGCAACCCTCCCATCCCCGCTCCCTCTCCCATTCCATTCACATCAAGATTCATTTTCAATCATCTTTATGTACAGAAGATCAAGCTAGTATATATTAAGTAAAGATTTCAACAGGCTGCACCCACACAGAAACACAAAGTGTAAAATACTGTTTCAGTACTAGTTATAGCATTACTTCACATTGAACAACACACTAAGGACAGAGATCCTACATGAGGAGTAAGTGCACAGTGACTCCTGTTGTTGACTTAACAAATTGACACTCTTGTTTATGGTGACAGCAATCTCCCTAGGCTCTTGTCATGAATTGCCAAGGCTATGGAAGCCTTTTGAGTTCGCCGACTTCGATATTATTTAGACAGGGTCATAGTCAAAGTGGAAGTTCTCTCCTCCCTTCAGAAAAAGGTACCTCCTTCTTTGAAGACCTGTTCTTTCCACTGGGATCTCACTCACAGAGATCTTTCATTTAGGTCTTTTTTTTTTTTTTCCCTTTTTTCCAGAGCTTCTTTGCTTTTCATGCCTAAAATACTCTCATGAGCTCTTTAGCCAGATCTGAATGCCATAAGGGCTGATAATGAGGCCACAGTGCTGTTTAGGACATCTGCCATTCCATGAGTCTGCTGTGTATCCCGTTTCCCATGTTGGATCGTTCTCTCCCTTTTTAATTCTATCAGTTAGTATTAGCAGACACTAGTCTTGTTTATGTGATCCCTTTGACTCTTAGACCTATCAGTATGATCAATTGTGAACTGAAATTGATCATTTATTTGAAAGCAGAGTTACAGAGAGGCAGAGGCAGAGAGAGTAAGAGAGAGAGAGAGAGAGGTTTTCCATCTGCTGGTTTACTCCCCAATGCCGCAATGACTGAAGCTGAGCCTATCCAAAGCCAGGAGCCAGGAGACTTCTCCAAGTCTCCCATGTGGATGCAGGGGCCCAAGGACTTGGGCCATCTTCCACTGCTTTCTCAGGCCATAGCAGAGAGCTGGATTGGAAGTGGAGCAGCCGGGACTCGAACTGGCGCCCATATGGGATGCCAGCATTGCAGGCAGCAGCTTTATTAGCTATGCTATAATAGCACCTCCCAATGTTTTTTGTAAATTCATTTTTTCACTCTCTAAAATGTTAGTGTGTGCTCCAATTATTTTAGCTCCTTCTCTAGATATTAGTTTTCTTTTCCATGTATTCTCACCACAAACTTTAGATACTGTTGATTTGGGGGATTTTCTTTATGATCTTTTTTCAAAGTTTTATTTAAGTAACATAAGTTTTATATACAGATTTCAGAACATAGTGATACTTCCCCCCTGCCCTCCCTCCCACCCAAACTCCAAGCCTTCTTCCTCTTTCCTATCACATTCCCACTCTAAATTTTTAGGAAGATCTATTTTCAGTTTACTTGATGATGGTATAGTTAACCCTACATTAAGTAAAAAAGTTCAACAAATAATACAAAGAAAAAGAAACCATTGATCCCCAACAGAAGAGACAAGGGCAATAAACATTTGTCGAATTTCAAAATGTCCATTTCACTCTTAAACATTACATTTTAGGTACTCTATTAGTTATCTCAGATCAGGGAAAACATTCGAATCTGTCTTTTGAGGACTGGTTTATTTCACTAAGTATAATGGTTTGCATTTGCTTCCATCTGGTTGTAAAAGACAAGATTTCATTTTTTTTACAGCTAAGAGATATTCTAAAGTGTGTGTGTGTGTGTGTGTGTGTATCTCCCCATTTCTTTATCTAGTCAACAGTTGATGAACATCTGGGTTGATTCCATATCTTGTCTATTGTGAATTGCGTTGCAATGAACATGGGGGTATAGATAACTCCTTTATATGCTGATTTCTTGTGGTTTGGGTAATTTCCCTGGAGTGGAATGGCTGGATCATATGGTAGGTTTATATTCAGGTTTCTGAGGTATCTCCATACTGTCCTCCACAGTGGCCGTACCAGTTTACATTCCAACCAACAGTGGATTAGGGTAGCTTTTTCCCCACATCCTTACCAGCATCTGTTGTTTGTTGATTTCCTTATGAGAGCCATTCTAACTGGAGTGAGGTGAAACCTCACTGTGGTTTTGATTTGTGTTTCCCTGATGGCTAGTGAGCCTCAGCACTTGTTAACTATTTATGGGCCATTTGAAGTCTCTTGAAAAAGGCCTTTGTCCATTTTTTAACTGGATTGTTTGTTTTGTTGTTGTTGAATTCCTTGAGCTCTTTATAGATTCTGGATGTTAACCCTTTATCAGTTGCATAGTATGCAAATATTTTCTCTCATTCTGTCAGTCCTCCCTTCACTTTGATGACTGTTTCTTTTGTAGTGTAGAAACTTCTCAGATTGATGTAATTCCATTTGTCAATTTTGGCTTTGATTGCCTGTGAAAAACTGTTTGTCTATGCCAATGTCTTGCCGAGTTTCTCCAATATCCTTTATTTATTTATTTATTTATTTGACAGGCAGAGTGGACAGTGAGAGAGAGAGAGACAGAGAGAAAGGACTTCCTTTGCCGTTGGTTCACCCTCCAATGGCCGCTGTGGCCAGCGCACTGCGCCGGCACACCACGCTGATCCAATGGCAGGAGCCAGGTACTTATCCTGGTCTCCCATGGGGTGCAGGGCCCAAGCACTTGGGCCATCCTCCACTGCACTCCCTGGCCACAGCAGAGAGCTGGCCTGGAAGGGGGGCAACCGGGACAGAATCCGGCACCCTGACCGGAACTAGAACCCAGTGTGCTGGCACCACAAGGCGGAGGATTAGCCTAGTGAGCCGCGGCGCCGGCCCTACAATATTCTTTAGAAATTTTATAATATCTGGTTGTAGATTAAGGTCTTTGATCCATTTTGGGTGGATTTTTGTGTAAGATCTAAGGTATGGGTCTAGTTTTCCCAGACTACTTGTTGAAGAGACTGTGCTTGCTCCATGGATTAATTTTAGTTCCTTTGTCAAAGTTGGGTATAAATGCATGGCTTGAGTTTTGGAGTTTTTGTTCTGTTCCATTGGTCGACATCTGTTTTTGTGTAAGTAGCAGGCTGTTTTGATTATAACTGCTCTGAAGTATGTCTTGAAATCAGGTATTGTGATGCCTCTGGCTTTGTTTTTGTTGTGCTCATGTTGTCTTAGCTTCACCAAAAGAGCAAATTATCAAGTCCTGATTCAATATCACTTTTTCTGACTTGCTGAGACTTGATTCATCATTCTACCTACCTTCCATTTTCTGATAGAGCATTTCTATAGTTAGTAGAGCACTTATCCAACTATGTTACAGTTAAATTTTCTCATTTCTTAATATCCTTGATGCCAACATCCTGTATTATATATAACACTTGTTGTTTGTTTCTGTTTGTGTATTCTTTAACTGAATACCCAACATATGTTGGTTTTATGACTCTCAGAATAAAATACTTTGAGAAATTTCCAAAGTTCCAGGACTTAAAACCTGGTTTAGTGATGCATGTATTAAAATTGATATAAATGAAAATAGATTATTATTATAAATGTATGTGTGACCAGTGGAATTCATTTGTGTGATATTTATAGTATTTTGAACTTATCAACATTAAAAATTTAATTTGCAATTTTGAGTACCAGTGAGGATATTTTTTGGAATTATCAGTCTCCTCTGTGTCACATTGTAATCTCAATAATTTATAAGGGAATTTCAGAAGGATGTCTAAATGCAGTTTGTTTGTGTCAAAAATTAAGTATCATATGCATTCCTGAAACAAATGATAAAGTACAAAAAATACCATTGTGGCAGTAGCAGTAGTACTAATACTAAATAATTTTACAACAATATTTCTTTGTTTCATGCATTAAATTTATTAATTTACTTAATATTTGAAATAACACTGAAGAGAGTATTTATATGTTAATAAAACTGTTTGAAAGATAGAAATTTGTTTTTTGCTCAAAATGCCTAGACCAGCATAGTTAATATATCACAATTTACACATTCTCACATAGCTAATGTATCATTCAAGTCATTAACTATTAGTGTGTAATTGCCACTGCATAATTTAGAGAATTAAAATTAGATGCAGTTATTATTTGCTTTGCAGGTGGGAATTTTTGCTGATATGAACAAAGTTCAGGTTATCTCGGCTTAATCTCAGATTCAGATTCTGTTCATGATTTTGTTGCTGCTGCTTATAGGGGGCCACCCAGATCTCCTCTTTCTGTCTTTGCTGTTCTCCTCGCCCAGGCTACTTCCCTTACTAGCTCACCAATGTTCACAACCAATAACACAGAAGCAAGAGCAAGTGCATCTGATTGGACAAGACAGCAAGTGAGTGTGCACATCAACGGTCCAGTTTCTGCTTATTTCATTTTTTTTTTTTTTGACAGGCAGATTTAGACAGTGAGAGAGAGAGACAGAGAGAAAGGTCTTCCTTCCGTTGGTTCACTCCCCAAATGGCTGCTACAGCCGCTGCACTGCGCCGATCCGCAGCCAGAAGCCAGGCGCTTCCTCCTGGTTTCCAATGCAGGTGCATGGCCCAAGCACTTGGGCCAGCCTCCACTGCCTTCCCAGGACACAGCAGAGAGCTGGACTGGAAGAGGAGCAACCAGGACAGAACTGGCGCCCCGACCAGGACTAGAACCCGGAGTACCAGCACCACAGGCAGAGGATTAGCCTAGTGAGCCGCGGCACCAGCCACTTATTTCGTATTTACTCACATCAGAATGCCCAAAATAAGTCTCATGGACAAGGCGAGTCAAGACAGGAGGAAATACAGTTAAATGACAAATAGCATGCATTGTGGAGGACATTAATTACAGAAGCCTACTATTACACAAATGTACTCTAACCCATTTATTCACATTCCTCCATCAAGCAAAATGTATTCTCCTTTCCCAAGAGTTGAGTCTCAGGCTTTGGTTTTCTCATATATAAAAATGTTACCAAAATGACCTCCACAATTTGTTGTGAGGTTTAAATTAAATAATGATGATTCAAGAGGTTTAACACTTTAATATATATTTTATTTCAAAATTCTATCCCAGAGTCTCGAGGTTTCTTCAGTCATTGACATTTAGGTAAGCAATTTCCATGTGCAAGCATAATTATCCTCCAGTCATTTTGACCCACATTTATTTCATAAGATACCTCCACTCTTTCTCAAAGTTTCCCTTTGTTTCTCAAAAGGTTGTCTCTGTTCATCCTGCCCAAGGCTCAAAATCTTTTCTGACTTAGCCCTCTAAAAATTGCAGCAACCATTACCATTTTTAATTAAAAATGTTGTAATGTTTATTTAGTCATTTTCATTTATTTGAAAGAACAACACACACATACACACACAGAGAGAGAGAGAGAGAGAGGAGAGAGAGTTATTTTCTCTCTGCTGCTTTACTCCCCATAAGTCTGCAATAGGCAAGAGGAAGATAAGTCAGACCAAACCCAGGATTCCAGAGCTCCATCCAGACCTCCCACCTGGGTAGCCTGGACTCAGGTACTTGGGCCATCAACTATTGCCCTCCCAGACACAACAGCAGGAAGCAGGGTGAGTAGCAGAGGTGGCACTCAGTCCCATACAATCTGATGTGGGAATAGCTTAAGTCCCTGGTGTCATTTCGCAAACCAATCCCTGCATCCATTGTCATATTTTATGAGACTCCAGAGATTTCAGGCTCAGCTCTTCTTAAACTTTGCAATATCTACATACTCCATCACTCTCTTTCCCAACCAGATTTCAAACTTCCCTATAGCAGACATTTATTTTCTTTCTTGAGGGTAACCAAGTTGTGAAATGATGGGACTTGGCAAGATTTCATTATGGAATTATGTTATTTTTAGCCACTGTTGTATTCAGTTTTACACTGGAGCCTCCACCCTGTTCCCTTCCACTGCAGGTTGTCCTTCCTTTTTTTTTTCTCATTTTCTTCCACTGGTTCCATTTGGCCAAGTATGAGGTCAACAAGGGAATGCATTATTCTCTGAAAGTGGCTGTCTTGAATTGACCCTATGTGGGGAGGGGGCGGGGGATGACCTTAAAAACAAGTGGAGAAAGCCATCAATCCCAGCCTCTGCAAAGAACTGCCTTGTGCCCACAGAAGTTTTGAGGACAGAGTTACAGAAAGGGAGTGACAGAGAGAGAGGTCTTCCTTCGGCTGGTTCACTCCCCAAATGGCCACAATGGTTGGAGCTGAGCAGATCTGATGCCAGGAGCCAGGAGCCACGAGCTTCTTCTATGTCTCCCATGTGGATGTGGGAGCCCAAGAACTTGGGCCATCTTCTTCTGCTTCCCCAGGCCATAGCAGGGGGCTAGATCAGAAGTGGAGCACCTGGGATTGGAACTGGTGCCCATACAGAATACCACTATCACAGGTGGAGGTGCCACATTTCCAACCTCTCAAGAATTTTTTCTTGAGGCAAAGTCAAGGACCTGGTGCCAGGTAGCACACACTCGCATCAACAAAACAGTTTATAAAGTGAAAATGAGGGAGCTGTTTAAACTTTACCATAATCATGTTCTATAATAGGGGTTTCCAGGTAGCAGGGGATTGGTTACAAGTGATTATCTTATACCATTGTTTAGAAAGCAGCATAGGTTCTTTTGTGATTATTAGAGGCATTTACAAGAAATGGCCAAATTAAGTTTCTCTAAAGTTCAGATTCACTAGTTTCACTCATGTTACCTCTGGTTTTGTTTGCTCAGGGAATTCTCATCCCTTTTCTCCATTGACCTGTCCGAAGGACATTGTCTGAAATAACTTTGCCTTATGTCTAGCGCAGCTTTCATTTAAGGTAAGATCTTAAATGAGTTATGATTATGCATCATCTTTTCTCCTTTCTCCCAAATATAATAAAAAATATATTTTTCTCAATAACGTGTAATGCCACATGTTTCTTTTAATGTCTATATATCTGCAACACGCAATTCATCATAAGTTTCTAATTAACATCTAATTTGGATGAACTTCCTTTTCTTTCCTTTGGGCTTTTATAATGAGACAATAAGTTACATTTGCAAAGGGCCTGTATTAGCAATGCTTGTTTGCTTGTAACATCTTAGGGGTAGTTATCCTATAATTGTCTCTTTAAAATTATTACTGTATTTGTTAGATATTGGTTACTGCTCAGCTACTCTCCAAATGTGTCGGTTTCACCAAAGAAAGCAAATTCATCTTGAATTATTTATGAAATTTCCCCATGGAGATTTTATGGATGTTTTGGGGAGATAAAAGGAAAGAAAGTTAAGATTTATAGAAGCTATTAAAATTAATAAGCCAAACATCCTAGAGTTATCAATATTTGAGGGATTAAAGGTTAGGGTTCTAGCCACCGCTCTATACCTGTTAACCCTAAATCACTGAGTGACCCGTCATTAATTTTTTTATGTTTTAAAAGGAAAGATAGAAACCATGCAGCCTGATGTGAAGATCAGCCGAGACACCAACACCAACAAAACTTGGTTACTAATAAAGAGCGATGCACATAAGTGATCAAACTTTGATTGAGGTCTCTTGGATCTCAAGCTGCAGCTTCTTTAATTGTATGATATTCAGCTTCTAAATTCTCTAAATTCAACTTATTTTATTTTTGATCCCGGTAAAGTGGATCTTATAGCTCATATTTTGAAAGGGGAGTCCTATATGAAGGATCTCTGTGAGACCCCAGGGAAAGAAGGGGCCATCAAAGAAGGATGTACTTTTCTCTGAAGGGAAGAAAGAACTTCCACTTTGCTTATGGCCTTGTCTAAATATTGACAGTCTGTGGACTCAAAAGGATTCCATAGCTTTGGTAGCTCATGTCAAGTGCCTCGGGTAATCACTGACGTCATAAATAAGAGTGTTAATTGTTAAATTAACAACAGAACTCACTGTGCATTTACTCCCCAAGTAGGATCTCTGTCCTTAATGTGTTGTACTATGAGAATTAACTGCAAAACTTGTTCTCAAACAGTAATTTATACTTTCTGTGTGTGTGTGTGCATGCGTGCACAAATTGTTGGAATCTTTGCTTAATATAGAGTTGGTCTTCTTTATATAAAGTTAATTAAAAATGAATCTTTATGAAGAATGGGGTGGGAGAGGGAGTAGGAAGTGGGACTGGAGTGGGGACAGGGGACAGGTATGGGTGATATCAGAATTGGCCCCCTAAAATATGATATCAGAATATGGCTCCCTTAAAGTTTCCCGCAAGTCCCATCTGGGGTGCCATATGAAATCAGAATGTGGGGTACCATATGATATCACTGTGTGCTTATTAATAAATTTCCAATATTAAAAAGCCTGTGTGAGTTCTTGACTAATATTTGGAGAAGAATTCTGAATACTGGCAGTGTGGTACATTTTATGCTTTTATTAGTGATTCAGTGCGAATGATGCATAGGAGAGTGAGGGCCCTATCTATAGGAGAGAGATAAATCTGGGTTCATACTGAGTACCAGGAACCAGCTACGTGGAGGAACATCTAGGCAAGGAAGCAGGGTGGGTAGCCTGAAGCACATGCACCCTGGAGGCTCAGGAATGCAGCCAGCCCC
Source organism: Oryctolagus cuniculus (assembly GCF_964237555.1). Classification (NCBI taxonomy): domain Eukaryota; kingdom Metazoa; phylum Chordata; class Mammalia; order Lagomorpha; family Leporidae; genus Oryctolagus; species Oryctolagus cuniculus. Next base: position 162,289,878 of record NC_091437.1, on the reverse strand, counting down.
GGACTGACAAAAAGCCAAGGAAAGGAAGAAACAGGCGCACAGTGTCCCAGGCTTTTAATCCACTTCCAAAGAGGCGTGGTTAATTAACCTGATTGGTCAGTGGGTACACAGGTATGTATGGCCAGGTAGAGGTATGAGGTAACACAGGGGCGTGGTGAAGGTGTGGTCTTTCAGCTCACAAACTTAATCAGTTTTATTCTGTATGCATGCCTACAACATGGGTGGAAGAACCACTATATTCCTAAAGTGGTTCCTTTGACATTTGCATTCATTAAAGAAAAGCTTTCCTAGAATAAAAAGAGATAATTAAATAAAATGATATCACAAAAAAAAATAAATTGTATTAGGTAGGCAGACCTCACAATAAATAATAACTCACCTAAATGTAAATTTCAGACTTTTTTCTTTTAACTAAAAAATCAAATTTATTTGAGAGTCAGAATAAGAGAGAGAAACAGGGAGAGAAGAGGGGAAAGAAAGAGACAAGTGCCTATGCACAGTTTCACTTCCCAGAAGCCTGCAATGGCCAGAGTTTGCATTGGCTAAGGTGCTGGCCATTGGAGAGCCTAGAATGCAATCCAGGTCTCCCATGTGAGTAGCAGGACTCAATTCCTTGAGGCTTCAGTTTTACTGCCTCCTCATTTTTAAATGTAAATTAAATATACTGGACATACTATTCTAAACACAAACTAATAAATTGAAATTCAACTTACTATACCTTAAAGCAAACCCAGAAAATTGCACATAAGATGTTATTCCTCATTTAGCATTGTGTGACCTGTATTGAAAAATAGCTGTAGAAATATCATGTAAATGACATTTATTGTCCCATGTTGAATATAATATGAATATCAATTATTGCATTAATCTTTCATATCTTCTGTATTTTGTATGCTCTGGCACCTGGGAGCTGGCTGACTGGGGAGACACTGCTCATCCCATGGAAACTAATTCTCTGAGAGAGCAAACAAGTGGTGTGAAAACTTCATCATTCATATGCAAATCTATCAATCTGGAGGCCACTGAGCTCTCACCCCACCCCCAGCTCCAATCCCCCAGGAGCCAGGTCCTAGACACCAGCCAGCCCTAAACCTGGTACCTGCCCCACCTGTTTTTTCCCAAAGAAACAACAACAATGGTTTGCTCTGCTTTCCCCTCATTCCCTCTGCAATCTGAATGACTGAGGGCTTTACTTTACTGCCACCTGTTACTAATAGCAGTGATATCAGAGACGACCCCCTAAAATATATACGAAAATGTGGCCCTGTAAGGCTCCTCAGAAGAGCCATCTGGGGTGTCACATACGCTACCGGTATTTAGGGTGCCTTATGATATCACCATATGCTTATTAATAAATCTCCAATATTAATAAGTCTGAGAGGATTCTTGCCTAATATTTAGAGAAGAATTCTACATACTGGCACAGATAAACGAGGCAGCATGGTACATTTTAAGCTTTTATTTGGTGAGAAAGATGCATAGGAGAGTGAGAGCTTTATTAAGAGAGAGAGAGGGGTAAATCTGGGATCATATCAAGAGCCAGAAAACAGCCACGTGGAGGAGCATCTAGGCCAGGAAGCCTAGGGCGGGTGGCCCGAAGGCCATGTGCCCTGGAGGCGCAGGGCTACAGCAAGCCCCTTCCTGGCAAGAGGCCAGAGAAGAAGAGAAACCAGGGACACACCATGTCCCAGGCTTTTAGCACACTTCCAAAGTGGAGTGGTTAATAACCTGATTGGCTGTTGGGCACCCAGGTGCTGCCAGGTAGGGGCATGAGGTCACACATGGGCGTGGTGAAGGTATCAAGTAGGGTGTGAGGTCACACAGGAGCGTGGTGAGGGCATGGTCTTCCAGCGCACAAACCTAATGGATTTTAACATGTATGCCTGCCTACTTCAGTAGGACTGAGCAAGAGCCAGCCACATGAGCATGGGCCAAGAACCTGAAATAGTTAACTCCTTGAGCTAGTTTTCCAGAGGATAGTCTGAGGAAGTTTATCTGTTGCATTTATAGCACATCATCTGTAGCTGGGAGTAGGGAGAGCAGACAACCACAAACAAAGAGAACTGCAGGAATCTGTAAGACGTTTGAACATAAAGTATATGGAGGAAAATCTTGGTTGACCAGGTGGTTGGAAGACCTCTTCTACTCTCCATTTTATATATCTTGGACACTCCTCTAACTCATGCAGTAAAAGGCCTGACAAGTTACTACTAAGAGCTATGATTTCTTTGAGGAATCATACCTTCTTGATGTCTCCTTTTCTTGTCACCAGTAAATAAAACTTCCCTCTGAACAGTATCTTCTTGAGCCTGATTATTGGTGACTCCTTATGTCAACTAACAACTGCATCATCTGCTGCATCTTCTGTGTCTAGGAATCTGGGTTGGAACCATGTCTTCCTTTATGATAGCCATTAACCGGTCTGGACGCCTTACAATATCCAGGGAAAACCAACCCTGGACACATTTTGAATCATTTATACTTGCAGGGGGAAACTAAATCCCTTCAAAATATATTAAAATGTTAATTTAGAACATGTCTTATGATTCTCTCAAAAAAAATGATTCCAGAGGCAGCAGTTTGCCAAAGTAATTAAACATCACGTAGGATGAATATATCCCACATTGGAATGCCTGGGTTCATGTCCTGGCTCCAGTTTTGATTCTAGCTTCCTGCCATTGCACACCCTGAAAGAGAAAAGGTGATGGCTCAAGTATTTGGGCCTCCACCACCCATGTTGAAGACTCAGACTGAGTTCCAGGCTCCTGACTTTGTGCTAATCCACCCTTGGCTTTTGCAGACATTTGGAGAGTAAGCCAGCAGATTGAAAATATTCTTCCTTCCTTCCTTCCTTCATTCCTTCCTTCCTTCCTTCCTTCCTTCATTATTTCCATCTCTCTTTCTACACCCCTTGCTTTTCGGTCTTTTTCCTCTTCCTTTTAAATAAATAAAAATTTTAAAAATAAAATTATTTCATGTACCTAATGATAATGTGTTGAAGAAAAATGTAGGAAATATAACATTTAGCCCTGGTCCTGTTAGCTGTGGAGTTTAGCAAGCTCCAAACAGCTCTCTCTGATATTTCTCTTTTATTTAAATAAAACACAACACAAGCAAATATAAAACACCATTAAACAGAGTACACTACTCATATAAAAACATGTAGCAAACACCTTCTTACTTAAGTCAACTTCAAGTTCACTTGCAGGAGTCATTTTGTATTATTCTATGGCTACCCCTACTAGGAATCCATCATGGTTAAGTGTTTCTTAGTTCCTCATGTTCATATTAGATGCCTTTGCAATGTGTTATCTGAGTTCATGAGTTGTCCCTATCATTGCCTTAACCATAGTTGTTATAACTTTATGCATGAGCAATATGTCTTTCAGGTATTATTGCAGTGAAATTGAAAGCACTTTATTTTCCTTCCTCTGTCTTCTAAAAATCCATGCAGAAAGGAAAGCTTTTTTCTTGGCTTAATTAAAAAAATAAATGGGCAGACTTTATGACTTTTCTCCTCACTTTTAGTTAATTTGTTACCTTAAATCCCATTTATGTCATAAAACATTCCTATTCTAATAACTAGAATGTCTAATAGTTTATAAGAAGCAAAATATCTAAATTAGTTTTAAGCAGCAGTATCCTCCCCACTCCCAGCACCAACTCTCTTGCCTTGTATGCTGGATGGGAAGTGGAGCATGTCTTTCTTCTGAATTCCTTTCTCATCCCTCTCCCTGGCTGTGCTAATCCATCTCGTGTGTTGTAGAGAACAAGCAAGTTTTACTGGATTATGTTATACTTTCTGAGTAGATATTGAAAACTCTTTTCCTGATGGCCATGGATGGAAACTGTTGTCTCTGACATAGTCTTTTATACATACATCAGTAATCCAAAAGGTCTTGTGCACATCTTCCCAGAGCGTCAAAGAATTGGCATTAACCTATAGTTCTACACACCAGTTCTGTAGCACAGGATATAATCGACCTGGATGGCTCTATAACGTACAGGGCTCTTCCAAACAACATAAGAAATATGCTCTGGGGATATGCCCAAGACAGATGGAGCTCTACTGACTCCCATCAGGCAGTTAGGACTTCTCCTGCCCTGAAGATTTCATTAGCCATGGTTTCATCATCGCATGGTATGCCTTCCAAACTTCAAGACTCACTTATTTCTGCCTCTACCAAATCTGACTGATGGCTCTTCTCCCTTCATCACTAGCTTAAAGTGAGAGGCCAGGCCTACTTTAAAAGGGGAAATCAGAGATCTTCAATAGCTCTGTGCAACCCACCTCCCAAATGGGTATTACCCTGTGAAGGCATCATTCATATCCCATACCTACTATGTTTTAGAAGATTGTTGTATATTATGTATTGCCACGCACATTGCAACTATCTATTACATATTTCTGAATTAATTAAACAGTGTTGGGGACAGAGCCCTGGTGTGGTAGTAAAGCAATGCTGGCATTGGACTTGGACTCTGGTTTAAGTAACAGCTGCTTCACGTCCAAACCAGCTCCCTACTAATGTACCTGGGAAAGCAATGGAAAATGACCCAAGTATTTGATTTGGGCCCTGCACTAACATGGGAAACCCAGATAAAGCTCCTAGCTCTTGGCTTTGGCCTGGCCCAACCCTAGCTATTGTGGCCATTTAGGGAGTGAGCCAGCAGATGGAAGATCTCTCTCTCTCTCTCTCTCTCTCTGTGCCTCTCCCTATCTCTAAATCTGCCTTTCAAGTAACCAAATATTTTAAAAAGTATTTAAACACTGTTTACAATAATTCATTAAAACATGGTAAATATCCAAATTTAAATAAACAAGTACAGAAATGGTTTGCCTGTGAGATATCAGAGTCAAGGGGCCGGCGCTGTGGCATAGAGGGTAAAACTGCCACCTGCAGTGCCAGCATCCCACACGGGCCCTGGATCAAGTCCTGGCTGCTCCACTTCCTATTCAGCTCTCTGCTGTGGCCTGTGAGAACAGTAGAAGATGGCCTAAGCCCTTGGGCCCCTGCACCTGCATGGGAGACCAGGAAGAAACTCCTGGCTCCTGGCTTTAGATCAGCACAGCTGCGGCCATTGCGGCAAGTTGGGGAGTGAACCAGCGGGTGGTTCTCTCTCTCTCTCTCTCTCTCTCTCTCTCTCTTTCTAACTCTCTGTGCCTCTTCCGCCTCTGCCTCTCTCTAACTCTGCCTTTCGAGTAAATAAATAAATCTTAAAAAAAAACTATCATAGTAAAATATTTAAAGTTTTGTCAATTTGAAAGCCTGAAGTATTTCTAAGGATAAATAATGGATAAAAGATAGTTTTATATAGTTTAGTTGTCTAAGTATCAAAATAGATCAGTAAAATTATATTAAAAACATGAAAAAATAAATTTAATATAATATGCGAATTACTGACCTATTCTGAAAAATTTAACCTTGGTAGTGATAACAATAAGTATTTCATTAAAGGTAATTCTCAATTTTTAGAACAATATCTTGTTTCATCATTGGTATTCAACTTTAGTGAAAGAGTGGATTACTACAAAAGTACTGGAAACCAAATTTACCCAATAGATAAGTTTCTATATTTAATTGTATAATTCCATTTTTCAGAATTTGACTTGAAGAACTCAGTAAAAATTATTTTTAACTATTGATTGATATATAGCAATCCTTATTGCAGTGATGAGTAGAAGATAAAATTGTAAACAAGGAAACATTTAAACACATTATTTTGAAATCAAGCAAAGAGATATCATATAATTTTAAAAAGTATTTTCCCTACCGTATACCAATCTTTATATCATGATTTTTAATTTATATTTTGTTCTAGTGTGTGTGTCCCTGCAGGCACATGGGATTTGGAAAGTGTTGATATTGTAGGAAGAATGCAAAATGTAGCCTATCATACTATGTACTGATGTTTTCTTCTTATTTTATTCTACCTTTTTCTATTCTTTTTAGTAATCCCATTAGTTTCAGATCAGCTGTATAGATTAAAGAATTACCCAACAATTTAGAGCTAAAAATTATCCTGCAACTTACAACTCAATCTCTATATAAATTTATACATTATTCTGTGTGCTTTGGCTTTAAATAAGTACTTGCTCCTTACCCCTGTTAAGATGTACAATGTAATACTTTATCCATTTTAGTATTTTTTTTTGTTCTAGTACCATTGGTTGAACTCGGTAATTAACACACAATTATTCTTAGGTGTTTAAATTTTAACTGAAAAGTGATCCCTGTTAGGAATTTGGAAAACATTATGCTGAGTGAAATAAGCCAATCCCAAAGGGACAAATACCACTTGTTCTCCTTGATAGGTGACAACTAACTGAGCACCAAAAAGGAAACCTGTTAAAGTGAAATGAACACTATGAGAAATGGTGACTTGATCAGCCCTCACCCTGACTGTTGATGAGCAGCTTGATATATTATCCCTCTTAGTATTTTTGTTTGTTTGTTCTACTTAATACTTTTGGTTGAATACTGTAATCAATACACGATTCTTCTTAAGTGCTGAAACTTAACTGATAAGTGATCACTGTTATATATAAGAGTGGGAATAAGAGAGGGAAGAGATGTGCAATTCGGGACATGCTCAAGCTGACTTACCTCAAACGGTAGAGGTATAAACATACCAGGGGATTCCAATTCATTCCCATCAAGGTGGCATGTACCAATGCCATCTCACTAGTCCCAGTGATCAATTTCTGTTCACAATTGATCATAATGAAAGGACTAAGAACCAAAGGGATCACATAAACAAAAATAGTGTCTGCAAATACTAGCTGATAGAATAAAAAAGGGAGAGAATGATCCAACATGGGAAGTGAGATACACAGCAGACCCATAGAATGGCAGATGTCCTAAATAGCACTCTGGCCTTATAATCAGCCCTTAAGGCATGCGGATCCGGCTGAAAAGCCCATAAGAGTATTTCAGGCATGGAAAGCCAAGACACTCTAGGGGAAAAAAAAAAAAAAAAAAAAAAAACCTAAATGAAAGATCTCTGCGAGTGAGATCCCAGTGGAAAGAACGGGTCATCAAAGAAGGAGGGACCTTTCTCTGAAGGGAGGAGAGAACTTCCACTTTGACCATGGCCTTTTCTAAATATGATCAGAGCCAGTGAACTCAGGGGACTTCCATAGCCTTGGCAGCTCATGATAAGAGCCTAGGGTGATTACTGATGCCATAAACAAGAGTGTCAATTTGTTAAGTCAACAACAGGAGTCACTGTGCACTTACTCCTCATGCAGGATCTTTGTCCTTAGTGTGCTGTACATTGAGATTTATTGCTATAACTAGTACTCAAACAGTATTTTTCACTTTATGTTTCTGTGTGGGTGCAAACTGTTGAAATCTTTACTTAATGTATGCTAAACTGATCTTCTGTATATAAAGAGAAATGAAAATGAATCTTGATATGAATGGAAGGAGAGAGGGAGTGGAAATGGGGAGGGTTGCCGGGGGGGACATTATGGGGGAGAAGCCATTGTAATCCATAAGCTGTACTTTGGAAATTTATATTCATTAAATAAAAGTTTAAAAAAATAAATAAAAAAAAAGATCCAAAGCAATGAAAAGTTAAATTACAGATTCTACCCCCAGAGAGTTCTATTGGGGAACAAGAATAAGTGACTAGCTCCTGCAAAGGAGTTAAGTAAAGTCAATGCTGCCTACTTGCAATATAGTACAATCATGTGTCAAACAAAAAAGTCATCATATAGCTATATTCTTTCCATTTCAACTGTATCTCTTTGTGTTGGTTGCTGGGAACCATGGAATTTTAATTTTTGAATGGGGAATACCAATCTGTGTAGGAGTTATTGTGATTAACAGAGGTCGTCTCTGTAATAAAACTATCACCATGACTAATCATGGGTGCTCAGTAAATGCTAGTCATTTTTCCCTTTTTGGAATTACAGATGTACCAACCAGTTCCTAGATCCACAAATCAGCTGAAGTATGCGAAGAAAAGTAGGTCAAAATAGAGCACATCAGTCAAGGAAAATAGCAGAAAGAATTATAAACTATTATTCCACAGCCAATTTAGTCTCCATTTATTTGACAGATTGGCACCTTGTAAATATGTCACTTGTCATAATTGGGCTGTCAGAACCACAACCTGGCCTCCCACCAATGGCTGCTCTAACACAAGCATCCTGCAGTTTCTCTCTGCACATGCTTGTGTTGCTTGCTTTTCCCCAGGGCTCAGTTGTGCCCCATTTATATTGGGAACATTCTATGTATTCAGTAGAAGATTCATTCTTTGCATCCTGTGTAGAGATTTTCTTGATCCTTCACTTAAACGGATAATGGATTTCATGTTAGGGTTTAAATTACTCAGTTTACATTCAGTAAGATTCCCTTTGCGTCTGTGTAAGACAAGAGTGGCTCTAATTATGTTTCCTTCTTTCACTTCAATTCCATTTAGAATGTTAAAACAAAAGGACATTAAGATGAGAAAAAAGTATGTGTGTAGAAATATCTGTTCCTATATTTTGAGAATGTTAACAAAGAAACAAAAACTATCAGTGACTTATATACTAAGGATGGTTACGCTATTTGAAAGGAAATTGTAATATTGCATTTTACTACTTTTTCTGAGAAAGGACAATCAGCCAAGGAGGCAAGAGGAAGTAATGCAGGACAACTCATTTTTCAACTGTTACTGAAAGGAATGGTGGGACCCAACAGCTTCCAGAACAAATGAATTCCCATCTGCCTAAGCAAGGGATCCTGCGGTGTGTGTTGCATGTGTGTGTATGTGTGTGTGAATGTGTGTGGTGTGTGTGTCTGCTGGGAGTGAAGAAAGAAGGAAGGGGAAAGAGATGAGGATGAGAGAATGAAAGGCAAGAAAACAAAACAGACATGAGAAGTGAATACAAGAAGAAAACAAAACCTAAATCTCAGTTACAGGGATGGCTGGATTTCATTAAAGACAGAAAGTAAAATCAGAGTCAAATTGTACTTCAGAGACTGTCTGTGGCCCCAATTATCTCTTAGCTCTCATAGGATGATGTAATTATGAACCTCTGTTTCACATTAGGAGTATATCCAAACAATGCAACCATAAAGAGAATAGACCAAGTCCCATATTAATTATTGGCAAAATCAATTTAAATGATTTTAAGCTAAATATAAAGTTTAGACAAGAAAGAAAAGTCACAAAATACAGGAAAATACAGTTGTTTGGTACTTTAAGTATGATGAAGAGAAACCCTTTCAAAATTTGGACTACTGCTTATGGACAATGTGTTTTATATATATATATATATATGATAAAAATGTGTTGTAATATATTACATATATACACACACATACAATGTGATATATACATATATGATGAGTTGAGCTTCAATAGTAATGGACATTGTTTTTCACAAAAACAAAAAAACAGGTTATTAAATATAGATTACTTACTATCAGGATTGTATTAACTTCACAGATAGATGAATTATTACTGATTTTAAGATTATGAAGCAAAAAGAACATAACATGCAGAACTCTTTAGAAAACTTACCAGGGCTAGCAGTGTGATGTAATGGGTTAAGTTGCCATCTGCAATGCCAGCATACCATATGGATGCACCTGAGAAACTAGTGGAGGATGGTCCAAGTGCTTGAGCCCATGCACCATGTGGGAGCTCCCAATAAAGCCTCTGGCTCCTTGATTTGGCTTGATCCAGCTTTGGACTTTGCATCCATTTGGGGAGCGAACCAGCTGGTTGAAGATCTCACTCACTCACTCTGTCCCTCCCTCTCTCTCTGTAATCCTTTCAAAATAAATAAATAAATAAATCTTAAAAAAAGCTTACCAAGTAAGAAATCAAACTTCGAATTTTGTCCTAAGCATTAACAATTGCTGAAGAATTGAATGGAATGTGAACTATTAATTAAATAGTTATAGTATGGTGTAACAAAAATAACAGAATGAATAAAAGAGAAACTGATAATATTGAAGACTCATAGAATAAAACTTGATTGAAATTTTGACAAAATAAATGGTACTTGGGGCGGCGCCGTGGCTCACTTGGTTAATCCTCCACCTGCGACACTGGCATCCAATATGTTCACTGGGTTCTAGTCCTGGTTGCTCCTCTTCAAGTCCAGCTCTCTACTGTGGCCTGGGAGGGCAGTAGAGGATGGTCCAAGTTCTTGGGCCCTGCACCTGCATGGGAGACCAGGAGGAAGCAACTGGCTCCTGGTTTCGGATCGACTCAGGGCTGGCCATAGCACCCATTTAGGGAGTGACGCCTTTCTCTCTGCCTCTCTCTCTTTCACTGTCTATAACTCTACCTGTCAAATAAAAAATAAATAAATAAAAATGGTACCTTATGGTTGCTCCTGCAGTAAACAATGGTAAAAAAGGGAAAATGATCACATCCAATGATTATGACATTGCAGTGCATTTTGTCAGCAATTATGACAACACAAGGTTGGTTTATGTTTTGACAGGATTTTTTTTTTTTCATCATCAGATCTATTTTATAAAGAGCACTACAGAGAGTTTTTCAAACTGAAAAAGAAATAAAAATTGATGTTAACAAACAAGAAAATACCTAAAAAAGAAGACTCAATGGTAAGACTATACCAACAAATCCAGAATGCTCTAACATTGGAAACATTGTGTGTAAATCATTTTTATCTTTAAGGTTAGACTTAAAAATTATAATTGCTATATAAAAACATTAAGAAAAAGGCAATATAGAATTAATTCAAATGTAACATCAAAAATTCAAAATGTGGGGAAGATGAGGGCATAAAAGTAGTGTGATACATTTAGATTTCTTTTTTCTTTAAACTTGACAGACTGGGTTTTATATTTTTATATTTTAAAAAGCTCTTTTTTGTGATTTTTTAAACTTTTATTTAGTAAATATAAATTTCCAAAGTACAGTTTATGGATTACAATGGCTCCCCCCCATAAATTCCCTCCCACCCGCACCCCTCCCATCTCCCTCTCCCTCTCCCATTCCATTCACATCAAGATTCATTTTCAATTCTCTTTATATACAGAAGATCGATTTAGTATATATTAAGTAAAGATTTCATCAGTTTGCACCCACACAAAAACACAAAGTGTAAAATACTGTTTCAGTACTAGTTATAGCATTACTTCACATTGGACAACACACTAAGGACAGATCCCACATGAGAAGTAAGTACACAGTGACTCCTGTTGTTGACTTAACAATTTGACACTCTTGTTTATGGCATCAGTAATCTGAATTGTGAACTGAAATTGATCACTTGGACTAGTGAGATGGCATTGGTACATGCAATCTTGATGGGATTGTATTGGAATACCCTGGCTCGTTTCTAACTCAACCATTTGGGGCAAGTCCGATTGAGAATGTCCCAAATTGTACATCTCCTCCCTCTCTTATTCCCACTCTTATATTTAACAGGGATCACTTTTCAGTTAAAATTTAAACACCTAAGAATAATTGTTTGTTAATTACAGAGTTCAGCCAATAGTACTAGAACAAAACAAAACAACAAAAAAAAAAATGGATAAAGCATTACATTGTACATCAACAGTTAGGCCAAGAGCTGATCAAGTCATTGTTTCTCATAGTGTCCATTTCACTTCAACAGGTTTCCCCTTTGGTGCTCAGTTAGTTGCAATAAACATTGAGGTGCAGACAGCTTTTTTGTTTGCCAATTTAATTTCCTTTGGGTCAATTCCAAGGAGTGGCATGACTGGGTTGAATGGTAGGGTTATATTCAGGTTTCTGAGGAATCTCCAGACTGACTTCCATAGTGGCTTAACCAGTTTGCATTCCCACCAACAGTGGGTTAGTGTCCCTTTTTCCCCACATCCTCGCCAGCATCTGTTGTTGGTAGATTTCTGTATGTGAGCCATTCTAACCGGGGTGAGGTGAAACCTCATTGTGGTTTTGATTTGCATTTCCCTGATTGCTAGTGATCCTGAACATTTTTTCTTGTGCCTGTTGGCCATTTGGATTTCCTCTTTTGAAAAATGTGTATTGAGGTCCTTGGCCCATCTCTTAAGTGTGTTGTTTGTTTTGTTTTTGTGGAGTTTCTTGATTTCTTTGTAGATTCTGGTTATTAACCCTTTATCTGTTGCATAGTTTGCAAATATTTTTTTCCCATTCTGTTGGTTGCCTCTTCACTTTCCTGACTGTTTCTTTTGAAGTACAGAAACTCTCAATCTGATGTGATCCCAAATGTTAATTTTGGCTTTGACTGCCTGTGCTTCCCGGGTCTTTTCCAAGAAGTCTTTGCCAGTACCTATATCTTGCAGGGTTTCTCCAATGTTCTCTAATAATTTGATGGTGTCGGGTCATATATTTAACTCTTTAATCCATGTTGAGTGGATTTTTGTGTAAGGTGTAAGGTAGGGGTCTTGCTTCATGATTCTGCACGTGGAAATCCAATTTTCCCAGCACCATTTATTGAATAGACTGTCCTTACTCCAGGGATTGGTTTTGGATCCTTGATCAAATATAAGTTGGCTGTAGATGTTTGGATTGATTTCTGGTGTTTCTATTCTGTTCCACTGGTCTATCCATCTGTTTCTGTACCAGTACCATGCTGTTTTGATAACAACTGCCCTGTAGTATGTCCTGAAATCTGGTATTGTGATGCCTCCGGCTTTGTTTTTGTTGTACAAGATTGCTTTAGCTATTCGAGGTCTCCTGTGTCTCCATATGAATTTCAGCATCATTTTTTCCAGGTCTGAGAAGAATGTTTTCGGTATTTTGATTGTATGTGATTAACCAAATTTTTATCATAATTATCCCTTTGATGCTATAGTAATTTTGTATCATAAAAACCTTCACTTTGTCATAATTTTATGTGATAAAACAACATGCTGGGCTCATAAAAAGAGTGTGATGTCATAACCCACTTTGTGAAATCATAATTTCAGCATTATTAAAAGCATTTGATGTCAATTGTGATATCATAAAATCCATTGTTATGTCATTGGTCAACCCATATTTAGTCTTAATGAATTGTGGTAAGATACAGCATTTATACAGGTCATAATCATTGTAATGACCTGTATAAATCTAAAAACACTGTGAATTAAGTAACATTGGTATGTCATCAACCTACCAGTGTGATGTCATAAACCATTGTTTTGTCATAATCATTTGTAATGTGATAAACCACCTTTGTGAAGTCTATCAATTTTGATATCACAAAAACATTTTGATGTTATAGACCAAATTGTGATTATAAGACAAACTATTGTGATCTCATAAATCAACCATTATTTTAACAATAAAATTCAATGTGATAACCCACCTTCATGGAAAGAAAAACCTATCATTGTGATACATAATCAATTTTTACATTGTAGAACACCTGTAATAATCAATTATACACAATCATCTTTGTAATGTCTTAATCAATTTTGATGTCCTAAAATCATTGTGATTTGATAAACTAACATTACTTTGCCATCAACCAACCATTGTGAAGTTATACAGCAACTAGCATGACTTCATAATCAATTATGATGTTGTATCTGTGATATCACAAACATTATTGTGATATCAGAAACCTGTCATTGTGGCATCATAATGAATTGTGATATCAAACCCACAATTGTGATATCATAATCAATTGCAATTTAATTTTCCTAAACTTACAATATCATAAAATGCATTGTTATAAACAATTTTGGTGTCATAAAATTATTATGATGTTATGTTGTAAACCTTCCATTCTCATGTTGTAATCCATTGTGATGTCACATGCTAACTTTGTGATTATAAGTGATTTTTGTCATAAAATACAGTGTAACAACATAATCATTATGTAATAAAATTACAATGTTGTAAACAACTAATGTGATGTACTAAACATTCAATTGTGATGCTATTAACAAATCATTGTACAGTCATAAAAATCATGATGTCATAAATATACCATGATGAGGCCATAATTGTGATGTTATAATATGACCTATGATATCAAAATCATTTGTCAAATCATAAGCTCTAATTATGTAACATACTATATTGTGATGTCACAATAAATTTTGGTCACAAAAACCTAAAAAAATGGGAAAATGAAATATAAGGAAACTGTTTGCTGGCATTGGAGGGCAGGCTACAGTTTCTGAGATTGGGAGAACTCAAGAAGTGATGCCGAGGGATAGTCCAGCCCTCCTCCTGCGATGATATCTTAATCATGATCTAGTAATCTTTAGTCCAAGAAGATCATGACAGTTTCTTTGATGTAAGGACACAGACGTCAGAGCTTGATGCAGTTAAAGTGGTTAAAATCTTCAAAGTAGAGACAAAGGAGTTGTTCAGAGGGACCAAACTGCATTTGATCCATGCTGTATCTTTGGCATGCTGGCTGGATGATGTTGTGCTGGACACAAATGCACAAGCTTATCTAGAGGGCAGCTGTAGAACTGAATGATATGGTTTGAGTTGCACTGGAAGATGCTGAGTTACTGTCTGTGGAGAGTATTGGATTTAATTTATGTCTCTTGTCACCCTAAGCATCTGCTATGATTTAAATGTATCCCTCCAAGGTACAGGTGTTAGAAATGTATTCTCCAAATTTGTATGTTATTGGAAGTTAGAAGTTTTGATAAGGTCATGAGGGTGAGACTCCCCTGGTGGCATGTATAGTTTTATAAGAGGATGAGAAAAGGCCAGAAGTAGCATTCTTGATGTGCTTCACCATCTGAATCCATTCACTGTGCTACCATATAGCAGGAAAGTCCTCACCAGGTTCTTGCACCATTCTCAGTCTTCCCACCTCTAGAACCATGATGCAAAAATCTCTCTCCTGTAAAACGACTGTCTGTGGTATTTTGTTATAGGAACAGAAAGCTAATAAAGAAAGTATTTAACTGAGACACCAGAAATGCCGTATCTCAAAAGGAAAAGCATGAGTCTAAAGGAAGGGTGTGTCTAGACATACAACAACAAGAAATTAAGCCCTAATAAGATCAACAAGAACAAAATATGAGAGTCCAGGGCCCCTGCCACTTGCTGACTGGAAGGTACTCCCATTCCCTTGCTATCTGTACCCCTCCAACAGGGAAACTTATTTTTATCAAAGCCAGCAACTGTATATTAGCTAGCAAAATGGAAATCATAACCTTTTGTAACCTAGTCTCAGAAATGGCTTTTATAACACTATCTGCATTTTATTGAATAGAAACAAGGCATAAAGTGAGCCTAAACTCAAAGGGGGTTCATTATACGAAGGGGAAGAAGAGAGAATAACAAAAGATGGGGATAATCGAATGCCATCTTAGACGTCGGTATATAACATTAGATATTATAAATTAAAATCACAGTGAAATGCTAGTTCACAGACAATATCCAGATAAGATTAAAATGTTGTAAACATAAAATGCTATTGAGTTATGTGGAACCAGTAGATGCCTTATACGTTGTTGGAAGGTTAAGAAATAGTGAACCACTTTGACAAATAGTTTAGCAGTTTCTTAAAAAGATAAACAAACTTTTATCACATAACCCAGCAATTGAATTTTAAGTATTTACCTAAGAGAATTTAATATGTACAAACACTCATGCAATCATTTGCCACAGAATAATGTCTTGGTTAAGGAGGGGCAAAGTACATATTGGTGGTGATTATAACACTGTGAGAAAAAAAAATCACAATCCCCACCAAGTGACATTTTTACACAAAAGTCAAATACATTACGCATATATTTGTGGTAAATCTTGTATAAAAAATAAACTATTGAGGGCTGGCACTGTGGCATAGTAGGCTAAGTCTTTGCCTGTAGAGCTGGCATCTCATATGGGAGTTGGTTTGAATCCTGGCTGTTCCTCTTCTGATCCAGCTTTCTGCTATTGTCTGGGAAAGCTTAGAAGATGGCCCAAGTGCTTGGCTGCTTGCCCCCCCACCCCCATGGGAAACCTGGAAGAAGCTCCTGGCTTACGATAGTCCCAGCTCTGGTCATTGTGACCCTTTGTAAAATGAACCAGTGGATGGAAGACTTTTCTCTTTGTCTCTCCCTCTCTGTCTATATCTCTTCTTCTTAAAAAAATAAATAAAAATATAAATAAAATAACCTACTGAATTGCCAGTACTGTAAAAATATTATAGTAGAATTATGAACAGCACATAGTATTTGACAAAGATAATAAGCAACTATGTTACTAATGCTTGTATTTACTATGCATTTTAATATTACTTTACAGCGTACTCCATATTCCTTTTAAAAATTTGATATAAGGAGCCTCAAATATGTTTTAGAAAATGGAGCCAGAAAATACAGTGTTATGATTGAAGATGGAAGTCCCATGCTTATGACAACCCTGAAGCTCTTCCATGGGAAAAGATGTGGAGGTGAAGTTGATGACCCAGAACCTGTGTAGGCCGAGGCTAATATATGTCTTTGTATCTTAGTTTATAACAAAAATATTTAAAAAGTAAAAGTAGACAATATTTCATACTGGCACAAAGCTTATGAAATAAGGAGATAAAAAAGAACATATTTTTGTTTGTTTTAATCTAGATATTATAAAAATTAGAAGAGTTTATCAAGTAAATAATATAGTCAGCTAATTTTTTATTGAAGAAAGAAAAAAGTGTTCTCATGAATTCAGTGTAGCCTAAGTGTGCACTGTCTCTAGAACTCACTGTAGTGCACAGTAAGGCCTTCCTCTCACTCAACACTCACTCCCATTCACCCAGAACAACTTCCAGGCTTCTGCAAGCTCCCTTCATAGTAAGTACCCCATCTTATACAGGTGTCCCAGTTTGGACCCTTTTAAAAAAGTTTACTTACTTATTTTCATCTAGTTTGAAGGCAGACTGACAGAGGGTGATGAGCTGGGGAGAGAGTGAGTGAGATCTTTCATTTTCTGGTTCACTTTCCAAATGCATGCAATAGTGACAGCTGGGCCAGGCTGAAGCCAGGATTCTCAAACTCCATTCAACTCTTCCATGTGCAGGTCAGGGTTGAGAGCCGTCACCTGCTTGCCTCCTAGGGTGTGTTTTATCAGAAAGTTGGATGAGAAAGGACTGGAACCATACAACCAATATGGGATACAATCATCCAAAGTGTTGGCTTAACCTTTTGTGCCACAATACCCAGCTCAACAACTCCTTGAAGTGATTTATCTTAGGAAAAAATAAGAAAATGGAATTCGTATTTTGTAACCAATGAAAGCATATTTATACACTTTTTAATATTAGGGGAAATGCATTTCACAAAATCTCAACAGAAATGGGAGTGTGCAATAATCTAGAATATAGGCTCTGTTAAGTAAAGAAAGCATTTTGGAAAAAGATACTGATAGTAAAATGAAAAAGATGTTTTCATTTGTTGTCTTGATGGTCTGATCATAGGTGATTTTATTTCTACTTCTGTACATTTTTGAACATTTCCATCTTTCCTACCACTACTAGTATTATTTTGATGTACAAATGAATATTAGGATAAAAATTGTGAAAACATATTGAAAAGCCAGGAGGATGGCTGAACAGCAATAAGCCACATTGACCTCAGCCATAAAAAGGAACAACAAAAAAAAGGACCACATTCCCAGAGGACTGATTGAGAAAAATTTTCAGTGAGGAACATATAGAACAGAGAATCTCTGGAGCACCAATGAGAGAACATAGACACAAAACATACCACGCTGCCAGCTGCTCCTGCATCCTCACAGCTGGATCCTGGCTGGGATGCACAGCCTTCAAGGTAAACTAGGAGAAGGCTGCTCAGGCAGCCTGCCCCTGGCAGTTTTGACTGAGAGAGATTTACATGGTCCCCACTGTCTTTTTTTTTTTTTTTTAAGATTTATTTATTTATTTGAAAGTCATAGTTACACAGAAAGAGGAGAGGCAGAGAGAGGTCTTCCATTCGATGGTTCACTCCCCAATTGGCCGCAACAGCCAGAGCTGTGCTTACCCAAAGCCAGGAGCCAGAAGCTTCCTCAGGGTCTCCCAAGGTCTTGGGCCATCCTCCACTGCCTTCCCAGACCACAGCAGAGAGCCCGATTGGAAGAGGAGCAGCAGGAACCAGAACCGGCGCCCATATGGAATGCTGGCACTTCAGACCAGGGCTTTAACCCGCTGCACCACAGCGCCGGCCCCTGTTTTTTTTTTTTTTTTTTTTTTTTTAGATTTATTTATTGATTTATTTGAAAGTCAGAGTTACACAGAGAAAAGGAGAGAGAAAGAGAGAGGTCTTTCATCCGCTGATTCACTCCCCAACTGGCTGCAATGGCTGCGCCGATCCGAAGCCACGAGCCAGGAGCTTCCTCCGGGTCTCCTGAGTGGGTGCAGGGGCTCAAGGACTTTCCCAGGCCATAGCAGAGAACTGGATCAGAAGTGGAGCAACCAGCGCCCATAAGAGATGCCAGCACTGCAAAGCAGCGGCTTCACCCGCTACGCCACAGTGCCAACCCCAGCCCCACTGTCTTTGAGTCTGACAGTAGAGTGAGTTGGGGGTCTGAACATCTACTTCACTCTGTGAAGGAAAACCGTGTTGCATCCTCCACTTTCCCCACCAAAGCACAGAGTGAATTTGCTATGGTGGAGTTGAAGCTGACTCAGGAAACAGCAGATAGTCCCACTGCTGCTGGCGGCTTCCAGGATCAGAGCTAGGACAACTTACATGGTACGGAGAACAGACAACTTGTGTCCTGGGATAGGAGCATTCTGGGCATAGACTATGAAGCTGAGAGGGTCAAAGGTTGCAGCTGGGTTCCTGAGCTGCCACCTGGTTTGACTGCAGAGACCCAGAGCTCTCTGCACGTTGGGGATGGATCTTGCAGAGGGGTTTGGAGTCACACACTGAGTAGGTCAGTGCTCTGTGTGGTACATGTGCATGGATGAGTTGTTCTGGCAATGTGAACTCATTCTAGAATCTGAATCAGCTGGTCAACCATGGCATAGAAAAGGGCTGGGACTGTGAACACACTAGTCAACTCCAGAATCCCTTCCCGTCTCTGATTGGAGCCTTAGGTGTTCCACCAAAGCTAACTAGGGTGTGTCACTCTGGCCAACCTAAGACGGTGGTCTGAGCACCCTGGCTCACCTAGCACACAGCACTGGAAGTCTTAGAATATCACTTTATTCTAAGCCTTAGAATGCCACCATGTGCCAGAGGCACAATTCTAGGAATAGTTTCTTCAAACAAATAAAAATCTGTCAGAGAAGATATTAATGAGAGATTTCCGAGATGCACAAAAATCAATGTAGAAACACAAGAAATATGAACAAAGAAAGCAATATGACTCTTCAAAAGGGACACAATAATGCATTAATATTTTGCTGTGAAGAGAGGGAAATTGATGAATTGTCTGAGAAAGAATTCAAAAGAATGATTGTAAAGTCACTCAGAGACACTGAGAAACAAATGAAATAAGGAAATCGGTACATGACATGGGTGAGAAATTCTGCAGAGATAGAGTTGTTTAAAATAAAACAACAAATATTAGAAATAAAGTATTCAATAAGTCAAACAAAAAATGCAAGTACAAATCCTTAACATACTTGGTGAGGCAGAAGAAAGAATGTGAGAATGTGTGATCTACAAAGAGGTCTTTTGAAATATCTTAGTCAGACAAGAAAAAGAAGGAGATGAGGAGGAGGAGAAAAGGAAAAAGAACAAAAAGAAAAAGAGGTCTCTTATTAAGGCTTTCCACCATATTTTTTATTTGATCTATGGAATATCATCAAATAATCAAATATGTATCTTAGGATTTACTAAAGGTATGGGGAAAAAAGAATGGTTTAGAAAATCTATACAAAGAGATAACAACAGAACTGATGGGAAAAGATATTCCATGCAGATAGAAATCTAAAGAAAGCAGGAGTAGCTATACTCATATCAGACAACATAGAATTTGAGATAAAAATTGTTAAAGGAGACAGAGAAGGTCATTATGTAATGATTAAGCAATCAGTTAAAAATTTAGCTAGCTATAATAAATATATATGCATCCAATGTGAGGACAATGGTATAGAATAAGTGCTATTGGATCTAAAGGGGGTCATAAGTTTCAACACAATAATACTGGGGGACTTCAAACCCTGCTTTCATTAATGAACAGATCCATCAGGCAAAAATCAATAAAGAAATAACAGAGCTAATATATACTGGAGTAAATGGACCTAATGAGCATTTACAGAACATTTCATCCCACAGCTGAGGACTGCACATTCTTTACGGCAGTGCATGAAACATTCTATATGATAGGCCATATACTAGGCCATAAAACATGTCTCAATGAATTAGAAAAAAATTGAAATCATATCATGTATCTTTTCTAATCACAATGGAAAAATTATGCATGTGAACAAAAAAATGAACTCTATAAAACATACAAACATATAGAGATTGAATATTTTCTTGAATGAACAGTGAATTAAAGAAGAAATCAAAAAAGATGTAAAAAATTCCTTGAAGTGAATAAAAATTCAGACATCCCATATCAAAATTTATGGGATACAGCAAAAGTAGTTTTAAGAGGAAAGCATATAGCAATTAGTGCCTACCTCAAAAAAATCAGGAAGATATCCAATAAATGAACCCACATAGTAAGTCAAGGTTTCTTTTTGAAGCTGACCCAGTCAACATTTTGGCACTATGCTTGTAAGGGTCCCTTGATAAAGATTGCCTTGGAGTGATTCATTTCTTTGAGTCTTATGAGACTGTACATAGCTCAAAAGCCATCATTTGGAGCCTGGCATTGTGACACAGTGGGTTTAGCCACCATCTGCATCAACAGCATCCTTTATTGTAGCATCAGTTTGAGTCCCAGCTACTTCAATTCCAATCTAGCTTCCTCCTAATGTGATAGGAAAGCAGTGGAGATGGTCTTAGTCCTTGGGTCCCTGCAACACATATGAGAAAGCCACTATTGCTGCCATATCTGATACTTGGCCATTGTCTTCTTTTGTATACCCCTATTACCAGAACCATTTAAAAATAAATGAGACTAGTTGAACTTCTAATTTTTCCAAGTAAGCCTCTCAAATTCCTTCTAACTATATTCAATTTTCCCTTAAACATGGTTTTCTATAATTTTACTTTTATCATAGTAATAATCCTAGGAAGTTTTATATTAGAATCATTTTTTAGGTAAGTACTTTTGTCTGTTAACTATGAGCTCTTGAGTAAAGAAGCCCTGTCATTTATCTTTGCACTCTTTGCAATGGTATTTCTAATATCTCAAACTCAAAGAATGTCTAATAATGAAATTTCTGGTTTTAACTTTTAGAAAACTGATGAATGTATTTCATTTGGTAATTTGTGTCTTTAATTCAATAAGCATCTGTTGCAACAATTGTATGTTGAGCTCTGCATTTTCTAAAAAGGTTATAAAGATAAATAAGGAAAGATGATACATTCAAAGAGTTTGACATCTGTGTATGGTTTGTATAGAAAAGTAGGAACAACATTTTTTACAGACAGGCAAAATATTTCTAAATAGAAGTTGTCTGCACAACTGGGATCCTAGTTACCAAAGATGCAGCTAAACTTAACTATGATTGAACTTCAGAAAGAGCATGGAAATTTGCCATTTTCCTGGTCTCTTTTCAGGGAATTCTTGAAGTCTTTATCATCCAAACAGATATGCAGACATGGTTGTGTCTGTGTGCGTATGTGTGTGTGTATTTATATATAAATATATGTATATGTGTATATATCTACCAATGAACATGCTATTACAGAGAAGCACAAAGTGAAAAATAGATGCAATCCTGTTATCTCTAAACCAGAAGACATTTTTTTTTGTTTCAAATCATCTCCCTTGTGTGTATGTGTGTGCATTTTGTGAGATTGTGTAACTTGTGAACTGACATTTGAGTTAGATGTTTTAGTGTTAAGGAAGGGAAATAACCAACCATGCAACATTATGTTCTATCTGAATCAGTGTGAAGTTTTATCAACTCATAATACAAATTAAGAAAGAATAGAGTTAAGAGAAATAATCTAATTCAACAAGTTCACCAATCTTTAAGCACTCCGATAAGTATCGTTTCATGGAAAGCTCAATTTTTTCAGAAAGAACTTATTAATAGATCTCCCTTCTCAACTGTCTTCCTCTTCCTCTTTCTAATATCCCTTTACCAAAAAGCACTGATGGGAATTATTGTTATCATTTGCATATCTATTCTATAACAAAGACAGAAAATACTTTGTCACCTCAGCCTCTCTAGTAGCCTAAACATTCCCCTGCTGATCCTTCTGGCTTACCCCTCTTAAGACATGACTTTTGGGGAAACATCTGAGCATATGTCTTTCCTACCAACAAGACTTTAGCATGTTACTTGATCTTCTATGCTTGGCACGCAAGGCTTCCTCTATTACGGAACTTGCAATACTTCCTGTTCAACTGACTGAAACTTCAACAGTCAATATTCCCCAAACATATCACAGGCAATCCTATGATAACTTCATGGCAATTTGTAACTTGTGGTGTATTTATTTATTTACTTATTTTTTAAAAAATTATTTTACTTGAAAGGCAGAGTGGGAGAGAGAGCAAGAGTGAGAGAGAGGGAGTGACACACATACACACACACACACACAGAGAGAGAGAGAGAGAGAAAGAGAAAGAGAGAGAGAGAGAGAGAGAGAGATCCTCCAACCACTGGTTCACTCCCCAAATGGCCACAAATGGCCAGAGCTGGACTGGGCCAAATAAAGGAGCCAGGAGCTTCTTTCTGGTCTCATATGGGTGGTAGAGGCCCAAGCCCTTGGGCCATAATTCACTGCTTTCCCAGGCATACTAACAGGGAGTTGGATCTGAAGTGGAATATCTGGAAGTTAAATATGTGCCGCAGGCTGAGGCTTTACCCTCTGTGCCACACTGTTGGCCCCAACTTGTGGATAATTAAACATCGTTTTCAGGAAAGTTTATATACATAATTATATATAATACATATAATAATATGTACATTTATCTTTAGCTATCTATCATTGTAATATAGAGTAGCCTATAATAAAATAACATCCACCAGGGGAAACAGATAAAATCTGAGCAAATGATTAAAACTTCTCACCATACAATTTAAAGCATAAATTCATCAACATTTAAGGTGCAAAAGATTATTTAGTTCATATATCTCATGTCCAAATGAGAAAATTGTAAATAACTATTCATTTAATTACTCAATAAAATATTTATAGAAATTACATCCATGACTAGTATTTATTTATCCAGTACTCACAGTGTGCCAGGCACTGGTCTGATGATTTTATTTGTATGATTGACTTATTTAGACATTTTGTTAACATCTGTGTGATTACAGGTACTGCTGTACCCTCAGCATGAAGTGGTGAACTTAGAACCTTCTCCTCAGAGCTTCTGCGTTAGTGGGATACACAATATACAATGAAGATATACAATCACAACAGATTGTTCTCAATGTCATGACAAAATTAAATAGTATTATAATTCAGAGGTTAACTGAGATAGGTATTTTATTCAAGGTTTTCAATATAGTCTTTTCTGGGTTGCCACATAAAATGAATTAGCCCTGTGAAAAGAGAATTTTTAATGAAAACATGAGATAAATTGTTAGGGGCTAGATCATTCATTCTCATTGATTTTGGTTATGTGTTTGAATTTTAGTCCAGATTTAATAGGATGATATTAAAGAGGTTGAAGCAGGAAGAAGAAATTATATAATTTGCATTATTAAAAGATGACTCTCACTGCTTTATGGAGAGTAGTCTGGGAAGAAGCTTAAACTTCACAGAGACAAATTAAGAGGTGATGTAGAGATCCAGGCTAAGGAAACCAATACCTGGGACCAACGCAAACGCTGTGAAGAAGCAGATAAGATGCGAGTAAACTTCACTTTCAAAGGTAAGTACATTACTAGAAGATGGGAGGAGAGCGGGAAGTGAGAGCAGAGAAGACTGGATGACAGGAAGCAAACTGGACCAAGTAGGAGGGAATAGTTCTAGTGTCCCACAGCACAGGGGAGCAATTGTAGTCTCCAAACACCTATTACATATACCGTGACCAAATAGTAGAGAGGCATTTGAAAGCCCTAATTGTAAAGAAATTATAAATACATGAAAATGCTAATTGTCTTGATTTTGTCACTATACATTGTAAACATGTGTTGAATTATCACACTGTATCCCATACATATTATAATTATGAAGTGTTATTTAAATATAAGTATGTAAACAGAATTAAAGAAATTAAATTCTGTGATGGTGGTGATGAGGATAAAAGATGTGTTGAAAGACTCGGGAAGACAAGGGGAAGGTGAGACATTGAACAATCAAACACTGAGCTCTCTCAAACCCATCTACTCTCCTCCCCCATAGGCATTCAAATGACAATGCCAAATTGAGATCTGGATCTGTGGGTGTGAAAGCCTAAATAAAAGGCCGTAATTCTTGAATATATAAGTATTGCAACCACAAGACTGCATGAAATCACCTGAGGAAAAAATATAAAGTAGAGAAGTTAATGAGCTAAAGGACAAAACTGAAAGATCTGTCACTATTGCCAAATACCAGGCAGGGGAGCTGGCATTATGGCATAATAGACAAAGCCACCACCTGCAATGCCAGCATTACATATGGGTTTGATTCCCAGTTGCTCCACTTACTATCCAGCTTCCTGCTAATGGCCTGAGAAAGGCAGCAGAAGGTAGCCCAAGTGCTTCCCCTCCACCCACATGGGAGACCTGGATGAAGCTTCTGGCTTTGGCTTAGCTCAGCACTGGCTGCCGTGGGCATCTGATGGGTAAACCAGCAGATGGGTGATCTCTCTGTGTGACTCTGCCTCTCAGCCTGTAACTCTGACTTTCAAATAAAATAAATAAATCTTAAAAAAAAAATCAGGGAGAATAGGAATTTTGAGTCAAGAGACCAAGAAAGAATCACCAGTGAAGCAGGAAGGCACTAAGGGAGTATAGGATTCAAAAAGCAGAGAAGGAATTATAAATCTGCACTCATGATAGTTATGTTCCATGATATTCTGTTGCGTGGCTGGCAGTGTGGTGTAGTGGCTAAAGCCCCTGCCTGCAGTGTCAGCATCCCATAGGAGCGCTGGTTCTAGTCCCGGCTGCTCCACTTCTAATTTAGCTCTCTGCTCTGGCCTGGGAAAGTAGTGGAAGATAGCCCAAATCCTTGGGCCCCTGCACCCACATGGGAGACCCAGAAGAAGCACTTGGCTCCAGGCTTCAATTCGTTTGGGCCATCTGGGGAGTGAATCAGTGGATGGAAGACTTCTCTCTATCTCTCTCCCTCTCTGCCTCTCCTTCTCTCTGTATGTGTAACTCTGACTTTCAAATAAATAAATAAATCTTTAAAAAACAATAACATACTCTGTTGAGTCTTTGATTTTAAAATAGATTAGACTAATTGGATATTAATTAATTAATATTATTGGATAATATTATTATGAAAGAAAATAGAGAAAGAGTCCAATATGGGATAATAAAGTAAGTAGGCATGTCTTATGCATTCATGTATCAGTATTTTCTTTGTATTATCTTTGCTACTGTTTTGAGCATGCTCATATAAAGTACACTTATATCAGGAGAAAGCTGTAGTGATGGTAACAGAAGGGTTTATATTGTATATTCTTGAAAAGGTAACCAGAGATTTAGAAACAAGAATATTTATTATAATTTTCAAAGTTTAAAAGGGAATATAAGGCCGGCGAGCGGCTTACTAGGCTAATCCTCCACCTTTCGGCGCCGGCACACCGGGTTCTAGTCCCGGTTGCCCCTCTTCCAGATCAGCTCTCTTCTGTGGCCAGGGAGTGCAGTGGAGGATGGCCCAAGTGCTTGGGCCCTGCACCCCATGGGAGACCAGGAGAAGCACCTGGCTCCTGCCTTTGGATAGGCGCGGTGTGCCAGCCACAAGCGTGTCAGCCATGGCGGCCATTGGAGGGTGAACCAATGGCAAAGGAAGACCTTTCTCTCTGTCTCTCTCTCTCACTGTCCACTCTGCCTGTCAAAAAATAAAAAAATAAAAATAAAAATTAAAAAAAGGGAATATAAATGGGACAAGAATAAAAGTCTACAGATTTGTGAAAAGAAATATTATATTGGAAAGAGTTTTGCCTTAAGATCCGTTAAAACTCACATCAAGATTCATTTTCGATTATCTTAATGTACAGAAGATCAGCTTAGTATACATTAAGTAAGGATTTCAACAGTTTGCTCCCACACAGAAACATAAAGTGAAAAATAATAGATGATTTTTTTTAAATGATGATGAAATCAGATCAGACCTATTGTCATGTTTAATCCCAGTGAGAGTCAAGTTGGGAGTTGATAATTTCTTTTTTTTTTTTTATAACAGAAGATCAGTTTAGTATGCATTAAGTAAAGATTTCAACAGTTTGCACCCCCATAGAAACACAAAGTGAAATATATTGTTTGAGTACTCATTATAGCATTAAATCTCAATGCACAGCACATTAAGGACAGAGATCCTACATGAGGAGTAAGTGCACAGTGACTCCTGTTGTTGACTTTACCAATTGACACTCCTGTCTATGGCATCAGTAATCTCCCTATGCTCCAGTCATGAGTTTCCAAGGCTATGGAAGCCCTCTGAGTTCTCTGACTCTTATCTTGTTTAGACAAGGTCATAGTCAAAGTGGAGGTTCTCTCCTCCCTTCAGAGAAAGGTACCTCCTTCTTTGAAGACCTGTTCTTTCCACTGGGATCTCACTCACAGAGATCTTTTTGCCAGAATGTCTTGGCTTTCCATGACATTTTCAACACTTAAGAATAACTGTGTATTAATTACAGAATTAAACCAGTCATATTAAGTAGAACAGACATATTAAGTAGAACAGATCTACTAAGAGGGATAATGTGTTAAGTTGTTCATTAACAGTCAGGGCTATGCTGATCAACTACTTGTCATTTATTATTTCTTTTTTTTTTTTTTTTTTTTGACAGGCAGAGTTAAACAGAGAGAGACAGAGAGAAAGGTTTACCTTTCTTTTGGTTCATGCCCCAAGTGGACGCTATGGCCGGTGCATTGCGGCCGGCATGCTGCTACGCCGATCCGAAGCCAGGAGCCAGGTGCCTCCTCCTGGTCTCCCATGTGGGTGCAGGGCAAAAGGACCTGGGCCATCCTCCAAAGAACTCCTGGGCCACAGCAGAGATCTGGACTGGAAGAGGAGCAATAGAATCCGGCTCCCCAACCGACACTAGAACCTGGGGTGCCGGCGCCGTAGACAGAGGATTAGCCTAGTGAGCCCCGGCACCAGCTATTATTTCTTTTTTTAACATTTATTTAGTAAATATAAATTTCCAAAGTACAGTTTTAGGATTACAATGTTTTTTCCCCTCCAAAAACTTCCATCCCACCCACAACCCTCTTGTCTCCCACTCCCTCTCCCATCCCATTCACATCAAGATTCATTTTCAATTATCTTTATATACAGAAGATCAATTTGGTATATATTAAGTAAAGATTTCAACAGTTTGCACCCACATAGAAACACAAAGTGAAAAATACTGTTTGAGTACTAGTTATAGTATTAATTCACATTGAACAAGATATTAAGGACAGAGATCCTACATGGGGAGTAGGTGCACAGTGACTCCTGTTCTTGATTTAACAAATTGACACTCTTGTTTATGGCATCAGTAATCTCTCTAGGCTCTTGTCATGAGTTGCCAAGGTTATAGAAGCATTCCGAGTTCACCAACTATGAACTTATTTAGACAAGGTCATAGTGAAAGTGGAAGTTCTCTCCTCCCTTCAGAGAAAGGTACCTCCTTCTTTGATGGCCTGTTCTTTCTGCTGGGGTCTCACAGAGATCTTTCATGTGGGATACTCTCATGGGCTTTTTAGCCAGATCCGATTGCCTTATGGGCTGATTCTGAGGCCAGAGTGCTGTTTAGGATATCTGCCATTCTATTAGTCAGCTGTGTATGCCATGTCCCACGTTGGATCGTTCTCTCCTTTTTAATTCTATCAGTATTTTCAGACATTAGTCTTGTTTATGTGATCCCTTTGACTCTTAATCCTATCATTATGATCAGGTGTGAACTGAAATTGATCACTTGGACTAGTGAGATGGCATTGGTACATGCCACCTTGATGGGATTGAATTGGAATCCCCTGGAACATTTCTAACTCCACCATTTGGGGCAAGTCTGATTGAGAATGTCCCAAACTGTACATCTCCTCCCTCTCTTATTCCCACTCTTATATTTAACAGGGATCACTTTTCAGTTAAATCTAAACATCTAAGAATAATTGTGTGTCAATTAAATGGTTCAACCAATAGTATTAAGTAGAACAAAAAAAATACTAAAAGGGATAAAGTATTAAGTTGTTCATAAACAGTCAGGACAAGGGCTGATCAAGTCACTGTTTCTCATAGTGTCCATTTCACTTCAACAAATTTCATTTTAGGTGCTCAGTTAGTTGTCACAGATCAGGAAGAACATGATATTTTTCCCTTTAGGACTGGCTTAATTTACTCAGCATGATGTTTTCCAGATTCCTCCCTTTTATTGTAAATGACTGGATTTCATTTATTTTACTGCTGTATAGTATTATTATTTTTTTTTTTTTTGACAGGCAGAGTGGACAGTGTGAGAGAGAAATAGAGTGAAAGGTCTTCCTTTCCCGTTGGTTCACCCCCCAATGGCCGCTGAGGCCGGTGCACCACTCTGATCCGAAGCCAGAAGCCAGGTGTTTCTCCTGGTCTGCCATGTGGGTGCAGGGCCCAAGGACTTGGGCCATCCTCCACTGCACTCCTGGGCCACAGCAGAGAGTTGGACTGGAAGAGGAGCAACCGGGACAGAATCCGGCGCCCTGACTGGGAATAGAACCCAGGGTGCCGGCGCCGCAATCTGAAGACTAGCCTATTGAGCTGCGGTGCCGGCCCTGCTGTATAGTATTCTATAAAGTACATGTCCCATAATTTCTTTATCCAGTCTACTGTTGATGGTCTTTTAGGCTGATTCCCAGTCTTAGCTATTGTGAATTGAACTGCAATAAACATTAAGGTGCAGACAGCTTTTTGTTTGCCAATTTAATTTTCTTTGGGTCAATTCCAAGGAGTGGGATGGCTGGGTTGTATGGTAAAGTTATATACAGGTTTCTGAGGAATTTCCAGATTGACTTCCATAGTGGCTTTTTAAAAAAATTATTTATTTACTTATTTATTTATTTTCTTGTGAGAGGCAGAATGGACAATGAGAGAGAGAGAGACAGAGAGAAAGGTCTTCCTTTTCCATTGGTTCACCCCACAGTGGCCACTGCAGCCAGCGCGTTGCGGCCGGCACACTGCGCTGAGCTGAAGCCAGGAGCCAGGTGCTTCTCTTGGTCTCCCATGTGGGTGCAGGGCCCAAGGACTTGGGCCATCCTCCACTGCACTCCCAGGCCACAGCAGAGAGCTGGAGTGGAAAAGGAGCAACTGAGACAGCATCCGGCACCTCGACCAGGACTAGAACCTGGGGTGCAGGTGCCGCAGGTAGAGGATTAGCCTATTGAGCCATGACGCCGGCCCTCCATAGTGGCTTTAACAGTTTGCATTCCCACCAACAGTGGGCTAGTGTCCCTTTTT
The DNA here is from genome assembly GCF_964237555.1 of Oryctolagus cuniculus. NCBI lineage: Eukaryota > Metazoa > Chordata > Mammalia > Lagomorpha > Leporidae > Oryctolagus > Oryctolagus cuniculus. The sequence goes on along the minus strand of NC_091437.1, from coordinate 162,260,374 downwards.
CCCCCACATCCTCGCCATCATCTGTTGTTGGTAGATTTCTATATGTGAGCCATTCTAACCAGGGTGATGTGAAACCTCATTGTGGTTTTGGTTTTCATTTCCCTGATTACTAGTGATCCTGAACATTTTAGCATGTGTCTGCTGGCCATTTGGATTTCTTCTTTTGAAAAATGTCTATTGAGGTCCTTGGCCCATCTCTTAAGTAGATTGTTTGTTTCATTGTTGTGGAGTTTCTTGATCTCTTTGTAGATTCTGGTTATTATCAGTTGCATAGCTTGGAAATATTTTTTCTATTCTGTTCATTGACTCTTCACTTTCCTGACTGTTTCTTTTGCAGTACAGAGACTTCTCAATCTGATGTAATCCCAAATGTTAATTTTGGCTTTGACTGCCTGTGCTTCCAGGGTCTTTTCCAAGAAGTCTTTACCGGTGCCAATATCCTGCAGGGTTTCTCCAATGTTCTCTAATAATTTGATGGTGTCGGGTCTTAGATTTAGATCTTTAATCCATGTTGAGTGGATTTTTGTGTAAGTTGTAAGATAGGGATCCTGGCTTCAGGCTAGTCCAGCCTTGGCCATTGTGGCCTTTTGAGGAGTGAGCCCATAGATGGAAGATCTTTCTCTCTCTCTCTCTCTCTCTCTCTCTCTCTCTATCTATCTCTCTGTCTGTCTCTCTCCTTCTCTGTATCTGAAATTCTGTCTTCAACAAATAAATCATAAAAAAAACTAAAAATGACATTGATACGTCTCTCCTCCTTATTCAAATTTCATCAATTCTGCATGTACTTGTGTTTAATACTCAGATTTCTATTGCTGACAGCATGTTGGTTCTTTCCAGTTTCTCTGAGATTCTCACAATTTTCATGGTCTTGGGAATATTTTCTCAGTCAAGAGTCTGTATTCAAGTAAAATATTGCTTAATGCTTCCCTATTCCTGACCCCTTGCTCTGAACAACATATATTATCTCATATTTAATATCCTAGACTACCAAATAAAGAAAAAAATAGCATTATAGTAAACGGAAAAGGTGAAATTTGTAGAGTTTTATTGATTTTAATAGTTTCACATTAGTAAATGACACAGAGTGTCTAAGTTCAAGGTTTCTACAGTGTGAACAAATTCATAACTGTTACTCCTTTTCTAATAGCTCATTGTGAATTCACTAAATGATCAAGTTAACTTTTCTATAATTAGTGCTAGTGGACGCTAAGAAATGACATGGTGATGAAGTGTGGTGAGGACAAGACTAGGATGTCTGGATAAAACTCAGTGGTGATAGACAAGCACAGAGTGCTCCAGGGTGTTCCAGAAGTGATTTGAAGGACCTCAACATCAAGAATCAGTAAAGCAGAAGTGAGAAGGCAATGAAGATATTATCTATTTTGCATTTCTTCCAGTACTTCATCTTCCCCGATCCATTTTCACTCACAGGCATGCACTGGACAGTTGGAAGCCTCCATCAGAACGGTTGATCAGTGCCATCACCCAAGCACACACGGAGAAGTACACCTTGGTCTGAAGACATTCCCTGGGTTCAAGAAGACTTAAATAGTTAACTCTGAAGGAAATGTGGCAAACATGTAACCCAGGTTCTTCTTTCCTGCCATCCCCAACCAGTGGCCCAGGAACTAATTCTGAGAAACATTCTACCCCTACCACATGGAAGGAGATCCTCCTGTCCACAGAGGTAACATATTCATTAACCTGTCTCACGGTGGCTTCATCCCTTTCCCAGTCTCACTCCCTTACTGTCATTCCAATCCTTTCTGGGTTACAAAATAAATTATGCACTCTCAAGTTTTGCCTCTGGGTATGTTTCTGGGGAAAGCATTTGAAGGAAGGCATGTCTTCTTGTATCTCATCTGAAACAATTCCTTCTTTGCTTTTTTTACACAAATGACTTGGCTAGTGTTTATTGAGTGCTTCCCATGGACCAGAAACAATGTTTAATGGTGGATAAAAATAAGTCATTTCTTACCTTCTTGCCAAATTCATAAAATGATGGCTAAATAGAAATGACTATTAGGGTTGAATGTAAGATAGCTTAATGATCACATTATAATAGTCAAGAAGTAAATTATATAGATATGAAGAAAAGAAAGATCATTTTTGCCAACAGGGTCAGATACTATCTAATTGTGTAAGGCTATACATCATAAGAAATATTTTAGAGGCCAGTGCTGTGACATAGTGGGTAAAGCCACCACCGGCAGTGCCAGCATCCCATATGCCTGCCGGTTTGAGTCCCGGCTGCTCCACTTCTGATCCAACTCTCTGCTATGGCCTGGGAAAGCAGTGGAAGATGGCCTAAGCAGCCTCTGCACCCATGTGAGAGACCCAGAGGGCTCCTGGCTTTGGATCATCCCAGCTCCGGCCATCGTGGCCATCTGGGGAGTGAACCAGTGGATGGAAGACCTCTTTCTCCGTGCTTCGGCCTCTCTGCCTTTCAAATAAATAAATAAATATTTAAAAAACCATTTCATCACTAAGAAAAGCTTCTGTGTGTCCTGTGATGTGTCTCCTATGCTCCAGCATGCAGACATCCAGTTTCAGATGGTGAATCTGAGGAAATATTGAAGTAGACAGGCATACAGGATAAATTGATTAGGATTGTGAGCTGGAAGACCATGCCATTGCTACGTCCCTGTGTGACCTCACACCCAACCTGATACTTTCCCCACACCCCTGTGTGACCTCATGCCCCTTCCTGGCTATACTTGAGTGCCCACCCAGCCAATCAGGTTAATTAACCACACCCCTTTGGAAGTGGGTTAAAAGCCTGGGCCATGGTGTGTCCACCTTCTCGCTTCTGTTTCCTGGCCTCTTGCCAGGAGGGGGCTGGATGTAGCCCTGTGCCCCCATGGCACGTGGCCTTTGGGCCACCCGACCTAGGCTTCCTGGCCTAGATGCTCCTCCATGTGGCTGTTTCCTGGTACTTGGTATGAACCCAGATTTACCTCTCTCTCTCTTAAATAAAGCTCTCGCTCTTCTATGCATCTTTTGTACTAAATAAAAGTCTAAAATGTACCATGTTGCCTCATTTATTTATGCTGGTATGTAGAATTCTTCTCTAAATATTGGGCAAGAACCCTCTCAGGCTTATTAATATTGGATATTTATTAATAAGCATATGGTGATATCATAAGGCACCCCAAATTCTGGTAGCATATGTGGCACCCCAGATGGCACTTCTGGGGAACTTTCAGGGCCACATTTTGACATAGAATTTAGGGGGTCATTTCTGATATCAATATGAGAGAAGTAACAGACCAAAATGGAGCCGCAGGTTAGGGGTCTATTGAACTACAGAGAGAGAATAAAAAAAGAAACACCTGGGATGAGACATTAACCAAAGGGATGCAAAGCTATAATCTGATACAAATTTCAGGAACAATAAGTACTTTTGGAATAGAATGAGACAGAGAAAATTATCACATTCCAAGTTTATAAATTAGGTAGCAGACTACAGATGCCATTCACTGAAATAGATTATGGGAAGAAAAATTAAAAGAAAAAAAGAAATACAAATAGGTTTTATACTGCTCATTTTTATTTATTATTTACTTATGAACTAATCCTTAACACACATTCATCAATGTTGTGAGAATCTCCTTTGATAGATATTTTGGACATGAATCTAAAAAAATGTGAAGCATGGCCATCAAGGAAGTGAAGTTCATTTCTTGAACATCAATATTTATTTCTGCCTTATCCTAGCCTAAAAAAAGAAATCTTGTTATAAAATAAGAATGTAGGGTCATTGAAATCCTCCTCTTATGATTATCTATACAAATATGCCCACTTCAAACACACCCTGAAATAGTAACAGAACCATCACGTAGTAGTTCAATTCCAAGAATTCCAAGAGTGTTTTTCCGTTTTCATTAAAATTCCCTGACTGCAATGAAGAAATTATGTGAAAAACATTTAAAAGCTTTACAAGGAAACTCTTTAAAATTGATAGTTACAAGTGTTTACAATACAAACTCAAGGTGATTACGTGATGATTAGCACTTGCTTATATGTCTCTTGAGCCTTGCAATCTGCTTCCAAACAGCAATCTCTTTGAACACTTGACCTTGATGAGATTGATGCTGATTTTGGTGGCAGATTTCAGAATTTTTATTTCATTATCTTGCTATAGATTTGCATTTTCTGATATGCATATATCAAGACAGCAATAGAATGTCTCCTATAGTCAAATTTTCATTCAGGTATTAACTACATAATTTCAAGGGTATCAACAACAACATCTAATATTTTTGAATATTCATTATGTGCAAGAAAATATTACAAATTTGTTATTGATTTTATTAATTTTTTTGTTTTGAAAAGGAATCCTGAGTTCTAATTCTAGATTGTATATTCTGATGGTAAGATTCCTGGTTTCTGCCCAACTGCTTGTATGTAAGTTCCTAACTCCAGCCTCTAGATGGAGCTCAAGTCCTCTTCATCTTAAGTAAAGCAGTATCATATGGGTCAATGATGTCCAGATCATTGATGGTGTTCTGCCATTGACCGTTGTATCACAGATACTACTTGCTGAGATTGAAGGTTATCACTGATTCTTTAACATTGAAGGTTATCTACATTTATCCTCATTTGACCCAGTCATTTGAATCAGAGATAGGAAGAGGACAGAGAGATCGGGACAAACAGAAAGGCGGTAGGGACTTCTATTAAGCAATGTAAGCTGACAGCATTAATAAGATTTTTTATATTTTAGTGTGATCCAGTTTATCTGACAACATAATAGATTTAGTTTCTGTTCTAGTCACCAAATATGTGACTCACTTTTCTTCTCATACATAGAATATGCTCTATCACCCTTTACTCACCAATGGGAAGTAATCAAACATTGTATACAACTTGGGACATTGTGTCTTTTTATTAGAAGTTAGCCTTGATTTCAGGATGCAGTGTGATCCAGTTTATTTTGGAAACCTGTGAACTAAAGGGATAAATTATCTCAACTTTAAAAACCTAATATAAGCTGAAAGAACAAGAGTATAATGTAACCATGTACATTACTACCTTGCAAGGGGACTATGAAAAACAGTTCATATATCACTCCATAGAAATTCTTATTTCCTTCCCACTCATGTGGGGCAGGTTTAAGTCCGTGGTATGGGCTGTTTTCCACTCATCATGTGGGAATACATTCCTTTTTTTCTATAATTAGGGTTCCCTGGCCACTCAGAAATTTCTTCTTTTCCCATGACCTGATTCCTTAGAGACATCTGAAGTATCAGGAAGCATGATCTCTATGATGGCTGATAATCTCTCTTAGCTTTATTCCTGATTCAAGAAGATTTTAACCTTTATCAATCTCACTCTTTTTAATTCAACAATGATGTTTCTTTGGGAGGCACAACTCTCTTGGTGATTTAGTAGTATTTTTTTTTTCTTTCATTGTATGAGGGCACATCAAAAAATTTGTGGGAATAAGTAACTTAAAGGTAAGTTCAGTCTGAAATCCATACCTATCAGGGGTACTAAGAAAGTTCATGAAAAATGTGTATTATTGTACTGAAAAAACTAATTTTTTAATTGCATTTTCAATGAAATTATGAAGGGCTGCTCTACTTGCATCCTGTCTATTCTATGAGGCAATTATAATACACACATTTATTTTGATACTTAATTATAACACCTGTTAAATTTATTTACCTGTTTGCATCTAATTTTCTATTCTACTACAGCTGTTTTCTAGAGGCCATTGGCTTTGGTAGGATAACCAATCCCTTAGGTTCTCCCTGAGTCATTCTACACAATAAAAAGAATCTACTGTGTCACTCCCCCTCTTCGCGGAGGAACGACACTAAACCCTGTGCTGTTCTTTTGTCTGCTCGGCCCTTCCCGGGTTTGCTGCTGGTCCTTCCCGGGTTGGCTGGCAACCCCTCCATCTCCGTGGAGGGGCGGTTCCCCCTGCCACTTTCCCCACTTCCGCGGGGGAGCGGCACACCGCCGGCCGGCTCTCTCGGGGGCTGCTCAGATGTTATCAGGATGTTCCTGGTGCATGTTGTCTCTCTCCTCCTTTATAGTCCTCTTCCACCAATCCCAACTCTGCTACCCACACGCCAAGCACGCTGCTCTCCTCCAATCAGGATCAGCTCCTGCAGTTTACTGGTCGAACTGGAGGCAGCTGCGTAGAAGCTGTTTACTCCTCTCCCAGCGCCATATTGTGGGAGAGCAGATGCATAGAATAAGTCTTAATTCCAGTAACTTAGTCTAGTCCGAGTTGCTCCCCACACTACTGGGTTCCCTTAGCTGAGAAATTGCACTTTCCCAAGTGGAGATGAACTCCAGTTTGAGTGGCAGATTTACTGAGACTAGAAATGAGGGGAACACCTTTAGATTAACAGTTGTGAATGCTCTCTTAATTCAATATGATGCTGACAGGGGGCTGGAGAAAAGAGTACATGTTCATTGATTGTTCTCATTCATTCTACATATATTGTATGCACTGTGTACTCGCTGTATTCCAGGCACTATCCTAGGTTTGGGGAATATAGAGTGATAAAAACAGGGGATGGCGTTGTGTTGTAGCAGGTAAAGCTGCTGCCTTGACATTGGCATCCCACATGGACACCAGTTTGAGTCCTGGTTGCTGCTTTCCAATTCAGCTGTCTGCTGGTGGCCTTGGAAAGCAGTGGAAGATGTCCCAAGAACTCGTGTCTCTGCAACCAGTGTGGGAGACCTGGATAAACCTCCTGGCTCCTGGCTCCTTGCTTTGGGCTGAACCAGCCCTGGCTGTAGTGACTGAGGAGTGAACGAGTGGATGAAAGATCTCACTCTCTCTCTCCCTCTGAATTTTCCTTCTCTCTCTATAATTCTGACTTTCAAAATAATTAAATACATCTTTATTTTAAAAGTGAAAAAATAGATAATAATTTCTGACAGTTTGGAACTTATGTTTAGTGAAGAAGCAAACGATCTTTGGGCTAAACCTTCATATGGAAAGCTAATTTGGAAAGGCTTTGTTCTGACTAAGCAAAAGCAGATATTCCAAAACCAATGGATTTCTTTTCATCACACAAGCCTCCATCCTCAGTAAGCACCACCGCTTCTGTCTTGTTGAGTTCCTTGACTCATTCTCTCTCCCTTGTGAAAATAAGACTCTTTAAGATGGGCCTTCTGGGGTTCCTGTAAATTCAATGAAATTCTCTGACAGCTCAGTTTGTCCATAATTTGTTTGACATCACTTCATTCCTCTCAGAATGTCGTAAGATACTTATTTTTCATCGGACAAGAAAGTTGATTTTGCTGAGGTGGCAATTTGTGAATTTCATGAATTGCAGGTAAATTTTAATGGACTATGCTTGTTCCAATTTTTCTTTCAATCCTCTGATTTTTGTCACTTAATCACCATGTGTTCTTTTCCCTTTTCAAAACAGAACATAATCTTTAGGAAGAAAATTGAAGAGAAAAAAATTGTAGGTGAGAACATTTACTTTTCTGTAAATTACTATAAGAAAATTCCTTTATAGTTTAATGGAAGTAAATGGGTTTTTATATTTTAAAAAAATATTGAAATTAGGTATGCTATGACATTTAAAATGTCTCATGATTGCAACCCATAAACAATATTTCTAGAATCAAATTGATATTGATTATTGATAGAAGATCATAGCATCCACTATGATAAAAAATTATAACATTGTAGAAAAATATAGATATTTAAGTTTGATATTTTCTGGAATCAAATTAAAAGAGGGTGCTGGCTAATATAAATTTTATTGCTCTATTTTTAAAAGCTTAAAGTACCAATAGGATTATCTCCCCCTAAAAACAAGAAGATATGAATTTTTGGTTCACATCATGAAAGAAGTAAACTCCAGAAACAGTGCTATCGTAACCTGGAATAGAAGCTGTCTCACCTGCTCAGAGCGTAACTGTTGAGATGCTACTGAGTACGTCACTGAGTCTACATGGACAACTGGATATTGCCTTTAAGTGGGATTAGAAGTATGAACTTTATAGTTGTTTTGTCTGCCAAACTGTTGAGCATATTTAATCGCCTTTATTTTTTTCACCTCATTCCATTCAATTTATCCACACGTTAATGTTTTAATATATAAATCTTTCTTCAACTATGTTTTTTTTTCCCATGACTTCTTTATCTCCCACTTGGCATTCTGGTAATATTTCAAGAAGATATATCTTATCCTTCTGATTCTATTTCCTTTTAAAGCTTCTTGATAAAAATTACTAGTTGTTGATTGTTCTTATTCTTCTCATTTTTATTACTGTCTTGGAAACTAGAAATAGAGGATCAACAATCAATGCTAATTCTAGTCTCTTTTCTCTCTGCTTCTTTTCATAGTGCTGATGCTGGTTGCCCTAGTGAAGTTGTTGTGATTTGCAGACCATGCTGTCTGCTTTTATTCTTTATTTCCTTCTAATAATTTTGTAATCCCACAGTAAAATTATCTTTTAATCAATTATTTGAAAGACAGAGTGAGAGAGACAGAGGAAGAGTTAGAGAGAGGGAGAGAGGAAGAGAAGGTAGGGGAGGAGAGAGAGAGAGAAAGAATCTTTCATCTCCTGGTTTATTCCACAAATGCCCACAACAGCAAAGATTTGTCCTAGCAGAAGCCAGAAGCTCAAAACTGCATCCAGCTCTCCCATTTGGAGGGCAGCGATTCAAGCACTAGGGTTCTTATCAGTTGCCTTCCCAGGCACATTAACAGGAAACTGAATTGGAGGTGGAGTAGCTGGGACTCAAACAGGCACTTTACTATGGGGTCAAGCACTTTAACCAGTTGTGCCACAATGCCTACCCCCATCTATTCTTTTTTAAAAATACATATTTATTTATTTATTTGAAAATTAGAGTTACACAGAGAGAGAAGAGGCACAGAGATGTAGGTCTTCCAACCATTGGTTCACTCCCCAGTTAGCCACAACAGCCAGAGCTGCACCGATCCAAAGCCAGGAGCCAGGAGCTTCCTCCAGGTCTGCCATACAGGTACAGGGGCCCAAGTACTTGGGTCATCCTCTGCTGCTTTCCCAGGCCACAGCAGAGAGCTGAATTGGAAGTGGAGCAGCCGGAACCCAAACCGGGGCCCATATGAAATGCCAGCACTGCAGGTGGCTGCCCTACCTACTACCCAACAGTGCCGGCCCTGCCTTCTACCTATTTTTATAAATTCCTTAGCAATATTTTGAATATTAAGTGGAAATAGGCGACATTACATTCAATTTTAAATGGTAAATAGTAGTAAACATTTATCACATATTTTTCCAAATCAAATTGGTTTTTATACCTTTTCGCAGGTAGTATTTTCATTTCATTGTCTTAAGTCAGATTTTACTCTTTTCTTAATATGAAAAAATCCTATAGAATAATGAACTGTAATAATATTGTTGAACAGATAATAGAAGTAGTCATTATTATATGACATAAATTATTTTAACAATGTTATGAAAAGTGCTGAAAAATTCTGAAAATATTAGCAGTAAACTATATTTAGTAGAATTATGAATATGTCCTCTTTATAGTATTTTCAGTTTTTATATGATACATAAATAAATGTCATTTTAGCTCTGTTCCAAAAATCATATGGTCTGAAATATAACAGGTAAATAATGTACATTTATTTATTTAGGTATTTATTTATTTATTTATGTAATGGTTAATTGAATGAATGAGATCACTTTCATTCATGCTGTGGTCCCTAATGAAATATAACCTCCTGGAGGGCAAATTATTTGTCTTTTGATTTAAATCCCAACAAATCCACAGTAAGAGGGAGGCCTTAATGATCTTATGAGTATTTGAATGACAATGCTCACCATGATAATGAAATTAACATTTTACATTTATATAGACATTTACAACTTTCCAATATTCATGGTGTTACACAAGGACCCATAATTCTGAAGTCCCTACAGTGGCAAATTGATAAAGAAATGGCTGCATGTGAGAAAGCCTATGCATGTCCTACTAGAATTCCTGTACATCAAGCTGAGACCACACGCAGGTGTGTATACAGTTTCAGTAATTTTTGGTAGAACTACACCAATTCCAATTATTGCTTATGATGTATAACTGAATTAACTATTCTTAATTAAGATTCACTTATATTTAATTTTTACTTCTTGACATTTGACTTTTCCCTCAACCCAAACAAGAAGAATCATCAAAGCGTTGCCAAACAGGAAGCCCTTAAAAGAGCAATTGCAGTTAATTCTCAAAAGTCAACATTGTTTAACTAGATAAGCCATTACTAAGGGTTCTGATTCATATTTTATGTAAAGGCATACTAAATTTTACTTTTAGTTATATTTTAGTGATGTTTTTATTCTTATGTATATTATTTTAATTGCACAATGAAAGAATGAGAATGATCAGAAATCAGACAGCAAGAAGGGACAATTTTAAAAAGAGAAAAAAAAAAAAAAAAAAGGAAATTGCCCAAGCACTTCTATCACCTAAAATCATGAATCTTCCTTCACCTTAGCCGTAAGCTAACTTGCACTTGGCCGTTATTAGATGTGTGGGAGAAGAGCTTTCTTTAGGGAAGGAGGTTTTCGGCTTCTGTCACTGCATTAATCACTTTAGAGAAAACATATATTAAAGAGAGTACATTTATGACCACCGTTAATGGAACAGAATTCATTAAACCCTATGTTTACTTAATTAAGAATTTCTAAATGAAGGAGACCATGATTTTTGTTTTTTTTTCTTTAATATTAATTGTGATATTTTCCTCCACTCTCAACTGAAGAAGCCTGAAATTTTCCCACAATACGTGGAATTCTTCCATTAATGCATTTTTCTCTTTTCATTTGGCATACGAGGAAATTGATACTGTCGAGTTAAGTGATTTTCACAATCAAGTTGATATCTTTAGTAAGCGTTAGAGCTGTTCCAAGTCTTCAACACCTTTGCATCAGATTTTGTTTCTGCACATTTTTAAAGATCTAGCTAAGGAAATGAATGTATAAATAAATGAATGAGAGTGCAGTGCATATGCTTTTTGTTTTGTTTTGTTGTTTTCTGACGCATAATCCAAGTGCCATAATTATTAAATTTCATGATTTTTCCACATCCCTAGAAGGGTCATTAAAATTTGACTTCCATTGAAAAAGAAAGAGCAGTTAATTCTCAAAGTCAAATTTAGTTTAACTAGAGGAGCAGTTATGGAGGGCTCTTTGTAATTGAAGTGTTTTACATAAAAGCAGCAGTTTATCTATTCATGGGCTTCATACATAAAAGGCAATGCATTTGTCTGGAGACTGCCATTTGCTGGGCAATTTTTCATCACAAGCAGAGTCCTTTATCTTCTGTCAATCAGCACTGGGAAACAGAAGAGTTTCATCCCCTCCACTTTAAGTAACAGAGAAGGGGGTCCAAAGCCTACTGTAGGAAGACAGTGGTGGAAATATTTTCATCTTCCATTATATGTTCTAAACTGCTTTCCCCGGTGATGGACAATCTGGTGTTATAAATGATCACACATTTTTAAGCTACAGAAAGTGAGTTATCAAAATGTAGAAATCCCTTTTTAATGGTACATGTACATTCTTTAGCCTCGTGCTGAAATGTAATGGCAATTTAATTATACCAAACCATTTTCTAATATGTGTCTGGATTCTTGTCAGTAACATTTACATGGGAAAAATGTGCTTGGTTTTTCATTTTCCTTATCCCTAAAAATGTTATGGACATTGTTAATATGTAAACAACACAATGCTTATGTTAAAAAGGAAAAAAAAATCATTTGTTCTTACAACTTTATCTGTGTAAAATAGCACATCTGTGATTCAGAAATAAATTGAAGTTCTTGCTTGTGGAACATGTGATGAAATCAAATGAACTACTCCACTATCGCTGAAGTTTATAGATTTTTCAAATGGGGGTTACACTACTTTCATTAAAAATGTTGCTTTACAGAGAAAGTGTTGAAGCACAGAAAGATTAAATAAATTTCTCAATATCTATTATTATTATAATAGAAAGGCAGAAAATGGGATGCCATCAATTTTTGTCTTAAAAATAATTATTCATTTTTGGTTTTAAAATGCTTAATTTACAAAGATTCAGTATATTCAAGATGTACAATGTTGTACAATTATACAACAATTTGGGATGCATATATTGGGTTATATTGCCACAATTAAATTAATCAATGCATCCATCACTGCTCATGCTATAATTAGATTTATAGAACTATTTCACAAATGAAGATTTGCACCTTCAGATGAACATTTCAACATTTCACTCACTCCCAGAAACTCATAACAACTCTTGTACTTTCCACTTCTGTGATTCAAGTCTTACAGGTTCTGCATGAAAGTGAGATTATATAGTAGTTGCCTCTCTTTTTACATCTTTCACTTTGTATACTCATAGTTTGTATACTCACTCATGTTCTCACAAATGACAGGATTTCCTCCTTGTTGTTGTTGTTGTTGTTTTTACAGGCAGAGTTAGACAGTGTGAGAGAGAGATAGAGAGAAAAGTCTTCCTTCCGCTGGTTCACCCCCCAAAATGGCCGCTACGGTTGAAGCCAGGAGCCAGGTGCTTCCTCCTGGTCTCCCATGCGGGTGCAGGGCCCAAGGACCTGGGCCATCCTCCATTGTCTTCCCAGGCCACAGCAGAGAGCTGGACTGGAACAGGAGCAACCGGGACAGAACTGGCACCCCAACCGGGACTAGAACCCAGAGTGCTGGCGCCGCAGGCAGAGGATTAGCCTAGTGAGCCATGGTGCAGGCCCAAGATTTCCTTCTTTGGGTGGCTGAATAATATTCCTCTGTGTATGAATGTATACACATCTATGTGCATTCACACTGTTACACATCAATTTAACCAACAATTGACCCATAGATCATGGCTGTATCCTGGGTATTATGAATAATGTTACAATGAATAGGATACGGACAACTCTTTGAGATGCTGATTTCATTTTTTTTACCCATTTCATATACCCAGAAGTGGAATTGCTCAATTTTATGGTAGCTCTACTTTTAATTTGTCAAGGAAATTTCGTACTGTTTTCCATGATGACTTCACCAATTTATAATTTTATCAGTATATACAAGTATTCCCTTTTTGCATACCCTCACCAACACTTGCATCTTATCTTTTTTTTTTTTTTTTTTTTTGACAGGCAGAGTGGACAGTGAGAGAGAGAGACAGAGAGAAAGGTCTTCCTTTGCCGTTGGTTCACCCTCCAATCATCAAAGACTCATTGGGATATATGTCATTGCGATTCCAAGTTGTAGTTCTCAGAGGATTATGAATTGTTTTTCACACACCTGCTTTTTGTTTTTTTGTGGTTTTTTGTTTGTTTGTTTGTTTTTGTTTTTGTTTTTGTTTTTGCTTCTTTTGAGAAATGTCTATTCAGTTCCTTTGACTATTTTGCTTGGATTAATTATTTTTTTGTTGATCTGTTTGAATTTCTTGTATTTTTGTAAATTAATCCCTTATCAGATGCATGGTTTGCAAGGATTTCTTCCATTCTCTAGGTGTTTTTTTTCTTATTATTAACTATTTATGTTGATATGCACAAGTTTTTATTTGATGTAATAACACTTGCTTATTTTGCTTTTGTTGCTTGTGCTTGTGCATTTTTCAAAAAGGCATTGAAAATACCAATCACAAGAAGCACTTGGCTCAGGTTTTCTTCTAGTTTTACAATTTCAAATCCTACATTTAAATTTTTAATCCATGTCAGGTTAGTTTTTCTATGTGAAGTAAAACAAAAATTTCATTCTTTTGCAGGTAGATATCCAATTTTCTCAGCATTTACTGAAGATATTTTTCCATTGCCTTTGATGTGTTGTTGGTGCCCTTGTTAGCCATATACATGTAGAGTTATTTCTGGGCTCTCTATTCTGTTCCATTACTCAACGGTTATGTTTTTATTACAGTACCATATTGTGTTGATTACTATAGCTTTGTAATATCATTTGAAATAATGGATTATGATGTCTCCAGTTTTCTCATCCTTTCTCAAAATTGCTTTGGCTCCAGGTTATTTTCTCTCTTTCTAGCATTTTTAGGATTGTTCTTTCTCTATTTATATGAAAAAAGAATTGGAATATTGATGAAACTGCACTGAATCTGTAGACTGATTTCGGTAAAAAAAATGTTTTTACAATCCATGATCATGGGATATGTTTATATTTTTGTGTATGTGTCTTCACAATTTCTTTTCATCAATGTCTTCCACATTTTAGGGCACACATCTTTAACCACTTTGGTTAAATTCATTCTTAAATATTTTAATTTTTTGTGACAGTGTTGTAAACAGGGTTATTTTATTAACTTACTTTTCACATAATTTGCTATTATTGTTCAGAAATACAATTAATTGTTATCATTAAAGTTTACTGAAGGTGAGTATATTCTAATTAAAATACTATTTATTTTATTTGTTTGACAGAGGAGAGCAAGAGAAAGTGAGAAAGAAAAAAAATCTCCTAACTGGCAGTCCACCCCCCAAATGCCCATCACAGCCCAGACGGGGTCAGACCAAAGTTAGAAGACCGGATCTCAATCTTGATCTCCCCGGTTGGTGGTAATGACCCAAGTACTTGAAGCATCAACTGCTTCTTCCCAAGGTGTGAATTAACAGGAAGCTAAATCTGAAACAGTGGAACTGCAACTTTAACCAGTCACTCTGATGTGGGATGTGAACATTCCAAGCAGTAGATTAACCACTATACCAAATGCCTGCCACTACCTGAGCTTATTATTTTCAATACCTTTTATTTTTCTTTTCTTGGTGAAGTCTGTTTATACATATACATATATATATATACAGATATATATTTATATATATACAGATATATATATATATATATATATATATATATATATATACACGCACACACAAATGTATCTGAAAACAGATATCTGGAAACCGATAAACATTAGCCTGCTTTTTAATTTAGATTTTAAAATGTCTTTTCATTGCCTAATTATTTTCTGTGACTTCTAGGACTATGTTGCAAAGGAATGATGAAAGTGGCTTTTATTGTTTTGTTCCTACTCTGAAAAGAAAAACTTTCAGCTTCATATTTTCAGCTTGTATTTTAAGATTATTGGGGTCAGCACTATGGCGCAGTGGGTTAACGACCTGGCCTGAAGTGCCGGCATCCCATATGCGCCTGGTTGGAGACCCGGCTACTCCGCTTCCAATCCAGTTCTCTACTATGGCCTAGGAAAGCAGTGAAGATGGCCCAAGTCCTTGGGCCCCTGCACCCACGTGGGAGACCCAGAAGAAGCTCTGGCTCCTGGCTTCAGATTGGTGCAGGTCCAGCCATTGCGGCCAATTGTGGAGTGAACCAGTGGATGGAAGACCTCTCTCTCTCATTCTCTGCCTCTACTCTCTCTGTGTAACTCTGACTTTCAAATAAATAAATAAATATTTGACAGGTAGATTCACGCAGTGTGGAGACGGGGTGGGGTGGAGAGAGAGAGAGAGAGATTTTCCATTGTCTGATCTACTTCCCAAAGGCCACAATAATCAGGTTTTGGCCAGCCAAAGCCAGAATCCAGGAATTCCATCCTGGTCTTGCACATTCGTGACAGGGGCCCAATTACTTGTGCTGTCATATATTGCTTCAGTCATTAGTAGTCATTAGTAGTATTGGAAGCTGAGTAACCAGCTATTTAACCTGCTGTGCTTGAATGCCAGCCCCAGGTTTTAGCTTTACATGGGTGAGTATGATGCTAGCTGTGGGTGTTCAAGTAAAATCTTCATCATGTTGAGATAAATATCTACTATATCTAATTTAGTTTCACTAAGGAAACATAAAGATATCAAATAAATTAAATGACTTTCACCTTTAAGAACTATAGAAAGAACAACCTAAGCACAAGGATGAACAGAAGGACAAAAATAAGTGAAACAGAAATATGAGAATAAAAGTAAAATATATCAAAAAATGAATTCTTTAAAAAATCAACAAAACTGACTTGCATATGACTATATTATCCAAAAAATAAAGAATACTCAAGGAAATAAACCTTACAAATGAAAAAGGGGAGGCTATAGCTGATATGGAAGGAATACAAAGCATTATAAGAAACTAGTATCAACAATTACAAATGGATAATTTAGAAAACAGAGAAATTTGTGAACCAGAAATACAGAGCTACAAAAATTGAATCATGAAGTAATAAAATAAACAACCTGATCAGTAACAAGAAAGGAAGTTGGATCAGTAAACAGAACTCTACCAATGAAAACTCCAGGAACAAGTGGCTTCATAAGTGAGTTTGACCAAGTCCTCGAGAATTAGCACCAATCCTTCTCAAATTCTTACAAAAAAGAAATTAAGAGGAGCAAACACTTCCATACTAATTTAATGAGGTCAATATTTCCCTCAAACTGAAGTCAAATAAGATTGCTATAAGAAAAGAAAATTTCAGGATAATATTCCTCATGAACACACATACGAAAATCCTCAACAAAATACTAGCAAACAAAATTCAACAGTATATTAAAAGGATCACAAACAATGCTCATATGGAGTTTATTCCAGGATGCACAATGGGTCAAAATGCAAATCAAAAAATGGGATACAATGCATTAATAGAAGGAATAATAAGAGTCATTCAGTCATCTCAGTTAAGGAGAAATTCAGGATAATTTATGATTTGTTCATGATAGGAATTTCTCAATGAATTCGGCATAGAAAGAATGGCATAAAGATCATTCATATAGTGCTTTACACACTCTCTCACACCACATTCTGTAAATACGCATTGTTCTCATCTGTGGTCTTGAAGATAAAACATTCCAGAATTAGCCAGGGGGAGTAATCAAATCACAGTGAGCACATCCACGGGCACATGAAATGACACGTTACCTTTAGGTTTTATAAGATTTATGTATTTATTTGAAAGGCAGAATTGCAGAGGCAGAGAGGGAGAGGGAGAGAGAGAAAGAGAGAGAGAGAGAGAAAGTCTTCCATCCACTGGTTCTTTCCCAAACTGGCTGAAACAGCCAGAACCAGGCCGATCTGAAGCCTGGAGCCAGGAACTTATTCCAGGTGTCCCATGTGGGTACAGAGGCCCAAAGACTTGGGCCATCGTCTACTGCTTTCCCTGGCCATAGCAGCAGAGAGCTGGATTGGAAGTGGAGCAGCCTGGACTCAAACCAGCGCCTATATATTATGCCAGCACTACAGGTGATAGCTTTTACTCACTATGCCACAGTGCCGGACCCAACATATTACCTTTAAACACATAGTAGCTGCAGCTATAGGTTCAACTGGGGCGTGACAGGAGTCAAAAGTGAAGAGAGAATTGGATGGTCTCTGCAGAAAAGGATGTGCTATTTTCTGAAGTTGTAACTTTATCCTGCAAGCAATAGGAAGACACTTGTGGGTCTTAAACAAGATGATATAATTACATATAATGTGTGTTTGTGTGTGTGTGTGTGTGTGTGTTTAGAATTCCCTTAGCACAAGTATGGTGGGTGGATTTTGGACCAAAGCAATAAAGTCAGGATGGTTACAGCTCCCATAAGTCAGTAGCTGAATCTAGAGAAGAGGGAGTGGGGCTGGCCCTGTGGTGTAGCAGGTAAAGCAGCTGGCTGCAGTGTTGGCATCCCATATGGATGCTGGTTCAAGTCCTGGCTGCTGTACTTGAGATCCAGCTCTCTGCAATGGCCTGGGAAAGCAGTAGAAGATGTCCAAGTCCTTGGGTCCCTACACCCTCATGGGAAGAACTGGAGGAAGCTCCTGGCTCCTGGTTTCCTATTAGTCCATTTCTGGTAGATGAGGCCAACTGGGGAGTGAACCAGTAGATGGAGAACCTCTCTCTCTCTCTGCCTCTCCTTCTCTCGCTGTTAACTCTGACTTTCAAATAAATAAATAAATCTTTAAAAGAAAAGAGAGAGAAGAGAGAGTGCCTGTGCATTGTGTTGAAAGAGCAACATTTTTTAGAATCAAGTATTCAGTGTCAGAGGAGAAAGAGGAAAAAGTCATCCTAGATGTTGATTAGTTAGCATAAGCAAGAAGTCAGGCTAAAGGAAGGAGATATGCTGGGAAGGTGAAATAGCCACA
The DNA here is from genome assembly GCF_964237555.1 of Oryctolagus cuniculus. Lineage (NCBI taxonomy): Eukaryota > Metazoa > Chordata > Mammalia > Lagomorpha > Leporidae > Oryctolagus > Oryctolagus cuniculus. The sequence continues at coordinate 162,242,344 of NC_091437.1, read as the reverse complement.
CAAAAAGATTGCAAGGACTAGAGCAAAGAACTCACTAAAAATCAGAACTAGAGCAAAGCTGAGGAGGTGACACTGTATTACACAATCCGTAGGGGGCAAAGAGGAAGTTCAGCCTGGAGGGACATTCAGATCGACATCTTAGTGCCTCTCTCTGACAGCTGAGTGGTGGATGCTCAGAGGCAACCCAGATGGAAGCAAAGAGACCAGTTAAAATGCCAAGTACAATTTAGTGACCTTGTCATCTATCCTGCAGGGTGAATGCATTGGAATCATTATCATAAACATCCTTGTAAGTCTGACAATGACGTTCCAATCAATTCTGGTGAAAGACATGACTTTTCCTCTGGGGTACTGGGAACCACTTCTTCACATCTTCAACTCACCTTGGACACTTCCTTCCAAGCGCTCTGTTTCAACTCATTTGGAAGACACAATACCACAGTTGTTTGGAATTTCTCTGGGCAGAGCCTAGGAAAAAAAAAAAAAAAACACAAATAATAAAATGATAGGAAGGAGTCATAGGGTTTTAAGGCAGAATTAGTGTATACCATTCTACTAACGTCAGTTTATTTTATAGAATGTCACTATTATGGGTTTGTGATAGTTGTGAAAGTAATTAATGCCCTTTCAATTATAAATAATTTACAATATTACATGAGCACAGCAAAATAGATTGTGGGAAAAAAAAAAAACAAAAAACAAAAAACAAAAAACAAAAAACATGTGAATGACTCACTGGGTAAATTACCTGCGATGGAGATAACAGCCATAACAACTAACTTGTATATTTCACTCTTTCTGGATTCCCTCAGGCCTTCTCACAGTTTTGCATTTGTCATTCTCAGTTTATTCTTAGTTGGTAAGTTGCTAAGATCGTAAACGTCACATTGATAGCTCTTTATTAAACACAGCCTGGTGACACTAACAGCTTTCTTTGTTCGTAAGACCTTGATTTTTCCTAGCCTGTTGAAGCAGCCTACTTTGCATGGATTCTAAGTTTTGGACCTGTGCTGTGGTGTAGCCAGTTAAAAAGCTGCTTGGAGCACCACATCCTGTATGTGAGTATCGGTTGGAGTCCCAGGTGCTCCGCTTCCAGTCAAGCTGCCTGCAAAGGTTCCAGGGAAAGCAATGGAAGATGGCCCAAGAACTTGGCCCCTGCTGCTATGGGAAAGCTTAAATCGATAAGTTTAAGTTCATGTGCTGGAAGCCATTCCTCTTTTGCTCTGTGTGTCATGTTCATCTACCTGTCAATAAGGAGACCCCTCCCCAAGAAATATCTCCTCTTACCCACCATGGAATTTTTCAAAGCTCATAAAAAGCTAACAAGAGCAGAAGCTCTTTCTCTCCTCCTCATACCCGAGCAGGGTATGATAATTTCCCTTTTTTGACCAATTCTCCCTTAATAAAGCCCTAATGAGCTTGTGTATTTTTCTCACTTTGTAAATAAAGTTTATCACACTGCATTCCGCGTTTGGGCCTGTTTTTAGAATTCTTCTCTAAGTAGAAAGCAAGAGCCTGGAAAATTAATTTAGGTCCAACCCAGCCCATAACATTTGGCGCAGCCAGCCAGGACACAAATTCATTTTCAAACACAGTAGTGTGATTTGTTGAGCAAACTCGTGAGATTTTTACCTCAGCAAACACGAAGCTTCATTTTTCTCAGGAAACACGCCTGAGGCGGTTTTCGGTTTTCAGAAGTGATAGAGCTTAATCGGTTTTGGTTTTGGTTTTGGTTTCGGTTTCAGAAGCAGTGGGGCACTGCAGGCTCCAGCCTTGGAAATGCAGTCTCTAAAGCTAAAATACAAATCTTTATGCATTTTTTGTTCCTAATCTTGGTAGCTTCAGGTGAGCAAAAGCCAATAAAAAATGGAAGCATTAATTGGATTCAGGAGAAAAGGCAAGAAAAAGGGGCCAATTTACAAGAGTTTACTGATATTTAAATTCTTCCAAGTTGTTTGTGATGTGTCTTTAAGGCTAATATATGTATTTGGGAAAATTAAAACTGAATCCTTTAAATTATATGGAAGGATTTCACGGTTATAGACAATGGGTTTGTTTCATGTTTTAAGTTGAAAATCAGGAATGCTAGAACAACTTTTTTCATTTGCTAGATTTGAGTGGTGCAAGCTGGAAAGAATCAGTTTTGTTGCCTACTGGCCACATGGTCTCAGGAAGTGAGAGTCCAAACATGGTGGAGGGTCCACGTTCTGTCGCAAAAGGTGGGTCTTCCACCCCAATATGGCAGTTTCTGGTAAAAATACGTGATTGCAAAGTGGGCAGACACCATGAGGACTTTCACCCTTACCAGAAGATGGGCAACAGACTTGCCCATGCCTGGTTAGCAGAGTGACTATTTATTTATCTATTTATATCTTAGTATGTTGTTTTCTTGGCTACATGCCAGATGGTAGACTTCATGTAATTGGATTCCCGGTCTTTTATTTCATGACTCCGTGCTGGTCACTTCTTGGATTCTCCCTCTCCTCTCCCTCTCCCTTTTCCTTTTCCTTTCCCATTCTTCTCTCTTTTCTTTTTAATGCTTCTGGCTTTGCGCCAGCTCCCTTATCCTTTCGGCTATGCCCTGGTCTCCTCTCAGATTCCCGGTTTCCTTTTATTTTAGCTTTACTCTGGTTCTCTTTGCCTCTAGGGGTTCCCTCCCCCAAGGAAGGCAGTGGCCTCCTGGGGTTCAGTATTCCAGGCAAAGAAGGGCTTCCAAGACTTCATCTCACACGAAGCAGTTTTCTCTTTGGCCTTCTGGAATGGTGTTTCCCAGACCAGGTGGTGTTTTCCTTTAATTTATTTTTGTTTTTGTATGGAATTTTTGCTTTATGATGGTTTAAGAAAGAAGGAAAAAAATATGGGAACCTCCTCACTGGCTTGGTAAAATAATGGACCCTGTTTTATGTACAAATTCAGACTCTAAGTTGTCAAAATTACAGCTAATGCAATGTATCCACGTCACATGCTTAAAGATAATAAAGCTCACAGAGTGTTGTGTCTGTTTTTCCTTCTCAGGTCCTACAAAGAGACTATAAAGCTGTGCAGTTCTGCCTACACTCCTATGGACTTACTCATAAGGGTACAGTTTGAAAACTTGCCTTGGGATTCTAAATCCCCATGACTTACATGGTAAAAGTGCCATTTTAAGTATTTGGTTATCATATCCAGAGGATGAACTGTTTAGTGATTATATACATAGATTATGTGTTTAGTAATAATATAGATAGGATTAAAGAAAAAAAGAATGCCTCATCATGGGAAACAGTCCATACAGCAGACTCATAAAATGGCTTTACTGTAAGTAGCACTCAGTGACCTCAGAGGCAACCCACAAGGCATTTGGTCTGGATGAAAAGCCAATGAGAGCATTTTAGGCATGTAAAGTCAGGACCTGGTATAAAATGCCTGTACATGAAGGACCCCTGTGGGTGAGACCACAGTGGAAAAATGTGGTCATCAAAGAGGATGTACTGTTCTCTGAAGGGAGGAAAGGGCTGCCATTTTGCTCAGGGCCTTGTCTGAAAACTAACGGGGTGTGTGGACTCAAGGGGCTTCCACAGCCTAGGCAACTCATACTGAGACCATCGGGTGATCACTGATGTCATACATAAGAGTGATAATTGTTAAATTAACAGGAGTCACTGTAGACTAACTTCCCATGCAAGACCTCTGTTCTCGAAGAGTTGCGTTGTTAGTTAATGGAAACTTGTTTTCAAAAGATTTACTTTATGATCAATTGCGAACTGAAATTGATCACTTGGACTAGTGAGATGGCATTGGTACATGCCACCTTGATGGGATTAAATTGGAGTCCCCTGGTATGTTTCTAACTCTACCATTTGGGGCAAGTCAGCTTGAGCATGTCCCAAATTATATATCTCTTCCCTCTCTTATTCCTACTCTTATGTTTAACAGGGATCACATTTCAGTTAAATTTCAACACTTAAGAATAACTGTGTATTAATTACAGAATTAAACCAGTCATATTAAGTAGAACAGACAAAAAAACTACTAAGAGGGATAATGTATTAAGTTGTTCATTAACAGTCAGGGCTATGCTGATCAAGTCACCGTTTCCCATAGTGTCCCTTTCACTTCAACAGGTTTCCTTTTTGGTGTTCAGTCAGTTGTCACCGATCAGGGCGAACATATGGTATTTGTCCCTTTGGGACTGGCTTATTTCACTCAGCATGATGTGTTCCAGATTCCTCCATTTTGTTGCAAATGACTGGATTTCGTTGTTTCTTACTGCGGTATAGTATTCTAAAGAGTACATATCCCATAATTTCTTTATCCAGTCTACCGTTGATGGGCATTTAGGTTGGTTCCAGGTCTTAGCTATTGTGAATTGTGCTGCAATAAACATTAGGCTGCAGACCGCTTTTTTGTTTGCCAATTTAAATTCCTTTGGGTCAATTCCAAGGAGTGGGATGGCTGGGTCGAACGGTAGGGTTATCTTCAGGTTTCTGAGGAATCTCCAGACTGACTTCCATAGTGGCTTGACCAGTTTGCATTCCCACCAACAGTGGGTTAGTGTCCCTTTTTCCCCACATCCTCGCCAGCATCTGTTGTTGGTGGATTTCTGAATGTGAGCCATTCTAACCGGGGTGAGGTGGAACCTCATTGTGGTTTTGATTTGCATTTCTCTGATTGCTAATGACCTTGAACATTTTTTCATGTGCCTGTTGGCCATTTGGATTTCCTCTTTTGAAAAATGTCTATTGAGGTCCTTGGCCCATCTCTTAATTGGGTTGTTGGTTTTGTTTTTGTGGAGTTTCTTGATCTCTTTGTAGATTCTGGTTATTAACCCTTTATCTGTTGCATAGTTTGCAAATATTTTTTCCCATTCTGTCGGTTGTCTCTTCACTCTCCTGACTGTTTCTTTTGCAGTACAGAAACTTCTCAATTTGATGCAATCCCAATAGTTAATTGGGAGTCAAAGGGAGCACATAAGCAAGTCTAGTACCTGCTAATACTAACCGATAGAATAAATAAAGGGGAGAGTGATCCAACATGGGAAGTGAGATACTCAGCAGACTCATAGAACGGCAGATGCCCTAAATAGCACTCTGGCCTCGGAATCAGCCCTAAAGGCATTCAGATCTGGCTGAAAAGCCCATGAGAGTATTTCAGGCATGGAAAGCCAAGACACTCTGGCAAAAGATCTCTGTGAGTGAGATCCCAGTGGAAAGAACAGGTCTTCAAAGAAGGAGGTACCTTTCTCTGAAGGGAGGAGAGAACCTCCACTTTGACTATGACCTTGTCTAAACAAGATAAGAGTCGGAGAACTCAAGGGGCTTCCATAGCCTTGGAAACTCATGACTGGAGCATAGGGAGATTACTGATGCCATAGACAGGAGTGTCAATTGGTAAAGTCAACAACAGGAGTCACTGTGCACTTACTTCTCATGTAGGATCTCTGTCCTTAATGTGCTGTGCATTGAGATTTAATGCTATAACGAGTACTCAAATAATATATTTCACTTTGTGTTTCTATGGGGGTGCAAACTGTTGAAATCTTTACTTAATGCATACTAAACTGATCCTCTGTAAAAAAAAAAAAAAAAGAAAAGAAAAGAAAAGAAAAGAAACTATCAACTCCCAACTTGACTCTCACTGGGATTAAACATGACAATAGGTCTGATCTGATTTCATCATCATTAAAAAAATCATCTATTATTTTTCACTTTATGTTTCTGTGTGGGAGCAAACTGTTGAAATCCTTACTTAATGTATACTAAGCTGATCTTCTGTATATTAAGATAATCGAAAATGAATCTTGATGTGAATGGAAGGGGAGAGGGAGTGGGAAAGGGGAGGGTTGTGGGTGGGAGGGACGGTTTGGGGGGGAAGCCATAGTAATCCACTATTCGTACTTTGGAAACGTATATTCATTAAATAAAAGTTAAAAAAAAAAAGATTTACTTTGTTCTAGTGTGCTATATTTTTATGTCTCATAAGCTTTAGTTATATCTAAGTGCCCAACTCTGTTTCTTGTAAGATTTGTTATTATCCTTATGCGCTTCCTTAAAGTTAAGTTTCTCATACATGGATTCTTGGTTCTGTGTCATATACTTGCCTGCTGTAAAATCAAACAGAGAGTACAGAATGGTTCAAGGCCTGAGGGCTAATGAAGCAGCTGTTCAAATGCGTCATAATGTGTGCTAAACTCTGACCAAGGGATACTTCCTTCTGCGTCCCGTTAAACCCAGAATCTAGTTAAATGAGGATATGTATAGTTTTCCCAACAGAGGCTCAGGTTTCTAGTCAGGGGGTAGATTACCTGGGATATATTCTAACTCCAGAAAAGTGTGCTTTCAGTCAAGAGGAAGGAAGTTATTCTATGTTTAGGGTCACCACAGAGGAAAAAGCAGCTAAGGACATTTCTAGGAATGGCAGGGTTCTGTAGAATATGGATTCCAGGATTTGGATCAACAGCTAAGCCTTTGTGTGAAGCTTTAAAAGGCCCTGACACAGACCCACTTTGTTGGACATCCCTATGTCCAACATATGCTACAAAAGGTATTTCGAAGAATTAAAAGCTTTTAACGGAAGCTCCAGTATTAGGAATCCCTAACCTGAGTAGGCCATTCACCTTGTTTATAGCAGAAAATCAGGGGATTGTTCTAAGAGTACTGACTCAGAAAGTGGGTCCACTTCCACCACCACTGGCCTATTTTTCCAAATAGATTGAGTGGCTACAGGATGGCCTCCATGCTTAAGGGCTGTTGCTGCTATAGCACTCTTGGTGGAGGAAGCCACCAAGCTGACTTTAGGCCAGCCACTGAAAGTTCAAACTCCACACCGGGTGCAAGGGGTCTTAGAAATGAAAGAACACTAATGGTTAAGAAGAAAGTATCTCACAAAATATCCGGCTCTATTATTAGTCTCACCTGGGAAAACTCTTAAGGTGTGCCAAGTCCTCAATCAAGCAACTCTGTTGCTGGTTGAGGGTACTGGAGAGATAACTCAATATTGTGTAGAAACTATACAGATGTATTCAAGTAGTCCTGACCTATGAGATGAGCATCTGGAGAATCCAGATGTTGAATGCTTTCCTGATAGCAGTAGCTACATGAAGGAAAGAATTAGATAGGCAGGTTATGCCACAGTGGATCTTATCCAAGTAATAGAAGCTCAAGCATTGCCAAGCAATATTTCAGCTCAAAAGGTTAAACTTATTGCATTAACTAGAACCATGAAATTGTATATATATACATACAAATTCCAAATATGCTGTCCTTGTGTTACAAGCACATGCAGCAATTTGGAAAGAAAGAAGTTTATTGACTACAAAGAATTCCCCCATGAAATATGGAAAGAGATATCATCTCTATTCAGGCAGTGCTGGAGCTTTTGGAAGTAGCTGTCTTTCACTGTAAGGAGCATCAGAAGGAAGACAAGAATATTGGCAAGAAAATGCACTTGCAGATGAGGCAGCACAAAGAGCTCTGCACAGGAAGTTCCGGAAATGGCTCTAATACTCCAGCCTGTAGCAATGACTCAGAAGCCTCACTATACCGAGTCTGAGATCAAATGGCCCAACAATGGGGTCATCCCAATGACGCTTGTGGATTGTGGACTTCAGATCATACGGTTATGCTCCCAATGGCCTCTCAATGGAAAATCATTAAGGAAATACATGACTGTACTCATTTGGGAAGAGGAACTTTAAGGCAAGTAGTCTTGGGAGTGTTTGGAGGGAAGGGACTAAGTGCTGTCAAAAGGGAAGTAAACCATTCTTGCCTGATTAGTTTACAAAATAACTCCAGGGGTCATATAAACCCACATCCTTTGCTGACTCCTGTACAAAGGAGAGGAACACATCCAGATGAAGACTGGCAGATTGACTTTGCTAATATGCCTCCAATGAGTACTTATAAGTATCTTGTGGTTTTTACTGATAGTTTCACAGGTTAGATAGAAGCTTTCCTAACTCAAACAGAAAAGTCACAGGAGGTATCCAAAGCTTTGCTTAAGAACATTGTGCCATGCTTTGGACTCCCACAGTCACTCCAGAGAGACAATGGACCTTCATTTGTATCTAAAATAACTCAATAGGTAGCTGCTGCTCTACAATGCCTCTTGTAGACCTAAGTCATTGTGTAAAGTTGAAAAGGTAATTATAGTCTTAAGAAAATTCGATGGTGCCGGTGCTGTGGTATAGCAGGTAAAGCCACTGCCTGTACTTCTGGCATCCTATATAGGCTCCAGTTTAAGACCCAGCTGCTCCACTTCCGATCCAGCTGTCTGCTATAGCCTGGGAAAGCAGTAGAAGATGGCCCAAGTCCTTGGGCCCATGCATGGGAGACCTGGAAGAAGCTCCTGACTCCTGGCTTTGGATCAGCGCAGCACCAGCCATTGCGGTGAATTGGGGAGTGAACCAGCGAATGTAAGACTTCTCTCTCTCTCTCTGCCTCTCCTTCTCTCTGTGTAACTCTTTCAAATAAATAAATACATCTTTAAAAAAAAAAAAAAAGAAAATTCTAGTTAAGATTTGCCAGGAGACCTCAGAAAATAGCTTAAACTATTGCCTATTGCCCTTCTCAGATGAGAATAGCACCGAAGACAACCTTAAAGCCTAGTCCATATGAGACACTGTATGGAAGGCCTTTCCTCACCACTGATATCCTCTTTGATTTAGAGATTAAAAATCAGATGAAGTATTTTATCAATTTATCCCAGGTACAAAAGGCTCTGATGGAGTTTGATAATAAAGTTATCCCATTGCCAGATCCTAAGACTCATAGGCAGCCTATTTCCCCAGGAAATTTAGTCTTATTAAAAACTTGGAAGGAAGGATTTGCTTCAACAAGTTGCAGCCTAAATGAAAGGGACCTCACCAGGTGTTATGGAGAATGTCTACCTCAGTGATTGTACAGGGCACCTGTCAAGGATTAAACTTCCACCTCTGGAGTCTTCACAGGTGAACTCAAAAGACACATCTGCTTATTCCTGTGTGCCAATCAAAGATCTTAAATACTTCTTAAAAAAGCAAAAAGATAAGCAAAGCTTTTCGCTTCTGTTACATCAAGACTGCTGCACTTTAAAGCAGGCATGTTTTATTTACCCCTCCTTTTGATATTCTCTGGGAGCTGTTATTGACAGGAAAACTCCTCTGTGGATTCCTCTATTATAATATCAGAAAAGTCTAGCATGCCACATGAAGCTGATTTTAAAATCTGACCCTTGGTTTTGGCAATCTGGCTTACATTTCAAGCCAACTTTTACAGCAAGTATTTATGCCTGCAGACACTCTGTCCAAGGTAGTTCTAGACAATCAACAGTTCTTAGAATATATATTAATATAAGAAGGAGGAACATGTATATGATTGATAGGATCTGCCACCTTTACTCAAACAGTATTATGTTTACTGAAAGAGACATTAAAGATCTCTATGCTCAGGCTAAATGGTTTTATAATCTGCAAAGGAGTAGCCTATCAGCACCCACTATCTGGGAGTCCATACAATATGTTATTTCCATCTTAAAGGGCACACCACTTGCAATTGGTTTTCTCCCAGTTTTCCGTGTACTGATTGATATACTTGTGTGTTTCAGAACCCAACAGCTTCTGAGAATAATGATGACCATGTGAGGGATGCAGCCATTGATGGTGACTGAAAGTTCTCCACCTCATGAAATGGAGTCATCAGATGAGATAGTGAGATTTCTGGACCCAAGACAGGAAGTAGCTATAGAAGATAGGAGTGTAGATCTTTCAGCATCCCCTTAAGATTAAGGGCCAGGGATCTCTGAGAAGGGAATGATGTGGGAAAGCTGAGATAGATAAGTTCAAGTTCATGAGCTGGAAGCCACACCTCCCTCCCTCTGTGTAGCCATGTTCATCTACCTGTCAATCAGGGAACCCCTCCCTAAGAAGTACCTCCTCTTCCTCAGGATGTGAGGGTGGTTCCAAATAAACACTTTAGTTTTTCTAAAGCTCATAAAACCCAGGAAGACTGGAAGCGCTCTCTCTCCTCCGTGTGGACTCAGGACCAACAGAGCAGAGTATGGTAATTCCCTTTCTTTGGCCCAGCCCCAATAAGCCTTTGTTTTTCTCTTTGTAAATGAAGTTTACCACACTGTATTCCATATTCGGGCCTGTATTTATAATTCTTCTCTAAGTAAAAGGCAAAAGTCTGGAAAATTAATTTAGGCCCAACCCAGCCCATAACACTGCCACCTATGTGGGAGACCCAGATACAGTTCCCAAGTCCATTTCTGTCTTCTTCCATGCTCAGCATTGCATATTGTGGGTGTTTGGGGAGTAAGACAGTTCCTGGAAGCTCTTGCTCTGTCTTTTTCTCTGTCTCTCAAATAACATTTTTAAACAAGTAAAGGAATGCCCTAAGGCAACAAAAACAAGGAACTAACAGAGATAAAATTATAGATCATCTATCAGTTTTCAAAGAACTTAGTGTTTTCTTTATGCCAAGTTGCTTTCAACTTTATTAAAAATACATTTTCCGGAAAATAGTCAATATTCTGAATACTGAAACATTTTTGTATTACTAAGTACTGTGTAAAATATATCTTAATAACAAGCACAATATTTTATGTTCAGCAAAGTAGGCTTTACTAATAGTTGCTACAAGTTATGTATTTGTTTGTAGAAATCAAGTAATGCAGAGAATGCATTATTTCTACAAAATAATTATGAAATATGATTTGTCTTTTTAAAAATATCAACTTTTTTTTCTTAAGGCAAACTTTAAGTTGAAGATAGACAAGTAAAATGCATATTCTGATAATTAGAATTTTTTAAAAAAGGGACATATTTTAAAATATGAAAACTATTAATTACTTAATATTAACTATAGTAAGTGCCATAAATCTGTCTATTTTAATTATCATACACATAGAGGTAAACATTTCCTGCACATTTCTTTTTAAAAAGAGAAATAAGTATTAACATGCAGCACCTGATTTGCTCAATGTAAAATAACTAGAAAGTAGGGATTCAACTAGAAAGTGGAGATTCAATTTGCAATCTCTCTCACATCAAAATCAGTTTTCTTTACTTACAAAGCAAGTAGTTAACTATTAAAGGATTACTGTCAGTAATTAAAAGATTTGGATAAAAATAATTCATCATGATTGTAGAGGGATGTTGATACAAGATTTTCCCATATGAACTATGAAGGATGAATAGATGATGATAGGTGACAGATAAAGATAGAAGATGGACATAACGAATAAGTAGTGATGTTATATCCTCTTTCAAGTGAAGGAGAGTCACATCCTGTGGATTGGTCAGTCCTGAACACACAAGATAAGTTACAATTACTGTCCTGAATGAAGTTGCAGGGAATTATGAAAACTAAAAAAAGCTTGCAATATAAAATTCTCATTCAGCTTTCATTTGGTTGCATGATAGTGAAACAATACTAAAATCACTGGAGTCTCAACAAATTGATTTTTAAAGTGGAGATAATACCTCTCAAAGTTGCTTTGAAGTTACATAAGATAATACATGGGATGATTAAGGCCAATGTCTCTATCTCTATAGAAAGCTATATCCTTAGATTTGCTTTCCTTTTACAAGCATTCAATTTATTTTTATTTAATTCAATTCAATCATCTCAAAGTAAAGTCATTATGCTATATTTACTTATTACTTATCATGATTATTGAATCACAAATGTATGATAGAGTGCCTTGCACTTAGGGCAAGTTAAGATACATAATTGTGAATGATGATTATCATCTTTAATCTAGAATATACTCAACAAATAATAATTACTGTTTCTGTTTGCTGAATTTATGAGAGAGAGAAAAGCAGAGAGATGGAGAGGAGGAGAGATCAAACAGATTGAGAAGTGGAGGATGTAGGAGAGAAAGGAGGTGATTAGTTGTCGTGCACTGTGAACTCTGAAGGGGATGTGAGACCATAAACAACTGTGCAGGTTTATAGATGGTGATATGCAAGATCCCTTCATTATAGTAACAAACAAGGCAGGGTATATGGGTACGTTTGAAGGTATGCTAGAATTTCTAGTGGCAAGTGGACATAAATGCTACCTTTTCTAATACGTTAAAAAGTGAAAATTGGGGCTGGCACTATGGCATAGTGGGTTAAGCATCCATGTGTGGGGCTGGTTCTAGTCCTAGATGCTTCTCTTCTGATCCAGCTCTCTGCTATTGCCTGGGGAAGCAGCAGCAGATGTTCCTAGCGCTTAGGCCCCTGCATGCATGTGGGAGACTCGGAAGAAGCTCCTGGCTTCTGGCTTTGGATCAGCTCAGCTCATGCCCTTATGAACATTTGGGGAGTGAAACAGTGGATGGAAGTCCCTTCTCTCTGCCTCTCCCTCTTTCTGTAACTCCTTCTCTCACATAAATGAATGAATGAATAAGTAAATAAATAAATAGTTTTAAAAAGTAAAAATTAGCATAGATTACAAATTTTTAAGTGAGCATTTGAGTTATTTATTAAAATAGACAGTAAGGCAATGATAATCTGGGAAACAAACAACATCAACAGTAACAGCAATAACAAAAAACACTTACAGAGTCCTCTTGGTGCTCCATACTACAAACATAAACGCTCTTCTGATTGGGATAATTATTTCCTGTGACTTGTTTTGTTTTACAAATTAAGCATACATGTATAAATTAAATATTTTCTTTTAGCTTGTGTGTATTTGAATATATGTAACCATATTAATAGCATTAATATATGTGGTGAGAGATATAGAAAAAGGGAAAGATACAGAGGTACACAGATGTAGCAAGAGAGACAGAGTAACGAGAAAGTTTATATCTTTTCTCTGAAATATTGATAAATTCACTTATAACTGTTTACAATGCTTTTGGTAATTTCTTAGGATTTTCCATATAAATTATCAGAGTTCCTATAAAATAAAAAAAATCCTATGTCTTCCATTCCAATCTCTATGCCTTTTAGGATTTCTTTGTTTGTTGCAATAATGTATACCTGTAGCGTAACACTTTTCATTGCCTCCTGCACAACAACCTGAACTCTTGCTTTATATATCGTGTCCATTTTCCGTATGTTGTGTGTATGTGGGCAGGGTGTGGAGCGCCTGCTGTTTCAGGTGGGAGAGGAATTCTGACCTCTGCTAATTCAACTTGGACAAAAGCGGTTGTTCCCAAAGCTAACTTTTTAAAATACCAGATCTCAGCATTCTGTAACTGCTCTGGAATTTATATAGGTGTATTTTCCCAATTTAAGAATTGCTTTTTGCTGCTGTTGAGACTTTAAGACTTGTTTTCAAATGTAACTTTTCCTGTTTCTATTAAATACCATTTTATTACCCTTCATTTGGTTATTTTGGAGAATCATATTTATTAAATGTCAAATGGTTAAATTAATTTTTGCCTCTATAATAAACTAATGAAGATCCACTAATATTTCAATAAATGCCTGTATTTGTGTTGCTACTGTTTTGTTACAGAATTTATTTTTAGAGACTTATTTTTTATTTGTTTTAAAGACAAAGTTATAGAGAGAAGGAGAGACAGAGAGAGAAAGAGAGAGATCTTTCATCAACTGGCTCCCTCCCCAGATGGTCACAATAGCCAGGGCTGTGCCCAGATCCTCCAGACCTCCCAGGTGGATGCAGAGGCCCAAGCACTCGGGCCATCCTCTACCCATCAGCAGAGAGCTGGATCAGAAGTGGAGCAGCCTGGAAGCCAGCATCACAGGCTGAGGTTTACCCACTGTACCAATGCTGGACTCACAGGATTTATTTTAATGTCTGTAAACAACATTAGTCTGTATTTTTACTTTCTTATAATTTCTATGCCTGGTGTTCCAATAAAGATTTTACTAATAAAAATAAATTTTTAGAGGGTTCTATTTTTTTTCTAGAAGGTTTTGTCTAAAAACTGGGAAAATTAAAATACTTGTGTGAACTTCATTATGAGGATGTTTAAATATTGTCTTTTATTGTTATCTATTTTTATTTTTTACCATCTGACACTTTATTTTTCATGTCAATGTGATATTAATACCAATAAAATAGAGTCAATGTAGTTCATAGATAAAATACTAAAATATAGTAATATTCCCTTTCCTCTCCCTCTTACTCTGTCAGACACTTTCTCCTTCCTCATTTCTCTCTTTCTTTTTCCTTCCTTCCTTCCTCCCTCCCTCCTTTCCTTCCTTCCTTTCCTTCCTTTTTAGATACTCTTTTAAAAGATTTATTTTCTTTATTTGAATGACAGAATTATAGAGACAGAAAAGCACAGAGAGAGAGAGATTGCCCATCTGCTAGTTCACCCCCAAATGGACACATGGGCTTTGACTGGGCCAGGTGGAAGCCAAGAGCCAGGAGCTTATTCCAGGTCTTCCATGTGGGGACAGGGACCTGGGCACTTGGGTCACCCTATTCTCCTTTCCCAGGCTCATTAGCAGGGAGCTGGGTTGGAAGTGGAGCAGCTGGGACACGAACTGGTGCCCATATGGGATGCTGGCAATGCAGGCAGCAGCTTAATTCATTACACTACAACGCCGGCTCTGATACATCTTTAATTTATGTTAAGGTTAAGGGCTTAATGGTCCACTAAGTAGAGTTCAACATTTAAAAGGCAAAAAGACAACCATGTTTATTTATTTGAAATGCAGTTACAGAGAGAGAAGAGAGAGAGAAATCTTCCAAATGTTGGTTCCTTTCCCAAATAGCCCCAATAGCTAGTTCAGGGCCGGACAAAATCCAGGAGCCTCAGATTCCATCCTGGTCTCCCACATGAATGACGGGGATCCGAGTATTGCTCATCAACCACCACCTTCCTAGCTGCATTAACCGGAAGCTGGAAGGAGAGTAGAGTTTCAGGGACTTAAACCAGTGTTCTCAGTTGAGATGCTTGTGCTGTAAGTTGTGGCTTAGCCCACCGCACCACAAAGCTGGTCCAAAAATTGTTCTAAAAATCATTCTTATGTCACTTTTGGCATTATTTATGAATTGATGTATTTCCTTACTTTCCACACATATTTTCATATAGTAATTCATGCATCTCCCTACTGGTATTTTAATATGTGCAGATTCTGTAATAAAGTTCCTGTCTTTGAGTAACTTAAGGATTAAATACTGAAGATGACTTTTGCGACCACTTTTGGTCTGTTTCATTTTGAAAAGCATTCAATTCATTTATTAGTTTTGGTAAGAAATATTTTTGACATTTTTTTTTACCATATGTGCTGAAAATAAATTCAACTAATTTCTGCTTGGACTTAGCACTTTCGTCATTATTTTCATTCCTCATTTTCACTGTTGATGTTTACTTCCTTTTCTAATTTGAATTAGATATTTGACTCATTATTGTTTTGCTTCTGTTCTGTTATAATGTTGGCCTTTAACGCTTGGGGAGGGGGTAAAGAGGGAAACAGTGAAACAAAAATTGTGGTTTTTTTAATTTGTTGAACCAATGGTTTCTGAAATTACATTTGTTTATTTTCAAATTGGAGATCATTTTCATTTTTACTGATTATATGTAGTCTATGAAAATTCTATATAATTATGGAAGTATTATGAATTTTCTGAATCTTTCATAAACAACTGGCATTATATTTGTGAATATCCTATATAAGCTATTCAAGTAGTTCATAAATTATGACTTTTTAAATTAATATCATATTTGTATTGACAAACAACATTATTACAGGTGGTGAGAGCAGGTCTGTAAGTGTTGTTAGGCAGTGTGTATGAACTGCTGATGTTGGGTTCTATAGCTTCTCCAGGGTTTCACAGATTTGATAATTGTCCATCCTGTTCTCCAGGCTATAGAAAAATGTATCAACATCCCACAGTGATTGTGTTCATTCTCATCCTTGATTTTTCTGTCAGTTTTTCCTTGATGAATTTTCAGGTGATGTTAATAGGACTAAAAATAGTGTTCCTCTTTAAGTTCCACAGCCTTTTGCCTTAAAATTTACTTATATTCATGATTTTTGTGGGTAGTGTTATGGTTGCTTTTCAATGGTCTCTTTCAAAACATTCTTTTAACACTGATTTACCCGATTCTCTACGCCTCAGATTTTTATTTTGAAAACCGTATAATTGGGGTTTATTCATATATCTGACAATGATTGTTCTTCCAGCTAGCTTTTTTCTTCCTTAAAAATTCCTATGCTATAACTAGTACTGAAACAGTATTTTACACTCTGTGTTTCTGTGTGGATGCAAACTGATGAAATCTTTACTTAATATATACTGAATCGATCTTCTGTATATAAAGATAATTGAAAATGAATCTTGATGTGAATGGAATGGGAGAGGGAGCGGTGGGAGGGAAGTTATGGGGGGGGGGAAGTCATTGTAATCCATAAACTGTACTTTGGAAACTTATATTCACTAAATAAAAGTTAAAAAAAAATCCTTTGTATTTAGATGAATTCTGTTAATGACAAAATGTCATTATTTTAATGAAATGTTATATTTCTTTATTATTGGTACATATTTACAATTTGTAAAATTCTAAATAGACTATTCTATCTTGCTAATTTTAAAATATATTTCCATTTTTAATTTTTTTTGTCTCTGTTGAAATTTCAGCTATCCATTTCAGGGACATATTTAATGATTTTTCTGTAATAATTCAGTTTTGATTATAATATTAGATTTTTCCTTATGATGAATCCCAGTGTTATTTACTTTTTTTTAAGATTTATTTTATTGAAAGACAAGAGTTACAGAGAGAGGTAGAGCCAGAGAGAGCTGATCCGAAGCCAGGAACTAGGAGCTTCTCTGGGGTCTCCCATGTGGGTGCAGGGACCCAAGGACTTGGGCCATCCCCTACTGATTTCTCAGGTCCTAGCAGAGAGCCAGGTTGGAAGTGGAGCAGCCAGGACTCCAACAGAAGCACATATGGGATGCTGGCATTGCAGGCTGGGGCTTTAACACACTGCGCCACAGCGCTGGACCCTGCTTACTTTTCACTTATGTAGCTTGGGACCTATAGGACTTCTAAATCTGAAGCTTAAAACATTTTTTTCCTCTTCATTCTTTTGGAAACTAGACACTATCTCTTGCTTTTGTAATATTTATGTTGCTTTTTTCATTCTGTTTCTACAACTCAAAGTGAAACCTCTTGGGAATTTCTTGCTATGCTAACTCTTCTCTTTTTTTCCCCAGGTTTCCATTTCTTTTACGTTTCATCTTCCAATCTAAATGATTACTTTTGATCTAAGAGTCAATAAATTAATTCTTCATCTTTATTGATATCTAAAATATACTTACACTTATTCATTGGTTTCTTAAATTGGGTTATTTTCACTTGTAAAATACCTCCTTTTTAAGATGTATTTTTTTGCAACACTCTGCCTAAATGCTTAAACTTGTCTTTATTATCTTTTGGGGCATGGAAACTGTATTTTTTTAACTGTGATTAATTTAAATTCTGTGTGCAATTATTTAAATATCTGTAGCTCCTCTTAGTCCATTTCTATATTGTGTCATTTTTACTCTTTTATTTTTAATTTTAACTTGTCATTATATGGTCTCTAATGTGATAAATGATTTTAAAGATTTATTCATTTTATTTATTTAAAGGGCAAAGTGACAGAGAGATCTTCCATGGATTCAGTCCCCAAATCCCTGCAAGAGTCAGGGCTGGGCCACAAAGAAGTGGAGCCCACAGCCCCATTTGGTCTCCCACGTGGTTGTCAGGGATCCAACTACTTGGGTCATTATCTGTTGCCTTCAGAGGCATCATAGCAGAAAGCTTGATCAGACAGGAAGTGAACACGCTCGCTTATGTGGGAGGTGGGCGTCAGAAACAGACTTAGCCTGCTACACCACAATGCCACCCAAGAGAAAATATTCTTATCTACATTTCAATAGTGCATTAACACAATCTTTTATAATACTAACTCGAGAGTTATGATAATTTTTGTTCTTATCTATCTTTTTTTACTGCTCTTAATCTTTTTCCAATATTTGATTACAATCTCTTGCTTGTGAGATTGAAATTTTTGGGTCTGAGCTTCTTTGTGTGCTATGATAATTCTATATCTCCCAGAGCTGTGCATATACTTACTGATCATTTATTTTTTAATGAATTAATTAAAATAAAAAAATTACAAATTCAGTTTTTTCCTTATTCTAGCCATATTCCATATGTACAAAAGGCACATGTGGCTACAGCTACCACAATTGACAGCAGGGATATAGAATACACAGGTCATTGTAGAAAATTCCAATGCAAAGCGCTGTCCTGAGAATGTAAAGTCACTCAGGAGGAGAAGAGTCAAAGAACGCTCTAAAATCCCACTCTTTCCCTCAGTAATGTTTTGCTTCTTAGGTTTCTGTGTTGTTTAATTGTGTCTAAAGCTGAACACATAATTCTTCCAATTCATTACCTAATCAATTGTGAAATTCCTGGTGTTATCCTTAAGATAATTTTTGTTTTGTTATTTCCATTGATTATTACTTTATAGTTTTTCAATGTCCTATGTTGTTTAACATATATCTGATGATGAATATAGTATATGATTATTTGATTATTTAGTTTCTGAATTATTTCAAGAAAAATAATTAATTCCTGCATATCTTCCAATATTTTAAAAACATCTGTCTTCATTCTATTACCAGCTAGCATACTGAATTCTGTCAATAGTTACGTTAATTCCAAATCAGTAACATTTCTTTAATTTTTCCACAATGAAATTATTCTTATCATATAATGTAAAGCTATAAGACAGAACAATAATAGATGGTATGCATGGTATGCTGAGTTGTACCCCTCACCTTGCTACCTCCATAAAGGAATAGATGGCACCTTAGATCAACCTCTGGGAAATGCTCCAGCCAGCAGCCCCCTCTGATCAGACTGCCAAGCCCTGTCACCTGCTTCAGCCACTGCTGTGGATCTTTCTCAATTTATCTAGCTGTAACTTCTCAATGATCGGCCCATATACATCTGAAGTTATATTGAGTGCATGGGCCCTTGAGAAATTTATATTGTAACTTGCATTTTCTTTTTTTTCATTTTTTAAAGATTTATTTTAATTATTTGAAAGATAGAGTTACAGAGAGAGGTAGACAGAGAGAGAGGTCTTCCATCCACTGGTTTACTCCCCAGATGGCTGCACCAGCTGGAGCTGCGCTGATCTGAAGCCAAGAATGAGGAGCTTTCTCCAGGTTTCCCACATGGGTGCAGGTGCCCAAGGACTTGGGCCATCTTCTACTGCTTTCCCAGGCCATAGCAGAGAGCTGGATCGGAAGAGGAGCAGCTGGAACTAGAACTGGCGCTCATATGGTTGCCAGTGCTTCAGGCCAGGGCTTTAACCCACTGTGCCACAGCTCTGGCCTCAACTTGCATTTTCTTTATGCATTAGCATGAAAGTCAATTATGTTTTCTATTTTTAAATATTATAACTATTAGATTTTTTTAAATAACTTTTTGAAGTTCTGCTCTTAATATTTTTCTCCGGACATTTTTTCTCCATAATATTGGAGGGATGCTTATTCACATTTTTAATTTTAGTATTAAAAATCAGCTTCTGGCTGGCGCTGCAGCTCAATAGGCTAATCCTCCACCCAGCGGCACCGGCACATTGGGTTCTAGTCCTGGTTGGGGCGCCGGATTCTTTCCCGGTTGCCCCTCTTCCAGGCCAGCTCTCTGCTGTGGCCATGAAGACAGTGGAGGATCGCCCAAGTGCTTGGGCCCTGCACCCCATGGGAGACCAGGAGAAGCACCTGGCTCCTGCCTTCAGATTAGCGCGGTGCGCTGGCCGCAGCGTGCCAGCCGTGGCGGCCATTGGAGGGTGAACCAACAGCAAAAGGAAGACCTTTCTCTCTGTCTCTCTCACTATCCACTGTGCCTGTCAAAAAAAAAAAAAAAAAAAAAATCAGCTTCCAAGCTGAATAACATAATTTTCTCCAATGTGCAAAAATCTTATAGGATTGAAGTACAAATTCCATTGTTGTGCTTAACAATCATAATACCCACCATTTGATGTGATAGAGTAGACATAAACCAAAGAATAAAATAAGTATTTTGAATGCAGCTCATATCACTAGGTAAGATGTCTGAGGCATCTCACGTAGCTGTTTATCAGTTAAGTCTATTCGAAACAATAATAACTGCCTTGACTGTGGATGTGGTAAGGGTATTCATTAACACTGAAACATGGTGTCCAATTTTGAGAAGTGAAATCACTTTTTTTTTTTTTTAATTTAACAGGTAGAGTTATAGACAGTAAGAGAGAGAAACAGAGAGAAAAGTCTTCCCTCTGTTGGTTCACTCCCCAAATGGCCACTATGGCCGGCACTGCACCGATCTGAAGCCAGGAGCTAGGTGCCTCTTCCCGATCTCCCATGTGGGTGCAGGGGCCCAAACACTTGGGCCATTCTCCACTGCCCTCTCGGACCACAGCAGAGAGCTGGACTGGAAAAGGAGCAACCGGGACTAGAACCCAGCTCCAGAATGGGATGCAGGCGCCACAGGCGGAGAATTAACTAAGTGAGCCATGTTGCCAGCCCCGGGAAATCACTTTTTTTTTTTTTTAATATTTATTTGATTTATTTAAAAGTCAGAGTTAGAGAGGGAGATACACAAACTCACAGGGGATAGAGGGAAAGAGAGAGAGAGAGGGAGAGAGAGATCTTTCATCCACGGTTCATTCACAGATGGCCCCAACAGCCAGAGATGGGCCAGGCCAAAGCCAGGAGACAGGAGCTTTATCTGGTTCTCCTACATGGGTGTGGGCACAGTTTCCAAGCACTTGGGTCATCTTTCACTGCTTTCCCAGGCAAATTAGCAAGGAGTGGAATCAGAAGTGGAGCAAGCAGACTCCAATGTGTGCCCATATGGGATGATGATATGATATCACAGGCGGTGGCCATAACACCAGCCCTGAGGGAAATCACTTTGTATAATCAACTGGTCCACTTTCAAACTATCTAAATGCAAATCTTACTTCTATAGCTTACCACTCTTGGGACTGAAAGTAAGACATACAGTTCTACAAGCTTCAGTATCCTCAATCGTGTAAGTGGCTAACTTTGTCAAATGCAAACCATTGCAATGAATGATACAAATAAGAAAATAAATTCAAAGTATTTTATATATGTCATCATATATGTATGTCATCAATAAATATCAATTATCACGTATGGTTAGCTATTATTATGACTGCCATCATCATCCTTGCCCTCAAGTAGCTCAGAATCTAGTGGAAGCCAAATTTTTTAATAATGAAGCAATCCTACATGGCAACACAGTGTCAGGACTCTAATAGACGGAGAAATCCCATGTTAAAAGGTGCACTCTGCCTGCCCGGCTGCGCTGTTTCATGCGTGCTCAATTAACCACGCCTGTGGTGTCGCATTTGGAACCGCATCAAGTCTGCTCAAGAGCCCGGAATGATTTATGGAGTGATGCTCTGCTGCTCAGGCAAGCTCTATTATTTGCATGAGAAAAGGACAATTTGATCCTTCAGTACTTAATTTTCAGAGAACTGCTTTCCTTAATCTTTATTCTTGGTTTGTTTTCACCTGGGAAGAGGTTTGTCATTTTAGAAATACATGTTTAATCACACAGCAACCTAAAGGAGTGAAAGGTTGGAGAAAACAATTTCTGGTCTTGAATTACTTCGTGTTTGGGCAGGAAGATTAAGTTGCTAGTAGCATTCAAATATGTATGTCTGAGTAAGTGGCTGGCTGCCACAGACACTTCATTCCTTCACCAAACACACACAGCCTGAATAAACATTGTAAGTTGTGTAAGCATGGACTAAGGTGAGCAGAGTATGCATGAGGCTCAACATTCACCTTTAGACTTCCTCTGAAAGTTGAAATGGGCACTTCTGTCCCAGATGATCTTGAAAGTGTTGGGCCCATGCCAGAAGCCCCACATCATCACCATACCCTAATCAACCACGCTTTATACTGACATCAATTTTTCATGCTGCATGGGACCGGAGATATTGATTCATATACAATCCTTAAATGTTACCCTTAGTCCTAATATGCTTAACAAATTGTCCAAGGTTCTCAGTCATCTGCAATCTTATTTCTTGTTCAACTCATCTTTATGTCTTGATTTTATGGAAATGCTTTGCGTTCACCACAAATATGATGCTGTATCAATGCCTTTGAGAATCATTTTTTTACTCTTTGACTTCCTCCTACTGAAGTAGGTGCCAGTCCTTATGGGTAGCATTATCCTTGTCTTCTTGGCTTTCAATTTTCTCCCTGGGCCTCATCTTCGTTTTCTCAAAGCACTCTGTTATCCTACATAGCTGTGCTACCAAGTCAGTTGCTTTTAATTTAATGAGTCACCAACACCTTTCATTTCTCCTGAGATTTAAGGAAGGAAGTCTTGAAACTCAAAAGAAAACAAAGAGAAGGCAACCTCATACCTACATTGCATGTGGCTATAGAGAGTTTGGGAGTAGTCTGAGGCTTATCATTGAATATATTTTGGGAAATTCTCACTTTGATTATGAACTACTTAAGACAAACAATGGTGATTTTCTGTTCTTTTACAACACAGTTGTGTGCCTCAGACAACCTGCTCATAAATACATGCTATGGTGAACAAAGTTGGACAAAGTAAAAAATATTGAATAAGTACCAAATATATGTCAGGTATAACATGCCAAGGTAGCATGCTCAGATGCCTAATAATACTTGATTCTATCTGTGTGCACTACTAAGATACTGCTCTGACACTGAAGGTTACATTGAATATGGGCAACTCTCTACAAGAGAGTGGAGGTGGGTGGTCGAGTCCCTCATTGGACTCACTTCACTTCTTACTTTATCAGTTCATCCAAATCTATGTCATAAGTCATCATGACACAATTACCCTCTTTATGCCAAAATAATGAACATGTTTATCTTACCTCCTCCTTGATCTTCTGAACTTCTTATTACCTAATACTCCCTAATGTTTCAAAGTCACCTCAGTCTAGAATTGCAGAATCAAATATTTGAACATATCCACCAAATGTGATTTTCTAAAGACACTGCCACATGTGTAGTTAGCTGTAGAAAATATAATTCAGGACTCATCTGTGATATCACCTCTTCTTCACCTCCAAAGATGTCTTTTAAATACATAGGTTGACATATTTGGGTATCAATACATACAAAAACTAACCAATTCTTGCCATTTGAAGTTTGTTGCTACAGAGTCAGTTTCTCTCATTGCTGTATTACAAGCACCTAATACATTGAATGGAACTTGGTCCAGGTGTGTAGGAAGTGGCAGAGAGATAAAGAGACAGAGATAGAGATAGAGATACAGATACAGATACAGATACAGATAGAGCTATATAGAGAGATTAAATGAACAAGAAAAATATCAAAGAAATAGTCTGAGGATGCCCTTATCGGTCCCATTGTCATTTAGCTAGGTGGGATCCACAATTGCCTAGGGATTGGAATAACCTTTGTCTAGGAGCCAGAAGATGAGAAATAAGGCCACAGATTCCAGAGAGAATAATGTGAAATACTTCTCTATTTGATTCAACATTCCTTGAAAATACAGTCTATAATTTATTGATTTTATGCTCAATTGAAAGTAACATAATATGTTTATAGAAGGTACTCCATTCATGTTGAATTTATGAAATTTTATATGATAAGAAATCTATAAAGGTTATTAATTGAACAAGAGAGATAAAAAAGAAAGAAGGAAGAAAATAATTTATCTTAGATGATTTCAGCCATGGTAATCATCATTTTCCACACCTTCATTTCTACAAGTAACACTCTATATCACACAAGCCACAGAGTTCCATCTTTACTTCAGCATAATATTGGCTCTAAAAGTTCACCATAGGAATCGTTACCAGCTGTTTTTATCTTCACCATCATTTTCTCAAATTGTTTCTCCTGTGAGAAGTCTGCTCAGCTTCCTCTAACTATGCATGCACACGTACATACACATTCATACAATTACCATGTGCTTCAAAATGGTTATGGGGAAATTGAACTCTATTCATAGTTTTTTTCATACTACTCATTTTCATGAACTCTTTGAAGATGTCATTTTTGTATATGTGTATGCTTTGTGATTGTGAGTGTGTGTAAGTTTTTGCTTATTTGAAAGGCAGAGAGACAGTGACACAGAGAGGTACAGACAAAGAGAGTTCCCACATCTGCTGGTCCCCCTCCCCAAATGTGTGCAACAGCCATGGCTGAGTCAAGCTACAGCCTGGAGGCTAGAATTCAACCAGGATTTCCCATGTGGATTTCCGGGACCTACCTACTTTGAGCAGGAAACTGGAATGGAGAACAGACATGCACCTCAAACCCAGACAATTCAATATGGGATACAGTCCTCCAAACTCAGCACATGTATTATCAATCAATCAATCAATCAATCTATATCATCTATCTTCTCTCTATCCATCCAGAGAAATGTGCTGTGAACATATCTTAAGAAACATTTAAAGTCTCAAGGCTTAATTAATTTTAAGGTTGCATTGAAATCTTCCACAGAAAAGAAAGCAAAATGACCAACATTAATAGAATTTTGCATATTTTCATAGAACCAGAGCTAAGTTCAATGTAGCAATAGGGATACTATATTAACATTTTTGCATTGCCTATAAAAACCATAGCCTCAGCTTGAAATCTAATTTTTCATGCAGAAATTCTTTGATGACAAAAAAGGAATTGGGAAATGTCAAATCAGTGATGCCACAGAGCACAGCAAATACCAGTGATTCTATATTATGCTGCCCATGCAAGGATTTCGCGTGTTGCCTGTCTGCTTTGATCCTCAACTCCAAGAGACTCCAAAAACACCTATGACTTGCCTGATTAATCCAACATGTTCAGCCATGATTACTCAACAGGACTTGGGCTCAAGATATGAGAGAAAAAATGATTGAGGAAATATCTATACTGAATATAAGACAAATTCTTAAAATTTTCTAAGTAGCAAATTAAGTTTTGTTAATGGAGAGACTATGTGATTACATCATCCAACAACCTTTTCTTCCTGTTTTCTTTTTTGTTTGTTTGTTTTATTTGACATGTAGAGTTACAGACAGTGAGAGAGAAATAGAGAGAAAGGTCTTCCTTCCATTGGTTCACTTCCCAAATGGCCACAACGGCTCGAGCCACGCTAATCTGAAGCCAGGAACCAGGAGCCTCCTCCTGGTCTCCCATGGGGGTGCAGGGGCCCAAGCACTTGGGCCATCCTCCATTGCCCTCCCAGGCCACAGCAAGAGCTGGACCGGAATAGGAGCAACCAGGACTGGAACTGGTGCCCATATGGGATGCTGCAGTGCAGGCAGAGGATTAACCTAGTGTGCCACAGCGCCGGCCTCACCTTCCTGTTTTCTGTCTATAGTAATTTTTTCATTCTGACCTGGTTCCCCTTCTTTGGAAGTTCTCTCGAAAATACTTTGCATACTTTCTTCTTTATTGCCTCTATCTATTTTTATTTTCCTGATTGGGGAATCTTAAGAGCCAACACTTTAATAATGATTTGCCAAATCCACATGGGAATAAGACGGGACTAAAAATATAGTACAGTGTCAAAGTGAAAATTGCATTGAGAAAAGTTGAACAACCAAATACTTTAATTCAAGGCTGTTGGCACTGGAGCGAGAGACTAGATCAGTCTCAATTCAACTCAACTGAAATGAAGAGTAGGTGAGTGTTTAAAAGCAGGGTAGGCTAATGGAAAATTGCTAGAAAATGTTAGCATGGAGATTTAGAAATGGGTTGTGTTGAATACATTGAGTTATCTCCTGAGTTGCAAGTAGTTTTAGCTATGATTAAACCATCTTCATTTATTAATTGGCACCCACCAATATTAGAGACCTATCCTTCAGCAGAGGCTAAAGGAAAAGGGCACTATCTTCATTGATAATTGTGTTTCAAAGGAATAGCTCAGAGACCCTTAAGAAAGTCATTCCTTGGTTATAAAACTAGCAATAGCTTTTTTTAAAAACTTTTATTTAGTAAATATAATTTCCAAAGTACAGTTTATGGATTACAATGCCTTCCCCCGATAACTTCCCTCTCACCCGCAACCCTCCCATCTTCTGCTCCCTCTCCCATTCCATTCACATCAAGATTCATTTTCAATTATCTTTATATACAGAAGATCAATTTAGTATATATTAAGTAAAGATCTCATCAGTTTGCACCCACACAGAACATAAAGTACTGTTTGAGTACTAGTTATAGCATTAATTCCCATTGGACAACACATTAAGGACAGAGATCCCACATGAGGAGTAAGTGCACAGTGACTCCTGTTGTTAACTTAACAATTTGACACTCTTGTTTATGGCATCAGAAATCTCCCTAGGCTCTAGTCATGAGTTTCCAGGGCTATGGAAGCCTCTTGAGTTTGCTGACTTCAATCTTATTTAGACAAGGCCATAGTCAAAGTGGAAGTTCTCTCCTCCTGAATGACAATGGGACCGATAAGGGCATCCTCAGACTATTTCTTTGATATTTTTCTTGTTCATTTAATCTCTCTATATAGCTCTATCTGTATCTCTATCTCTATCTGTATCTCTATCTCTATCTGTATCTGTATCTCTATCTCTATCTCTATCTATTTATCTCTCCTTCACAGAAAGCTACCTCCTTCTTTGATGGCCCGTTCTTTCTACTGGAATCTCACTCGCAGAGATCATTAATTTAGGCAGGATTAGCAGAAATAATGAGATATCAAAGTCAATCTTTATTAATTTTTTGATTGCATCAATGTAATACCATAAAGGCTCTGAAACATGCTTAGATCAACAGCTCAGAAGAGTAAAAAAGAAACTGCGTGGTACATGATCACATTATGTGATCATATTGTGTGATCATATCATTTGACTCATGAAAAAGCGTTTTATAAAATACAGTATCTATTTATGCTAAGTCAGGAATGGTGAAGAATAATCTTAGTTTGATGAAATAACACCTATAAAAATCCTACAACTAATATCATATTTCCCAATAAGAGACTCAAGGATGTTTTTCTTCTCCTGAGAATGAAAACAAAATAAAAAAAAAAAAGTGGTAGGGATGACCTTTGTTACCAGTCCTGTGTATCACAATCCTGAAATATCTGGCCCCTGAAATAATTAAATATTAAAACAGTAAAAAGCATAAATATTACAAAGGAGGAATGCAATGGCCCTGTTCAGGAGACATAATTGTTTACATAAAAACCTTAACAGAATCACTTATCTAATTAACAAATGAAGGGAGCAAGCTCCAGGCTATATGATCTATACATATACAGTAAAAACATTTCTACATGTTAACAAATAAGAAGACTGAAATGCAGTGGTCACAACTGATTCCCAGAAAATTAAGTGCCTGAGAGTATACTTAAAATATATGAGATCTGCATATTAAGCATTCCATAATATTAGCAGAAGACATTAAGGGAAATCTAAATGTATTTTAGAGAAACAGTATATTCCAGATTTGTAACATTCAACATAATAAATGTACTTTCCCCCAAGTTTATGTTAATATTAAAATAATTTCTAAAAATTTTAGGAGTGTTTTATAAACATTGATAATATTATTATAAAATGTATATGGGAAATCACAAATCTGGAATAGTAAGCCAGATTCACTAAGAATGGAGTTGACGATGTCACTTTACCCAATATCAAGGCTTATAATGTAGCTACTATAACCAAGCCAATGTAGTAGTGATCAAAACACAAACATATAAATTAAAATAGTAGAGGACCCAGAAATATAACTATACAAATATGTTCAACTGATTCCTGACTTAGAAAAAAAAAAAAAGTTCTTTGGGCGAATAACAGCATTTTCTTTTTTTTGACAGGCAGAGTTAGACAGTGAGAGAGAGAAACAGAGAGAAAGGTCTTCCTTCCATTGGTTCACAACCCAAATGGCCGCCACAGGTGGTGCACTGCTACTGGCATGCTGCACCGATCCGAAGCCAGGAGCCAGGTGCTTCTTCCTGGTCTCCCATGGGGTGCAGGGGCCCAAGCACTTGGGCCATCCTCCACTGCATTCCCGGGCCACAGCAGAGAGCTGGCCTGGAAGAGGAGCAACCGGGACAGAATCTGGTGCCCCAACCGGGGGTGCTGGCTCCACAGGCAGAGGATTAGCCTACTGAGCCGCAGTGCTGGCCCAGCATCTTTCCTTCCTTCCTTCCTTCCTTCCTTCCTTCCTTCCTTCCTTCCTTCCTTCCTTCCTTCCTTCCTTCCTTCCTTCCTTCCTCCCTTCTTTCCTTTTTTCCTTCTTTCCTTCTTTCCTTCCTTCCTTCTTTCTTTCTTTCTTTCTTTCTTTCTTTCTTTCTTTCTTTCTTTCTTTCTTTCTTCCTTTCTTCCTTTCTTCCTTTCTTCCTTTCTTCCTTTCTTCCTTTCTTCCTTTCTTCCTTTCTTCCTTTCTTCCTTTCTTCCTTTCTTCCTTTCTTCCTTTTGACAGGTAGAGTGGACAGTGAGAGAGAGACAGAGAGAAAGGTCTTCCTTTGCCGTTGGTTCACCCTCCAATGGCCACCGCTGCCGGCGCGCTGCGCCTATCCGATGGCAGGAGCCAGGTGCTTCTCCTGGTCTCCCATGGGGTGCAGGGCCCAAGCACTTGGGCCACCCTCTACTGCACTCCCTGGCCACAGCAGAGAGCAGGCCTGGAAGAGGGGCAACCAGGACAGAATCCTGCGCCCCAACCGGGACTAGAACCTGGTGTGCCGGCGCTGCAAGGCGGAGGATCAGCCTATTGAGCCGCAGCGCCGGCCCCAGCATTTTCAATAAATGGTGCTGGGACAATTGAATATTCATTGGAAGAAATGAACCTCAAGCCAAATTTCACCCCTTATAAAATAATGACCGCAAAATGAGTCATGATTTAAATGTGAATTATAAATTAAATGTATCAGAAAAATATAGGATAAATCTTTAAAATAGAGATAGGTAATGAGTTCTGAAACAACATCAAAAGCACAACCTTTAACAGAAAAAAATTGTTAAAGTAGACCTCATTTTTAAAAAAAATATTTATTTTACTTATTTGAAAGACAGAGCTACAGACAGAGGCAAAGACAGAGAGAGAGGTCTTCCATCTGCTGGTTCACTCCCCAGATGGCTGCAACGGCCAGAACTGTGCCGATCTGAAGCAGGAGCCAGGAGCCTCCTCCAAGGACTTGGACCATCTTCCAACTGCTTTCCTAGGCCACAGCAGAGAGCTGGATCAGAAGTGGAGCAGCTAGGACTAGAACTGGTGCCCATATGGGATGCTGGCACTTCAGGTTAGGGCTGTAACCAGCTGCACCACAACTCTGGCCTCATAATTTTTAATGTGCATATGATGGGAAGAACACCTACTTATGATCATAGACAGGCACATTGAAGGACCTTTATGGTGATATAATGGCTCAAGGTGTTTTGTGGAGAATATGTAAATCTATACATGTGGCAAAATCACACAAAGTGCAAACCAACACACACTAATGAATATGTAATAATTGATAAAAATAGTATGGCAAGTACGTGAATACAAAACTGCATCAATACCTGTACCCAGTCCTGATCAAAAGAAGCGTAAGAAGGCACTGGCTAGTAGACAGCAGTTTTCACATGTGATTTCAGGTTTCCTGATCCAAATCTTACTTTTAACAGCACACCTGCTTTTCCTTATCTGTTTTTTTTTTCTTCAAGATTTATTTATTTATCCAAAAGAGTTACAGAGAGGGAGAGGCAGTGGCAGAGAGAGAGGAACAGATTCCAACCACTGGTTCCCTCCCCCATGGATACAACAGTCAGGCCAGACCAGACCAAAACAGGGGCCCAAGGACTTAGGTCATCTTCCACTGCTTTCCCAGGTGCTTTAACAGGGAGCCACATCAGAACTGGTGTCCATATGAGATGCTGGCGCTGTGGGCAGTAGATTAAACTTCTGTGCTACATCACCAACCCTTATTATCTGCTTTTTAAGAGTGATATTTAAATCGTTTATTTCCAAATCTTTATCATTAATAAAGATTTTATGGGGCTGGACATTTGGCTTAGTGTTTAAGACACCTGTTAGGACACCCATGTCCCGTATTGGAGTGCCTGTGTTTGATCCTTACCTCGAGTTCCAGACTGCAGCATTCCACTAATGCAGACCCTAGGAGCAAGACATGATAGCTCAAATAATTGAGTCCCTGTCACTCATCTGGGAGACCTGAATTGAGTTTCTGGCTCCTGGCTTTAGCCTCAGCTCAGGCTGTCTTGAGCATTCAGGGTGTGAACCAGCAAATGGGAACTCTCTTCGTGTGTCCATGTGCCTCTCTTTCTCTGCCTCTAAAGCGTAAAAACAAAAGATTTTATGAAATTTATGTGATTATTATTTGTTATTAAACAGGTCAGTGAAAGTTAATAATTATTAAAGAATACTACCATCATACATTAAATTCTTTCAGTTTCATTCTCTAATGAAGATACAGTTTGATTTGAGCACTATCTATCATATAGTTTTTATTTCACAGTGCTAAGAAAGTTTATACATAGAACAAGTAAATGAGGATGGAAGGTATTTTGTTCTAGTAACACCCTTTGATTATTTAAAGTCCTATAAAATTGTATGTCACAAAATCACACAGTATTCTTTCATAGTTTTCTAAATCTCTTAGCTGACAACTCAATTTAAACATTTATTTAGGGAGAACATTTGGCTAAGTTGTTAGGACACCATTTGAGATGCCTGTATCCCATGTCATATTGCCTGGGTTTTCACCCTGATTCTGCATCTGAGTCCAGCTTCCTGTTGATGTGCACCCTGGAAGGTAGCTGGTAATGAAGACGCCTCAAATACTTGGGTCTTGTCACCAGTACAAGTGACTCAGAGTTCTGAGTTCCTGACCTCAGCCTGGCCCATTCCCAACCATTGTGGACATTTGAGGAATAAACCTGTGAATGAAAGATTTCTCTTCTCTTCTCTTCTCTTCTCTTCTCTTCTCTTCTCTTCTCTTCTCTTCTCTTCTCTTCTCTTCTCTTCTCTTCTCTTCTCTTCTCTTCTCTCCTCTCCTCTCCTCTCCTCTCCTCTCCTCTCCTCTCCTCTCTATGCCCCTTTCTCTCTCTCTCCCTCCCCCCACTCTCCCCCTCGCTCCTCTCTCTCCCTCTCTCCCTCTCTCCTTTCTCTCCATCCCTCCCTCTCTGCTTCTCTCCTGCCTTTCAAATAAAATGAAAATAAATACATGAATACAATTTTAAACAGGCTAAAACTAGACCTTTAATCATATTGCCTTAAAACACTAACACTCTGGCCGGCGCCGCAGCTCACTAGGCTAATCCTCCGCCTAGCGGCGCCGGCACACCGGGTTCTAGTCCCAGTCGGGGCGCCGGATTCTGTCTCGGTTGCCCCTCTTCCAGGCCAGCCCTCTGCTGTGGCCAGGGAGTGCAGTGGAGGATGGCCCAGGTGCTTGGGCCCTGCACCCCATGGGAGACCAGGAAAAGCACCTGGCTCCTGGCTCCTGCCATCGGATCAGCGCGGTGCGCTGGCCGCAGCGCACCGGCCGCGGCGGCCATTGGAGGGTGAACCAACGGCAAAGGAAGACCTTTCTCTCTGTCTCTCTCTCTCACTGTCCACTCTGCCTGTCAAAAAAAAAAAAAAAAAAAAAAAAAAAAAACCCACTAACACTCTAATTATCACAAGCCATTGTCTCCTTTTAATGAATTTTAGATTTTGCATATGTTTATATTAGGGCAGATATAAATGCAGCAAATAATATATTAATATCAGCCAGTGAGCTGCAAGACCAAGTTGACAACAAATTCTACTTTTGTGACCAAATCTCAATGAGTGTTACATGCTTTGAAGGTATCTGCACCTCCTGATAAATGCACCATAGTGTGTCTGGATAGGTAACAGACAGGCTCTCCTGTCAAGTGGGAAAAGAATGATTGTGCAAGGACAGATAGGCGAGCAGGCTCCTACGTAGGCTCTTTATTTGGCAAATGAATATTAGCAAAGAGGAAATTCCGAAGATCTTGTAATCAACTCTCTTAAAACTATTCTTACCACAGCTTGGCGTCCTGGAGGTACACTTGCTGAGAGACCCTTGGCAGGGAAGGCCCTGCTGCTACTTCTGCTTGGAACAACTGGAGCCTAGTATATATGGAACAGCAAAAGCTCGAGAATAGATTGTTTTATCTGACACACACTAAGGGTCAATCTGCATTCATATGTGTGCGCATGCATGCACTCAGCAAAGCTGTGAGTTCAGACACACTCAGATAGGCACATATTCCAGCACTTCTTCATCTTGAAGTTGAAACTTCAACACAAATGGGGAATCACTAAGTCAGATCTTCTTCTATGTGTCTTTCATACTTTCTACCCAGTCAGGAGAATCAGTACAGTGTAGAGAAATATAGTAAACAGACAATTAATAGCCAGTTCCAGACAAAGAGGCACAGCTAGAGGAATCAGGCTGAGGCATTCCTATGAGCTTGGAAATCCAGCAAGAGTGAAGGGGGTGACTCAGTGAATGAGCCATGCAGCCATGCAGCAACCTGCTGTGTCCATCTCAAGACAAATCCTTTCTGCTCACTCCTGCTCTCTCCCCCAGCTTCTGCGAGACTCAAGATACCCTGCATATGACATGGGGAGTGGCAGCATTGGCGCAGGCAGAGCTTATTTAATGAAAAGACATCCATTTGCACTTTCATAATTCTGACAGCATCTTTGTGCAATTCAATTGAATCTCAGCAAGATTACTCTGGCTCTAAATTGCTTTAGATATGGTTATATTTACTGTGTATTATCATATCTTAAATTACTTTTCCTATTTCATCTTCCTTTGTCCTTAATCATCAGACGCTTCATCCCAGTCAGTGGCAGTTTTAAGGGAGATTCTCCGTTTTGTGTGTGGCTAGTACAGACGCATTCCTTTCAGGTCTGATCTTCAGGACATGCACTGATTCTTTACTTGTTCACCAGTTACTCGTTCATACGATCCTCTTGTGACCTAAGCTGGATGAGGGACTGAACTAGGGGTGGAGGAACGAAGAAACGACTGAACATTTCCCTACACAGATCAAAACATAGCACCTCCTGTCAGGATGAATCTGCAGTGTAGAAGTAAAGTGACTTAGCAAGGTTGCATAGCTCCTCAATGGTTAAACAGCAATGCGATGCGTCATACTTCTTATTATGCTTTGTCTCTTTATCTTACAATTATGCATGGGATTCAGCAAAATTTTTACTGGGCAAGAAGTTAAACAATGACAGAGTTCCATAAATTTGCCCATATCTGCTGGAATTTGATTGTCAGGTCACTATCTCAAATAAAAAATGCCTTTCCATGGCTTTAAACCTTGCATGCTTTTAGTTATACAGGGAACATTTCTGATTCCTTGCTTCAAAGTGAAATCTAGTAACAATCCCACTTTAACCTTTTCTATAGGAATTTCTCCCAATGTTCCTGTGAGTAAGCTGATCTTTCATAAATAATCCTCGAAAATAATTTCTCATGTACATGTTCAGGGTAAAAACAAAGGATGCCGTTTTTGCTCATATACAGGTAACTGCAGTGAGCAGGTCACCAGCTTTTCTGATTAAGGTCTTCGGGGCTCTGCTTTCTTCATCACATGGTTTTTCAGGTCACCCTTAGTGGTGTCTCCATAACACCCGAATGATGTAGATGAGCTCAGGGAGGAGCTTGGATAAGGGTTTTATCAGTGGATACCTTCGTTACTATTCAGTGCTCAATGCTAGACTTTGGTCATGAAGCTCTGTCTGAAGGCTGGGAGCAAATGGTATAGCTCTGTGCCAGGTGAGATCAATGCTGTCTTGTGTGTCTGAAGCTGCCCTTCTCTGGTAGAACCTAGATTCGTTTGCATTTTTCTTTCTCAACATAAAATACTTCTTCAGTTTTCCTTAAACACAACTGCCCAGTATCCTACCTAGTTATCACATCCAACTAAATGCCTGGCATTTCTGGGTAAAGAGCAGACATGCAAACGTGGTTCTTTATGCTCTGGAAACTGTGAAATGCAAAGGTAGCTGTCTTCACACACACACACACACACACACACAATATTGAGATAGGATAACCTCCTTTTTAGAATTCTATTGAGAGATGAAAAATTTATACACAATCCACCAATGTATGGCAAGGCGACTGTCCCCTATGCTTTTCTTAACACTTCATGGTTTCAGATTGCACAGTTAAGTCTTTGATGTATTATGGGTTATTTTTTTTTTTTGTATTGCTTTAGGCAAAGCATGCAGATTCTTCTCTTTGAATACAGATACCCAGTTTTCCCAACACTACCAGATGCAGATGCTTTTGCTGTCCTACTGAGTATTCTTTGTGCCATTATCAAAGACTAGTCAGCCATATACTTGTGTGTTTGTCTCTGGACTCTAATTCTGTCCTGTGGGTAAATACGCCTGTTTTTATACCAATTTCTTACCGTTTTTACTGCTGTAGCTTCATCATATGGTTTGAAATCATGGAGCATGGATTTCTCATATTTTTTATTAGACAATTATCAGTTTTTGTATGTATGAGTTACATTCATAGCATCAGAATAGGAGGCCCGGTCTGTCCCCCTTCTGTGGTGAGTGTCTCTCTGTCACCAATGCACAGGTTCTGATTGACGCACAACTTTTCATTCTTTGCCAGTGCCTGTGTACCAGCTCATTACTCTCCCTGCAGTAATCCACAGCTGTCTCTTCTAGTTCCTTCTTGCCAGTCAGTTCCTTGTGTCTAAGTGTCACCCTTTCTGGGTACTTGAACCAAGGTCATCTGGCATCAACTCTACAAAACACTAGGGATTTATTTTAAAAACATATGCCAGCATCTAAAATTTTGTTTTTCATTTAGTAGTTCAGGGTCTGTCCGTCTCCAGCCGAGAATGAATGACTGAGAATTGACTGATTCTCATTCATTGTTTTATGTTTATTTCCTGGAATAATATATGCCATATATTTAACAATCAGGAAGTACTTTTTCAATGAATAATTAACTAATCAGCAAGTCACTCCTCTGTTTTGGGCCTCAGCAGTTTTACATACTGTAAAATCTAAAAACTTAGTTCTTAGAAGCAGTGAATAGGGGGCAGTGAAGAGATGCCTTGTATTATAAGTTATCCAGGGATTATATCACCAGCTTTCATTTACTATGAATGACCATTTGGCAATTATTATGATTCTAATTCTCATGTTACATGATTTTTTAAAATTGGAGTAACTTAAATACTATCCGCAATGTGATGTTATATGAAATAAATGTTGTAGTACAAATAAAGTACATAGTTGTTCAATATTTAGTTTTGATAGTATTTGTATTTATGCTTTGTTAACTCCTCATTCCCTAGGATCGTTTTTTTCCAAAAACAATTTTAAGACCAATAGGGAGGCTGACCAAGGCAACGACCAACCATTAATGCATCAGAACTGCCCCTGTCCATGGATCTTTCCTATCGCACGTCAGCGCTTGCTCATGAAGACTCTGAATTTTTAATGAATTTGGGTAGGTATCCATTACCAGAAGGCAGCCAGATGCTCCTATAACTTTGGGTACCATAGATGTCTTTAGATTACAAATAGAAGGTCCTGTCTCATTAATTATGAGTTTAATAATCACTTCCTATTGAAGTAATAGGCAACTAATTGTGCTAATATGTTTAAATTGGATGTGTGCTTACTGAACCTCAGCGTTTTACTGTTGGCATTATTTCAAATCCCAATTTAGCTACTGGGGAGAAGAAAAGCAGCTGGCTTTGTTTTTGTTTATGTATTTTCCTTCTTTTTAATTTGTTAGCGGTCAGCAGTTTGTTAGATCCAACTCTGAGTCTTGACCCAAACACTTAGTACTAACTCTCCAACCTCAGGCTATTTACAATTCCTCTTTCATGCTTCTTCTCCCCATCTATCTAACATAACCAAGTTGTAATTATTGCAAAATGTTCTGTGAGCTTACTGTTTGTTATGCACTGATCCAAGCATTTTCCACCCATTTACTCACATAAACCAAGGAACAATGTTCTAGATGGGTTAATACTGAGTGGTAGAGAGAATGAGTAACTTCGGTAAACGTCACAGCTGCAGACAGTAGAGCCAGCTTCCCGATCCAGGATGCCTACCTCCAGCATCTGTGCTCTCCTGCACTGTAATTCGGCATCTATAGAATCAAGCATCTACTGAAAGGAGTCTGAAATTCTTGAGCTTCTGGATAAATTGTCTGTTCTACCAGTTAAGATAAATTTCCGGTAAGACAGTTGTAAACCATCAAGTGAGAAGTAATATATGAAAGATATTAATGTCTACACCTCTATATACGTTGCTTTCTTGTTCCTTTTACCCTGTAAGTGATGTGGTGAACTCTTTCCAGCCCAATGTCTAAGCCAGAGTGCCATGTCGGTATCAGCATCCCCTCAGGCACATGAAAGAGAATCACTAGAGTCCTTGTCTATTATGTGTTTGAAGAATGAGATCTTTCTTTTAAAGGTCTCTCTCACCATGCTCAGCTGCCTTGGGGAACAAGACAATTATTTTACTCCAGGGTTATCATGCCATGGAGACCAAGTGCATGTGACATCAGAGTCCTGTGATGTAGAGCTCCTTGTCTGAAAAAGTGTCCCTATAGATTTCTTCACTGGACAGTACAAATCAGAGGGCAGATTGCTGTATCTTGGACACAGCATATCAGTGTCTGCTGTCGCACCCACATGCACCCTGTGCCTTTGATCTGTAACCTGCTCTTCCTGCAGTGGCTCTGCTCCTTAGTCCCATCATAAAAACACACAAGACCAACCTTCCAGGTCATGCACGTGTTTCTGCCATGATTCCTGCTTCTGGAACTCTTTATGGCAGCCCTTATGTTCCAACTCTCCATTTCCATACCAAAAGGAGTTATTCCAAACAAACAAACGTTAGAGGGAAAAAGAAAAAAAAAAAACAAAACAAAACAAGTACTAAGAAATAACTTGAGATTGCTTGGCTTTATTGTAGAGCAACTTCAAAATCAGCTGTGCTAGGAGTTATCAAGGAGAGGTCCACAGTAAGCAAAACCTCAGTTTGAAGATACTCATTTGTACAACAGAGAGAGACAGCTGCATGATTTCCATGTTGTATCTGCTGAAGTGTTCCAAAAATTCCTGTTGGATACTATTGGATACTACATACATTGAGTCATGCAACCAAAAACTGAATTCAACATCTTTTTTTTTTATTTTAAACCTTTTATTTTATTTTTTTTTTATGGCTTTCACTTTTGCTTTGTATTCTGGAGAGCTGAAAGCCATATACATCACAGTTATTACTAACTCTTCTAGATCCTAGTTTATTAAAAATTAGAGTATCAACTTTTCTTTGCCTACTCTGTCCCTTATTTATTTCAGAACATTATTTTTAATCACGTATTAATGAATAATTTTTACAAATGGATACTTACATGGTATGAACTTTGAAGAATTTTGCCTTGCCATGAAGTACTCATTGGAGCTGTATAAAGAAGAGACAGAAACTTTCATGGAAAATAATGCTCCAGGGCCACAATTCCTACAGTGGCATCCAGCAGGCCCACACTAAAAGGTGGTTCTCTCTTCATTGTACAACATGGGGTTATTAAAGCATTTACGTCATTCAGCTACTAGGTGAGTGATCAAGTTGAGATTTGTCTTCTGGAGTGAATATGAGATACGAAGAATCCGAACAGGTTCTATTTCCCTTTGTGGATCATAATACATTGCTGGATTGGTTTCCAGAGTGAAGAGAGAGAGGTCTTACATGATAACAATCCCAACAGTGTATTGGCATACAGCTCATTCAGGAGGATTTGCTCTATTCTGTTCGTTTTAAATCACATTCAGTCTTGCATTTTAAAAATAATTATACATTCAGGAACATGCAAATTAAAAGGGTGTTGATTTTTCTTTAACTCAAAAATGTATGATAAATAGTTAAATTCCATTCAATAATTTTAAAAATCTTCTAAATTATAACAGTTATAAGAGGTCTGAGTTTCCTCAAGACTATCTCTCCCTAGCAGCTTACACTGATGTTTTGAGTAATTCATTAAAGGATATCTGAAATCAATAATGTGTTTAGTATCCTGTTTTCTGAAATTTTACATATATTAAACATTGTCCTATTTTTCTTCTGCCACTTTCTTTTCTGCCTGCTCTTCTACCTGCAGTTTTTCCTCCTTTAACTTCTGCCCTTAATTAAAACTGCCATGCTTTATAACATACTGGCTTTCTTTCCTTTTTACTGGGGATATATTTTATTGATCATTCTGCACTTCGCTTTCTTCATATAATTAACCTTTATTTTTCAATATTTTAATAACAAATAAATTAATTAAATATAATGAAAATATTTGGAATGAAAAGGTATGGTCACCTATACTATTAACTCATTTGCTATTTGAAGACATTTCATAATAAGTTTAATTTTGTGTAACTATAACTCTCAAGCCATTTGTAGCCTATCTGCATATGGTAGTATCTGAATGGAATTTTGGGTAAGACAGAAAAGAGAATCAAGAGTTGCTCCAAGATTTGTCCATGTAATCAGCCAAAGATTCTCTTTTTATCTACTTGATTCATCCTTTCCCAGAAACACTAAATTTCCAAGTCAGACAGCAAGTGCTATATATTAGCACGCAAAAGGTACCCTGTGGTGTTCTAGGCCCAATACACATAAGTGTCGATTGCAGAATATTGGTAGCTATATACCTTTCAAGGTAATTGGTTGAATTATACTTCCAGATCTCCTTGGGCTTTAGTGCAGTCGGCTTTCTTCCCTGAGCATTTCAATTAGTAACTCAATAATCTGCAGATTCCTTCTCCTCTAATACTGGACCCATAGAATTTGAATATCAAAGTTCTTCCAGCTCCTGCTTCCATGAAAAGTGAGCAAGAAATAATCTGTGCTTATTTTTTAAAGATTTATTTTATTTATTTGAAAGATTGGCAGAAAGAGAGAGAGGTTGATATAAAGACAGCGATTTTCCATCTGCTGATTCGCTCCCCGAATGGCTACAATGACCAGAGGTGCGCCAAGCCAAAGCCAGGAGCCAAGAGCTTCATCTTGGCCTCCTACTTGGGTACGGGGACCCAGTGAAGTGTGCCATCTTCTGCTGATGTTTCAGGCTCATTAGCTGGAAGCTGGGCTAAAAGTAGAGAAGCTGGGACTTGAACTAGCACCCAAACGAGAAAATGGCTTTGCAGGGTGTGGTATAACCCATTTTTCCACAACGCCAACCCTGGCACTCTGTATTTAATATATAATTTATTCTCTTTGTTGTGGTAATTATATTCTAAAATGTTACCATAAATACTGAATTATTGAATATTGGATTATTGCTCATAGAACAAATAAACAGCATCTGCAAGCTCTGGTCATATTTCCATCAACTGATCAATATATAATCTTGTTTCATGTGTGTTTCTGTTCAAAGAGATGCCTGTTTAATATATATGGTTGGTTCGTGAACAGTGAGGTCACAACCAAATACATCATAATTTGTGCCTGAACA
The DNA here is from genome assembly GCF_964237555.1 of Oryctolagus cuniculus. Lineage (NCBI taxonomy): Eukaryota > Metazoa > Chordata > Mammalia > Lagomorpha > Leporidae > Oryctolagus > Oryctolagus cuniculus. Next base: position 162,202,957 of record NC_091437.1, on the reverse strand, counting down.
AATTTATCTGTAGCATGTATTTCCTTCAGAAGGCACATCATAGGTATCTTGCATTTAGAAAGACTGGACAGCACTCCGGCACCTTGTCGTTTTGAGAAAAGATCATTTTGAAAAAAGAAATGACCAATATAAAAAGCAATCACAAAAATGTAGAAAGCATGACAATGATCAGATCGTCACTATGGTCGATTTTACTGCCTGAGAACTGAAACAGGAAGACGGAGCATGGCCTTACTTGAATTTAATTACAATAAGCACAGTGGGTGATTAAGTTGTTAGTTTTTTTTTTTTTTTTCTCTTCTATGAAAGTCCGTAAGTGACTGCTAAAGCATCACACAGATTTTAGGTTACGGATGTATTTTATTTCGTAGGCAAGTTTGCAAATATGGAACCCATGAATAAAGGGAATTATCAGCACCTCCATCTGAGGTCATAAGTGCAGCACAACCTATCCTCTCACAACTAGCTGTTATCCTACCTAATTCTCACAACACTGAAAGATACAGGAGGAAATCAGCACATGCATGTTTTCAACTCAAGCTGTCTGACTCAGAAATCCACACCTTACCCAGTACACCATTTGCACTCTATTGCTGGACTACCCCTCTACTGATCCCAAAGTGGAGTTCTTGCTCAATTTGTCTCTCAAACATCCTCTCCATATTGCAAAACTCAAGAGCCACATATGTCCTAGGCAGACTATAACCACATGAAGAAAAATAATCCTCAAGGAAGTCTAAGAAATAGCATTAGTTGCTTTTTCTGAGGAAGGCACTGTAGTGCCAACTGTGGAGCTTCCCTTCACCCTCTCTTGCTACTGACTTGCTGCTGTTCACTCTCACCAAGCAAAGTCAGCCAGGAAGCCACACCACAGCCAGGCTTTTAAAGATGTCAGAAAGTCACCTGTGGAACCAGAGGTGGCCACTCGCTGAAACAGGGTCTCCCTGTCTAACGGCAACGTCAACTCCCTGGAGAAGGGGCGTGCTGACTTGATCAGACAGAAGAAAAACAGTGTCAAAGTGAAAGGACCAGTTCAGATGCCCTACTAAGATGCTGCTAATCACTACCAGAAAAACAGCTTGCAGTGAAGGTTCTGCACATGAGATCCCTTCCAGATGAGAATCCACAACCACTCATTGACTTGCACAGTACTTCTGAGATCAGTAAACAAGTTACTTCCAACAGCATGGAGCCAGGGGTCCAGGCTGATGTCAGCATTGCAGATGCCTAAGTCAACCAACTATTTTAATGAATTGGCTACCTGTAGTTCAAACAAACAAACAAACAAAAAAGAAATAGTTATAATAGCTAAGTCTCGACAGAAATTTATGATGTGAGTTTACTGGTTTTCTAAATATATCACAATTATTGCTAAGGTGCTTCTTTGGAGGCTGTCCCCCAGCAGTTTACAAAGTGTTTTCCAGCGGAGCTCAGTGAAATAGAATGCTCTCAGGGGGTGAGGAGACCTGATAGAGAATTAGATGATAAAACACATTGGGCAATGCCATTTGCTAGATATTTGTTCTGCAAAATGAGTGTATATGTCAGTATATTTTAAATACTATAAACTATCACACAAAATAAATCTCTTTACCTAATATTTTCCAAAAGTTCTTAATAAGAGAAAACATACATGTAGAAGTACATGGGGGGGGTGGGTTGGCATTTGGCACAGTGGTTAATATACTACTTTCGACATTCACATCTCATATTTGAGTGCTGGTTCAAGTTCCAGCTCTGTCTCTTGTCTGGCTTCCTCATGTGTACTTTGGGATGTGGCAGACGATGGCCCAAATGTTTGTGTCCCCGATACCCACAATGGAGACCCAGATTAGTTCCAGATCCCTGTCTTTAGCCTTGCCATCTCAGGCATTTGGAGAACAAATCAGCGGATGGAAAATCTGTCTCCATCTCTCCACGTTTAAAATAAATAAATATAGAAAACTTATAAGTATATATATGTACATTATAAATATATATCCTTTTATTAATATATATTCACTTAACTACTGATATAGTCAACAAATAAAAATATAATTCATGCAGTAGTCTTTTTGAGTTTTTTGGGAAAGACTGTTAGAATGCCATGATTTGATAGAGGAAGGACATGAACATAGGAAAGATGAGGTATTTTTCCTACAACCCCAAGTTATTTAATACCAGAGCCAAGAACTGGCACCAAATTTGAAAGCTAGGTCCATGTGGATTTGTGTTACACAGGATTGTCTCTGTAAGCATTTTTTAGTCCTCTCTATTTTATCTTATAGGGCATAAGACAATGAATTTTGACCAAAAGCATTCTCATGGGGAACTGATGCCATGTATTCTTAGAGGTGGGTGACGAGACATAAACTCTCAACTGTGCAGCAGAGCAGAGGATAAGAAAATCAAATACATATCTTAAGCACAGGCTGTATATACCACATATTTTCTTAACTGCTTTATGTGTGGTATCTCAGATAATCCACAGAACAAGTCTGTAGCATTCTTAATTAGCCTCAGTTTACAGGTGGGGATGCTCAATTTCTAACAGATTAAATAATATCACCATTTTTCCCTGTAGGTAAGTTGTTTATCTGATTCTCAAGCTTGGGTCTATATGAAGATTCTGTAAAAAGACTAAATCAATATGCTTTTGAATTTTCTTAGAGCTGGGAAACCCCCTGCAGAGAAGAAAAAAGCAGAAATTTCTTTAGAAGCTACAGATTTTTTTCTTTCTTTTTTTTTGTTTTCCCTTTAATAAGCTTCCTTTTCCTGTCATCTTATCTAGACCCCTGCATGTTGCTGACAAGATATTTCTTTCTGAGTTCTCAGAGGACACATCAATATCTTTATTATGGTGAAGAAATAACACAAGGTAAGTCTACATGTCACTTCAACTACCTGAAAATGTGGATAAGGTAGGGAGCTCAGATGTCTTGTGCAACTGCATTACTACCGGGAAGAAAATTTAATGTGAGCCCTTGGGCTATTTCTGAATCTGCAAAATACCCTGGGATGCAAAGACACCAACCTTATGCTTTCCTCAGTTCCCTGCAGCGCTGCGTTCTGAGCTGTCACACCAACACAAAAAGACAAAATGAGGAATTGCTATACACTATCTATTGACTTATTTACGGAGTCAACACATTTCCTGATTTTTTAAATTAAAATTTGCTTTATTGCTTGAGGATTGTTTTGGTGGTGAGGTTGCCAATGTTTTTGTTGTTGTTGTTGTTAAATAACTTATGATGGTGTCTTGCCATTTGTCTTCACTATACTCTTCCCTGGTCACAGGAAGCTACTTATGGTTGTGTTTATAGGATTCTTGTGGATTACTCCAATGCATGTTCCTTGAGCCTTGTTCTTTGAGAAAAGAAAGGCTATAATATTGCTCATCAGGAAGCAGGTTATGATTCACATCCGTCTGTCCGATTGAGAGGTCAGGAAGAGTCTTAGGGGTTAGGTGGGAGAAAGCTGGTATACAGAAACACCTAACAAGGCAAGCTTTGGAGAGGCTTGGAATCAGGCACGCATGACAAAATGGATTTTCTCTTCAGGACTTCGGTGAATAAGGAGCTTCTCACATCTGGAAGAGCTTCAGGGCTGCAGTATTCACATGCTGTAGCTGCTCTGACTTCTTTGGTTCTGCCAATTAGACTTTCTTTCTTTTATGCCTGGTACATTGTATGGCATGCAGTTCTCTGCTCTGAGCTCCCTGTGCACATGCAGAGGTATGTCCTAAAAAGCAAAGACTTAAAAATATGATCAGATCCATTGTTAAATAATCAGACAATGAAACTTTGAATAAAATAATGGGGGCATAATAAAAATGCTTTGTTTTTTTGTTTGTGGCTTAGAGGGAAAACCTGGTAAAAGGATTTTGATATTCCAATGTTAACACACACCAGGAACTTTCACATCTGTGCTATTCTGTGTGCTGACTCCCATCTTCTCCTGTTGGCTGGATTTATACTTACCTATATGTTAAAATTAAAATGCAGTATAAACTTGGTCAATCTTTGCTGCCTGCCCATACTACCTGGTCCTTTCATTGTCTGAGTATCCCCACCTCTCCCCTAGTAATTAGAGAGATGTAATACTATTTACATAGGTTGACAGTGAGTTTCAGTTTACTAAAGTTCAACTTTTGATAAATATATATTTTGTATTAGTGAAATTATTAATAGTGACTGAATTTTACATGCAGAAGTTCATGGTTTGGATGATAGATTATATAGTTCCCGACTCTTACTCTGTTATGGATGATGACCTATTTGCTTCTGTAGATCCTGAGCTCCTGGTAGGTCACGAATCACATTCTATTCATCATTATATTCCCTATGGCTACCATAGTGTTTGATTCAATACACGTCTCTAGAATGAATAGAAGCAAATATTTCTCAAGGTCACTTAGGGCTGCTGAGTCCATATTTTGTGTTCTTTATAAAATATCACATGCTAAAAACTTCCCCTTAATTTAATGTTCATTGGCCATGCCATATTCATTGTGAGGCCTCTCTGGTCTTCTACCCAAAATCACCATTTCCCTCATGCACCATACCATGACACCTTACATTCACAATGTCACATCATACCTTGCAGCACACTGGGCTATTCTGCCTCCCACCTTATCAACGCTTGTCTGAAATCTTCTTGAAAATAAAGCCAATAGTACAAGCACTTCTACTACTGACCACTGCAAACAGTGACTGAAGGCGTTCACATGTTGCATGTGGTAGCAGGCAAGTCATATGTATTGTCTCATTTAATCTTCATGACAGCTCTGAGTAGGTCATATTATTATAGCCAATTTTATACTCAAGGAATATGAAATTCAAAATTTAAATAAAATATCAAAATCACAGTGCAGATAAATGGTAGATCTCAGATTCTTGCAGGTATCTTTAACTCCAGATCATATTTTTGTATTTTTTAAAGTGAGAATTCTTAAAATATTTAAGTCAGGATTGTTCTCTTTCTATTCTATGTATCTATCTATGTATCTATCTATCTATCTATCTATCTATATTTTTTTCTTTCAGAAATCTACAACTTACATCAGATTATATTTTTTAAAAAAAGATTAATCCATAGCACTGGTTTCCCTCCTCTTTCTAACTGATTCTAAATGAGAGACTTTCGGACAGACTGGCAATTATTGAACAGGGTGTTTTCTTTTTCTTCACAGTCCTCTTTAGAGATAATGTTATTCTTTTATCCAAACAAAACAGAGCCCACTACAAAGTTCTGCCTTTTCTTCAGCCCCAGTAAAGGATATAACTCTTGGTTTGTTTCACAACATCTGCCAATACATTCTTCAATACCATATACTAGAGATACTGCTCAAGAAATGGCTCACTGGGGGTGTCTGTGCAGTGTGGAAAATGGGATTCTCTTTATACTTGTGGGTTGCATTTTATATCTTTGAGCATTAAGGATGCTAATTGCAGAGAATTATTCAATCCATTGTTCCAACAGGTGTCTGCATCTTCAGACACACACAGAACATTTAGCAGTTCACAATGTTTGTACATTATTTCCATTCATTCTGATGGTCTATACATGGTAGAGAATACTTAGCTTATTTTTAAGAAAAAAAATGGTCTTAGAAAGATAAATGAAACAATTGTGAGCTCATTAAGGACAGTGACAGGTCTCGAACTCATATCTTCTAACTCCAGTTCTAATCTTCCATCCACTCCCTTTACTCTGCCTTGATCATTTACAGAGCTCTGGATTATCTATCTGAAAGTGACCCTGTTTTGCTATCAGGTTATGGTCCTATGAAATGCAAATTCTTCTAACACTTATTAAAACATAAGTTATGGGTTGCACAGTAAAATATCTCCAGGAACCAGTCTACAATTACAATCGCTGAAATATCCAGAGTTTGGTATACGCAGTAGTGTGTATGTTGGGTGTCTACCTTGCACAAGCCAGCAAAAAGGCACCTAAACCTAGCACAACTAACAGGCAAATTGGTAATTATTTTCAAATCCAAGATTGTCTCTTATTACAACCAGAACTTTTCAAATATCCTTATATGTTTTTCCTACAAAAATAGGATTCCAGAGTCAAATGGATTTTGTGAAATACTAGTTGTATATTACATTCATGAAAATTCAAATCTATTAAAATAAGAAATTCTGTGATAAGTCTATCATTGAAAAATAAAATTTTAAAAAGTTTATTTCTGTTATAGAATATATTGAAATACAATTTAAATTAATGTGCCCATTCCATTTAATACATACTCTTATATTTGTTGCACAGTTTGAGATAAAATTCCTTCAGTTGCTGAAGGACCATTAAAATTTAAGAGAATATATATTTCTTCATATCACTTTGGTTTTCCTTAAATTCCATTGCCAGAGTCCAGAAGAACAAACCACAATCTATAAAATAATCTTGCAGAGAGAATAAGCAACAGATGTTTGTCATGTCAAAAAGAGGCAACCTGTAGAGGAAATGAACCAAGCCACCAGAGACCAGACCTGTGTTGTGTGGTGAATCATCATAGAAGTAGATCCTCCAGCCCCTGTCACTCCTTCAGAAAGAAAGAGAGAAAAAGGAGCTCAAAATGCCCAAGTATTTCTTGTAAGTCTGTGTCTTACAGAGAAATTTCCTGAACACTAGAATTACTTATCTGGCTACTACAGTAACTATTCAGTCCTGGAGAATGACTATGAAGCACTCAAACCCTAACCAAACAGTATTGCTAACTGCAGTTTCTGTGCTAGACTTTGTGCCAGTAATAGAGCAAATTAGTGCATGCTATGTGACCACTGGTTGAGTGAATTGATTATTTCCATTGAGACTAGAAAAGAGTATCAGAAACAGTTAGTATTCATTTGAGACAGACAACAGTGGTAATTTATTTTGACAACACTCAACCATTTAATGACATTCAAACGACATCTGGAAAACCTGAATATCTCACACAGTATCACATTGATCCATATCAGTGACTGTGCTGTGCTGCTTAGACAGGAAGAGTAAGAGTTAGCTAGGAGACTGGAGGTGCTCCAAAAGGTGGGAACTGGACTCTGGAAATATTCAGAGACTAGTGACTTAAGTGCAGTTTGTTAGTGCTCAAGTGTTGGAGTGTTGCCAAAGCATACCTTCCAAAAATATTAACTAAATATTGCATCAATTACCACACACATGCACAGACACAAACACACAAGGTAGTAGAGTAAAAACATACCACAGCACCTACGAATATTAATTAAGGCATGTTGTCACCTGGTAATATATCAGGCTGACACCTTTTTAAAAATAATTATTTATTTATTTGAAAGGAAGAGTTACAGAGAGAGGAAGAGACGAAAAAAGAGAGAGAGAGAGATTTTTCATTCACTGTTTCATTCCCCAAATGGCTGCAATGGCCAGGGCTGAACAAAGCTGAACTCAGGGGGCCGGCGCCTTAGTTCACTTGGTTAATCCTCTGCCTGCTGCACTGGCATCCCATATGGGTGACGGGTTCTAGTCCCGGTTGCTCCTCTTCCAGTCCAGCTCTCTGCTGTGGCCCCGGAGGACAGTGGAGGATGGCCCAAGTGCTTGGGTCCCTGCACCCACATGGGGTGACCAGGAAGAAGCACCTGGCTCCTAGCTTGGGATCAGCACAGTGCCAGCCTTAGAGGCCATTAGGGGAGTGAACCAACGGAAGTAAGACCTTTCTATCTCTCTCTCTCTCTCTCTCTCTCTCTCACTGTCTATAACTCTACCTGAAAAAAAAAAAAAAAAAAAAAAAAAGCTGAAACCAGGAACCAGGAATTTTGGTTGCAGTTCTACCACTGCTATGTCATATCTTTGTAACTGAGAATTTGATATTTTTCTCTACCTTGCTATTCTGATATGACAAGATAAAACCAGAAGTCTAGATAGGCATCTTAGGAGCCACGTTTGACCAATAAACATGTTTGACCAAAAGACACAATTTTTGTTTGTGTTATATTTTAATACTGTAGGTTTTCTTTTTCTTTTTAAGATTTGTTTATTTATTTGAAAAGCATAGTAACAGAGAGGGAGAGACAGAGGCTGAGAGAAATCTTCCATTCCCTGGTGCAATGGCCAGAGCTGTGCTAATACTGAGTTGGGATCGAGGAGCTTCTTTTGTGTCGCCCACGTGAGTGCAGGAGACCAAGAACTGGGCCCATCTTCTGCTGCTTTCCTAGGCTCATTAGCAGGGAGCTGGATCATAAATGGAGCAGCCCTGACACAACCAGGTGTTCATATTGCCGTGCTACAGTTGTAGTTTCATCCCCTCTGCTACAGCATAGGCCCCTGTGGGTTTTCCCTCCATCTTTTAAGCATTAATATTTAACTATTTAACTATTTTATTTCACCAAATACCTGAATTTTGCTCAAATATAGAACACCACCGCCAGGATACTGATATCAATGCAATCAGAACATAAAATATTTCTGTAGTCACAAGGATCCCTCATGTAGCCCATGCATAGCCACTTTAACTTCCTTCTGTCTACTACCTACTTCTTAACCTCCAGAAAACTGCTGGCATGTTTTTAATTTCCTTAGTGTCATTATCAGAAAAATATACAAATACAATCTTAAAATTCCACAGTTTTACAGATTGGCATTCGCTACCCAGTTTAATTCCCTGGAGATTATCTAAGTTGTTACGTTTGCTAATAGTTTGCTCCTTTTTAGTGCTGAGTATTACTTATGGCATGAGTATATCACAGTATACAACAGGATTATTTCCAATTATTGGCTATTATGAACCATGCATTTGCGTACAGATTTTTGTGTGTGTATTACCTCTGTGGTGAAAGAACATAAAGGTAATTGCTGGGTCATATGGTATTTAGGTGTTTACTTATTTAAGATACTGTCAAACTAATTTTTCAGGATGGCTCACCATTTTATTTCCTTATCAACCATGCTTATTTATTCAGGTTCTCTGCACCCTTGCCGACTCCTGGCTTTGTCATTACATTTTTACCTTAATCACTAGGATAGGAGTGTGGTGGTGCATCATTATAGCTTTCATTTTTCATTTCCCTAGTAACTAGTGACATTGAATACTGCTTTTTAAAAGATTTATTTATTTATTTGAAAGTCAGAGTTATGCAGAGAGAGAGAGAGAGAGAGAGAGAGAGTGAGAGCTAGAGGTCTTTCATCCGATGGTTCACTCCCCAGATGGCCACAATGGCCGGAGATGTGCCAATCCAAAGCCAGGAGGCAGGAGCTTCTTCTGGGTCTCCCACGTGGGTGCTGGGGCCCAAGGACTTGGGCCATCTTCTACTGCTTTCCTGGGCCATAGCAGAGAGCTGGACAGGAAGTGGAGCAGCTGGGTCTCGAACCCATGCCCATATGGGATGCCGGCGCTTCAGGCCAGGGCATTAACCCACTGAACCACAGCGACATTGAATGCTGAACATTTTTCCAGTTACATACAGCATGTCTCCTCAGTGAAATGATTCTAATATATTTTATCCATTTTCTAGTTGATCATTTTGATTTGTTATTTTTATAACTACTTTTGAAAAATAATAACATATCCTAGATATGTGTCCTTTTGCAGAAATGCTAAACTCAAATGTTTTCCATTCAATCTATAATATGAATTTTTATTTTATTAGCTGATCTTTTGCAGAATTAACAGTTATACTTTATTCAATTGAATTTATAAATTTTTGTTTTTTATTGTTTTTTTTTTCATGTATAAGAATTCTTTTCTAGATTTTGAAGACTTTTCATGATTATTTCTGAAAGTGCTGTAATTTTACATTTTTCATTTATGCCTGTGACTCATTCTGAGTTATCATTTTTATATAGAGTGAGACTCCATTAAGGTTCAATTTTTTTTGCCCATTCATGTTCATTTGCTCTATGATTACTTATTGAAAGGGCTGTCTGTTCTTCACTGAGTTGCACCAAAAATCAGTTCAGCATATTTGTGTAGTTCTACTATAGGACTCCCTATTCTGTTCCATTGATTAATATGTTTATCCCTCTACAAATACCAGTCTCAATTATTATAGCTCTAAAAGAAAACATGAAATTACATAGTGTGCTTCTTCCCAATTTATCTTTTTTTCCAAGACTGTGTACTTAGCTAGTTCATTGGCCTTTCCATATAAATTTTAGGACCAATTTATTTATATCCACCATGATATATATAAACAGGAGGCTAAAACAAGATCAGGAGCTGAAGCAGCTGGTTTCAGTGTTTAATGATGCAGTCAAAGGTCAGGTGGAATTCTAGGAATGTGGGGATACTTCACTATTGAGGGAGATAGGCTCTGAAATGACCTTGAAGTGATGAGGTGGTGAATGAGGGGGGAGGGGGGAAGGGGAAACTTACTGGATACTGAGTAAGAGTAGGGAATGAATGACATCTTCAGGATCTCCTGGTCCTCTCCCAGGTGTTCAAATCAGGACTTGGCCCAAAGATGCAGACAGAGACCAAAGGATGAAGACACCTGGGCTGCAAATAGGTGAGCACCATGACATTAGAAGCAGCTTGGGTCCCTGACTGCTGCTTCCGTCAGAGACTGTCATACACTGGTCACAGGTCATGTCCACTGTGGGGAGGCGAGACGCCCCTCATGAAGCCTCACAAGTAAAGCGTTGGTAACTGCTTAGGGTTGAATTGAAAAATTGCAGATACAATTTTAACTAGGAGCTGAACGTTTCAGTTCTACTGCTTGATTTTCAATGCCTGAGTACAAATATGATATACCTTTTCATGGACTGGAATAGGTATGAGGAACCACGGCAATAACTGGAAAATTAAACAGTGAATCAAAGACTATATCAAGATTACTCTAGGAGACTATGACCTTGTCTAAATATGATCAGAGTCGGTGAACTCAAAAGGCTTCCATAGCCTTGGCAACTCATGACAAGAGCCTAGGGTGATTACTGACGCCATAAACAAGGGTGTCAGTTTGTTAAGTCAACAACAGGAGTCACTGTGCACTTACTACTCCTCATGTAGGATCTCTGTCCTTACAAAGTGTTGTACATTGTGATTTAATGCTATGACTAGTACTCAAACAGTATTTTTCACTTTGTGTTTCTGTGTGGGTGCAAACTGTTGAAATCTTTACTTAATATATACTAAATTGATCTTCTGTATATAAAGATAATTGAAAATGAATCTTGGCCGGCGCCGTGGCTCACTAGGCTAATCCTCCGCCTAGCGGCGCCGGCACACCAGGTTCTAGTCCCGGTTGGGGCGCCAGATTCTGTCCCAGTTGCCCCTCTTCCAGGCCAGCTCTCTGCTATGGCCCGGGAGTGCAGTGGAGGATGGCCCAGGTGCTTGGGCCCTGCACCCCATGGGAGACCAGGAGAAGTACCTGGCTCCTGGCTCCTGCCATCGGATCAGCGCGGTACGCCGGCCGCAGCGCGCCGGCCGCGGCGGCCATTGGAGGGTGAACCAACGGCAAAGGAAGACCTTTCTCTCTGTCTCTCTCTCTCACTGTCCACTCTGCCTGTCAAAAAAAAAAAAAAAATGAATCTTGATATGAATGGAAGGGGAGAGGGAGCGGGAGAGTTGAGGGTTGCGGGTGGGAGGGAAGTTATAGGGGGGAAAAGCCATTGTAATCCATAAGCTGTACTTTGGAAATTTGTATTCATTAAATAAAAGTTTAAAAAAAGTAAACTGAAAAAAAAAAAAAGATTACTCTAGGAGGACCATAGGCCTTCCTGGAAGAGTGAACATGTGTGGGTGATCCCGTGGGACTGCCTGCCCTGCCCGTGTGGGAGGTTGGGAGGGACCCCTGGCTGCTGGCAGGCAGCAGGAGCTCCAGGCCCATTTCCCCCATTCCCTTCCTGTTGGAAGCCTTGTGGCTGTGCCCTGATAGAGATCCAATAAGCAACTCCCGCATTCCAGATGTGGGCGGGTTGCATAAAGGGGCCAGGAGGCCTATGTGACCTATAAGTCAATTGGTTAGGGGTCTTTTGACATGCTGCCCCTTCTACCCTATAGAACTGTTGTTACTAGCCCAGGTTTTTTGTTTCCCTCTTACCGTATAAAAGTCTGTGGCTGGTTTTAGAGGGATTGCTTGAGGCAGTCAATTTTAAACAGATTTGTTTGTCTGTTACATCAACCTATTGGCTCAAAAGTCAATATCTGAAGGTGTTTCATGGGAAAAGTGTGAGATCTGTTATCTTATCAGCATTGTGTGGTGTGATCATAAGTGTTTGGAGATATAATCTTCCTCATTTTTTACTACTAACTTCTGATTTGATTCCATTCTGGTTGAAGAATATATTCTGTATGCTTTTAATCACTTTAATATTTTTATGTTTATTCTATCGCCTAAGACATTGATACATCTTAGTATATAATCTGTGGGCACTTAAAAAGAGCATGTATATCATGTTGTTGAGTGGCTGCATACGCAATATAATTTTTAAACTCATTGAGAGTGTCTACCTTATGCATAAAGTTGGCAAAAATAATTCCAAGACTCCCATGACTCAGGGAAATGCTATGGATATGAGAGCTCACAATGTGAACAGAGAATTTTTCTGAACAATAAGTGAGTATGGGAACAACTGGGCTGAAGTCAGGGATAGACGGATGAGATGTGGACATTTCAAGATAATCCTTACTGGAGACTATCAAATAAAACATGTTTCCCATATATGGTGAGACAGGCACAGACCTGTATACAAACCTGTAAAAACTGACTTGACCACTGTTCTCATCCTCTCAGATATTTCATTTCCATAATAAATATTTAGAGTAACATTGCAAATACTAGTGGGCAACATAGCTTACCAAATGCTAATGAGCAAAAGTAAATGAAAAATTGACAGTGGCTTGGACAACCCGGTTGATGCCTGTTAACCAAGCAGATTCTTGTGGTGAGGCAGGGACTCCACTGGCAATTACTTGCACTTAGATTTTAAGTTTCTCAGACATTAAAACTCAGATGCTTTCTGTAATAACTCACTCCACCAAAGACTGTTCATCTTGGTCTCTGTGCTCTCTTCTCTTTGGATATCACAACCTAAAGATGGTTTTATTTTCTCTTTAAGGTGAAACACATTTCTCATGTAGACATTATGTATCGCACATCATCACCAAGCAAAGAACCATCAATTGGAAAAGCATGAATATTTCATCATTCTTTTGACTTCATAAGTATCTGTAATCATTAAGCTCGTTTGAGAAACTTCAAAAACATGAAACCTTGATCTCTACATAAAGATGGCATGAATTATCCTTGTTTGTAACCAACCATATAAATCCAATCCATTCTAGGAATTTGGACAATTACCATAGAACAATAATGTTGATGATCTTGATCATGATAGCAATATTTAAGATGTGTTAGTTGCTTTCCTATTGCATACAGCCATCATATTTGTATAAGATACTTGGTCAGGAGTCTGGGTAGTAAGCAATAGAAACAAACTGGCTAAATAAAACAAAAATAATTTGTTGGAATAATATCAGGGTGTCACATAATTCCCAGGGATGGTTGAGTTCCAGAGTCAGAAAATAAGCTACACAGCTAACCAAGGTGAGGTTACAGAGACTGTATTGTCAATCCTGGAGGCCACACCCTGTGGACATACTCAGTGCTACTGCTTACTGAGGTCACTGGTCTTGCATCTTTGCATTACTCATAATAATCTTATCTTCTTGAATATTTATTTTTCATGTACTTGAAAGAGAGGAGAGAGAGAGAGAGAGAGAGAGAGAGAGAGAGTTCTGCCATCTGCTGGTTCCCCCCCCTTAAGTGCTTGCAAAATCTAGGAGCCAGGCACTCCACCTAGGTCTCCCATGTGGGTGGCAGGGTCCCAAGTAATTGGGTCACCATCTGCTATCTCCCCAGATGCATTCACAAGATGGTGGGTAAGAACTGAAATGTTGGGACACAAACCGGATCTCCAATACATGGGATGCAGAAATCCTAAGCAGCAGCTTAGCATGCTGTATCACAACGCCCACCCAAGAAGAAAACAAAGCAGGCAAGAACATCTGAACTGACTAGCTCCTGTTGGTATTTCTTGATCATAATTTCATGGAGATTGGTGTAGCTTATTTCCCAAAAATATGAAACTCTGTGATGTTTCTCCATGTGGGAAAGGAAGTCACATCTAGAAGATCCAACCTGGAGATACCAACAAGAAGCATTCTTATCTGGAATCCTCAGAATTTATCAGAAGTGCTGACTCATTTATCACAAAAACCTCTGAAAAATCATGGGGGTGGGTTTCTAATGGTGATATTGCAGACTACAGAGCTAGAATTCCTTACCACTCTACTATTATCCTCCTTCAAGCAATCTTTCCCTTACAGGGACAGTGGACAGTGGAATCTTGGTTCAGTGAGAAACACTGTCAAAATACCAAGGATTCTTGTTCTTAAGGATATTTGCTGGATATAATAGCTTACCATTTTTTAAAATTTATTTGACAGGTAGAGTTATAGACAGGGAGAGAGAGAGAGACAGATAGAAAGGTCTTACCTCCGTTGGTTCAGTCTCCAAATGGCCACTATGGCCGGCACTGCACTGATCCGAAGCCTGGAGCCAGGTGCTTCTTCCTGGTCTCCCATGTGGGTGCAGGGGCCCAAGCACTTGGGTCATCCTCCACTGCCCTCCGGGGCCACAGCAGAGAGCTGGACTGGAATAGGAGCAACCGGGACTAGAACCCGTCGCCCATATGGGATGCCGGTGCCGCAGGTGGAGGATTAACCTAGTGAGCCATGGCTCTGGCCCAATTGTTTACCATTTGTAATAGAATATCTTCGTGATCAGGAATGTAGACACGCTGTTCCCTGGATTTAGATTCTGATTTTACCACTGACAGGCTGTGTCGCTCCCCCTCTTCGTGGAGGAACGACACAGGACCCTGCGCTGTTCTTTTGTCTGCTCGGCCCTTCCCAGGTTTGCTGCTGGTTCTTCCCGGGTTGGCTGCCGATCCTTCCACCTCCATGGAAGGGCAGCTCCCACTGCCACTTTCCCCACTTCCATGGGGGAGCGGCACACTGCCAGCCGGCTCTCTCGGGGGCTGCTCAGATGTTATCCGGATGTTTCCCTTAGATGTTCCTGGTGCATGTTGTCTCTCTTCTCCTTTATAGTCCTCTTCCACCAATCCCAACTCTGCTACCCACACGCCGAGTACGCTGCTCTCCTCCAATCAGGAGCAGGTCCTGCTGTTTATTGGTTGAACTGGAGGCAGCTGTGTAGAAGCTGTTTCCTCCTCTCCCAGCGCCATATTGTGGGAGAGCAGATGCATAGAATAAGTCTTAATTCCAGTAACTTAGTCTAGTCCGAGTTGCTCCCCACAAGGCTGGTTGATTTTACACAAGTTATTCTATGTGCTTCACTATAACAGAGGTATAAAATAATAGAACCTACTTCATACAATTGCAGAAATGTTTAAATAACTTAATACATGTCAAATAAAATTCAACATACATGTGGTATTTCATTCATATAAGTTGATAATTTTATGCATTTGGGTTTGAGTCTTGCTGATCACAGGCAGAATTAATACACCCAGAAGCAATATTTGAAGAAAATACCTTTCCTTTGACCAATGTTGAGAGATAACCAGGAAGCACACAGTAAAGCATAATCCTGATGATAAAAGCAAATGAGAAATGAATTTGTGTTCACAGTTTCACTCCAGAATAGGAAACTTCCCACTGACTTTAACAGTTTTTAAGACCCATCACATTCCTATAAAGAGAAATAACAAATAAAAAAGATAATTGCTCCTCACTGGAAGAATCTCTCAAAGGTTAGTAGCTTATTTTCTTTTGTGATTCTGGTGGCTACAAACTTGCATATACATAATTTAGTTTCAGACCACAGAATTGGCAGAAATGAGACTCTGTCAATATTAAAACATGAAATAGATTAATTTTAAGGGAAATTGTACAATTTCACTCTTCTTTTAGCTTGGCCACTTGGTATGTGGAACCCTCACAATGACAGCCAATAAGTACATTAAGGAGACAAAATGGGTTCAGCTTGTTAAACATGGAAATCATCTTAAATTCTTATTTCCTATGATATTCTTTTGATAAATGAAGATACTGATGCCTGGAGAAACAGAGAAATGTGATGAATTCAATCTGGAACTGCAAATTTTGGTGCAAGTTTAGCCACTGACTGGAACTAAAAGTTTAGATGTCAATCTGCCTCTCTGGGCACTAGGAGCTTCATATGTAAAGTAGATTATCTCTTGATTCTTTCAGGCCAGGACAGAGAATGACAACATCTGTGAGATGCATCTTTGTTTTCCTGTTTTTTTATTTTACATGTGTGCATTATAGTCTGCTAAGATTCTTTTTCTTTTTTTTCTGAGGATTTTCCCAACCACACTTAATAAGATTGACTCTACAATACAGTCTTTGGATTGGCACATCATCAAAATTAGTTGAGCCAGCGCTGCCGCTCACTAGGCTAATCCTCCGCCTTGCGGTGCCGGCACACCGGGTTCTAGTCCCGGTCGGGGTGCCGGATCCTGTCCCGGTTGCCCCTCTTCCAGGCCAGCTCTCTGCTGTGGCCCGGGAGTGCAGTGGAGGATGGCCCAAGTCCTTGGGCCCTGCACCCCATGGGAGACCAGGAGAAGTACCTGACTCCTGGCTCCTGCCATCGGATCAGCGCGGTGTGCCGGCCACAGCGCATCGGCCTCGGCGGCCATTGGAGGGTGAACTAACGGCAAAGGAAGACCTTTCTCTCTGTCTCTCTCTCTCACTGTCCAGTCTGCATGTCAAAAAATAAAAAAAATTAAAAAATTAGTTGAAATATGAAATTCTTCTTGCCACATGGCTTTAGCTGGGCCAGTTGCAAACAGTCCTAGAAATTTTGTTAGCACTATAATAATAATAAAATTATTTTTTCCTTTGAAATTTTAATGTCAGAAATGCATTACTCACAGGATTTGTATGACCTCCTTTGCTACCAGTTTGGAAATGTCTTGCCCAGGGTTAAGAAGACAGTGTTCAAATCACATTGTTCCCACATCTGGACAATTACATTGTTCCCACACCTGAAGCTATTTGTGTGTGAGTCTTATTTCAGTTACATGAGCTGATATATTCATCCATTTCAGATTACTTTTTTTTAACCAGATACTCTTTTTCTTTTAATTTTTTTTTATTTATTTGATAGGCAGAGTTACAGAGAAAAAGGGAGTGACAGTAAGAGAGAAAGAGAGAGGTCCTCAATGCACTGGTTCACTACCTAAATGCCCGCCAGAACCAGGGCGGGGCCAGGATGAAGCCAGGATCCTGGATGGAATGTGTGTGTCACAGGACAAATACTTGGGCCATTTTCTAATGTTTTCCTAAGTGCATTAGCAGCCACCTGAAGCAGAAGGGGGGCAGCCTGGATTTCAACCAGCACACATATGAGAGTCTGGTTGCAGGCAGCGGCTTAACTCTCTGTGCCACAGCAGAGCCCCTAATCTGACTTTCTGATACTTGCAACCAAAAGCACTCTGTCAACTGAATAACACAGTGAACAAGTCTTTGAGAGTTGAAACTTGGACTTCTGGCAATAACAATGCACCCATGTCCAGTAAAATCTCAGACAAATCATTCCAAGACAATGGATTTTGTTTCTATATTTTAAAAATGATCCTGCAATATCTTAGAGTTGTTTAAAAAGGGTAACTATGTTTTATTTTTTTATTTTTTTAAACTTTTATTTAATGAATATAAATTTCCAAAGAACAGCTTATGGATTACAATGGCTTCCCCCCCATAATGTCCCTCCCACCCGCAACCCTCCCCTCTCCCACTCCCTCTCCCCTTCCATTCACATCAAGATTCATTTTCGATTCTCTTTATATACAGAAGATCAGTTTAGCATACATTAAGTAAAGATTTCAACAGTTTGCTCCCACACAGAAACATAAAGTGAAAAATAATAGATGATTTTTTAAATGATGATGAAATCAGATCAGACCTATTGTCATGTTTAATCCCTGTGAGAGTCAAGTTGGGAATTGATAATTTCTTCTTTTTTTTTTTTTTTTTTTTTTTTTTTTTTACAGAAGATCAGTTTAGTATACATTAAGTAAAGCTTTCAACATTTTGCACCCCCATAGAAACACAAAGTGAAATATACTGTTTGAGTACTCGTTACAGCATTAAGCCTCAATGTACAGCACATTAAGGACAGAGATCCTACATGAGGAGTAAGTGCACAGTGACTCCTGTTGTTGACTTTACAAATTGACACTCTTGCTTATGGCCTCAGTAATCTCCCCATGCTCCAGTCATGAGTTTCCAAGGCTATGGAAGCCCCTTGAGTTCTCTTACTCTTATCTTGTTTAGACAAGGTCATAGTCAAAATGGAGGTTTTCTCCTCCCTTCAGAGAAAGGTACCTCCTTCTTTGAAGACCTGTTCTTTTCACTGGGATCTCACTCACAGAGATCTTTCATTTAGGTTTTTTTTTGTTTGTTTGTTTGTTTGTTTGTTTTTTTGCCAGAGTGTCTTGGCTTTCCATGCCTGAAATACTCTCATGGGCTTTTCAGCCAGATCCGAGTGCCTTTAGGGCTGATTCTGAGGCCAGAGTGCTATTTAGGACATCCGCCATTCTATGAGTCTGCTGAGTATCTCACTTCCCATGTTGGATCACTCTCCCCTTTATTTATTCTATCGGTTAGTGTTAGCAGATACTAGACTTGTTTATGTGCTCCCTTTGACTCTTAGTCCTTTCATTATGATCAATTGTGAACTGAAATTGATCACTTGGAATAGTGAGATGGCATTGGCACATGCCACCTTGATGGGATTGAATTGGAATCCCCTGGTATGTTTCTAACTCTACCATTTGGGGCAAGTCAGCCCGAGCATGCCCCAAATTATACATCTCTTCCCTCTCTTATTCCCACTTTTATGTTTAACAGGGATCACATTTCAGTTAATTTTCAACACTTAAGAATAACTGTGTGATAATTACAGAATTAAACCAGTCATATTAAGTAGAACAGACAAAAAAAAAAATACTATGAGGGATAATGATGTATTAAGTTGTCCATTAGCAGTCAGGGCTATGCTGATCAAGTCACCGTTTCTCATAGTGTCCATTTCACTTCAACAGGTTTCCTTTTTGGTGTTCAGTCAGTTGTCACAGATCAGGGAGAACATATGGTATTTGTCCCTTTGGGACTGGCTTATTTCACTCAGCATGATGTGTTCCAGATTCCTCCATTTTGTTGCAAATGACTGGATTTCCTTGTTTCTTACTGCGGTATAGTATTCTAAAGAGTACATATCCCATAATTTCTTTATCCAGTCTACCGTTGATGGGCATTTAGGTTGGTTCCAGGTCTTGGCTATTGTGAATTGAGCTGCAATAAACATTAGGGTGCAGACCGCTTTTTTGTTTGCCAATTTAAATTCCTTTGGGTAAATCCCAAGGAGTGGGATGGCTGGGTCGAACGGTAGGGTTTTATTCAGGTTTCTGAGGAATCTTCCAACTGACTTCCATAGTGGCTTGACCAGTTTGCATTCCCACCAACAGTGGGTTAGTGTCCCTTTTTCCCCACATCCTCGCCAGCATCTGTTGTTGGTAGATTTCTGTATGTGAGCCATTCTAACCGGGGTGAGGTGAAACCTCATTGTGGTTTTGATTTGCATTTCCCTGATTGCTAGTGACCTTGAAAATTTTTTCATGTGCCTGTTGGCCATTTGGATTTCCTCTTTTGAAAAATGTGTATTGAGGTCCTTGGCCCATCTCTTAAGTGGGTTGTTTGTTTTGTTTTTGTGGAGTTTCTTGATCTCTTTGTAGATTCTGGTTATTAATCCTTTATCTGTTGCATAGTTTGCAAATATTTTTTCCCATTCTGTCGGTTGTCTCTTCACTCTCCTGACCTGACACCATCAAGTTATTTGAGAACATTGGAGAAACCCTTCAAGATATTGGCACAGGCAAAGAATTTCTGGAAAAGACCCGGGAGGCACAGACAGTCAAAGCCAAAATCAACTATTGGAATTGCCTCAAATTGAGAAGTTTCTGTACTGCAAAAGAAACAGTCAGGAGAGTGAAGAGACAACCGACAGAATGGGAAAAAATATTTGCAAACTATGCAACAGATAAAGGGTTAAAAAGGGTAACTATGTTTTATTAGATTTTTATTATTTAGATTTATACTTTATCTCCTGTATTGAATGATAGTTTCCTGAGGATGTGAGTTTTTTTTTCTTCTTCCATGTTTTTGATCTCTATAATGCTAGCACAATGTTTATCACCTACCAGACAGTGTTTGCAGAATGAATTAATATGCTAAAAACAAACATATATTAATGGACATTTTTAGTAATTTTTCGTAGGTGGTATTATATGATGGAATGGCAGCTGCCTGAATTAAAAGCTTTTTACTATTGCCTCCTTTCTTTCCTTGAGTATTCCATGGACACATCCAGTGCCGACAGCTGCTCTCCAGTGAAGTGCAAAATATTCTTGCATCAGTCAGGTTTTGCTTGGCCAAAATTTCTTTCCAGTGTAGAAAGCAGCACATAAAACTCATCAGATCTCTTCCATATTAAAAAAAAAAAAATGGAAGTAATCAATCAATTTAAAAATTAAATATCTCAGTTCTCTGCTCCAGTGAATGATACAGACAAGCCAGGGCCTTCTGCAGTTTCTCAGTGTGACCTGGGTTAGCAGCCCACAGTGGTGGAGAAGGATCGAGGATCTGCTCTGCTATGCAACCCCAAAACCAGATGGATAGTTGTGTTTAATATGAATTCCCTGCATCTTCGATGAATAGTAACATGTGCTATTCATTTGAGGCTTCTGATTACAAGTTCATCTCAAACAGGAGACTTGACACAATGAAGCTGCAACAACAACAGGTGACACCAGGAGAGAGAGGCACTGCCAGTGTGTGTCACTAGTCCCTAGTTCAGGAGATGATAATGGAAATTCCTGTAATGAAATTTATTCAACTCATGAAACCATGCAAAGTGGCCCTAATAATCTAGTGTTCTTGTGGCCTGGCAGCTAGGAAAGTGTGAAGACCAAGGAGAGGCCTGAGGGTGTTGGGGTAATATAGAGGGGCACGCAGGATGTGGAATGTCTGAGCTTTGTGTTGAGTTTTATTCTAGAATCTGCCACCTAAGTTGTTCCTGCCACACTCAAATCAAGTGAACAATCAAAAGCAAGTGATCAAGCTCAGATGACTGTTGGGGGTTTCTCTCCACGTTCTCAAGCCCTTCTTAGAAATGCGAGACTTCGTCAAGCATTCTAGAAGGAATGTGTAGTGAATGTGGTTGCGAGTGGATAGCCCATCGTAGTGAGAGTTAAAAATAATGCTGCAACTTCAGGGCAGCTTCAGGTTTTCTCTCCTCATTTCAACAAAACTACCTATTAGCATTTTGATCATTGAAACTTCTTGTCAAATGTTCTAATTTGCATAAAAACACAAGATGGACAGATGAATGAAAGGCTGAGAGACTCTCAGATCAAATCAGAGAACATAAGACATATGTTTTGGGATAATGAAAATGCACAGACTGAGGAAATGCATCAAAAGAATCTATATATATATATTTGACTCAAACTGAAAAGCATGTTTTTCTAATAGTTCAGAAATGTAAACAGACTTTTCTGCAAAAATTGCAACATTGTAAACTAATACAACTGCTTTGAAAAGCAACATTATAAGTTGAACACCAAGGATCATAAAAATATTTTTATCCACTTTTACCACTTCCAAGAGGCAACGGAAGAAACTTAAACTTTGAGGTGAAATACACATGATTTCCATTTCCCATATCACATCTCAGCCTTACCATCTTCATTGATTAAAACCTGATCATAATGACTTACTGCAAATATGAAATATGGCAACAATGTCCATATATACCTAACATTGTGGCAATGCAGGTAAAGCCCTACCAGTGATGCCATCATGCCCTATGTGTGATGGTTCAAGTCCTAGCTGCTCCACTTCCAATCCAGCTCCCTGCCAATGGCCTGGAAACAGAAGAAAAAGATGGCCCAAGTTTCTGGAATCATACCACCTACATGGGAGACCTGGATGAAGGTCTTGGCTCCTGGATTTTGCCTGGCCCAGCACTGTCCGTTGCAGCCATCTGGAGAATGAACGGAAAACCACTCTATCCTGACCTCTCTCGCTATGTAACTTTGACTTTAAAAATAAATAGATAAATAAATAAATAAATCTTTGAAAAAACACAAAAGCAAATATTAAAGGAAATTTTCACATCCACAAACATAGGAAGTTTTGTCAAATGTTAAAATGCTCTGGGCCGGTGTCGTGGCGCAGTAGGTTAATCCTCCACCTGGGGTGCCTGCATCCCATATGGGTGCTGGCTGCTCCTCTTCCAATCCAGCTCTCTGCTGTGGCCTCAGAAAGCAGTAGAAGATGGCCCAAGTGCTTGGGCCCCTGCACCTGCGTGGGAGACTGGAAAGAATTACTTGGTTCCTGACTTCGGATCGACACAGCTCTGAACATTGCAGCCATTTAGGGAGTGACGCAACGGAAGGAAGACCTCTCTGTCTCTCCCTCTCACTGTCTGTAACTCTACCTGTCAAATAAATAAATAAAATCTTAAAAAAAATATTCTCATCACCAAAGAACTCGGAGAGGGGAGAGCTATTTCATTTGGGGGCGTCATAGTGACTTCCTTGTTCTTATTACCTCGGTTTTTGCATTTGTTGTTTGGCATATTGGAGATATTTGGTTTCTTCACTGTGGTGCTTTTTCTTGTTATACTATGACTCTAGATTAAGTGGACTGTCTGTTTTTGATGGAGCCTTAGAGGCTTGAGATGGGTGTGGCCTGAGAGCTCTGTTTGGTGTGCCAAAGGTGACACTCCAAGGTTAGGCGTGGTAGATCTCTCTTTCTTTTCTTTCTTTTTTTGATTCAAAAGGGACGTAATTCCACACAGCTGAATGAAGTTGGAGGTAGTTAGCAGGCAAATGATATACCCACAGGAGCCAGAGATTGGAAGCTCTTTCCCAAGGACCACACAGGGAATCTGTTCTGCCCTCAGAGTGGGCTCAAATTCTCCTTCAGTCACCCACTGGGTTGCCAAAGTTACGGAATTGTAGCGTCTCTGGAGAGTACTCATGTGAATTCCGTGAGTTCTCTCCCCCACTGTCTCTTTTTTCACAGTCTCAGTTCAGTAGCACCACAAATTTACTAGGTCCTAATCTCCTGTTAATTCGCCCTGCCCAGAGTCAGGTTTTTCTGCTAGGCTCAGGGCTGGTGCAGACCTGAGGTCGCTCTGCTTATGACGTATGTCCAAGATGGCGCCTGCTCTTTGTCTTGCTCGCCTTTGAGAGGTGAGTGGAGAGAAACCCGTGTCCGTATTGGTCACGTTTTTTTTTCTCTCTCTCTCTCTTCTAGTTAGCCTGGTGAACTTTTCCCCCCGGGGTCGTTCCCTCTAGTCTCCTCTCTCCGCTTGCCTGCTGGTGTCTCAGGCTATTGAGGTTCGGCTCACCTCACGTTCCAGCGCTGGTGTGTTGAGTCTGCCGCTGGTGTCCCGAACTGTGGGCTCCCACGCTCTCTACACAGGTCCACTGTGAATCACTCGTTCCGGAAGAATTTCTTCTGTGTTTCCTCCCCTACTCTTCCTTGAACCTGCAGTATCTCCACTTTTATTAAACTATCTCTCCCCGGACTATCAGTGTGCTCCCTTCTTCCACCATCTTGCCGCTCCCCTACAGAGCTAAGCCGTCCAAGTGCATGGCTGTATGAGGTGCTGCGTTCTTTCCAGAGGCGGGTGGTGGAGCTGTGTGTTCATCACCCTGGGTTGAACATGGACCATGGCAGGGTTTCTATAAAGCTTTTGAATGGTTGCTTCTGAGACTAATGCATTATTGATCTGTATCTTGCATTCATTTTACCACAATAAGCTAAAATTTGTGTGTGCAGTTGTTAAGGCAGTCACTGATCAGATTTCTCTGCTCTAGTTTCTGGGAAAATTTTATGCAGCCTTTTTGAAAAAAAAAATCATGGAGTTTGGTTTGGATGTTGTAATGTGATCCATTTTGGCTCTGAAAATATCTCTGGATATAGAAGGAGAATGAATTAAAGAAGGCCAAAGAGGAGGATAAGAGAAGAATCTGAAAGCATCACATTATTGAGGGTGACAGGGAGGGAACAGAACTCAGTAAAAAAGCAGGTTACTCAGCAGTTAGAATCCACTGTCCTCAACAGCTCATATTCAATTAGAAAACTTAATGAAGAGGGGAGAGTTTAGAAAGCAATTTATTGAGGAAGTAACCTAAAATGAGGAGGGAAATTACTGAGTTCACTTTACTGAGGCTTATATGTCCTGGAAATATTCAAGTAGGTACATTAAAACATAAGTAGTGTGGAAATGAGAACAGAATTTTAATGAGACAGTACTTCAATATGTGTTATTATTTGAATGGTAATTAACGTATATGAATGAAAGAATTTAATCATTATGAGAGATAAATAGGGTCCTTTGAAATATTATTAGTACAAAGGCAGAAATACAGTATGTCAAGAAGTTTCTGAGAAAGAGTGTCTTAGGAAACTGATAAAAACAAAAGAAATTGAACCCCTATCACCCCCTCACTGAGACAGTTTGTCATGGAAAGAGAGAGGAATTAATAGCTAACAATAATCACTTATGAGAATCACAAACTGGACACAGAACAAATACTTCAACTGTACTTAATAAAGCATTAAGACACCGATGGCCCACTGGAAAATCAATTTCTTTACTCCTATTTCTCTTTTTCCTCCTTCTACATGCATTTACTAGAAGAAACCCTTAAGGACAGATGTGGTGTGGCATGTACAAGGTTTATCTTACTGCTGCTGCTCAGTAGGGATTTCTTATCAGGTTCATGGAAAACAAAGAACAAAAATAGAATTTTATGGATAATTTTCTAGAAATTTTGATTTCCAATAAAAAAATGGATCTGGAGTTGTCCCATTTAATTTTAAGACAAAAGAAAAAGTATAGAGGTGAATTGAAAATACTACATTCTAAGTGAAGAAGCTTCTTCCCAGCCTAGATTTGATGAGTGGAAAAGAAATTGAACATGATAAAGCATTTTCGATCCTCAGCCAGAATATGACAAAATTCCTCTCTCTAAAGCAGGTCTTAATCACACTCAGACTTCTCCTCAAAGCACATTAATGTTATATAAGCCTCAGGGTTCCCTTCAACTGAGAACAAGCTCTCTTTGACTCTTGAGTTCTTCACCAATTATCATTGCTGTTGAGTTATTAAAGGTAACAAGTCATACTTGGCTATTCCTGGCAAGTTCTTATCTCTCCTGAAGGTAGTCTTGTAAATGAGTTCTAAGGCACAGAGTCATACGGATGATTTGGAGAAAGAATTTGTTTCAATAGAGTGACAAAAGCCTCTACTCACTTTGCCTCTTTCTTCTCCTGCCTTGCTACATCTGAGACAGAATATGAGAATTTGGGAGGTCAAGAGAATCATTGTGCAGCTGTAGAAAATAGATCTGAATTTTCTCCTCTCAAGTTTTTTTTTCTTCTATGAAAAATGGAGACCTTTTATCTGTTTCGCTTACTATTGGATTTTGGTCAATCGCTGATAAAATCACTCCATCAATCCTGAGAGAGTATATCTTCCAATTTGGGTTCACATCCTGTGTTTTCAACATTTAATACAACTTTTGACACATTATAAGATCTAGTTCAACACAATTTCTTTCATTTCTTTATTCCTTAAATTGACATTAATCTCTCTCTACCCCTTCTTTCCATGTCTCTCTACATATGTAACTTCTGAATGTCTTTATAAATATATACATTTATTTGCATGTCAGTTCAGTCAACATAGAAGCATGTTATCATTTTAGTATCTTTTATAGCAGGAGTTAACATATTGTTTGGAGAACCAGAGAGTAATATTAAAGGTTTATGGTCAAATGGTTTTTATTGTGGCTACATCATCCTGCCACAATAACCTGACAGCAATCCCAGAAAATATATCAGTGCTTTGGAAGTTGTCTCTATACAAAATAGTTAAAAATATATTTCAGGCTAGATTTGGCACTTGGACAATAATTTGTCAAACTCTGTAATTGAGAGCTATAATATTCCCTTGAATATTCTGAAAAAAAGTAATGAATGAGAAAATGAATGCATTAGAATAATTGACAATTCTCTGTTTTCATCAAATATGTGTTATATTTAAATCTTGGAATGAGTAAATCAAGCACTGAGGGTCAGTGATATAGTTCACAATGTTTCCCAAAATATGAAACAAGCATTATTTTCAAATCATTAGAGGAACTTGGGTGGTAGAAAATTTCCCATTAAAAAGCTTAAATAGCAGAGTTTAAATGAAAGTGTAAGCTAAGTGTTAATCTCTCTTAATCATCTTATTATCTTCCTATTCAAAATATGTAGTGGCCTAACAGATAGACAAAAAGTAAAGCTAGCCTTAAGAAAATTATATCAATATACTTTCATATGTAGATTTAAATATATGTAGTTATAGAAGATCCACTGATATATATATATATATATATATATATATAGTGTTCTTTTAACATCATTTGTTTAATTCAAAATAATTAAAATTCTTATAAAAATCAGAAACAAGTGGCAGACAGACAAATAAAGGATTCAGGAAGTGATAGATGCGTGATTGAACTAAAGGAAATGCTCTAGCTTAAGAATAACTTAATTACTGTGCAATAAAAATAACTCACTTCAAATCACACATTTGCCATCCACGAGTTCTATGACATTAAGGAAGCAATATAACTTACTAAGGCTAAATTTTCTTATTTGAGAAAAAAAATGTTGAGAAGATCAACTTATATAATGAATGTGAAACTCTTTCATAAATCTCTACACAAATTCTAGTTATTAATGACAAACCTAGCTTATTCTGAATCACAGATGCTTTCAGCAGATTTTCCTAAATCATTAATATTTCTTCGCAGTCAGTGCCTGAGACAAAAACAATCAAGTGTTTTATAAAACATGAAGATATCAATATTCTGTTTCAGAGTCAATGTACAGACAGACTTGAGTACCTATTAGTTTAAAGAAAAATGTAGGCATTAGCAACTGATTTCAGTTGTAAAATTGCTTATTTAACATATAAGCACATTCTAATTTGTAACATGTTTATCACAATTTAGTGGCTTGTTGACAATTGCCTCCTTTTAAAAAATTTATTGCTCAATTTTACTCTAGCTGAATAATATTAGCAATAAATTCAAGAGTAATTTGGCTTTTTTTCAATTGATTAAACTGAAATCGTGGATGCAAATTTAATGTTGGTGATTTCATTTCATTGCTGATATATTATAAATAATTTATGTAGAAGATATTTAAAATGGTCAAAGTATTCAAAATATTCAAAAGAAATAAATCTACAATATATCCCAATATGCTATTTCCTGTTTATATTTAGATATTTTCTCTCAGAAATATCACCTAGAGGAAATAAAAACTTATAAGCTTCCAAGAACTGAGGATTCATGATGTTTATGGTTCCTGGCATACAGGAGAGTTTAATCATTGGTAAGGGTCTTGCACTAATTCACTATACTGCTATGAGACAGTAACAAAAATTTAGTGGTTGAAAGCAAAACACATCTGTTATCATTATGGAAGTCAGATGTTCTAAGTGGATCTCCTTTGACTAAGGTTAAGGGCTCAACAGGTGTGCGTTCTTTCTGAGACTGCAGGGGAAATCCTTGGCTATCTGCAGCTTTTAGAGGTTCTCCATAAACCTTGGCCAATGGCCCTGTTTTCATCTTCAAATGAGCTGCACATACCTTCAAGTCTCAACCCTACTGATTCCTTCCTGCCCCAACAGTTCTTCAGTGATAACTTTGGGCCCACTTAAATAATGTAAAATAACATGCACATTTCAGGAGTTAAATTTAATCACTCCACAAAATAATTTCTTCCTTGAAAATTAATAAATTTACAATATTCACCGGTTATGCTATGGACACTTGTTTGGGATGGGGGGGAGCATTATTCTGCTTACTGGCACTACAAAACCAAAGTTTTAATTTCCATGTCATTATTTCAATCACTATACCTTTCTAAATTAGAATAGCTATAGCACTGTTCAAAACTGATTCCATCATGCAAGATTAGAATCTAATAATACCAGGTTGTCTTTCAAGAGCACATCTTCATCTTTTTATACACATATAATATGAGCCATTGATTACTCTCAACATTCTGCCTGAGAATCACTTTAGCCAGGTACATAAGTTCCTTTGCTACATTAATTTTTTAATAACTTCTGCAGGTGATAATTGCACTGAATTTCCACCACCATAAAACATAGTTTCTCCTCCCTCCGATAGCATTTTCCTTGCTACCTTGCAAGCACAAGGTGTTTTAATATGTTGACCACTCCCAAAGCCAGTGCCACTTGTTTTAGGGTTGTGCTAAAGCTGCATCCTGTGCTGGGAACCAAATTACATTCTAGTTATCTAATACCTTATCATTAAAAAAAACCTCAAAACGTAATGGCTTCAAATAAACTTTAATTTCCCTTGTGATATTATAGTTCATGTGTTCAAAAATAGATTGGTTGATGGGATTACATCTGATTGACAAGAGAGCAGTCAGCATCAGTGGCTTATGCCTTCCTGATTCATGTGTTTTCTGCTTTGATGGTCTTTCCCTCCTGCTGTTCCACACTCCAAAATCTCTTGTAATGCCATGGTATGACTTTTTCATAATATGGAGACCTCAGGATATACAGATTTTTAGCCTAATGTTGACTTCTCCCACGGTTTATCCTGCAAGAGTAGTATTCCAAAAGGAAAATTTACAAAAGACAGAAAGTTGAAGCTACTAGTCTTAGAAACACTTTGGTACTGATACTGAGAGTATCACTTCCTTTCTATTTAATTATCAAAATATACACACAGCCCATTCAGATGTAAGGAAGGATACACAGGTCCCCACTCTGAAAAAGAATAAATATTTTAATCCATCACATTGACTTTGAGCATCATGACTTTGTACAAGTTATTTAACTTAATTATCTTTATTTTATGGGCTTATTTTATTATTTGGAATACAGAGAGACAGATAAATGGGGCAGAGACAGACAGATAAATAGAGATCATCCATCTGCTGTCTTACTCCCCAAATGCTTCCTACAGCCAGAGCTGGACTGTGCTGAACCCAGGAGACTGGCACTCAGGGCAATTCTCCACAGGGATGGAAGGTACCCAAGTGCTTGAGTTACCACCTGCTGCTTTCTAGGGTGTACATGAGCAAGAACCTGGACCAGAAATGGAGCTGTAACTTGAACCCAGGCACTTCAATAATGAATGCAGGCATCCCAAGTGGTGATTTAACTACATCCAAACCTGCCTCTTTAACCTTCTGAATCTGAGTTTCTTCTATTAAATGTAGTTGAAATAGATAACAATTTTATTATAATTCTAAGGTTTTAATGAGAATTAAATGAGATGTCAAGTTTGTAGTACTGTCATGCAGATCTGGCATAAAGGGAAAATTTTAATAAGTGTTATCTGTGATGACTATTGTACTAGCATGAATGTGTTCATATTTTTCCACAAGCAGTTGACTTCACAGTATTCATTGTTAAAAACTGAGGCATAGCTATCTTCTGATACATGTTTTCAGCCTACAAGAAAATTTTCTGTCAAAGAAACTAAAGGTCTATGGAGCTGTGGGTGAGCTACATATCCAGGTTTCTCTGGGGATGTATGTGTACATTCTGTATTCATTTTCTGTTTCATTTTCACTAATATTAACTTGAATGAACACTCTCAGCTGGGGGTTATTAAGGTATTCTTCACAGAGATGTGCTGCATAAATAGGCCCACATGCCTAGCCAAGGAAGAAAAGAAAATCAAAAGACAAGAATTTCAAAAGACATAAAGAAATCTGTCAAATACCATAAACACACACACACACACACACA
Organism: Oryctolagus cuniculus; assembly: GCF_964237555.1. Taxonomy (NCBI): domain Eukaryota; kingdom Metazoa; phylum Chordata; class Mammalia; order Lagomorpha; family Leporidae; genus Oryctolagus; species Oryctolagus cuniculus. The sequence continues at coordinate 162,173,093 of NC_091437.1, read as the reverse complement.
CACAGAAATATAGCAGAGCGATACCATAGAAAATCACCTACAATGCTCACTTGAAACATGTATGCATCACATTTATTGAAATTTCACACTGTACACCACACATCTCTCCACCTTGAAAAAAGTGCTGTTTGTCCTAAGGCAATAGGAACTCCTTCCACAAAGTCCACATAAAACATATGAACTCATCCAAGTAAAAGTACTGGTTTGAGAGGACAGCAAGACCACTAGACCTAGAACTTGTATTTATCAAATTCACTGACACAAGTACCGTAATGAACTTTGTAGCTCCAAGGGCTACCAAATATGAGAAATTTTCAAAAAAATCCTAGAAATGGAAATTATACAGAAAATACTACGCATGGATTTGAAGATTCTTTTAACCAGAATAACCTCATACTAACTTGTTAGAAGTCGTAACAAGATGTAATATGAGGCACATGAAAAAAAAAAAGATTTCATTTTGAAAATAGTCTATTTCACAACAGTAGAAATTCTGCTAAAATTTATGCAAAAGTCTTGGTGTTTTCCGTAACAGTTAAGAAACCAGTTGGACTATTTCAATCTCACAGCAGAGTACCTGGGTTTGAATCCAGGTCCCAATCCTGATTCCAGTTTACCGTTAATCTCAATTTAATGCTGAGAGGCAGCTAGGATGGCTAAAATATGTGAGTGAATGTTATCCATCTGGGAGAACTGTAGTGAGTTCCAGGCTCCCGGCTTTGTTCCTTGGCTGTTGTAGGCATCTGGGGAGTAAACCAATAGATATAGATAACTGCCTGTCTGGCTCTTCTGTAACTCTTTCTCTCTGTCTTAACTAAATTCAATAAATATATACTTAAAATTGAAGGAAGACTAAATTTAAACTTTTGATGAAGCTGGGGTGGAAGAATAGTGAAATTATTGATGCTGTATAAACATTTACAGGGACAAAGCCACAAAGAAACAAGAGTGTGCGAACGGATAATTCATTTTAAGTAATAATGAAGTTATATTGAATTTGAAGCTGCAGTAGCTGACCAGGAGCATCAATCTGTATAGAAAATAGAATCTTCCTCTTGCCCTAACTACAAAGGATCAATGATTAACAGCAGAGGCCGTAGCTATCACCATAGACATTTCAGTTGGTTCACATTCATTGAGAGGTTAAAATTCAGCAAACTTTCTGCTCAGAGGCCTCCAAAGCTGTGATGTCCAAATTACCAGCAGACAAAGACTTATAAAGACTTATAAAAGAGTTATAATTGATTCAATCAATCAAAAAGCAGAACCTTAAGAGAAAGGGTCATCACACCAGGTGTTTTTTGGTAATTCTTATACTATTTGTCTTTTTAACTTTCCATACAGGCAAAGAACTAAAAGATCTGATTTTTATAAGACTGTTTTGAGTAAGTTAACCAAAGATGAACAGAAAAATGCCTGGGAGAGCTGCACAAGAGTTGCCACCATAACATTGCACCTGCTTACCTCTCTCATGAAACAAAGGTAATGCTATAAAAGTTTCCATGAGAAGCCATCAGATTTCCACCTTTCCTACTAACCTGGCTCTCTAAATATATTTTACTGCTTTGCCCTAAAAAAGTGGCACCTATTACCCTTTTGTTAGAATGTGAAAGAGACTCCTTTGATAAGGTTACTTTTCCTTGACCTTCAGTTCTTTAAGCATAGACTAACTGGCTTATGCCATTGCTGACGACAATGTTTTTAACTTGATGGAACTTATGCAGAGGAATAAGATTTATATATTTTTTATTTTTATCTTTTAGTTCCATTTAAAAAATATTTGTTTATTTGAGAGGCAGAATTACAGACAGAGAGAGGGAGACACATAGACAGAGGTCTTCCATCTCTGGTTCACTCCCCAAATTATAGCAATGGCTGGAACTGGGCTGATCTGAATCCAGGAGCCAGGGGCCAGGAGCTTTTTCCAGGTCTCCCACATGGACTCAGGGGCACAAGAAGTTGGGCCATCTATCACTGCTTTCCTAGGCCATCGGCAGAGAGCTGGATCCAAAGAGGTCAGCCAGGTCATGATCCAGTGCCCAAAAGGGATGCCGGTGCCACAGCAGAGGCTTAACCTACTACGCCACAGCATCAGCCCTATAGTTCCATTTTTGCACAAACTTTCTCAAATTCCCTCATAAAAAAGGTAGAGTTTGGGCAAATACATAAGCCTTAAGATGACAACAGGCAAATTTCAGGTCAGTATGAGAAAGTCCTATTTTCTAGAAACAGGTTAATTTAAATAATTTCGTATGAGATTCATGAATTTAGAAATATCTTTTATGCACTACATGGAATAGATTTCTGCATGGTTTATTTATACCATTTAACTTATATGTTCCAATTAATTGAAAATGACATTACTTTTTTATTAAACCATTTCATATCTAAAATTGCTAATACCCATCAGTAAACTGTATATAATACAATGACTCAAATCAGCCATCTAGGGTTTGGTTTCTGTCTAACAACACAGCTTGTTATTTTCTTCAACTCGAAGGTTCACAAATATGATCTAAGGATAGCAATGCCCACTGAAGAAAATATAAAACAATTGATATTTTTTTGAAAAAATAATGATTTTCCAGTATGACTGTTAAGCAAATGGAAATGTCATGCTTATCTTCCCATTATCCCCCTTTTTGCTCTATTTTTCCTTATTTATTTCTTGTTATATCCTTTTATTTAAGAGGTATTTATGAAGCAGTCACTATTCATATTATTATATGAAATATTATTCATGATATTGGAGCTACAAAATTAGATATAATGGTCTTTAACAGCAAAGAGTTAAAGGTTTTATAAGAGATAGGATAAAATAAACAAATAATGATTTTATGGCACTTGAAATGTTTGTACAAGTGCATTGTACTATAGATAATGCCTTTATAGTAGTGTAGTGGCACCATCCAGTAGACACTGGTAACATACAATTCTTCTAAATACATAGTATGGCAAATTTTTAAGATATTTCACCAAAAATATAATCCATGAAAGGAGCAACAACAAAACTACAGGCCAATACCCTGGATGAAAATAGATGAAAAAATTTTCAATTCAAAAATAATTAGCAAACCAGATTCAATACTACATCAGAAAGATTATACCATATGATCAAATGGGATTATCCCAGGGAAGCAAGAATGGTTCAATATCCATAAATCAACAAATGTAGTAAATCACATTGACAGAATGAAGAACAAAATCCATATAACTATATCAACAGATTGGTAAAAGCATTTGATAAGATTAAATATCCCTTCATAATAAAACTCTCAGCAAATTAGGTATATAAAGAATATATCTCAAAACAACAAAGGTTAAATGTGATAAACCCACAGCCAGTATCATACTGAAAATTTCCCTAGAACTTGAATAAAATAAATGAAATCCACTTTCATCACTCTTATTCAATATACTATTGAAAGTCATAGTAAGAGCAATTGCGGAAAAAGGAAGATGTAAAAGAAATTCATATTAGGAAGGAGGAAGGCTAAGTATCTCTGTTTGTAAAAGACATGATTTTATATATGAAAAACATGAAAACTGCACCAAAATCTGTTGAAACTCATAAAGCTGCAAGTTACAGATCAATATACAAAAAAGTACCTTATGATTACTGCTGTGGGACAATGCGCTAAGCCAATGTCTGCAATGCCAGCATTACACTAGGAGTGCTGGTTTCAGTCCTGGCCATTCGGCTTCTCATCCAGCTCATTGAGAAGGCAGGGGATGATTATCCAAACGCTTTGGCCCACGTCACCCATGTGGGAAAGCTGACCAGAGTTCCAAGCTCCTAGAATAGTCACAGCCTAACTATGGCTGTTGTGGCCATTTGGGGAGGGAACCAGAGGGTGAGAGACCTCTCTTTCTCTTACTCTCACTCCCAGCCTTTCTCTGATGCTCTGCCTTTCAAATAAAGAATATTTTAAAATAGATTTTTATGAAGCAATAGCAACCTTGCTAAAGTGAAAATCAAGAAAATAATTCCATTCACAATAGCTATCAAACAAAATTTTGGGGGGGATAAATTTAATCAAATAAGTAGAATATCTATACAGCAGAAATTATAAACAATGAAGAAAAATATTATAGAAGATGCAAAAAAATACTCTATGTTCATGGAATGAAAGAAATAATATTGTTAACATGCCCATACAACCCAACACAATCTACCATTTCAATGCAATCCCATTAAGATACCAATGATATTTAGAGAAATAAAAAGGAACAATCCTAAAAATCATGTAGAATCAAAAAAGCCAGAGGATAACCAAAGCAATCCTGAGCAAAAATATGAGCTAGAGGCATCACAATATCTGATTTTAAAGCATAATATCTAGCTATAGTAATTAAAAAAAAAACACATGGTATTGTTGGAACACAATACAGAACCCATAAACTAATCCATGTTTTTTTAGTCAACTGACTTTTGATGATGTTGCCAAAAATATACATAGAAGTATAGTTTTTTCGATAACTGGTATTGAGTACACTTGATGCACATATGTAGAAAAATCAAAGAGGATCCATACCTCTCACCACATATAAATGTCAACTCAGTGTAAATCAAAGACTTGTAACGATACAATACCTGAAGCACTAAAGTTACTAGAAAAAAATAGAATGAGTAAACTTGAAAACATTCATGTAAATGTTTTTATCTAAGGTTTTGAACTCATAGGCATAAAAGTAGAAATAAACAAATGATTTGTATGAAACTGAGAAACCCCATGCACAGCAAAGGAAAACAATATAGTGAAGACAAATAAGAGAACAGGAGAGGAAGTATTAAAATCTATTCATCTGACAAAGGATTACTATCCAAAAAATAAATAAAAGGAACTCAAAAAGACCAACAACAAAAAACCAGTCCAATTAAGAAATGTTAAGAAATGGATAAAGCACTTTAATAGATATTTCTCCTATAAATAAACACAAATGGCCACCCAATGTATGAAAAAATGCTCACTGTCACTAGCCAATGAGGGAATGTAAATCAAAACCAAGATGAGATATCACCTCATCCCAGTTACAATATCTGTTATCAAAAGGAAAAAAAGAAGGTGGCAAATTTTATGGAGGAGATGAAGAGAGACTCTTACACAATGCGGTTGTGATTGTAAATTAATACAGCCATATGAAAATCAGATTGGAGATATCTTTAAAAACAAGAGGGAAATGGAATTTCCATTTGGTGCAGAAGTCCCACTACTTCATATATATCCAAAAGATATAAAATAATAGGATCAAAGAGATCCCTTTACTGGCATCTTTGTTGTAGCACTATTCACAATAACTTATGGAATTAAACAACAATTTTGATTTCAAATTTTTTTGCATCAAAATAAGCTTATCTTTTAATTCCATTGACCTATAAACTTTTGGAAGTCTCCTCATGTAAAGCTAGGAGACTGGGTAGGAACACCTCTGTGGTGATGGTATAGACAGAGGCAATTGGGGCAGGTCCTCTGGCATCCCAGTGGCACCACAGCACTCTAATATGTAAGTTAGGAAGACAAGAAGTCTTCAAAGGAGGCCTCAGAAGTCAGAGAAGCATAAGGAAGCAAAGGACAAAGTAGAGTTCTAAAATTTGAGAATCTATTCCAAGAAGGAAGGCATCAACTCTGTGCAATGATGCCAAAGTCTTCATAACATGATATCTGAGAACTGACCACACAGCCTGCACAATTGTTCTTCCTGAAGGAATGGCTGAGTGAGTTTAAAGATGTACCTGAGTGAATTTAAAGATGTCCAGAAGGGTGGTGAGTCAGAATAGACACCTGTGAGAGCTCTGATGTGCAGGGAGAAGGCGGAGGCAGCCATTGAACCGAAACATTCTTTTTAATTTGTTTTTTTTTTCCTTTTTTTAATGATCATGGATATATCAGCCTATCTATATACTGGTTTGTATGAGTAAAGAAGCAAATACATTCATAAACTTGGTGAAGAATTTCTCAATTTTAGTTTATTAAAAAAGTGTTCTTTCTACTTTCTACTACCTGTTGAATTATTTAATTGCTATGTTCTTAAACTGTATATACAAAATCATGAAATGTCTGTTTATATAAATAAATAAATTTATAAAAAACTAGCACAAGGCATTGTTTTCAATAGACTATGTGTAAAGAGAGGAGAAAATATGGAAGTTGCTGACTTAAGTAGAAAGTGGTCCGAGCAAACATAAGATCTTGGAAGAATGAGTGGGGCTCATGTGAAATTCCTGAACTGAAGTTAAAAGAGAGAACACTGATCATTATCTCTGACATTTCTGGCTGCTATAAGGGAATAGCATAGAATGGATGGTTTAAATAGAATCTGATCTCACGGTTCTGGAAGCTGGGCAGTCCAAGATGCAGTGTCTGGGCAAGGCTGAACTCCTGGCTTGTAAAGGGCTGTCTCCTGCTTGACTCCTTCCTTGAACAAGAACACAGACACATGCGTTCCTGTCCTTTCTCTTACGGTCAATCGATGCTCCCATGAACGAGGTCTTTACTCACGGCCCAGCTACCTTTCAAAGACCTCATTGCTAATACAGTCACTTTCAGGGTTCAGATTTCCAAATATGAATCTGGGGGCTGGGCACAAGAATTTAGTCCACAGCAGCATGGTTATGATGCCTCCAGACACAGTGAGCTTGTGAGAGTGCTGCAAAAACCAGATTCATTTTGTATTCTATTTCCCAGGGAAAAGGAGCAAATATCTCTCAGTGCATATAAGGGAGAGCTTCTGATAGTGGCCTTACCTAGAATCTCAACACGTCCTTTAGAATGATTTGGAACAATGAAACTTTATAAGCTTTTCTTTTTTATTTCCTTTTTTTGTTTTAAAGATTTATTTTATTTATTTGAAAGACAAAGTTACAGAGAGAGGTAGAGACAGAGAGAGAGGTCTTCCACCTGCTGGTTCACTCCCCAGATGGCAGCAGCAGCCGGAGCTGCACTGATCCGAAGCCAGGAGCCAGAAGCTTCTTCTGGGTTTCCCACATGGGTGCAGGGGTCCAAGGACTTGGGCCATTTTCTACTGCTATCCCAGGCCATAACAGAGAGCTGGATTCAAAGAGGAGCAGCCAGGACTAGAACTGGCGTCCATATGGGATGCCGGTGCTTCAGGCCAGGGCTTTTAACCCACTGAGCCACAGTGCCAGCCCCTATAAGCAGCACTATCCTTTTCGTGTTTCACATGGTACTCCCTAAGTCGTACCAAATGCTTACCCCCTAATTATATGTATAACTTACACATAAATATTCCAGTTCAATGGAAAAATGAGCCCAGCCACGGATGTTTACTATTCCTTGCAGACTTAGTTTTGGCTACACTGCAATTCTTAGAGAGTAAATGGAGTGATAAATCCCATGCTACCTGCCAGGTTTGTGAGTATGTATGTGTATGTGTGGGTGTGTGGCTGTATTCTTTTTCCTTAATGGAAAAGTCTGCACATTAAGCCACTCTCCTTTTTTCATCACAGCAATTCAATAAAATGAACTACAGTAACCAGCAGTTTGTTCCAGGCTTGCAAGATTCAATGCAAACTCCATTTTCAATAATTCAAATTTTCCCAGGGGTGCTGGACAATTATCAGAGCTTAATCATTTTCCATCCTTTATGAAATTAATTTCCTAATATATTTATTGTGTGAATTAGGCTATGAGAAATAAGTAGCCATTATTCCCTGTCAAAATGAAAGATTTTTAAAGATACATGATTGTAAAGGAGTTGGAACCAAGCTTTTAATACACAATTCATTTCAGTAAGTATTTATCTTAAGAGGGAAATAATTATAGTCAAATTGTAACAAATATTTTAGCATCTATTTTTGTTCCAGTTATACCGCTAGACATCACATTTTAAGGTGAATAAAACAATAGCTGTCCATTTACACATAACAGTAATTGTTAAAATAACTGTAATTAAGCAATAAACATTAAGTATTATTCTTATTTTTAGTAACAGTGGTGAGAAATGAGATTTCAGGTTATCACTATTATCACTATTAGTGCTCTTTATTAGTGTGAATTTAAAGACACGAGGAAAGAACTGAAAGGTTGAATTTCGAAGGATACCAATTAGGAAAAACACATATTTATCAAAGAGGAAACACTGTGATACAAGCTGCTCCCAAGTGCATGCAGGATTGCAGTTTCTGTACCTCTTGCGGCTGGGTTGAGAATGGGGGAGGAATCTGTTGACCTTAAACACACTTCCTTATCACCCTCCTTTCAGAAGTCGTCAGCGAGTTTGAAGCCCCATGCTCCTCATCTCTCTCTGAGGATGACACAAACCAGTGCTGTCCTTTTCACAAAGTGTGGGAGGGGACACCTCATGAGAATAGGCACACAAACTTAATCCTCAATGGGAAAGGGATTTACAGATAACTAAGAGAATGATAGAATATTTTAAAGTGAATGGTGAGGGAGTAATCTCATAGTGTAATGCCTCTATGTGGGGTGTAATACTCGCAATCGCATCTCGTTAGGGGGACTTCAGATAAAGTCATTGCTAGAATAGCAGAATGACATTTTGTTTTTTTCCCTAGATTATAGCTAAATGGGTACTTTGTTGTGATATATATTCATGGAAGTCAGACTATAAAATTACACTTGTGGCTTTCAGCTAAGGCCAAGAGCTTTGCTACTAAATTTCTTTACTTTCTCCAGTATTCTTAGTGGATAATTCAAACAAAAAATAATAATTCTCACTGACATTTACATATAATTATACTGACTGTATTAGTGGAACACCTGAGCAGACACCCTGAATGTCAATTTAGTAGCCAGTTAGCTTCCCATAAGTGTCAGTTGAAGAGTTCAGATTTTAGATTTGCATGCCATTTACAACAAAGCATTTTAACATAAGCACAGTTGAGTGTGTTAGGGTGTCTAGTGTACAGTGTCAACATTAGCTTGTTCTTTGTTATTACATTTATCTTTTTGCTGTAGGCCTGGCATTTCACTGCCCACTCATATCTCTTGCTCAAAAATCCTTGGTGTTGGGACCGGCACTGTGGCTTAGTGGGTAAAGCCACGGTATGCAGTGCTGGCATTCCATGTGGGTGCTGATTTGAGTCTTGCCTGCTCTACTTCCAATCCAGCTCTCCACTATGGCCTGGGAAAGCAGTGGAGGATAGTCCAAGTACTTGGGCCCCTGCACCCGCATGGGAGATCTGGAAGAATTCCTGGCTCCTGGTTTCATATCAGCACAGTTCTGGCCGTTGCGGCCATTTGGGGAGTGAACCAGAAGATGGAAGATCTCTTCTCTCTCTCTCTCTCTCTCTCTCTCTGCTTCTGTCTCTATGTAACTCTGCCTTTCAAATAAAATAAATAAATAGTTAAAAAAAAATCTTTAATGGGGCTGGTGCTGTGGTGCAGTGGGTTAAAGCCCTGGCCTAAAGCGCAGGCATCCCATGTGGGTGCTGGTTCTAGCCCTGGCTGCTCCTCTTCCTATTCGGCTCTCTGCTATGGCCTGGGATAGCAATAGAAAATGGCCCACATCCTTGGGTCCCTATACTCACGTGGGAGATCCAGAAGAAGTTCCTGGCTCCTGGCTTCGGACCAGCGCAACTCCGGCCATTGCAGTCATCTGGGAAGTGAACCAGTGGATGGAAGACCTCTCTCTGTCTCTACCTCTCTCTGTAATCTGTCTTTCAAATAAATAAAATAAATTTTTAAAAAAATTCTTTGGTGTCTTTTGAATCCAGTCAAAAACTATAGCATTTTCACATTTTTCAACTATCATCTCAGTGCCTCAGACTGCAGTATATTTTAAAGTGCTAGCTATGTTCTCCACTCTTTTTCCCATATCCTTTCTAGAGTGGACAGTTTGGTTGGTTGTTTGTTTTTTCCTTAAACACTGCCACAGGCACGAGTCCAGCTTCCCCAGTTCTTCTTCTTCCTCAATCTTTCTTCTGCATTCCTCTTTTATCTCATTCTCTTCTAAGTATATTTCAAATCTCAGACTCAATAAAATTTATATGGAAACTCGTATTCATTGCCTACACTTGTTTAACTACTGCTATCATTAACATCCTCAAGAGCACTCAATAATTTTAGCTTTTATCTCAAATTCAAGCTTATCTTTTCTTCTGTAAGCTCCATAGTAGTAGAGGAAATGTATGTTTTATTTTCATTTGAATTCCCAATTTTTAAGCCAATATCTATCACTTAATAAAAATTGAATATATATTTGTTGAATGATAGAAATAACAGCAATTTTACAAATAAATTTTATTCATGATTTCAGGTAAAAATTAGATATTATCAAATCACATCTAGTAGTATAATAAAATTATTCAACATAACAAAGGAATAAATATGGAAATATGTGCATCTCACCTCAAATTGTAAAGCTTTATAAATTATGTGAGTACAGTAGCAAAAATGTTTACAATCTTGAGTGATTTACAAGAAGTAACAACTAGAAAATATGTACTATCTTGACTATTATTTAATATTGCCTTGGAAAATCTAGCCAATATTATTTGAAGAAAGCAAAATTTGCAAATAGACATGTTAAAAGAAGAAACAACATGTCTTCTTTTGCAACTGATATTGTCTTTGCAGAAGTTTCAGCAACCTTAATAAAAAGTTACTATCAAAGGAGAATTTAGTGAGATACACATAAGAATAAATGAAAGCCAATAATCTAAATTATAATTATAAATAAGTTAAGCTTATGTTGTACCCCAGTGAGTTAAAAGGTTTGCTTTACTCCAAGTGATTGAATTTGTATGACTATCATTTACCGGGCACTGACTATAACCCTTATGTATTGGAAATTGCTTCATAACTATTAAGTTGTTCAATCAATGTAACACTTTGACAGGAATTATCTACCATTTAAAATAAAGGTGCCAAGCACAAAAACATTTAAGGCGCTCGCCATGATCCCCACGTCCCTAAGGCACGGAGCTGGAATGCAGTCTCTTCCTGAACCTAATGCAGTGTCGTGAATTGGGGTTCCTACAAGCAGAAACAGTGAGCAAAACACATCAGCTTTGGGAGGCTGCCACGTTCCCAGGGTTTAGTATCCTGTTTCCAACTTGGATGGAGACCAAGCTGGTTCTGTCAGGCATCCCTCTCACCCAGCTGGCCCTTTCTGGGGCTCCACAAAGGATCGGCAGGAAAACACAAGGGCAGTGGTGTGAAGTGTGTTAAGCAAACTAATATGCTGGCTGGGCTTGCAGCCCATTGAATAGACAACATCAGGAACTGCTTGCCTGTTGGTAAAAAACAGAACCGTAAGATCATAGCAACACAGTTTTCTAGGTTCTTTAGTTTGTAACTGTCTTTTTTTCTCTGAAGATCTTTTTGTCTAAGGCAGGATCCTAAATCTGCCCATGTGTCAGCTGCTCTCACCTGGCCCTTGCTGAGTTAGTCTGTTGTTCTCATGGAAGTAACTTGATATAGAATAAAGACCAAGGCAAAGCGTATCAGTGAATATTTCATTAGTGAAAAGAAGTCACTGGGACAAACCTAAAGCCAATGGAGTTGGGGATATGTATCCCACTCAAAGATGCTAGGAAGTCCCAAAGCAGGGATGGAATTAAAGAACAGAGGTTAGGGATAGAATCAACCATTCACGACTCAAGATCAACCTTGTGGACATGGGCAAGCATCCGCTAGTCTCTTTTCCCAGGTGTTAGTTTCACCTATAAGGTGTTTTTGCATATCCATACATCACTCATATTCTTTTTGTTTCCTATTTTTATTTTTATCAATCATTCTGAAAATGGATGGAGATCTCCATTTAAAGTGATCTTCTGTTTAATTACCTCAACTGGCAAAGACACAAAACAGAAGTCTGTTAAAACAAGGTAATTACAAAAATCAGTGGTTTCCTTCACATTCCTGCGATTCCCTATGGCTACAGATCTGGCAGAGTCCCTCTCTGTTGAATAAATAATGAACAAGTTCTGTAGAAAGAGAATATAAGTCTTTCTTCTTGGAATTATCATGAGACTTTAAAAGGAGTGGATCGTCATGATATGATCATGATTTGTTTAATATTCTGTCCTTGTACTACCTAAAATTAACTCCTGTGCACCATAAAGCTTTCATTCGTGTCATAAATGAGCAAAACCATCCTAGGATAAGGCTCTCCTTTCCATTTCACACATGGGAAAAACATAGCTCACAAACTTTTGAGAGAAAAGCCTTCTCACACAGACATCACGAGACCGAATGAAAGCACATCCTTGTTCCAACATCCCAAAGCACAGTGGACTGCAGCAGATTGGCTTAATGAGGCCGGATATAGAAATAAAAGAGAAACAGATGAGGTTTGATGTGGGAGAAGTCAGTGGCCCATGGCTCAGATTTCTAGTTTATCCCCAAGTAGTCTCATTAACTTCCCATGTCTCTTGTTCCCATTTGTAAACAAGAGATAATGAATGAGCCTTGCAACAATGATAGAGAATTAATAAAGTGATGTATACACCCAGCTCCTAGCTGATGAAGGCCACGTCTTTGTGTGGAGATGCAGAGTATTTTTGTGATCAGAAAGGCCACAGACAGGGAGAGAAGAAATAGGGGAAAGGGCAGGCACTTGAAAGCAGAGAAAGTGGAATAAAATGCAGGAGAGTGAGATGTGAAAGAGGGAGGCATAGGAAAAGAAGAAAGAGAGGAAACCTGAGTATGAATGGAGAGAAAGTGGAAGTAGAAAAAGGACTGTTAATGTCACATTGGCATTTGAAAAAGACTTGGCTCCTGCAGGTGCTGTGGCTTAGTGGGAAAAGCCGCCACCTGCAGAGCCAGCACCCCATATGGGCCGGATCAAATCCTGGCTGCTCTAGTTCTTATTCAGTTCTCTGCCGTGTTCTTTGAAGGCAATGGGAGATGGCCTAAGACCTTGGACCCCTGCACCCATGTAGGAGCTCTGAAGGAAACTCCTGGCTCCAGATCAGCTCATCACCGGCCATTTGGGGAGTGAACCAGTTGATAAATACATCTCTCTCTCTTCTCTCTCTCTCTCTCTCCTTCCCTTCCTCCTTCTCTGTAACTCTGCCTTTCAAATAAATAAATGGATCTTTAAAAAAAAGACTGAAGTCAGCCCCAACAACTAAGAAGAGACGGAAATCCCAGAGACCCAGACAGTGGCAATGAGAAAGTGGGTTGTGTGTTGCACACTCTCAAGGTGGGGAACAGGCCTTGCCTTCTCTAGCTCTATGGCTGCTGGGATATAGCTTTACTCTGTGGTCTCGACTTTCCTCATCTGGAAAGGAAAGTGAGAAAACTCAAGGCAATTTTTAGCTCTAATATCAGAGGACTCAATTAACCTGGATGCCAAGGAAAGCTGAAAAGGCAGAAATGGAAAAGGAGGTAAGGAATGAGCATTTGGCCCAGTGGTTAAGATGCCAGTTAAGGTGTCCATACTGGACTGTCTATATTGGATGAATAGGTTCAATAAATGCCTCCAACTCGATAGCATTACTTTTAACACAAGAAAGATAAAAGAAGGAACTATATTTAAACTACTTGAATTTCCTTTGATGAGTATGTCTTGGAGACAACTCAGTAAAGACAGAAGATTGGATGGAAATAAAATGATATTCTACTGGGAGAGACCAAGTAGAATCCTATAGAACTGTCTACTCCCAAGCATCACAGAAAATACAAAAGCAACATCATGTCCTGAAAAGTATTTAAGATTTTTTTCATATATTAATGCAAATAATATTTATCAGGCACTTGTCATAAGTTCAACATTCTTCTAATACATGTGAATACGTAAGTGAATAGTAGGACTTGTTAGGAACTCATTTTTCTAGCTTCGGAAGATTTAGGGCGATTCTATATGTCATCTCCAGAATTCTTTTTTTAAGATTTGCTTATTTATTTGAAAGCCAGAGTTACAAAGAGGCAGAGGCAGAGAGAGAGCGAGAGAGAGAGAGAGAGAGGTGTCTTACATCTGCTGGTTCATTCCCCAAATAGCCACAACAGCTGGGCTGAACCAGGAGCTTCTTCTGGGTCTGCCACAGGGTAAAAAGGCCCAAGGACTTGGACCATCCTCTGCTGCTTTCCTAGGTGCATTAGTAGGGAGCTGGATCAGAGGACTTGAACCAGCCCACATATGAGACACCAGCATGGGAGACAATGGTATAATCTGCTATGCCACAATGCTAGCATCAAGTAAACATAATTTAAATAGTTTTGTGAGATTTTCTTTCCTATTTGTGTTTTTTTCATCAATTGTTGAATTGTGCTTCCACTCCATCCCAGTTCCTTCACTCCGTCATGACTCCACTGAAAAGATTTTGCATGTTTTTCTGCTTTTTCTTTTCATGGCTTCTTTTGTCCTTGCCTCAGCAGATTTTCACCTTTAAACAAGCTAAAAATAAACCAGCTATTGTAGTTTTCCTCGGTTCCCTAATGATCCATGTAGTTCTCTGATCACAGTTACTTCTCAGACAGGGGTCCTGCTTCCCATTGTCTCCTGGAAGATATGAGTTCAACAGGTCAGTAGCACCATCCAGTGTGTTGTCACACATTTCCATATTCTATCTATTTGGCTGACAGTTCATTTTTTGTGCATATGTGGGTTGAAATATTCTTTTTTATTGTTGTGTTTTATATTTTATGTTAACCATGCTTTATGTTACTTCAAAGCATGAAATAACAATGACATTTTGTTTTCAGATTTTTACTATCTCAGACTAGCTAATCTGTTTATTGTCACTTAGCTTCTAATTACAATATTTGATGTATTTTTTAAAATATTTAATGCCACAGTATATGCATATGCACACATTTCAAATTTCCTAGAATTTAAGTTTTCCAAATCACAACCAGAAGGAAAGCCAAATGAACGAGACTGACATTTTGGGTTGCTTTTCTCTTTGAGGCATGTGCCAAATCAAAATCAGCAGGAAGTGACAGTATGAACATAGTGTATAACCAAGAGGCTGAGCAGATGGGCACAGCACTGCAATGGGACAGATCAGGTGAAGACATGGGGTTGTGGTCCAACAGTGAAGAGGCAAATTAGTAAACATACAAAGCTCTCAATAAAATAAAGCTCACTGGACCAGGACTCTCAATGGCTACAACCTAATGTGGAACAATGCTTGTATTTAATAGTTAAACATGCAAAAAAATTTTCCCCTAAAAGTGCAAAAAATTCTTCCTAAGAGAAAAATATAGCATTGAGTGATCTAAATTGTTCTCATTTTTTTATTTTAAAAGATATGATATTCAAATGAGTGCTGTGAGGCCTAGGAAGCAGAGAAATGACTGAAATTAAGGAAAAAGCAGGAAAAAGCACAAACACATGCAACTCTGTTATAGATACTGAAGTTATCAGAATCTCAAAATGTTTGTTTAATAAGTTGAATATTATATGATCCAGAGAATTTTTGTGAATAGCTAGAAAGAGAGTCTATTCTGAAAGTATAAAACAAATTAAGGATGTAAAGAATTCAACAGGTGCCATTTAATAGACTAGAAAAACCAGATAAAGGAAACATCAGTGAAATAGAAAGTATTTTACAAGAAAATAACCAGATGGAAGCACATGTCCATAAAAGGAAGAATTTAAACATTTGTATAGAACGGGACATTCTCTGACAAAAATGGAATGTCATTTCAATGAACAGCAAAACAATAAGGGAAGGATCTTTATCTCCAAAAGAGAAAAGAGGAGAGGCCGGCAGCTGATGTCTAAACACAGATGAAAAAGCTAGAAACAGTAACTAGGGCATGACATTGTCAAAACACTGAGTGAGAACATGCCAAACCTTAAATCTATAAAAAGAGAAAACATTCTTCAGAAAATGATTAAATAGTAGTATATTCATAAAGAGAAATACAAGGGTGGAAAGGGCAGGACAAATAGAGAGTTAGAGACAGAAATTATCTTAGAATACCTGTTATGTATTTCTGTTAGGGCGTCACAAAACTCACCAAACACCGGAATCAGGGAAAGCGTTTATTGGGGAAAAGTCAGCAGGCTGGAGGGAAGGGGCAAAGAAGGCAAAAGAGAGAGAAGGAAACAAGAGAGAGAGAGACAGAGAGACGAGAGGAGGAGAGGAAGCAAGAGAGCCACGTGTTCAGGAACCGGTCCTTTTAAAACTTTTCCAGAGGGCGGGCAGGGAAGCAGGAGCAGCGAATCCCATTAGGATGGGGGTGGAGCATGACACTGATGGTTGGGCCATGTGACCACCCGGCTTTTGGCAATGGCGGGGGTGGGGTGGGGGGTGGGCACAGGATGTAAATCAGGGTGTAGATCGCACCCGTTTCCTAACAAGACCTGAAAGAACAATGGATAAAATATGTCTAAAGTTCAGACGTGACTGCAGTGATACACCAAAGTCGAGGACAATGGTAGACAAAGTGAAAAATAACCCTATGATTGCATCATTTGGATAATGGTATAGCTAAAATTTTTTTTCAGATTAAATTGTGAAAAGTGAATTTCTTAATTTCTAAGAAAATCATTTAAAGTAAAATGACATAAAACTAATAAACTAGAGGTAATAGCTATGGAGTAATACTATGAATATTTTTTGTCATAAGAATATCAAGAACAAGAGATTAAAACACATTCAGATTCAAAACATAAAACATAAATACTAAAATGACAGTTTCCAGTCTAATTTAATATTTTCCTAAGCTATGACTCCATTAAAATATACCACAATTTCATTTTGATTTTACAAATTAAAATATTAATGAGATAAACTTATACACATATTATAAGGGCTAAAATCCAAAAAGTCTATGAAATCCAAAGCTGGTGAGGATATGAAGCAAAAGTGAACTCTCACTAATTACTAATAAGCATTCAAAACACTACAAACACTTTATAAGATTTTTTATTATTAAGATATTTTTATTACCATATGGTTCATCTTTTTAAATTTTATTTAAGTCATACAAGTTAGATGTATTTCATATATACAGATGTAGGTACGTAGCAACACTTACCCCCCTACCCTCCCTCCTCCCCATGCGCCAACCCTTCCTCCTCCTCCCTCTCACATTCCCGTTTTTAATATTTACAAAGATCTATTTTAAGTTTATTTAATGAGTGTATAGTTAATCGTACACTAAAAAGAGTTCAACAAATAGTATGAAGAGAAAAAAAAATGTTCCTCAACAGAAGAGACAAGGGCTATAACATTCATTTCATCTCAAAATGTCTATTTCACTCTTATAGCTCACGTTTCATGTACTCTATTAGTTTTATCAGGGAAAACATATGATATCTGTCTTTTGGGGACTGGCTTATTTCGCTCAGAACAATAGTTTCCAATGATGTCCATCTTGGTGCAAAAGATAAGATTTAATTTTTTTTAAAGATTTATTTATTTATTTTAAAGAGTTACACAGAGAGAGGAGAGGCAGAAGAGAGAGAGGTCTTCCATCCGATGGCTCACTCCCCAATTGGCCGCAACGGCCGGAGCAGCGCCAATCCGAAGCCAGGAACTTTTTCCAGGTCTCCCACGTGGGTACAGGAGCTCAAGGACTTGGGCCATCTTCTGCTTTCCCAGGCCATGGCAGTGAGCTGGATTGGAAGTGGAGCAGCCAGGTCTTGAACTGGCACCTATATGGGATGCTGGCACTTCAGGCCAGGGCATTAACCCACTGCACCACAGTGCCAGCACCAGATAAGATTTAATTTTTTTGCAGCTGAGTAGCACTCCATAGTGTGTGTGTGTGTGTGTCCATGTGTGTGTGTATATATATATATTATATATATATATATATATATATATATAAATTCTTTAGGTAGTCTACAGTTGATGGGCACCTATGTTGATTCCATATCTTAGCAATGCAAATTGTGCTGCAGTGAGCATGGGGGTACAGGTAATTCTTTCATACGCTGATTTCTTTTGGTTTGGGTGAATTTTCAGGAGTGATATGGATGGATCATATGATAGGTCTATATTCAGATCTCTGGGTTATCTCTATATTGTCTTCCACAGTGGCTGAACCTGTTTACATTCCCACCAACAGCAGACTGGGTAATTTTCCCCCACTTCCTTGCCAGCATTTATCATTTGTTGATTTCTGTATGAGAGCAATTGTAACTGGAGTGAAGTGAAACCTCACCACGGCTTTGATTTGCATTTCCCTGGTGGCTATGATCCTGAGCATTTTCTCAAGTGTCTGTTGAAAGTTAGAGTAATAGAGGGAGAGGGAGACACCAAAAAGATCTTCTGTCCATTGGTTCACTATTCAAATGGCCACCAAAGCAGCCCTGAGACAGACCAAAGACAGGAACTGGCCACTTCTTTTGGTCTCCTACATGGCTACAGGGCCCCAAAGACCAGGGCCATCTTCTTCTGCTTTCCCAGGCACATTAGCAAGGAGCTGCATTGGAAATGGAGTAGTCCGCTCTTGACCTGCGACACGCATATGGGATGCCAGTGTTGCAGGTGGTGGCTTAATCTCTTACACCACAACAGGCTCAGGTAGAGCCCTCTAGACAGGAATTAACACCTTCATAAAAGAGACCCGAGGAACCTTGTTCCATTTTCACCCGTGAAGATACAGCAAGAAGGCCTTATCTGTGAGGCAGAGAGCAGTCTTCAAACAGACTGGATCTGCAGGCTCCTTGAACTTGGAAATTTCAGCCTTTAGAATTGGGAGTAGTAATTTTTTGTTGTTTATTAAATAATCCATCTGAAATATGGTGCATGGAATAAAACAAATAGCGAAGAATGTATATTTCTTTCCAGCTATACTGGATATAATAATCCCAATATTGTGATATGGTATGTCACAAGTCTCAACAAATTCTAAATGATTAAATAATGTAAAATATAGTCTCTGAATACAGTAGATCTAAGCTACAAATAGGTTTAAAAATAAGAAAAATCTCTTTTGTAATTTAAGTATTTCTGTTATTATTAGCTTATTAATTAATGAAGATATTGAATGGATATTAGAAGATATTCTTAGGGCCAGTGCTGTGGTGTAATGCGTAAAGCCATCGCCTACAGGGATAGCATCTCATATGGGCACCTGTTCGAGTCCTGGCTGCTCCACTTCCGATCCAGCTGTCTGCTATGGCCTGGAAACGCAGTGGAAGATGGCCCAAGTCCTTGGGCTCCTGCACCCGTGTGGGAGACTTGGATGAATCTCCTAGCTCTTGGCTTCAGATCAGCATAGCTAAAGCCGTTGTGGCCATCTGGGAAGCAAACCAGTGAGTGGAAGACCACTGTCTTTTTCTCTCTCTGTGCCTCTGCCTCTCTGTAACTCTGCTTTCAAATAAATAAATCTTTTTTAAAAAATAGAATATATTCTTAATTAAATAAAAATTAAAGTATGACATTTTGAAATCCATGTGGAGAAATACAATGCCTTACTGAAAGGGAACTAGGGTAACTTGAGGAGTTATAGAAGAGAGAAAATACAAATTCAGTGATCTAAATTATGACCTCAATAAAATAGAATAACTGAGCAAATGACTCTAAAGAAATTACAAAGCAAGAATATAGTAACAATGTTAGGAAATTAAAGGAAAATAAAAAAAACAAATATTCAAAAAGATAATCAACTCAAAATTTTCTTATTGTAAAGTGTAATAATTAGTCTGTATTCTGGCTACACCAACCAATAGACAAAAACAAATCTCCACAATGCAAAAATGGCATATCCCTAAGATGTAAGATGTGTATAATCATACATGCAAAACAAATTACATTATTGTCAAATGTTAAGTTTTGGCAAAATTTGAAAAGGACAAAAATGTATAAATTCTTATAAAACATAACAAATCTGGCATAAGATCTAATAGGATATCTGAAAATTAATATAGATTAATTTCTTTAAATCTTAACCATAGTCCTCTAAAACAGTATCATTCCAGGCCAGTCTACTATCAATAATAAATGTTTCCATGCACCCAGGCAAGATTCAAATTCATTTTTATACAAATCCTTTCAGATAAGTTGAGCATAGTAGATTCATTTTAAGATGCACAATTACTTTGATATCAGTATTTGGCAAGGACATTACAAAATGGATATTTATGGGTCAATCTCTTTTATGAATAGACGTGAAACACAAAACATTAACAAGACAGATTCAGAGGTGCATAACGTAAAGAATGATAAACCACAAACAAGTTGTGTTTATCCCAGTAATTAAGGTTCCTTACTATAAGGGAATCAATCAAGGAACTACATTAACAAAATGAAGGAGGAAAAGTCATTTGATTCCCCTCAACAAAAACACGAAGAATCCACATTGAAATTCAACATCCACTCTGGGCAATAATGTTCCACAAAATACTGCTATTATCTCTCTAGTGATTAATAGATTCTACTGAGTCTCGAGATCTATTTACTGAAGCAAGACACACTGCAAGCATGATAAGTAAAGTGTCAGAAATGCTAGTATATCTGTGCAGGATGTAAATGCACATTTGGATGTCAGTGTGGACTTGCTGTCTCACAACTGAACTGTTCCCCCAGCAGACACAGTGGTTTAAGACTTTTGGTTTCTTGATCCCATTAGAGCGTCTCTTCTCAGGATCCAAAACATCCTTTAAGCCTTTATCACATGTTATTTTAAAATAGCATTTTCAGGTATTGTTAACACATTGCTTATATTTTTCTAATTTGTAAATTAAATTTCAGCTGCCCTCCTTCCCTCTTACCATTGTACACAAAACAAAACAAAACAAAACAAAACACAAAAACCAGTGGAGATTTTTAAGACTGTAGTGTAATGGAAGCAAAATAATGACAGGATTTGGAAAGTGAATGAGTTGTCTAGTTCCTAAATCACTTCATTTTAATTGTGGGCGATTCCTCAGAGATTTTCTAGCGAAACCATCTTATTTTATCGATGAGTAAATTGCAGTTAGGTGAGATTATCAAGCAAGAATAATTAAGACTGAGCATGAACAAGGACTTAGGGAATCTTGCTTCTTCTAATACTGTTTCCCCAATGCAACAGGCTGGTCCTCTGTTTCTTACTGAATTAGTATAAGAGGTGATTATAAAATAAATCACATCTAAAATCCCCAATGAGATGAGTGCAAATTAAAATACACGAAAACATTTTGAGACTTCTCCTATTTGCTCGGTATTTAATAATGTCCTAATAAATGATGTACAAAGTAATTTTGTTTGAGTGAAGAAATGGAAGGGTGTGTAGGATACTCTGGAAAGGTAAAGGGTAACTCAAGTTAGACACACATCATATAGGTTGTGTAGAGTGTATACGCATGGAGAGGAAAGGGATGTTTTAGGATTAAGGAAGGTATATATTCTTGCTTGACTGAAACCATAGTTTGACACATGATTACTCACCTCACAGCTAAAATGACAGCATCAACAAAAACTCAATTCCTGTTTTATGGAAATGTAATCTCTTTTACACATTCAAAATCCATTTCTTGCTAAAAATCAAGGGGAAGAGCACAATAAAATGCATTTAGGGATGAGGTAGAATGAACAGTTTAGAAAATATGAGGATTATTGAAGTTTGGAAGCGAGAATTGAATGCAGCTTTAAGGAATGAGGTTAGAGCATAGGTGGAGTCCCGATTGAGGGAGACTTCTGTGTTAGAGCTGAGGCTCTGAGCACACAGTGAGGATTTGTGCCCTGATCGTACGGGACTGGATATTACTAATAGAGTACAGTAGAAGTTGCATTTGGAAATCCTTGGCCAGAGAATTTGGTTTCTGGTTGAGACTTTTTTAGAAGTTGCTTTCTCTATTGTATGGTAACCAGCAACAGTGAAGTTGATCAATAATAGAAATTCCGTTACATAAAATTAAACATTTGCTGCTGTAGAGCCTTGATCTTGGGAGTGGCTACTGCCGTTGTGTAGTCTTCCTTGCATGGCAGTCTCACAGGTGTTTTAGGATTTGGGTCTATATACTAACCATAGATGGTGTTAATAATGGCTGAACCATCCATGAAATACTGGTCATAGTTGTGTGCCGCTTGCATCATGCTGCTAGGAAAAATGTGGGGCTATAGCAAGAGTGTGTCCATCAACTTCTTCAAAGGATTATTTCAGCAGCAGACAGCCACCACACATGGTCTCATATTTCCCTGAGCAGCTCACATCTGCTGGCTGACTATGATGGAGCTTAAGTGCCTGGACATTACCAATCGATTCTAACACACTGCAATGAGCTAGTTTTTCTGCAGAGATGCCTGTGGTGTTGGGTGAGGCTGTTTAACTTTTAGGAAAGCTCAGCTTCTTTCTTGGTGTATATTGCTTCCCTCTTCTTGACTCACAGGTACATTTCGGGGCTGGCAACGAGAACTCCACCAATGATGGCAGGTGGAGTAGTCGGACACAGCAGCATGTGGTGGTCTGGTAGGATTTTTTGACACTTTCTTTTTCTGTTCTTTGATTAACTTTACCATTCTTAATTTACCAAGATCATTTCACAATATGATCTTAGTGAAATTACAGTGTAAGCAATAATAAAAGCATTAACATCATGACAGTGTCTGAGTAAAAACACACTGTGAAAAAATAAATTTTTAGTTAAAGAGATTTTATGATATGAATATTGGACTGAAAGAAAAAATATGAGATCATTTCAGAGTTTTGGAATACATTTAATGCCAGAATTAAATGTAAAAGATGACCATATACACAGAAGTCTTAGCACATCTGAACAGCAACAGTTTAACAAATAATGATAAACACACTTTAAATTATATTGTAAGATTTAAAGCACAACAATATTTATTTTAAGTAAATTTTACTTTTACCTCACAAATATAAAACTCTTTCAGATACTTAATGTTATATATAACTGAACAAACACGCATTCATAGATATTATAATATCAAAATCTAAAACAAATTCTTTCAAAATGGGGCAAACCAGCCAATCTTAGAGAAATAAACCAACTTCAGTGATGAGAGAGGATGTTTAATATACTTGAACAACCACATGCCCATATAAGCAATTTCTAGTTTACCTACAAAAGAGATAGTAAGTTAACCTTTAGTGTGACAATTGAAATACCAGGTAGCTATATCCATGAAAAGATATCATTTCAATATTTCAAGCATATAAATTCAACCACAGTTATACATTTCCAAAAGATACTTTTGGAAAAAAAGTTCAGAATTTCATAAAAACAGGGATTATCTGTAATGTACAAAAATCCTTTCAGCCAGACCCTGACACTTCATGTTTATGAATCATCTTTCCAAATACTCCAGAAAGATAATATTTCATGTGCAACTGACGTGAGAAATCCACCTTGAATGCAGTGACTGTGACTAGCAAGATGATATCACAAACATCATTAACAAGTCTCTTACTATGTGGGGAATGTTGAAAGTACTCCTTGCAGAGGAGTGAATGTAAGCGTGGAGAGTTTGTGAGAAATGTGTCCTGAGTGGTAAGAGGATAAGTAGATTATGGATAGATAATATAGAGATTTTTAAATACATACATAGATAGATACATAGATAGATTATAGATACATAGTCTTCCTGGAAGCTGAAGAAATCAAGAATTCATGAATCCATGCTAGATCCTGACTATTGCCTATGCCTATTGTATTTCTACCCATGTTTCTTCTCTTAATCATTCCAATAGCTTTTAATATAACTGCACCTATGAACTACATCAAATCTGCCCTCTTAGAATTAATATTCCATTAGCAGGGCTGGTGCTATGGCACAGCGGGTTAAATCCCTGGCCTGAAGCACCGGCATCCCATATGGGTGCCGGTTCTATTCCTGGCTGCTTCTCTTCCAATCCAGCTCTCTGATAGAGCCTGAGAAAGCAGTGGAGGATGGCCCAAGTCCTTGGGCCCCTGCACCCACATGGGAGACCCCAAAGAAGCTCCTGGCTCCTGGCTTTGGATTGACACAGCTCCAGCCGTTACGGCCATCTGGGGAGTGAACCAGCAGGTTGAAGACCTCTCTCTCTATCTCTACCTCTCTCTGTAATTCTGACTTTCAAATAAATAAAATAAAATCTTTTTAAAAAATACTGCATTGGCATGGAAAAATAAAGTGTCAGATGGTAAAAAAAAATTAAAAAATAAAACAGTCATGCCCCATAAAATTTTTCAAGGACTGCTCCAGTAGCCTACTCTTTCAATGCCAGAGTGCTTAGTGTAGCCTGTAAATTTCCATGCATGTAGTGTTGTGGAAATCTCCACCCCATCTATTTATTGTACTTGTCTCCTTGCCCACTGCTTCATCAAGAAGACCTTCCTCTACTCCTCAGTGCTGTAACACTCTACACCATCTTCTGAGTTTATTGATTTAGTCATCTCACTATCTCAGCAAAACCCTTTTTAAAAGATTCATTTATTGAATTTGAGAAGCTGAGTTACAGAAAGACAGAGAGATGTCCTTCATCTGCTGGTTCCCTCCCCAAATGGCCACAATGGCCTGATCTGATGCCAGGAGCCAGGAGCTTCTTTCAGGTCTCCCACG
The DNA here is from genome assembly GCF_964237555.1 of Oryctolagus cuniculus. Lineage (NCBI taxonomy): Eukaryota > Metazoa > Chordata > Mammalia > Lagomorpha > Leporidae > Oryctolagus > Oryctolagus cuniculus. Next base: position 162,148,714 of record NC_091437.1, on the reverse strand, counting down.
TGGGTGCAGCGGTCCAAGCACTTGGGCATCTTCCACTGCTTTCCCAAGCCATTAGGAAAGAGCTGGATTGGAAGAGGAGCAGCTGGGTCACAAACCAGCGCCCATATTCAACACTGGTGCCACACTCAGAGGCTTAACCTGCTATGCCACAGCACCGGGCCCCTCAGCAAAACTCTTAAACATGAGCCCTTCCACAACATCTGCAGACCAGATCAGATTCCTCATATACTCTGTAACTCTCTATCAGATTTTACAACTGTAACACACCATTTATTATTTCAAAGCTTATATTACATGGCTAATAACAGATTCTACCAATAAATTGTAGGCTCAGACATAAACTGTAGGTCAGACATATTTCCTTTTTTGATTCTACATCAAACATATCAAATTTCAGTATACAACTGGGTGAGCTGTGTAAATGAATAAATAAGCAGAAATGATGAATCTCTATTGGATAGTCATTGGATCAAATACAATCCTGGTTAATGTGAGTTCTCGGGCTGATCTAATTATGAAATTTATGTTCTCAGGAATAAAACTTAGGTGGTCTCTTTTGAAAATGAATACATACAAACAGCATGGAAAGCAATTCTTTTTTTTTTTTTTTTTTTTTGACAGGCAGAGTGGACAGTGAGAGAGAGAGACAGAGAGAAAGGTCTTCCTTTGCCGTTGGTTCATCCCCCAATGGCCGCTGCGGCCAGCGCACCACGCTGATCCGAAGCCAGGAGCCAGGTGCTTTTCCTGGTCTGCCATGGGGTGCAGGGCCCAAGCACTTGGGCCATCCTCCACTGCCTTCCCGGGTCACAGCAGAGAGCTGGACTGGAAGAGGAGCAACCGGGACAGAATCTGGTGCCCCAACCGGAACTAGAACCTGGTGCGCCTGCGCCTCAGGTGGAGGATTAGCCTTGTGAGCCGCAGCACCAGCCTGGAAAGGAATTCTTAACCCAAGGAGCAAACCAGAGAAAGGAACATGCACAATCCCACAGTAGACCATATTCACTCTTTGAATTGTGGTTCATAAACATTTTCTTGATAAAAGACAGAAAGCAAAACAAGGCTGATTTATAAGTTTGGAAGAACATTTGTGCCCCCTTAATCCTGCCAGAACAATAGGTGTAGGCATTTCAACACATCAAAATACAATCCAAATGTAACAGTCCCAAGAAGATGAGTGTAGGATTTGAGCCATGCTAACATAATCATCTACCTCCTACCTTTCCCTTCCTACAGGAAGAAAAAAATACATTGCAAAACACCTCTCAAGGCTATTAGCTACAATTTGATAAATGGTATCTAGAAAAAAATGAGTCTTGCTATAACTTAAGAGCAATAGTTTAAAAATCCATAAAAGATTATATTCATCTTTATTTTCTCCAAGTAAGAGAAAAAGTTTTTAACTAGATAATTGATGTTTAGAAGGCTTTAGGATGATAATGAGGCATTTGAACAAAGTTTCTTCAAATTACACTAATTATAATGTCCCATTTAATCCTCCTAAGTATCCAATAAAATAGGTGTCATTCTGTTCCCAGTCTATGTAGGCTTAAAATAAAAACTTACCCATCGTCATTTACTTAACAGGTTTATCAGGATTCAAAACAAGAGCTCACACTCTTTGCCACTACTACAAGTAAAATCTACAGATATCCATTGTTATAAATCAAGCATGTTACACAAGTAAACAGAGTAGCAGGGGCTTTAAACAAAGTGAGGAGTGGGAGAGGCAGATTTGGACCCTAAACAATGGGGCTGAATTGCCTGAAATTGAAGTACAAAGACTCCACTTCTAGGAATCCCACTGTGTGAAAAGCCCATCTATATTACATTGTTCAAGGACCCTATTTGTATTACATATAGTTTTTTATTATATATTATATAAAGTTATTTTATGTATTATTACACCAGAGCACTAGCAATTTTGTTATAATTTGAGAGATCACATGGACATTTGGAGACCATGAGATGTGGATTTATCATTAGAAAAGTGTCGCTCCCCCTCTTCGTGGAGGAGCAACACAGGACCCTGCGCTGTTCTTTCGTCTGCTTGGCCCTCCCCGGGTTTGCTGCTGGTTCTTCCCGGGTTGGCTACTATCCCTTCCACCTCCGTGGAAGGGCAGTTCCCCCTGGCCACATTCCCCACTTCCGCAGGGGAGCGGCACACCGCCGGCCGGCTCTTCTCGGGGGCTGCACGGGTTCCCTTAGATGTTCCCCATAGATGTTCCTGGTGCATGCCGTCTCTCTCCTCCTTTATAGTCCTCCTCCGCCAATCCCAACTCGGCTGCCCACACGCCGAGTACGCTGCTCTCCAATCAGGAGCAAGTCCTACAGTTAATTGGTTGAACTGGAGGCAGCTGTGTAGAAGCTGTTTACTTCTCTCCCAGCGCCATATTGTGGGAGAGCAGATGCATAGAATAAGTCTTAATTCCAGTAACTCAGTCTAGTCCGGTTGCTCCCCACAGATCCCCCTTTCTTTTTATTTTTTGGCGTTGATACGCGCCTGTTTTCGGTGTCCCGCGGCACACACTCTGCTCTACTTGCTAGAGTTGCCACAGGCTCTTACAAGTCCTATCAATCAGGCAAACCGAATCCTGGTCCTCTCTTCGCCATGTTGTGAGGAGGTTTTTAGGCGCTGATGCGTGCCTGTGTTCGGTGCCCTGCAGCGCATGCTCTGGTCGAGCCTGCAGGGGCTTACAAGCCCTATCAGGCAAACCGAATCCAAGCCTTCTCATTGCCTTTTTGTGGGGAGGCCTTACTGATGTTAATTCGTGCCTGTCTTCGGTGACCTGCGGCGCATAAGCTGCTAGCCGCCGCAGGTGCTCATCGTGCTCATCGCCTCACTTAATCAGGCAGACCGAATCCAAGCTCTCACATTGCAGTGTTGTAGGGAGGTCTTTCTATTTCTCTATTTCTCTATCTCCGGGCATTCCTATTTCTCCCATTTTACTTCTATCTTCCAGCATTCCTATTTCTCTCACTTTGCTTCTAAACTTCTATTTCTCTTATCCCGGCAGCTTCCCGGTGCCCGCCCCGAGGCTACTTCTCGGCAGCTTTCTGGCTCTAAGCCGCTTCAGCCCGCATCTCTCTCATCTGCGCGGCTCGGCTTTGCGCGGCTTGGCTTCGTGCGCTCTGCGGTCTCCACGCCCTTCGCGTCTGCACCACGGCCTCGCGCCAGCCCCGTTCCCTATCTATTCACGCCCCGTGCTCTCTCTGCACGCAGCGGCCTCCACGGGAGTCACACAGCGTAGCTTACGTGTCCGCCACTAGCATTCAATCTAAGTTCCCCGGGCTAGCCTGGCGAATTCAACCCAGCATACGTCTCCGCCCCATGATTTGGCTTCCCGTCCTTTGCTCCCCGGGCTAATCAGACGGATCCCAATCTGGCTTACGTTTCAGCTTCTGGTTTCAACTTTTCGCCCCCTATTCCCGGGCTAACTTGAGAATCCCAAAGTGGCTTTCGTATCCGCCTTGGCCTGCCCCCCGCGGCTTCAATTTCCCTAACATTTTTCTCTACCCGGTATGTTTCCCCAAGCTTTCCTCCAACAATACTCCTCCCTCATTTCTCCTGGCCTCTCCCCACAGTCCGCATCTGAGTCTGTTTGTTCTAGCTTTCACTTTCGCTTTCAACTTTAGAGATTTCTCCCAGCTTCCCCCCGTAGTCCGTATCCGAGTCTATGCCTAGGCTTTCAATAGCTTCTTCCGGCACCTTTTTCGTCCGGCTTTTCCCTAGGCTGTTTGCTAGTCTCTCTCTCCGGTATTTTCCCAGTTCTTCCCGTTTCTTCCCTCCTAAGTTTGCTATCCGTCCTAGGTTTCCTATCCGAGCTAGGTTTCCTATCCGAGTCATTTCTTCCCTCCTAAGTTTCCTTATCCGCCCTAGGTTTCCTATCCGAGTCACGGCACCATTATGTCGCTCCCCCTCTTCATGGAGGAACGATACTAAGCCCTGCCTAGGCTTCATATCCGAGTCACGGCACCATTATGTCGCTCCCCCTCTTCGTGGAGGAGCAACACAGGACCCTGCGCTGTTCTTTCGTCTGCTTGGCCCTCCCCGGGTTTGCTGCTGGTTCTTCCCGGGTTGGCTACTATCCCTTCCACCTCCGTGGAAGGGCAGTTCCCCCTGGCCACATTCCCCACTTCCGCAGGGGAGCGGCACACCGCCGGCCGGCTCTTCTCGGGGGCTGCACGGGTTCCCTTAGATGTTCCCCATAGATGTTCCTGGTGCATGCCGTCTCTCTCCTCCTTTATAGTCCTCCTCCACCAATCCCAACTCGGCTGCCCACACGCCGAGTACGCTGCTCTCCAATCAGGAGCAAGTCCTACAGTTAATTGGTTGAACTGGAGGCAGCTGTGCGGAAGCTGTTTACTTCTCTCCCAGCGCCATATTGTGGGAGAGCAGATGCATAGAATAAGTCTTAATTCCAGTAACTCAGTCTAGTCCGGTTGCTCCCCACAGAAAAGGACATGAGGGAGCTTGGAGAGGCTGTTTTAGATGTAGTGAGGGATGAGATCATGAGACATCCGCTCAAGTAGCAGGTGAAAAACTTCACATGGACTTGAAAAAAAAGTTAGTCTATCAAGATCACTTGCTGAGAACCTCTTGGAGACAATAGGATTCAAAATTCTCCTTGATTTTCTGTTAGCATTTCTTTCCCTGTTCTGAGAATTCATAGATAGAAATTCATTTATGGTGAGGCATTATGGCAAACAGTATTTACACCTGCCAAGAGATTGAATTTATGAGAAAAATAGTGGGCAATCCTTATAGCAGTGCTGATGATCCTCTGAAAACTAACCAATCAACTGGTAATTTTAATATCCAAATTAAAAATTCTCATGTCTTTTGTCTCTGTTTATTTCTATGTATAATTTATTAAATTTATGATGCTTTTTATGATTCATTTATTTATTTGAAAGGATTATAGAGAGAAAGACAGACAGAGAGAAATCTTCCTTACACTGGTTCACTCCCCAAATAGCTGCAATGGCCAGGGCTGGGGCAGGCTGAAGGCAGAAGCCAGGAATTTCATCCTGTCTTCCTCAAGGGTGGCAGGGGACTAAGCATTTGGGCCACCTTATACTGTTTTTCCAGGCACAGTAGCAGGGAGCAAGATAGGAAGTGGAGCAGCCAGGATTAGAACCAGTACCCTTATGTGATGCAGACAGCATCTTAACCCACTATGCCACAATGACAGCCCCTCAATTTATGATATATTACCAAGCATTATCATACTATGATGTATGAATTCACTAATTATTACCCTCATTCATCTATTAAATAGAACATTGTTTACAATATTGTTGATATTGTGCATGCTCTCTTAGATACAAAAATGAGTGGCTAGATGTCTTATTACATGAAGCTTTGGCTCCTGTTGCTCTTTGTTTTGAGATTTATTTCTTGTCTTTTTTCTATAGTAAATTACCTAGGTTTTTTTTTTGTTTGTTTGTTTGTTTGTTTGTTTTTGTAGGAGTAAACCCAAGTATCATTACTTGCTTATGTGACTGGGTCTTTCTTATGCGGTATAAATTCTAGGACTACTATTCAAAAACCAAGTGGCTATAAATAAATTTCACTTGTCTGAAGTATAAAAAGGAATGAATGAATGAGACAGCACGTACTGTTTAGGTAGTTAATTGCCTGTTATATGCTATATGAACAAACTGATAACAAAGCACATTGAGGTAAGCAAAATTAACACCAAGGAAAGAGCAAGTACATCAAAATCAAAGGGCTTGGGAAAGCCTCTCAGGGGAGGAGATTAGGTTGACCATGAGAAAACATGAAAACTTAGGAATCGATTGTTGAAATAAGAGTGAAAAATATATAAGCAGAGAAAGAGTTTTAAAATACTTTTCTTGCTAACATATTTAGTAAACCAGACTTCAGTAATTTTAAATCTGTATTTCTAAGCAATTCATATGAACCACCAGTGAATTAACTAACCCTAGGTTAAATGAAGGGTAGCTCCATTAATTGAGAATGTTAACTCTATTCCTGATAGAGCATATGTATACTGAACTTAGATAGAAACATGACAGATAAAAATGTGGAAGATAAAAAATGATAGGTAGATAGATAGATAAATGAACAATAACACACAGAAAAATTTTTAATACATATATAAATTTTACCTTTAGGAGATAGAAATTCATAAAAGCTAAGGTAGTTGACTAGATTCCTAGACGGTACATGACCTCATGAAGGCTTTTGTTACTTAAAATAAATTTCACTAGAAATATACTTATCTAAATATTGTAGTAAATTTTAAATTCTAATTTGAACTCACACTGAAGAGTACATTTTATCAATTGTCAAAGTTAATAGCTTGTAAAATACATAATTTTTATTATGATCTCAATTCTTTATCTGCATCATAATACTGTATTCATTAATCTTAGAATGTTTTTAAACCTGCTAAAACAGTCAATACAGACTAACATTCACTGAGTATGGTTATTTGAGCTTTCTATAAAAGATATGCAAATAGCACACACCTACATTAACTCTCATGTATTATGGACTCAGATCAAAAAAGAAGGAATGGGGGAAGACATTCTTATTAGCCTATTTCAATGCAATTTGTGAAAAATATATAAACAAAGAAAGAGTTTTAAAATATTTTTCTTGCTAACATATTTAGTAAACCAGACTTCAATAATTTTAAATCTGTATTTCTAAGCAATTCATGTGAACCACCAGTGAATTAGCTAACTCTAGGTTAAATGAAAGGAGCTCCATTAAAGGGCCTAAGTCTACATACTTTTATGCATGTCTCTGGCACTTTGGACTCTGAGACGAAATAAATTAACACTCATTGAGACTGACAAGATTAATGGGAAAAAATAGAAAAATATGGTATTTATAACAATACTAAGTCCTTATAATGAACTACAAACTCAAAATGCAAAAACCCAAATTTTTAAGATATTAAGATGAATGATTTTGTTTTTTTATCTTGAAATTTTTATTTAAGGAACAGAATTTCATATATTTCATATATACGGATTTGGTAACATAGTGATACTTTCCACCCTACCCTCCCTCCTATCCATGCTCCCATACATCCTCTTCCTTCCTCTCTTATTCCTTCTCTTATTTTGATAATGATCTACTCTCAGTTTACTTTATACTCATAGGATTAAGCCCACACTAAGTAAAGAGTTCAATAAATAGTGAGAAGAAGAAGAAAAAGAAAAAAAATTCATCCTTAATAATAGACACAAGGGCTATAAACAATCATTGGATATCAAAATGTCAATTTCAGTCCTATACATTACATTTTTGGTACACCATTAGTTACCAAGTTCAGAGAAAACATATAGTATTTGTCTTTTTGGGGACTGGCTTATAACGGCTTCCATTTTCATCTATTTCATTGCAAAAGAAAGAATTTTGTTCTTTTCTGTGGCTGAGTAGTATTCCATACTAAAGATATACCATACTTTCTTAAGCTGCTAATTAGCTAATGGGCATATGAGTTGATTTCATATCATAGCTATTGTAAATTGAGCTGCAATGAACATGAATATAAACAGAACTCTTTTATATGCTGATATTATTTCCCTTTGGGAAATTCCCAGGTGTGGGATTACTGGGTCATATGGTAGATCTATTTTCCACTTTCTGAGTACCTCCATATGTTTTCCACATGGCTGCACTAAGTTTACAATCCCACCAATAGTGGATTAGAGTACCTTTTCCCCCACAACCTCACCAGAATTTGTTGTTTGTTGATCCTACTGATGAAAGTAGGATGTTGAAGTCCCTCATTACTATTGTATTAGAGTCTATGTATCCCTTTAGATATTAACATTTGGTTTATTTTTTTTTTTTCACAAGAAACCGTTTGTTTAACAAATACAGATTTCATAAGTACATCTTTAGGGATATAGTGATTCTTCCTTTAATAACTGCCCCCCACCCCCAATCCCACCTCACCTCCTTATCCCTCTCCCATTCCCAGTCCCATTTTCCATTAAGAAACAAACAAAATAGAAATTAGAAAAAAAAAAAAAAAACAAAAAAAAAAAACTTGTTCCTCTATAGTCAAGACAAGGGCTGTTCAAGTCATTGCTTCCCAAAGTGTCAATTTCACTTCTACAGATTTCCTCTTAGGTGTGCTATTAGTTCTTATAGATCAGGATGACCATATGGTATTTGTCTATTTGAGACTGAATTATCTCACTAACTATGATGCTTTCCAGATTCATCCACTTTGTTGCAAAGGACTAGATTTCATTTTTTTTTTTTTTTTACTCCTGGGTAGTATTCCATAGAGTACATATGCCCTAATTTCTTTATCCAGTCTTCAGCTGGTGGGCATTTAGGTTGATTCCAGATCTTAGTTATTGTAAATTGAGCTGCAATAAATATGGGAGTACAGGTATGTCTTTTATATGTTGATTTAATTTTCCTTGTGTAAGTTCCTAGGAGTGGGATGGTTGGGTCATATAGCAGGTATATTTTCAGATTTCTGAGTTATCCCCAAACTGATTTCCATAGTGGTTTAACCAGTTTACATTCCCACTAACAGTGGATAAGGGTACCTTTTGGCCCACAACCTCACCGGAAATTGTTGTTTGTTGATTTCTGTATGAAAGGCATTTTAACTGGGGTGAGGCAAAACCTCATTGTGTTTTTGATTTGCATTTCCCTGATGACTAGTGATCATGAACATTTTTTCATGTGTCTGTTGGCCATTTAAATTTCCTCTTTTTAAAAATATCTGTTTAAGTCTTTTGCCCATTTCTTCACTGGGTTGTTTGTTTTGTTGTGGAGTTTCTTGATGTCTTTATATATTCTAGTTATTAATCCTTTATCAGTTGCATTGTTTGCAAATAATTTCTCTCATTCTATCAGTTGCCTTTTCACTTTCCTTAGTGTTTCTTTTGCAGTACAGAAGCTTCTCAATTTGATGTAATCCCATGTGTTGATTTTGGCTTTGATTGCCTGTGTCACTAGGGTTTTTTCAGGAATTCTGCCTGTGCCAATATCTTGCAGGGTTTCCCCAATGTTCTCTCGTAATTTGATGGCATCAGGTCATAGATTTAGGTCTTTAATCCGTTTTGAATGGTCCAAGAAGACACATGATATGATTTTCATTTTTTTGAATTTGCTGAGACTTGCTTTATGGCCTATCGTGTGGTCAATCCTAGAGAAGGTTCCTTGCATGCTGAGCAGAATGTGCATTCTGCAATTGTTGGATGAAAAGTTCTGTAGATATTTGTTAGGTCCATTTGGTCTATGCTGTTGATTAACTACTCTTTCCTTGCTGATTTTCTGTCTGGTTGATCTGTCCATTGCTGAAAGTGGGGTATTGAAATCCCCCGTTACTACTGTATTTGAGTCTAGGCATCCCTTTAGATCTGTTAACATTTTTTTAAATGGCCAGGTGCCCTGTAATTAGTTGCATATACATTTATTATATTTACCTCTTCCTGGGCCAGCGCTGTGGCTCAATAGGCTAATCCTCCTCCTGCGGCACCGGCACACAGGGTTCTAGTCCTGGTCAGGGCGCTGGATTCTGTCCCGGTTGCTTCTCTTCCAGTCCAGCTCTCTGCTGTGGCCCGGGAGTGCAGTGGAGGATGGCCCAGGTCCTTGGGCCTTGCACCCACATGGGAGACCAGGAGAAGCACCTGGCTCCTGGCTTCAGATCAGTGTGGTGTACCGGCCGCAGCGCGCTGGCCACAGCAGCCACTGGGGGGTGAACCAACAGAAAAATGGAAGACCTTTCTCTGTCTCTCTCTCTCTCTCACTGTCCACTCTGCATGTCAAAAAAAAAAAAAAAGTTACCTCTTCCTGTTGAATTGATCCCGTAATCATTACATAGTGTCCATCTTTGTTTTATTTAAAAGTTTTTGTGTTATGTCTATTTCATCTGATGTTAGGATGGCTACACAAGTTGTTATGGGATTTCTTTCTCCATTCTTTCACTTTCAGTCTGCGTGCTTCTTTGAAGGTGAAATGTGTTGCTTGTAGTCAGCAAATAGATGGGTTTTTTTCTTTTTAATCCATTCAATCTGCGTCTTTTAACTGGAGATTTAAGGCCATTTACATTCAAGATGACTATTAAGTAATGACTTTGCCCTGCCGTTTTTCCGTAAATATTCCTATTTTTTTACATTGAGTTTCCTTTTTAATTTTATTGGGAGCTTTCTTTCCTTACCGTCTTTGTAATGATGACCATATTTCTCTGCTTCTGTGTCCAGGAAATCCATAAGCATCTTCTCTAGGGCTGGATGAGTGGTGAAATATTCTTTCGGTTTCTGTTTGTCATGGAAGGTCTTTATTTCATCTTTGTTCATAAATAATCTTTGCAATGTATAGTAGTCTGGGTTGACTTTTTTTTTTCTCTCTCTTAAGAATTGGACTATATCTTGCCATCCTGTGCTAGCCTGTAAGGTTTCTGATGAGGTGTCCACTATGAGTAATTGGAGATCCTCTGAAAGTAATCTGGCATTTCTCTTGTGCACAATTTAGAATCTTTCATTTTTGTTTAACTGTGGAGAGTTTGACTACAATGTGTTGTGGTGAAAATCTTTTCTGATCATTTCTATTAGGAGTTCTATGTGTTCCCTGTGCTTGGACACCCCTTTCTTTCTCCAAATTGGGGAAATTTTCTGTTATTATTTTACTAGAAAGGCCTTCTAATGCTTTCTCTCTTTCCACACCTTCAGGAACTCCTATAACCCATATATTGTCCATTTGATAGTATCCTGTTGTTTCCCAACTGTGTTTTTCAGTTTTCTAATTTCTTCTTGTATTTGGTCTGACTGTATAATTTCCTGTGCTTTGTCTTCTAAGTTGGATATTCTTTCCTCTGCTTCACTGATTCTGTTGTAAGGCTCTCCACTGTATTTTTTATATATCCTATTGAATTCTTTATTTCTAATATTTCATTTTAATTTCTCTTCAAGATCTCAATTTTGTGAGAGAAATTTTATTTCATTAATTTGTGCATTTGCTTCTGATTATTTCTAAGTACTTCTAAGTATTTCTGATTACTTCTAAGTAATCCTATGATCAATTTTTTGAATTCCATTTCTGGATTTTCTTCTATCTTATTATCTTGACAATCTATTATTGAGGTGTTGTTTTCTTTTGGGGGTGTCATGTTGTCTTCCTTGTTCTTGTTTCTTGGATTGATGTATTTTTATTCATCATTTGTGGGGATATCTGTGGATTTCTTTGGTTTTTCTCTGTGGCTGAGTTTATCTTTGGACTATGCCTGATTGGATTAGTAGAGTGTCTGCTTAACTAGCAGCATGTGGTGTGAGTGGCCAGGGAGCTCTTTTTAATGCTCCAGGGTGAAGGGCGTTTCTGGGGTGACACACCCAGGTTTGATGTGGTCACTCTCTCTCTCTCTCTCTCTCTCTCTCTGTCATCAGAGGGGAAGTTTGTTCTCATCTGTTGTGTAGACTCAGCAGAGCTCTTCTCTTCAAGGGACACCTCTGCCTGTGAGCTAGCTTCTAATCCACTCTCTTTTCAAACCTTCAGGAACTCCAACAATCTCTATGTTGTGTCATTTCATTTGATAGTATCCCGTGAATCTCCAGCACTGTTTTTTTTTAAAGATTTTATTTATTTATTTAAGAGGTAGAGTTACAGACAGTGAGAGGGAGAGACAGAGAGAAAGGTCTTCCTTTCGTTGGTTCACTCCCTAGATGACCACAATGGTTGGAGCTGTGCTGATCCAAAGCCAGGAGCCAGGAGCTTCTTCCGGGTCTCCCATGCGGGTGCAGGGGCACAAGGACTTGGGCCATCTTCCACTGATTTCCCAGGCCATAGCAGAGAGCTGGATTGGAAGAGGAGCAGCCAGACTAGAATCGGCACCCATATGGGATGCTGGCACCAGAGCCAGAGGATCAACCTACTGCGCCACGGCACCAACCCCCTAGCACTGTTTTTAAGTTTTAATTTCTCCTCCTCCTCCCCCTCCTCCTCCTCCTTGGTCTGAATTAGAAATTTCCAAAGATTTGTCTTCTAGTTTAGTTTGGATATTCTTTCTCCTGCATCACTAAATCTTGTTAGGGCTTTCCACTGTATTTTTTATTTGACATATTGAATTCTTCATTTCTAATATTTCAGTTTGACTTGTCTTCAAAATATCCAACTCATGGAAAACATTTTATCCCATGTCATTAGTAGATTTCTTTAACTCATGAATTTGCTTCTCATTGCTTCTGAGTAACCCTATGATTAATGCTTTGAATTCATTTTCAGGTATTTTATCAATCTTCATCTTCACATTCTAATATTGAAATATTGTCATGTTACTTTAGGAGAGTCATGTTGTTTTCCTTATTATTGTTTCTTGACTTTCCACATTTATTTTTTAGGCATTTGTGTAAATATGTGTTGGTTTTTCTCCTCTGATGGCTCTTATCTTTGAACTATGCCTCTATGGCTTATGGGCAGTCTCTTGTTTCAATGAATACCCAGAAGCATATGCTGGGTGTGTCCAGGAAGCTCTGCTCAGTGTTCCAGGGTGGGGTGAGTATCCAGTGTGACATCCAAGTTGGGCATGATAGACCTTCTCTATTTTCAGCAGTGGAGAGGTCACCTCCTCTCTTCCCAGGTCAGCAATGCACTGATCTAGCACACATGGGTGCTGTACTCACCCAGCTGCCACATGAACTGTGCAAAGATCTATGCAGTATGCTTTTGAGTATGGATCCTGCTACAGTGACCCATCCCAGGCAATCAGGGACTTTTGTGCCTCTTGTGCCACACACAGTGGTTGCCCAAAGACTCAACTACACCCTGCATCATATCATGTAGTCACAGATTTCTCACAGTCTCAGCACACAAGGCTCTCACAGTCATGGGGTGCAGAGGATTCATTCTGTCCCACTAGCCTGTCCTGTCCACGGAGAGGCAGAGACAACATTAGAGCCAGCTGACTGTGGGTGCTGCACTCTGGCAGTTGGATAAGTTGTGAGGCTGGGAGCACCCCATAGTCCTACATGGATACAGAGTGCCCCTCCCCAGTCAATCCTCCCACCCAGACTCATAGTCAGTGGGGAATATGGATTTTCCCTCTCTGGTAAAATCCCTGGATCACATGTGTGATCAAAAACTCCACAGCAGCTGCTGGTGTAAAAATGCTACCTTCTCCCCAACTAGTTCCTGGGAGTGCATGGGAACTGCTGTAGCTGCTACTGATGTCAAGATGGTGCCATCTCCCAGCCAGCTGCCCTGCACTATTGTAGGGGAGTGGGTAGAGAGAAACATATCCCTCCTTCAGTAGTTAAGTTCCCCCTTAGGGCTGCAAGCCAGAATCAAAGACCGTGTAGTCTCCTAGTGTGTTCTTCAGGCAATGTCACCAGTGCCATGGGCTACTGCAGGCTTTTCTCACCTTTCTTTCCAAAGCGTGTGCTTCCTTCGGCTCTTGGCTGCAGGGATTGTGTGTTGTATCCACTTTTGCTTTTGCCTACCCTCAGCTTCCAAGCTGATCCACAGTGTCCCTCTTCCTTCTATAGAATTTCCACTGCATATGTCTCCAGACTCCCCCACGAATGCAATTCCTCCACTTTTTGTTACTATTTTTCTTTAGTCTAAAGCAGGACATCCATCCCCTCTTCTGCCATCTTGGAATCCTGAGATGAGCATTTTGAAGAAAAAATGCAAATAAAACATTGTTGCTAGCCAAAAATAGAAAGTACCATAACAAAAAAGATTCACTAGTATTTTGTCAGAATAATTCTAGAGGATGATCTGAAAGTCATAAAAAATGGATCAGGAAATTACTGTAGGGACACAAACTGACACTTTATTGACCTTACAAATCATATTAACCTTATATAATATTTTCCATCAGGATTTAACCTTATATAATATTCTCCATCAGGAGATCTGCTATAGTCATTGTATTTCAAAAGAAAATTGTTTTATTTTTATTCATAGGTATTCTCATGTAATAATTTGATTCTTTTGAGGGAAAATAGTTGAATAAAAATGCAAAGGAGAAATTATATTTTTATTCACTGATTAAGTCAATTGAAAATGATCAAGATCCCAAGTTAAAATGTGACCCTTGCTTGTGACTCACAGTTCTGTAAAGTTAAAACTGGAATTTGATGCCATTTGTAGGCGTTAAATGTGAAATTATAAACTTCACTTCACTCTGTGATTTGTTGAATTCATTTGATTCTCCCTTTTAATTTTATTTGTAATAGCTCCAACCACAATAACTCAGATATCCGTTAACAGTAGAGTACTAAAATAACCATGCTATATAGAAATAATATGTTTATGTATTTTATTGAAGTCAATTAGCAGCTTATTGGCTGAGCACAGATATTATGTGGATTCTTGTCTATCTTAAGTTGCAAATAATTGGCTTTCCAAATCTTATCCAAATTTCAATACACTTTATTGTGAATACAAGGCTGAGTGTCACTAAAACAAAGGAACACAATGCATTCTCTATGATGATTCTTTTTTTTTTCTCTCTCAAAGAATACTTCATCATTTTCTGCATTACAGCCTTTAAGATCTGCCACCCTATATGTGGCTTATTAGATTTTAGTCCAGTCAGAGGATTAAAAGGAATCAATCCTACTCTCTATAGGAGAAGATTTAAGCACTTTACATTCAGCTTTCCTGCAATTCTTAGGTCTTACTTTTATATTTAAAAACATAGGGGCCAGTGCTTTGGTATAGCAGGTAAATCTGCCACCTGCAGTGCCAGCATCCCATATGGGTGCTGGTTGGAGTCCTGGCTGCTCCACTTCCGATCCAGCTCTCTGCTATGGCCTTGGAAAGCAGCAGAAGATGGCCCATAATGGTTTTCATAGGAAGGGGACTTGTCACCTCTGTGAGTTTGCATTCAAAGATCTGATTGCTCTGAGGCTGTAAGTTTCAACAAGCACGGCTGTTGGGAAGATCAGATGGACACACAGGAGAGGAAAGCAGTAATAACCAGAAGCCAGTTGGCATTTCTGTCTTTCTATTGCTATCCTGATCTTTACAATCTTTGAAAATTAATTCTATTTGTTTAGACTCTTCTTTCCAAAACACCACTATATTCTTCTTTTGGCTACTTCTAAAAGAGGTGTTTAAGTCTGTTACAGAAAAGTCATGGGCAAGTGTATATCACACAAGGTAGCCCAAAGTAGACTCACTTACCTCAGCTTTCCTCGGCTAACACTCCGCAGGACACTTAGTTTTTCTTGAAAAAAGAAGCTTTCCCTCTGTGTTCATCCCCTCTCTGTTCTTGATCCTATTATCCATTCACTGTGAAGTAGGAAGAGGATAACTCTTATAGTTCAAGATGAAATATAGTATTACGAGATGAGGTGATGTCACTTCCTGGTAACTATCCTGCTTTTATCTTTCTGTCTTGTAAAACCTTCTCATGTTTGTGTACAGCAGCTAATATCCATGTATCTGTTGTTACAAAATGGGCCCATAGGATGCAGGGCAGAAGATAGCTAAAAGAGAATATGTTCTAATAGAATTCTTAGTTATATCAAGTATAGGTCCAAAGGATTCTATCACTCTATAATTTAAGGGAATTAATGTGTTCTTTTTTGCTTAGTTATGTGCTCATCTGCCCACACCCCCACATTTTTTTCTTCAACAAAAAGAATGACAGGAATCGAATGAGGAAGAACAGATTTTCAACTGGGAGAATCCAGAGTTTTGTACTAATTCATTTCTGTCTCCTCTGCTTACAACTGTCAGTCACTGTAGAAACTAAATTGAGTGGGAAAGTAGAGCTTAAAAGACAACTTTTTTAAAACTCTCTAATCTTTGCCTAGAGTAGAAAATCATGTACTCAAATACTTTTTGAATGGCTGGAATATGTAGAGCGACTATATGCCACAGCATGCAACACACAAGATCCTTCTCTTAAGACTCTTATCTTTGTAGTGGTTAATGTTACATATATTAGAAATTAGTTTGAGGCTTGCACCATGGCTCACTTTTCTAATCCTCCCCCTACAGTACCAGCACCCTGGATTCTTGTCCCGGTTGGGGCGCCAGATTCTGTCCCAGTTGCTCCTCTTCCAGTCCAGATCTCTGCTGTGGCTCAGGAAGGCAGTGGAAGATGGCCCAAGTCCTTGGGCCCTGCACCCGCATGGGAGACCAGGAGGAAGCACCTGGCTCCTGGCTTCGGATCGGTGCAGCACGCCAGCCATAGTGGCCATTTGGGAGCAAACCAATGGAAGGAAAACCTTTCTCTCTTTCTCTCTCTCTCTCTCTCTCTCTCACTGTCTAACTCTGCCTGTCAAAAAAAAATGAAAAAAAAAAGAAAAGAAAAGAAAAGAAAAGAAAAGAAAAGAAAAGGAAGAAAAGAAAAGAAAAGAACTTTGCATCAGGAGAGGTAAGATTCACTTTCAACCTCCTTGTGCAGGTCTTCAGGCCACAGGGTAGCTTCCCTATTCATCCAGATGGTAAACAATTTTTTCTTACATGTTACAATGTTCTAAATGTGTGTGTGTGTGTATGTGTATCTGCATGTATGCATGTGCGTCTCCTTTCTTTAATTCGGCTGAAAAGTGCACACTGGTTGAAAATGCCTGTGAGAAACCTGCTGAGGGACTGGCACTGTGGTACAGTGTGTTAACACCCTGGCCTGAAGCGCCAGCATCCTATATGGGTGCTGGTTCAAGACGCGGCCGCTCCACTTCCAATCCAGCTCTCTGCTATGGCCTGGGAAAGCAGTACAAGATGGCCCAAGTTCTTGGACCCCTGCACCCCCGTGGAGACCCAGAAGAAGCTCCTGGCTCTTGGCTTCGGATCGGTGCAGCTCCAGCCATTGTGGCCAACTGGGGAGTGAACCAGCAGATGGAAGCCCTCTCTCTCTCTCTCTCTCTCTCTCTCTCTCTCTCTCTCTTTCTCTCTTTGCCTCTCCTCTCTCTGTGTAACTCTGACTTTCAAATAAATAAATCTTTAAAAAAGAAAGAAAGAAAGACAGCTGCCAAGTGAGACGGCTACCTGTTTTTATTGCACGCCACTCATGGTTCTGTGACTTAGTATGAGGAAATGAACACCAATCCTTGGGCTCTCAAAGGAGTCTGCAGTCACACAACTCATGCAGCCTTACAAAACATGCTTAAGGATGTGCTAGGTAGAGAAACACAGAAACATGGGCAGCACTATGAAAGAGGGGGAAGAAGGAAATCAAACTATCACTATTTGTAGATGATCTGATTCTATGTAAAGAGGATCCAAAGATTCCACTAAAAAACTATTGGCACTCATAAAAGAATTTGGTGAAGTATCAGGATATAAAATTAACACGTAAAAATCAATAGCCTTTGTACACACAAATAATGCCATGGCTTAGAAAGAACTTCTGAGATCAATCCCATTCACAGTAGCTACAAAAATTAAATACTTTGCAATAATTTTTTTCCATTCATAAAACTTCTATTCCACTAACATGAACTTAATACAATGTTCTTAATAATTAATTTTCCTAAGACATTAAACAGAGCTAGCCTTCATCTCAAGTTATTTCTCAGTTAACTGTTTTTACAGCACATGCATGTTAGGCAATGATCAAAAAAATCACAAAAGCAAAAAAGAAGTCTAATAGTTAAATACTTTTTTTTTCTGATGTGTGTGATATACATGAAGTAATGAATATCAAGCAATGCATTTTTTACTGTATCTTTACTTTTACATTTGTTCTTAGGTTGCCTGAAACATTTAAATATCAATAAAATGAGTGTAGTAAAAATAATGAAAGCAAACAGCAAGTAACTGTACAAATAATGGAATATGAACCATTTTTGCCCTTATCCAGAGTGACTGGGGTCCAGACTTTGTCTAAAAGGAACACGCCCTATAGCTGTAGTCCAAGGTGTGTGCCCTGAGTCTGAGCATCCCACACATCCAAATGACTCAACACCTAATAGCCTTGGGCTACCAGTTTTTCCCACAGCCGTCTAAGTGCTCCAAACCTTAACGTATCCACAATAACTATACCTGTGACTGGAAAAATTATCCCTTTTATTCCACACTAGGACAAACCAATATGAGGACACAAAAGCAGTTTTAACCCTGGCCCTTGTGAAGCCACAATGTACCAAAAGTATTATGCCAAACATAATTTGTATAAAAATTCCACATCACCATATTGGCCACCAAAAGATGAAAACAGATAACTCCCTAAATGTTATCTGGCTCTACTCCCCTAATATTAAACATAAAAACCACATGGGAAATATAAGAATTCAAATAGAAGTAACATAGACCAGTTATAAATGGTAAATAAAAAAGCTATTTGTGGTGACCAATGCTCTAATGTGAAAATTTGAGAATGAGGCAGAAAAATATCCAAGTGCTGGTGAATTTTCCCTTCCTGCTCCTGCTTCGGCTTCATCTCCTTGGCAGTCTGATGTCCACAATTGTCAAGAACTCTCAGTAATTGCATTGTTAGCATGCTAACTTTGTATGATTCTTCACTTAACAGAAATAAAAAAAATCATCAGAAATTACTACAGGGACTTGTATGCCAGCAAACAGGGAAATCTATCAGAAATAGATAGATTCCCGGACACATGCAACCTACCTAAGTTGAACCAGGAAGTCATAGAAAACCTAAATAGATCCATAACTCAGTCGGAAGTTGAATCAGTAATAAAGGCCCTCCCAACAAAGAAAAGCCCAGGACCAGATGGATTCACTGCTGAATTCTACCAGACATTTAAAGAAGAACTAACTCTAATTCTTCTCAAACTATTCAGAACAATCAAAAAAGAAGGAATCCTCCCAAATTCTTTTTATGAAGCCAGCATCACCTTAATCCCTAAGCTGGAAAAAGATGCAGCACTGAAAGAGAATTACAGACCAATATCCCTGATGAACATAGATGCAAAAATCCCCAATAAAATTCTGGCCAATAGAATGCAACAACACATCAGAAAGATCATCCACCCAGACCAAGTGGGATTTATCCCTGGTATGCAGGGATGGTTTAATGTGCGCAAAACAATCAACGTGATATACAACATTAGCAACCTGCAGAAGAAAAACCGTATGATTATCTCAATAGATGCCGAGAAAGCATTTGATAAAATACAACACCCGTTCATGATGAAAACTCTAATCAAACAGGGTATAGAAGTAACATTCCTCAATACAGTCAAAGCAATTTATGAAAAACCCACGGCCAACATCTTATTGAATTGGGAAAAGTTTGAAGCATTTCCACTGAGATCTGGGACCAGACAGGGATGCCCACTCTCACCACTGCTACTCGAGTGGGCATCGATATAGTTGTGGAAGTTTTAGCCTGAGCCATTAGGCAAGAAAAAAGAATGCAAAGGGATACAAATTGGGAAAGAAGAAGTCAAACTATCCCTCTTCGCAGATGATATGATTCTTTATTTAGGGGACCCAAAGAACTCTACTAAGAGATTATTGGAACTCATAGGAGAGTTTGGCAAAGTAGCAGGATATAAAATCAATGCACAGAAATCAACAGCCTTTGTATACACAGGCAATGCCATGGCTGAGGAAGAACTTCTAAGATCAATCCCATTCACAATAGCCACAAAAACAATCAAACACCTTGGAATAAATTTAACCAAGGACATCAAAGATCTCTACGATGAGAATTACAAGATCTTAAAGAAAGAAATAGAAGAGGATACCAAAAATGGAAAAATCTTCCATGCTCATGGATTGGAAGAATCAATATCATCAAAATGTCCATTCTCCCAAAAGCAATTTGTAGATTAAATGCAATACCAATCAAAATACCCAAGACATTCTTCTCAGATCTAGAAAAAATGATGCTGAAATTCACATGCATGCACAGGAGACCTCGGAAAGCAAAAGCAATCTTGTACAACAAAAACAAATCCAAGAGGCATCACAATACCAGATTTCAGGACATACTACAGGGCAGTTATAATCAAAACAGCATGGTACTGGTACAGAAACAGATGGATAGACCAATGGAACAGAATTGAAACACCAGAAATCAATCCAAATATCTATAGCCAACTCATATTTGATCAAGGATCCAAAACCAATCCCTGGAGTAAGGTCAGTCTATTCAATAAATAGTGCTGGGAAAATTGGATTTCCATGTACAGAAGCATGAAGCAAGACCCCTACCTTTCACCTTACACAAAAATCCACTCAACATGGATTAAAGACTTAAATCTATGATCCGAAACCATCAAATTATTAGAGAACATTGGAGAAACCCTTCAAGATATCAGAACAGGCAAAGACTTATTGGAAAAGGCTCCAGAAGCACAGGCAGTCAAAGCCAAAATTAACATTTGGGATTGAATCAAATTGAGAAGTTTCTGTACAGCAAAAGAAACAGGAAAGTGAAGAAGCAATGACAGAATGGAAAAAAAAAATATTTGCAAACTATGCAACTGATAAAGGGTTAATAACCAGAATCTACAAAGAGATCCAGAAACTCCAAAACAACAAAACAAACAACCCACTTAAGAGATGGGCCAAGGACCTCAATAGACATTTTTCAAAAACAGAAATCCAAATGGCCAACAGGCACAAGAAAAAATGTTCAGGATCACTAGCAATTAGGGAAATGCAAATCAAAACCACAATGAGGTTTTACCTCACCCCAGTTAGAATGGCTGACATATAGAAATCTACCAACAATAGATGCTGGTGAGGATGTGGGGGAAAAGGGACCCTAACCCACTGTTGGTGGGAATGCAAACTGGTCAAGCCACTATGGAAGTCAGTCTGGAGATTCCTCAGAAAACTGAATATAACCCTACTATACAGCCCAGCCATCCCACTCCTTGGAATTGACCCAAAGGAAATTAAATTGGCAAACAAACAAGCTGTCTGCACATTAATGTTTATTGCAGCTCAATTCACAATAGCTAAGACCTGGAACCAACCCAAATGCCCATCAACAGTAGACTGGATAAAGAAATTATGGGACATGTACTCTATAGAATACTATACAGCAGTCAAAAACAATGAAATCTGGTCATTTGCAACAAGATGGAGGGATCTGGAAAACATTATGCTGAGTGAATTAAGCCAGTCCCAAAGGGACAAATATCATATGTTCTCCCTGATTCGTGACAACTAACCAAGCACCAAAGAGGAAACCTGTTGATATGAAATGCTCATTATGAGAAACAGTGACTTGATCAGCCTTTGCCCTGACTGTTAATGAACAACTTAATACTTTATCCCTTTTAGTATTTTTTGCTCTACTTAATACTATTGGTTGGACTCTGTAATTAACATACAATTATACTTAGGTGTTTAAATTTAACTGAAAAGCGATCCATGTTAAATATAAGAGTGGGAATAAGAGAGGGAGGAGATGTACAATTTGGGACGTGCTCAATCTGACTTGCCCCAAACGATAGAGTTAGAAATGTGCCAGGGGATTCCAATTCAATCCCATCAAGTTGGCATGTACCAATGCCATATCTCTAGTCCAAGTGATCAGTTTCAGTTCACAATTGATCATAATGATAGGATTAAGAGTCAAAGGGATCACATAAACAAGCCTAGTGTCTGCTAATACTAACTGATAGAATTAAAAAGGGAGAGAACAATCTAACATGGGAAGCGGGATACACATCAGACTCATAGAATGGCAGATGTCCTAAACAGCACTCTGGCCTCAGAATCAGCCCTTAAGGCATTCGGATCTGGCTGAAGAGCCCTTGGCATGGAAAGCCAAGACACTCTGGAAAAAAAAAAAAAAAAAACCTAAATGGAAGATCTCTGTGAGTGAGATCCCAGTAGAAAGAACAGGCCATTAAAGAAGAGGTATCTTTCTCTGAAGGGAGGAGAGAACTTCCACTTTGACTATGACCCTGTCGGAATAAGATCAGAGTCAGCGAACTCAAAATGCTTCCATAGCCTTGGCAACTCATGACAAGAGCCTAGGGAGATTATTGATGCCATAAACAAGGGTGTCAAATTGTTAAGTCAACAACAGGAGTCACTGTGCACTTACTTCCCATGTAGGATCTCTGTCTTTAATGTGTTGTACAATATGAATTAATGCTATAACTTGTACTCATACAGTATTTTATACTTTATGTTTCTGTGTGAGTGTAAACTGTTGAAATCTTTACTCAATATATACTAAATTGATCTTCTGTATATAAAGATAATTGAAAATGAATTGATGTGAATGGAATGGGTGAGGGAGTGGGAGATGGGATGGTTGTGGGTGGGCAGGAGGTTATGGGGAAGAAAAAGTCATTGTAATCCATAAATTGTACTTTGGAAATTTATATTTGCTAAATAAAAAATGGGAAAAAAAGAAAAAAAAAACCACATGCCAGTCTCTGTGTCTATAACATCAGGGGGCTACAACAAACTGATGCCACAGGATATCTATTTTCTACATCAAGATGAGGTTCCTAAAATGTACTCATATTCACAAAGAGATCTTAAGACAATCTATTTAATTAAGGACTTCATTGTTCCTAATGATTATTTGTATATGTAGCTTAAACCCATCTATTATTTCAAATTAAATATAGCAGAAATATGCCATTTTTATTCTGATTTTTTTTCTTTATTTGGAAACTAGATATCTAAAAATTGAGTATATGGAGATTTTAGGAAATGCTGTTATTTAAACCTTGTTTTTAAAATAAGGATAAAAAGTGTGTCCCCATATTTTGTTTTTGGAAACTGTTTGGTATTTTAGAGGCTTTTTCATGCTTTATTTGGAATCCACACAAGAGCTCTAAACCTCAAAGCCATGTAGGGATGAAA
This sequence comes from Oryctolagus cuniculus, assembly GCF_964237555.1. Taxonomy (NCBI): domain Eukaryota; kingdom Metazoa; phylum Chordata; class Mammalia; order Lagomorpha; family Leporidae; genus Oryctolagus; species Oryctolagus cuniculus. Next base: position 162,126,009 of record NC_091437.1, on the reverse strand, counting down.
GGTTGACTGCTTTGATTTGAATTATAATTTTCAGTGACGCAGCACCTTTCATCTGAGAATTCAAAGCCATCCTCAAGAAAATGCATTCATTATCCCAATACCCCTTCAAGGCAGCAAGAACTTACTTAGAGCTGGAGAAACAGATGCACAAACAGAGAAAGTGAATGGCTGAATATGTTTTTAAAAGACACAAACTCACCAAACATCTCAACTTTCTATTTTGTTCTGAAATCGAAATTAAATTTGCTTAGAATCAGAGAGGTTATAATAAAGGTGTTTTTTCTCCCCAAGAGTGTCATATATAAAAGCTCAGTTTCTTTTTTCAATGTTTATTTTATTTATTAACTATGAGACAGATAGACAGGCTGAGAGGGAGAGAGCTCAACACTCCTCAAATACTTGTTATGGTGAAGATTTGGCTGAGGCCAAAGCTGGGAGATTGGAACTCAATCCAAGTTTAGCTGTTTGACAAAGCTCAGTAACTCTGCTTACCAACTATAACTTTTGTGAAATGTGGCTAAAAGGAACATTAGGTGGGGAGGAATGGATACAGAGTCAGGTCCTTTAGATAGATGACACTACAAAATATCAGAAGACAAGACAAAGGGCTGGTGTTGTGGTGTAGTGGGTTAAACCACTGCCTTTAGCATCCCATGTAGGCTCCAGTTCAAGTTATTTCTGCTCCACATCTGATCCAGTTCCCTCCTAATGTCCATGGGAAAGCAGTAGAAGATGGTGCAAGTGTTTAGGCCCCTGCACCCACATGAGAGACCTGGAAGAAGCTCTTTGCTACTAGTTTCTGCCTCACCCAGCCTCAGCCATTGTGGCCATTTTGGAGAGTGAACCAGAAGATGGAAGATCTATGTCTCTCTCTTTTTCTCTCTCTCCCTTTGTAACTGTGTTTCAAATAAATAAAATAAATCTTTAAAAAAAAAGACAAAATAATAAGGAAGTCCCTGTGTATTGATTCCAGTTCCTCATATACAGCTTTAAGAGAAGTCTGTTAACTCACTGGAACTTCATCGTTGGAACCATTTCTTTCTTCTCCATTTCCAGTGGGTACCAACACCTTTCCTCGGGCTGTTGCAACAGCTTCCCAATTCATCTCTTCTCCCAAATTTTCTCCTCTCCGAACAAGTCTTCAGTGATAGCCAGAGATTTTTTTTTTAATATATCTCTTTTCTACTTGAAATCATTCTTTAATGACTTCACTGAGGCAGAGGTTAGCAAATATTTTTGCTTGAGACAGAGCCATCTTCAGCAAAGTGGCCTCAGATAAATTTCTATCCACATCAGTTGGTATATCTTTCCTATATAAGACCCTCTCTTGATCACCTATAAGTCATATGTGGCAGGTTAGTGATATGGAAAGTCTGTGCTAATGTAATTAAGTGAATTTTCTTGGCTTCCAAGCTGCCCTGGGGTAGATCCAGCATTTAAATTCAGTTCTGAATTCTAACTAATTCCCACTTTAGGGTAAAATTTGTGAATTAAGGTATAAGTGAGTTGGGGAGATGGAAGAACGGAAATATTGACATCTTATTGCAATTTGAGCTCATTGCTGCACTAGAAAGGAAATTTGTTGATAGCCTTTTAGAGATCATTGCAAAGCAGCAGATGGACACATTTCCAAGCTTTTGAGCTATTCACCTGGTCCTTTATTCAACTGCTTGGTCTTTGTAGTTCAGTTAATTTACACAGTCTGTGGCACTAAGATCCATTCACTAGGATCTGTATAAATGTTTTCTTTTTTTTAACTTTTATTTAATAAATATAAATTTCCAAAGAATAGTTTATGGATTACAATGGCTATTTCCCCCCATAACTTCGCTACCACCCGCAACCCTCGCATCTCTCACTCCCACTCCCATTCCATTCACATCAAGATTCATTTTCAATTACCTTTATATACAGAAGATCAATTTAGTATATATTAAGTAAAGATTTCAACAGTTTACACTCACACAGAAACATAAAGTATAAAATACTGTTTTACTACTAGTTACAGCATTAATTCACATTGTACAGCACATTAAGGACAGAGATCCTACATGGGAAGTAAGTGCACAGTGACTCCTGTTGTTGACTTAACAATTTGACACCCTTGTTTATGGCATCAATAATCTCCCTAGGCTCTTGTCATGAGTTGCCAAGGCTATGGAAGCCTTTTGAGTTCGCTGACTCTGATCTTATTCCGACAGGGTCATAGTCAAAGTGGAAGTTCTCTCCTCCCTTCAGAGAAAGGTACCTCCTTCTTTCATGACCCATTCTTTCTACTGGGATCTCACTCACAGAGATCTTCCATTTAGGTTTTTTTTTTTTTTTTTTTTTTTTTTTTTTTTTTTTTCCAGAGTGTCTTGGCTTTTCATGCCTAAAATACTCTCATGGGCTCTGCATTCATATCTGAATGCCTTAAGGGCTGATTCTGAGGCTAGAGTGCTATATAGGACATCTGCCATTCTATGAGTCTGCTGTGTATCCCACTTCCCATGTTGGATTGTTCTCTCCCTTTTTAATTCTATCAGTTAGTATTAGCAGACACTAGGCTTGTTTATGTGATCCCTTTGACTCTTAATCCTATCATTATGATCAATTGTGAACTGAAACTGATCACTTGGACTAGAGATATGGCATTGGTACATGCCAACTTGATGGGATTGAATTGGAATCCCCTGGCACATTTCTAACTCTATCGTTTGGGGCAAGTCAGATTGAGCATGCTCCAAACTGTACAAGTTGTTTTTAAGTTAAAATATCTTAAACCTGAAGGTATTGTATCTTGGCATACTCACAATATGAAAATTTAAATTAAAGCTTAAAAAAGGCTTGGCATTCTCAGTCAATTTAGCTCTTGCTAAATACAATATTTAAAGGCAGTAAACAAATGTTAATATTTCACAACAAAGCATAGGGAATACCTACATATTTTATGCTAAAATGCCACAGTGTGTTCTCCTCCATGCATTTTTAAAATGTAATATCCCCCTCCTTCCTCTCACATCATTCATCCTTATACTCAAATATGGCTAAATCTTTCTAGCTCTAGGAGTATGCACTGTGGTGCAGTGGGTTAAAGTCTCAGCCTGCAATGCAGGCATCCCATATGGGCACTGGTTAGAATTCCAAATGCTCCACTTCCAATCCACCTGCCTGCTAATGTATATGTGAAAGCAGTGTAGGATGACCCAAGACCTCTCCTCTTCCCTCTCTTCCCCTTTCCCCTACCTCCTTCCTTCTCCTTCCTTGCCTCTCCTGTCTTACTTCCTCTATCTTCTGACAGATTCTATACAGAATTTCAATCAGCAACCAGACCCAAATGGCTGAGTTCTCTGCAATTTTGATGCAGTATTTCACCAATGTCTATGAGTACTTATCGCACATAAGTACCATTGTGAGTAGGCATTGTCATTCTCGTTTCATCATGTGCTCTTTTAGGTCAGGAGTTGCATCTTGCTCATTCCAAATAGAACTAGTGCATGCTGATGGATAGCAGATCCTCAGGTCATGATTATCTAACAGGAACTGAATGCTGATAGTGCCTCTTTGATCAAAACCATGTGAGCTATGGTAATGTGGAGTTACAAGTAGCTGTCAGTTCTCTTCTTCATTGACAAGTATCAGGCCAATGTGTGATTTCCTCAGAGAATATTGTCCAAATGTGGCTAATATTCAACAAATTGCTCTCACGCAAACCTTACCCTGGTTTTCATTAGGAATTCTTTAAGAGGTTTGTAGGTTGCTCTGCCAACCCTAAAGTCCATGGCAGCATATAAAGCACATAGATTCATGTTCATTACTAATTCCAGGGAGGTAGCCAAAAGCCTTTCTTCTCATTCTCTGAATTTATAATTTCTGCTCCCAATCCCTGCTGCCTCTGCTTGATCAGTGCCACCTCTTCCCTTGCAATTCCCATTCAAGACATCACTGGCCTCACGAATAATGACAAAGTACACTTAACTCTCAGAATCATGTTCATAGAAGATATAGGGATTGGCCATTATGGTACCATCAGCTAAGCCTCCATTTACAGTGCCAGCATCGCATGTTGAAATGCAGGTTCAAGTCTTGGCTGGTTCTCTTCTGAACTAGCTCCCTGCTGGTGTGTCTGGGAAGGCAGCAGTAGATGGTCCAAGTACTCAAGTCCCTGCCACACATGGGAGACTTGGAGGGAGTCCCAGGCTCCTGGATTACTCATGGTCCAGCCCTGGCCATTGTGGCCATTTGGGGAGTGAAGATGGTATCTTTCTCTCATCCCTCTATCTCTCTCTCTTTCTCCTTTTCAAACAAACAAATAAATATTTTTAAATACAGAGAGCCAGCTGTGGCATAGTGGGCTAAGACCTATGGTGCTGGTATCCCATATGGGTGCCGGTTCAAGTGCTGGCTACTCTTCTTGTGATCCGGCTCTTTGCCATGGCCTGGGAAAGCAGTGGAATATCGCCCAAGTGCTTGGGCCCCTGCACCCATGGAAGATCCAGAAGCTCCTGGCCCCTGGTTTAAGGTTGGCTCAGCTCGGGTCGCTGAGGCCATCTGGGGAGTAAATCAACAGATCGAAGATCTTTCTTTCTTTCTCTCCCTCTCTCTGTCTGCAATGCTTCCACTCAAATAAATAAATACAATTTTATAAAAATATATAGATAAGAAATAAGACCTAGTAGAATTTAGGAGTGCTCTGGCGCTGTGACACAGCGGGTTAATGCCCTGACCTGAAGCACCAGAATCCCATGTAGGTGCCAGTTCAAGACCCAGCTGCTCCACTTCCAATCCAGCTCACTGCTGTGGCCTGGAAAAGCAGTAGAAGATGGCCCAAGTCCTTGGACCCCTGAACCCATGTGGGAGACCTGGAAGAAGCTTCTGGCTCCTGGCTTCGGAATGGCACCGCTCCAGCCATTGCGGCCAATTGGGGAGTGAACCATCAGATGGAGGACCTCTCTTCTCTCTCTCTCTGCTTCTCCTTTCTCTGTGTAACTCTTTCAAATAAATAAATAAATCTTTTTAAAAAAAGAATTTAGACACAATATGTTCCAAAGTCATACAGATGGAGATGATTTAATTTAAACTTCTCACATTATTTTGAGGTAAGGAGTCTTGAGTTTTGTCTTTTCAGAACACTGAGCTATTGTCCACCATTTCCCCCCCAATGTTCACAATCACAAATGTGTTTAAACACTAACAGGGTAAAATAAGTGAGTGAGGCAGATGGGAAATTCAGTGGAGTGAATGTGAATCCATGGCTTTCTGAAGGATATGCTTTCATTTTGATGGAACACCCACTCGATTTTCAACATTGGACTGGCTTATCTGAGCATATTAATGGGTAGGTGAATCCCCTGGATCATTATTTCACAATTAATGATTGGTTTTTGTACTAAAATTGCTCCACCAACTCTAAAGTCAAATTTAAAAAAATAAATTAGATGCTAATCTTATGAAATGATGAAAAATATCTTCAAGATAGATCAACAAAAGATAATAAATAGAGCAAGATAATAAACACATATAGGGCAAACTAAAATTTTTCTACTCCTTCTTTTGGTGTTAATTATATTTTTATTAATAACCAAAGGACTACCTCATTAAATATATAAAATGATTTTAAGGTATAGAAAATAACTATAAAACAATCTATCCATTTTGATAAAAGACAATTTAAAATATTATTTATGGATTGGATTGAGTCTAATTGTTACGATACCACTTGGAATGCCATATTCTATGTCTAGGTCCCTGGGCTTGAGTCCTGGCTCCTATCCTGAGTCCAGCTTCTGGCTAACACACACTTTGGGGGACAGAGTTGATGATCATTGTTGGGATCCTGACATCCTACTGTAGAAACTGAGATTGAATTCTCGGTTCTTGGCTTCAGACCTCTCAGGCTTGAGGACACATGGGAAATGAACCCACTGATAGGAGCATAAGAACTCTTGTCTGTCTGCTTCTCTCTCTCTCTCTCTCCCCCTCTCGCTCTCTCTATGTGTGTATATATATATGTGTGTGTGTGTGTGTGTGTGTGTGTGTGTATACATATATATACCTCTGCATCTCAAATAAATAAATAAAAATGCAAAAATGAACAAAGCGCTCTATGCCTTTCTTAAATTCAATCCTCTCCATCTTCTCAGAGTAAACACCTGTCCTCAGTTTGGGTTTATCATTTCCTTGCTTTATATTTGACAATATCTTGTATGGTTTTTAGCGCTTCCAACCTTTCATAAATGATATCATACTATGTGTTATTTTACAACATTCTTTGTTTGCTTGAACTTGTGCCCTGATATTCATTCATGTGCCTGAAATTCATCTTTCTTTCAAATTGTTCTGTCAGTGACTATTTATTTGTCACCCTGCACTATGGAGATTTGTGCACACAAAAACAGCATGGAAATGGCTCCTGATACACTGTGCTCCTAGAAATGTAGTGACAGGTGTATTGGACACCTTGTATAAGACTACACAAACTATTGATGTCACCACTGTCTCCAGCAATGTCTCTGATCAACAGTCTCTAGCAAGTTGACTGGCTTCATGTTTCACACACCTCACATTAAAGAGACATCGTGCATCTCTAATTTCCTGCTTCTGCATTTTTCTGAGAAAACAGTGTAAGGGACCAAGAAGAGTTCACCCAGCAGCCACTGTACCTGCCGGCATGTGTGCCTTTTTCTTGAGCCAAAACACCCATCTGGTATGCATGACTCCAACTTGATCATGTAAAGGCAAACTATTTCCAAAGGATATTGAACCAATTTACACTCTCACTAGCAATGCTCATGATGCTCCAGTCTAGCCAAAACAAAACGCTGTCAGACTGTGTGCTTTTTATTTGACAAATCTGTCAGCTGCGACATGATATCTTGGTCTAATTTCATTAATCATGTCCTTCTGCACAACTAAGTTTGATCAACTTTTCACACATTTAGTAGTGATTTAAGATACTTCTTGTGTATAAAGTAAGTGTACTTTTGTCTGCTTGGTTTACTTTTGCTTACAGAATTGAAATCATTCTTTATAAACTTTAGGTACCTATTTTCAATTTTACATTTTGCAGCAATAATATCTCATAACTAAACCTATGTTTTCTCTCTCGTGTCTTTTGATGAGCTAGTGTATTTAATTTATTGCCATGGAAATTACTAATATGTTCCTTTACATTTATAATATTCTTGATTTAAAAGTTTCTGCCTAGCCTAAGGTTGAAAAAATAGTCTATGAGGTGAAAGAAAAGTTTCTATATTATTTTCTACAAGTTGAGTAATTTTTCTATTCACCTTTAGGCTATTAATTCATCTGGAATAAATTATTTTGCACGATGTAAAGTAGGGCTCCAACTTTATTTTATTATATTGTGGGATACCAACTTCCCTAGAATCTTCTACACAATTGTGTCTTCCTTTTACAAACCTAATAAAGGTGTCACCTCATGAATTACCTTGCAGAAACTTTGGAATTTTTACCCCTTGCTTTTGTTTTGTTTTATGAATTTTTATATCCATCAAACATCCAAAGCAATAAATTAATAGAACTAGGTCCATGGTACTTATTATCTGGCAAGATAAATCTTTTTGTCTTACATGAAAGATCTCTGTGAGCGAGACCCCAGTGGAAAGAACGGGCCATTAAAGAAGGATGTACTTTTCTCTAAAGGGGGGAAAGAACTTCCACTTTGCTAATGGCCCTGTCTAAATACTGATGGATACTGTGGACTCAAGAAGCTTCCACAGCCTTGGCAGCTCATGTCAAGAGCCTCAGGTGATCATTGATATCATACGTAAGTGTGTTACTCATTGTGCACTTACTCATCATGCAGGACTTCTGTCCTCAATGAATTGTACTATGAGAATTAACTGTAAAACTTGTTCTCAGTTTTTTATTGTGTGTGTGTATGTGTGTGTATGTGAAATTGGTGAAACTGTTACTTAGTATAGAGTTGGTCTTCTGTGTATAAAGTTAATTGAAAATGCATCTTAATGGAGAATAAGACTGAGAATGGGAGAGGGATGAGGAAGGGGGTGAGAGGGCAGGTATGGTTGGAAGAATCACTATTTTTTTTTTAACACTTTTTTTTTTTATTTGACAGGTAGAGTTATAGACAGTGAGAGAGAGAGACAGAGAGAAAGGTCTTCCTTCCATTGGTTTACGCCCCAAATGGCAGCTACGGTCGGAGTTACGCCGATCCGAAGCCAGGAGCCAGGTGCTTCCTCCAGGTCTCCCACATGGGTGCAGGGGCCCAAGCACTTGGGCCATCTGCCACTGCCCTCCTGGGCCACAGCAGAGAGCTGGACTTGAAGAGGAGCAACTAGGACTAGAACACGGCTCCATATGGGATGCCGGCGCCTCAGGTAGAGGATTAACCAAGTGAGCCATGGCGCCGGCCCCATCACTATGTTCTTAAAGTTGTACTTATGAAATTTGTACTTGTTAAATAAAATGCTTCTAAAATATGGTTATATTGAAAATAAAAATAATTTTTATTCAAGAAAGGTTTATTATCCTTGATCCTTTGCATTTCTCTGAATATTTTGTAATCATTTTGTCAGTTTCAAAGATGATTCTAGAGCCATTTGCTGACAATTTTTAAAATATTACATTTGATTTGGGGAAAAATTTAGTATCTTAAAAGTTAGATTTTCCAGTCCAGGTATATTTTCATTTCTCAATGACTTTAATATCTTTAATAATGTTATATAAATTCCTTGATAAGTACAAAAACCTTTTTATCATATTTATTTTCAAGTTTGTTAAATTTTAATGTTATTTGAAAAATTAGTAGGGGTTAATCTGGTGGTTGAGATATCTATGTCCCTTAGCCTAGTGTAAGGTTCCATCTCTACCTCTGGTTCCTAATTCCAGCTTCCTGTTAATGTAGATCAGGGGGACCCAGTGATGGCTCATGGAGTCGGGTTCCTGCCACATATTTGGGAGATACAGATATCATTACTGGCTCCTGGCTTCTCCATCCCAGATCCTGTCCTGTGGAAATTTGGAGAGTAAATCATCAAATGGGAGGTCTCTCTATATTTGTTGACCCATCTGTCTTTCTATGTACTTTTCAGTCTCTCTGTATCCCCAATATTAGAAAGAGAGAGACAGAGAGAGAGAGAGAGAGAGAGAGAGAGAAACACTGGCAACATTCGACAAAATCAACTTTTCAGAACTTTGGAAATTATTCAATGTCTTGGAACAATCTGAAAAGCATTTATTCAAGAAATTTAGTAGAAAAAATCAACTGTGTTCCATTTAACTTGTCCCTATCACCATCTGCTGCTCCCCAACTCCATAGTGGCATTGAAAGTCACTAATATTACAAACACAGAAGCTTTGACGACAGGCATCTAGAAGACATTAGTTGGGGAGAGAGATCACAAGTGCCCCCAAGAGCTCCAATCCCACAGCATCTTCACTGTCTGACCTGCTTAGGAATTCTCTCTTATTCAAAACTTAACTTATTTGACCTGAATCAGACATCATTCAGTGGAAACACATTCTCCAGGTTTTTTTTTTTTTTTCCAAAAGCAACTAAAAGCAATTGTTTAGCTACCTTTCTCCCTGAGATAATGAAATATCCCAAGTTAAAAGAGGAGAGATTTAAAAAATTGAAAAGAAAATCTGAGTAATGAGGCACCCCCAGGGGCTCTGAAAAGCTTTGGCATGTGTCTGCAATCTAGACAATTAAACACATGTGTATGGATTCACACATGCTCAGGAAACTCCTGATAATGCTCTTCTCATTTGCACTGACATCAACACTACACACAGGAAGGGAGGAAGAGCTAAGCAGACTCTTAAGTTGCATGAATGAGAATTAAGGAGTACACAAATTATACATCAACTGCTTACAAAATGTGTGAGAAGTTTATAGGTTGAGGTATTTATGAAACCAATGTCTAGCCATTAGCTGAGCACTAAGAAAACTGACTAGGGTCTGGTGATGTGGTATAGTGGGTAAAACTGTCAACTGGGGATCCAGCATCTCATATTGGCAGCAGTTCAAGTCTCAGCTGCTCCACTTCCCATCCAGCTCTCTACTGATGGTCTAGGAAAGCAGTGGAAGATGGCCCAAGTCCATGGAACCCTGCGCCCATATAGGGACCCAGAAGAAGCTCCTGGCCCAGCCCTAGTCATTGTGAACCAGTGGATGGAAGATATTCTCTGTCTCCCCGTCTCTCTCTTTCAAATAACAAATTTTAAAAAAGAACTGACTAGTAGATATATCTTTCCATTTATTTGTGCCTTTTTTTTTTCTTTGTTCACTACTTTGAAATCCATTTCACTACTTTTTCACTACTTGAAATCCATCCATGTTGCTGTGTGGAATTGTGAATAGCTGCTTTTCATATTCTAAACGATTTGGTGAGGTCACTGTTTTACTATACCACACTTTCACAATTGACAGTTGTCTGTATTGTTGTCAGTTTTATGTTAATAAAAATAGTTATTCTATGAACAGTTTTTATACAAATTTTATAGAGTACATGTCCACTCTTTCTTATTGATTACACAAAGTACTAAGTGGCTCTTCCTCTCATCTTTAGGTTTAATAGATGAGGTATTTTTCTAAAATATCTATAGAAAACTTACCTCCCATCAGCAGTATCTAAGCCATGTGTTATTATTCCACATCTCTGGCATTTATGGCTTAGTATTCATTCACTCACCATTCATTCATGCCTACTTTCCTTCATTTTAGATAATAGATCATGCAGTGTTACCTAATTGCATTTCCCTAGTTGCTAATAAAGGAGACCCCTTTCTCACAAGTTTTTTTGCTATTTGTATTTAATATTTTAGGAACCACTCCTTTATGGTCTACTAGGCTGGCCATTGTTTTCCTTATGGGTTCGGGTTCGCACAAGTCCATTTTATACTCTGTACAAGACCTATTGTTATTCTAAAGGTGATCTTCTGATGCACAGACTCTTAATTTGATGAAGAATGCTTGTCACTAGTGACCTCTGTGGGTTGTAGCACAGTCTGCATACAATGTAGGAAGTCTTTTGTCTTCTGTGGTCAGAAAGATGTTTTGTTGATGTCACACTGACAATGAGTGGTTATGAAAATCAAAGATGGAAGGAGTTCAAAAGACTCCCATACTGCCAGTTATACTCTGCTCCTATCTGAAAACAAAGCAAAATTAAGCAAAAACTTCCACCAAACAAAACGTGTGTGCTGGCAATAAGAAGTATTCATTATGAGAGTTGTATGATGTCGAGTATGAGTGAATCAGTTGCCATTCCTTCATAATGAGCTAGACCTAGCCATGGCTGCACAAGGAGGAATAAGCAAGTCCATCAAAGCAGTCTGCTTAGTGGAATGGAATGGACGCCCCAGCCTCGGGCAGTGAGTAGCGTTCAGTAAATTATCTTTGCCCAAGAACTAAATGGCACCTTTTAAAGAGTTCATTCACCTCACATGGATGAGCAGTTTACATCAGATAACAGATTCCTCACCTCTGTGATCCCGCCTGCTGCTATTATCTCAAAGATTTGTCACTGTCCTTTCACTTACGTTTCTGGATCAGGCTGGGGAATTGCATGGCTTTGAGAGCATAGATAGTTTTCCCTTTGCCAATCTTCCAGACATGAAAGTGCATACTGTGAACTGCTTTATGGCAGAAGGGGACGTGGGGGGAGGTGATAGATAATTTAGAACATTTTGAGGGATGGGAGGACATATGAAATTCTTGTTTCATGTAGCATAGCATCATGTTGTTTTCTGATTTAGTTTTAAACCCATTTTATTGATTGATTCAAGAGGCAGGGACATAAAGAGAGACAGAGAGAGCACTCTCATATGCTAGTTAACCCCTAAATTCCTACAATGGGTAGGACTAATCAGGGGACACAGCCAAGAGCTGGGGACTCCAATTAGTCTGTGCTATTATTTTGAGTTACTGAAAAAATACTTAAGTGACACATATTTACAATTAATATATTGGTCATAGTAATATCACATTGTTTGTAATATTTTAGTATCTTGTGCCACATATTTATGTAGCTGCATGTATTAAGAAATATTAGACTGGAAATACTTTATCTTCTATGTGTAAAGTGTACACACAAATGCATATATACATATATAATATGCATGCATATATGTATTAATTTGCTTAGTTATCAATGAACTGCTGACAGATATCATTATTTAACTTTTAAATTACATAAAAATTGGGGCCTAAGGAAGTTATGCATGTGTAGGAATTGACTTAATTCCATCTTGTTCTAAATTTATGTTCTTAAACACTTCACTGAAGGCACTAGAACTTTGTGCTTAATGAACAACAACCAGAATATATCAGAAGAAAAAAATTCAGGTAAAAGAAGTGGATTTAATGTTTGAAAAAATACATTGCAGGCAATGAAATTCAAAAGTAACAATAAAATGAGGACAAATGATAATAATGCCACGGTTAAACAAATGAAAGATGGACACAGTCAATATGTTATAGCTGTTGTTGCTCAACATAAGATTAAGACAAATTTGCATTGAAATAGTTCATGTCATGGCATTGTGCCATTCTTGGCCAGTGTCACTGTGTGTGTGTATGTGTGTGTGCAACAGTACTGTAGAAAACACTGTAGATTTTCTTTTCACATACATACACAAATACAAATGCTGAAGTAGTCATTATTCCCTCCAATTCAAGGTAGGTAAACTAAGGCAGAAGAGCTCTAAGTTTACTTTGCAAGGTCCTAAAGTCATTAAGTAGTCAAGGCAGGATTTAAAACAGGTCCCTTTGGAGGTATATGCAGTGATCTTCCTTTGTATCTCACAGCACTCTTGCCAAGGCATGGAGATGTTTACTAGTTATCCTGACACTGTCAGCGAAAGACATCCTGTGTATCAGTAGAACTCAGAAAGTTAAGGACATGCTGGATTTGAAATTCTCTCCCTTAGTTTCAAACTAATTAACTCTGAGACAAGAAACAAGCAAGGCTGGGTGCGAAATCTGTGCTGTGCTTTTGCGAAGTGGAACATCACACAGAGTCAACTGCTCTCCCCTGGAGGAGCTATCTCTTTTGTTTCCAATGATTTTAATTCCACAAGTGTTTGTTAATTTCCATTGTTCTTGAAACTCAATTTGGGTTTTCAATGGGAAATAGCATTTCAGTCTTCTTTAACATTGAGAACTAAACTTCCTTCGCGGTTCCTGGGAAATAGCAGAATCTTTTCTGTACTAGATGAAACAGCCTCCACTTCTGGGAGTGGACAACTGGCCATGCATTTCTGAGAACAATCACGTCTGACTTTGGAAGAGAAGAGAATTAGCTTTTGTGTCCAAAATCATTTGGGTTCCAGCTTGTCTACATAAACAGGGCTCTTCCTAAATATACATATATTTATGTATACATATATTTATGTATTTATTCATATATAAATATAAAATGAAATTATATAATATAAAATATATAAATATAAAATATATATAATATAAAATGAAATTATATATAATATATAATAAAATTATTTATTTATTCATTTATATATAAAGCTTTTGTTTTGAGTATCCTCTCCTCCTCAAAGCGAAAAAAACAACTTTTGTTCTAAAGTTTGAGAGATTGGGAAGGAGGGGACTGTTGGGATAAATGAGAGGTGGACGTCTCATACTGCATTTGTATTGGAAGGGCATGAGAGCTGACAGGTGCTTACTGGTGCCTTGTGGAAGATCCAGTTGAAGAGCTTCATTCAGGTGCCTGGAGCTAGGATGGATTGGTATCCTGTCTTTATGCGGATGAGGGCTTCCTGCTCACATGAGCCTAGCTCAGTGCTAAACCAGTCAGTTCAGGAAGGAGTGCGGTGCCCAAATGGTACCATGCCCTTTCCTATTCTCCTCCAGGCACTTTCTGTGTAGCTTGCCCCCTGTTCATGATAAGGACTGCTGTAAGAATAAAAGGAGATCCCTGCATCTCTGTCAAAGAGGGGAAGGGGCAATCATTTCACCCTCTCTAGTATTGTCCTGGGAAAACAGGAATACCCAGAACCGGGACTGTGCAGCTAAAGCAGTATTTTTTTCAGAGCTCATAGTGAATATTCTGTAGGTCATCACTGACTGGGCATAGTGAGGAGAGAATGGGAGCAACTGTCAGTTATCATAGAGCAACTCTGTGCCAGGAATTATCATTGCCGAATCCTTTGTGTTTTTATTTCTCATTTTTAACTTCTCACAATCCCTCAGTGTGGTAGTTATATGCAAATCTACAAAAGGAATGAGTTAAAGCCCTGAAATGTTACAATACTTCCTTATGATCACTTGCATTGCAATGCACAAAACCGGATCAGACGCTTTGTTAGGTCTAACATCAAAGCCCTACTTCTCTTTTATGATAGAACACTTCTTCATTGTGCTAATTCTCTGTGTTGCTTTAGGCAAATCATTTAACCACTTTGGACCTCAAACAATATATCTGAGAGAGTAGAACAAAACGATTGTCCATTACAACGCTTCACAGGTTTGCATTTCAATGTGGAAGTAAGCAGGAGTGAGCCACTTGTAAAATTTTTTCCACCTTGAATATCACACACCAGCTTATCCCAGCGTAACCAAAGGGGTCTGTCACAGCTGTTTAGCCTCCCTTGATCTGTCTTCATCGCATGTGCTTTTCTTGGAGTTTGGGGCAGGATGTGGGAATGAAACAGGATTGTGAAAGCAGAGCAGTCCCGCCTAATGTTGCTCCTTTGATTAAAGGGAACTTTCTCTTGTCCTTGGCATGTGTATTGAAAACTGTGGCTGTTTCAGGACTGTCTTTCCATCATCATCAAGAAGCAGACAAGGACTAAATGTGTTTAGGGAATGCCTGATTGCTTCCTCTCCATTCTGAGTGAGTCGGGCTGAAGGGTCATGGTTGATGTGAAAGAGCTGATGGGAGGAACTTCTCAGGATGTTCCTCACTGTGAATCATGCTGGCATTCTCTGTCACCCCTGCGTCTTCCAGTCTGATTGATACAGAAGGTGTTTTGAGTTGAAAAAAAGATGACCAAAGATAAATTCCACAACATTTGTAATGAGGCAGGAGACAGTGAAAGATCAACAAACTACTGCCAAGCTAGAATCTTCATTTCTTTTGAGTTAGCTCCTGCAAATGAAGATTACAGTAGTCAAGGCAAAATAATAGGAGACGGTGAATGTAAGAGTCCCTCAGACTTAGCTAACAATGGGGAAGAGACAAATGTGGAGCAAACATACCACTTTCACAATCCAAAACCCCTCTCCACTAAAATGCTGCCAATTTTTCAGCTGTCATACTGAAGTGGTGAATAGGCTGGATGCTTTGAAAGGAGTATTGTTGCATAGTCAGGACTGGCAGAGTTTGTGGAGAAATCCCACATAACACTGCGTAACACTATTACATTCCCACCTGAAACCATCTCCCTACTCTCCTTCCAAGTGAAATCGTCAGAAAATCAAAAACAGAAGCAAGATAGATTCATAGGAGAAAGTGGAGGGGGAGGGAGAGAGAGAGAGAGAGAGAGAAGCCATTTTGGATCTATCCACACATTTTTGAAAGCAATAAGTCACACAGCTAAGAAGTTCCAAAGACAGCATGTCTTTGGCCATAGCTCAAGACCATGTCTACTATGCTCTGTGGCCACTTACATTCTAATGCATGAGATATTTCTTGCATGGGATCTATATGGGTGGTGGCCCAGATGAAGGGCTGCTAATATCGAAAGCCTGTGGTCAAACAGGACGAATGAAACATCTGAACAAATTGGTATTCCTGGTTGGCTTACTTCTTGTTCTTTCGCAATCTTCCTTAGAGTCTAAGAGACATTATCAGTGACATTTATCATTGTAGCAAACACCTGGATACTGTGCCTCTGTTCTATTAGTCTTCATTGCACCAGATGGAACAGTGGAAGGTTTTTCTTCTCTCTTCCAACATCATCTTCATGTAATAGATACTGAGTAGACAGCAACGTCTATTGTAGTTATGATTCACATACATTGCACCAAAATCTTAAGCTACTGGACGGAAAAACTCCTCAGGTGGTCCAGAGATCACATCACACACTGAAATTATCTTGAACTATGACCTATGGAGCTATTCCTACTGCCTCCCAAAATGTGCACAACCAAAATAGAAAGTATTTTTAATTATTTTATTATTTTTATTTTTCATTAGTTTTAACAGGTTCAGTATAGTTCATAGATACAATTCTCAGAATATAATGATATTCCCTTCTTCCCTCCCTGTCTCTCTTCCCCTTTCCTTAACTCTTCCTTTCTTTCTTGGATTTGATTCCTCCACAAAACCAGAAATTCTGAAGCATTGCTGGGAGAGCACAATCACAATTATTCTTGTCTTCCCTTCGCTCTTCCTGCACGTGGGGCATTTTAAGCACTGGACTCCCTCTCTGCCTTCCTTTCCACAGGAACTAGCAGTATTAATTTTGATACCTTTACACAGAAACAGACATTCAGACACGGTCCAAGACAGTGTACCTCTTATACACATGTGCAGTCTAATGCACGATAATTTATTCATACAGACACACAAAGAGACAATCACATCAATATATAGTACATATTTAGATAGTCATTATATAGATTCATAGTCATACATCTATGGCTCTCTAACAGAAGATACAACTTTACTTTTCTTAGCCTTTTACTTTGGGGACAGTTCTTTTGCCCCCTTGTTCCTCTATAAATTCCTCAACTTTTACCTATGTTTTTCACATTCTGGAGGGTGCCTATTTCACATATTTATAGAATGAAGATTTATTAAGCATCCATTGCATTCCAGGCATGATGTTGGATTCTGAAGCTAAACTCTGAACGAGTCAGACAAGTTTCCTATTTTCATAAGCATTCATGCTGCTGGCAGGAGATAGAAAAGATATAAGTTGGTAAATATGTAAATACTTTATAGCATGCAAAAAGAAATTGAAAGGAATTATCACTTTTGGATTGCGTATTTTTAAATTCAATTTTTATACTGCTAATACTATGTACTTGTCATCTACCAGAAACTATAACAGAGAGTATAAAAATGGATAGAAAAAATAATATCTAGAAAGGCAAACTCACAGCAGTACAAGAGATGGAGAGAGAAGTAAGAGAAAGGTATGTCATGTATGTGAAGAGAATAGATCCTATCAAGAACACAAAGGCATAGTTACACTGAACACAGTGAGTGATTTTTGTGTAGAGTGATAGTGGTCCAATTCATTTGTATTCAGATCTCTTGTTCTCCTAGCATCAGTTCCTGAAGATATTATTTTCCTTGAATGTGTACTGTTGACACCTTCAACAAAGGTCAGTGGACTGTAGCATATGCATGGTTTCTTTCTGTGCATTCTATTTTCATTCAACAGTCCATATTCTGGTCTATTTCATAGTGCCATATTGTTTTTTTTTTTTTTTTTGAATTAAACAAAATCTTTTTTTTACTTATTTAGTGAATATAAATTTCCAAAGTACAGTTTATGGATTACAATGGCTTCCCCCCTATAATTTCCCTCCTACTCGCACCCCCCCATCTCCCGCTGCCTCTCCCATTCCATTCACATCAAGATTCATTTTCAATTATCTTTATATACAGAAGATCAATTTAGTATATATTAAGTAAAGATTTCAACAGTTTGCACCCACACAGAAACACAAAGTGGAAAATACTGTTTCAGTACTAGTTATAGCATTACTTCACATTGGACAACACACTAAGGACAGATCCTACATGAGAAGTAAGTACACAGTGACTCCTGTTGTTGACTTAACAATTTGACACCCTTGTTTATGGCATCAGTAATCTCCCTAGGTTCTTGTCATGAGTTGCCAAGGCTATGGAAGCCTTTTGAGTTCACCGACTTCGATCTTATTCCAACAGGGTCATAGTCAAAGTGGAAGTTCTCTCCTCCCTTCAGAGAAAGGTACCTCCTTCTTTGATGGCCCATTCTTTCTACTGGGATCTCACTCACAGAGATCTTTCATTTAGGTCTTCTTTGTCTTTGTTTTCCAGAGTGTCTTGGCTTTTCATGCCTAAAATACTCTCATGGGCTCTGCATTCATATCTGAATGCCTTAAGGGCTGATTCTGAGGCCAGAGTGCTATATAGGACATCTGCCATTCTATGAGTCTGCTGTGTATCCGCAGATCGTTCTCTCCATTTTTGATTCTCTCAGTTTCTCTCAGTTAGTATTAGCAGAAACCAGTCTTGTTTATGTGATCCCTTTGACTCTTAATCTTATCATTATGATCAATTGTGAACTGAAATTGATCACTTGGACTAGTGAGATGGCATTGGTACATGCCACCTTGATGGGATTGAATTGGAATCCCCTGGTATGTTTATAACTCCACCATTTGGGGCAAGTCAAGCTTGAGCATGTCCCAAATTGTACATCTCCTCCCTCTGTTACTCCCACTCTTATATTTAACAAAGATCACTTTTCAGTTAAATTTAAACACCTAAAAATAATTTGTGTCAATTACAGAGTCCAACCAATAGTACTGGAACAAAAAATACTAAAATGGATAAAGTATTACATTGTACATCAACTGTGGGGACAAGAGCTTATCAAGTCACTGTTTCTCATAGTGTCCATTTTACTTCATCAGGTTTCCCCTTTGATGCTCAGTTAGTTGTCGCCGATCAGGGAGAACATATGATATTTGTCCCTTTGGGACTGGCTTAATTCACGCAGCATAATGTTTTCCAGATTCCTCCATCTTGTTGCAAATGACTAGATTTCATTGTTTTTGACTGCTGTATAGTATTCTATAGAGTACATGTTCCATAATTTCTTTATCCAGTCTACTGTTGATGGGCATTTAGGTTGGTTCCAGGTCTTAGCTATTGTGAATTGAGCTGCAATAAACATTAAGGTGCAGACATGTTTTTTGTTTGACAATTTCATTTCCTTTGGGTCAATTCCAAGGAGTGGGATGGCTGGGCTGTATAGTAGGGTTATATTCAGGTTTCTGAGGAATCTCCAGACTGACTTCCATAGTGGCTTAACCAGTTTGCATTCCCACCAACAGTGTGTTAGTGTCCCTTTTTCTCCACATCCTTGCAAGCATCTGTTGTTGGTAGATTTCTGAATGTGAACCATTCAAACTGGGGTGAGGTGAAACCTCCTTGTGGTTTTGATTTGCATTTCCCTGATTGCTAGTAATCTTGAACATTTTTTCATGTGTTTGTGTGCCATATTGTTTTAATAATTGAGGCTTCATAATTTTTTTTAATCAGGAATTGTGATGTCTCCAGCGCCATTCTTTTTTCATGATCACTTTGGCTATTCCTCATTTTTTTAGTCCCATATAAATTTTAACATTTTTGTTTATTTATGTAAAGATGACATTGGTTTGTTGATGGATAAAGTATAGAATCTTGAGATTTCTTTGGGTAGTGTGGGTAGTAGTATTTGATAATATCAAATTTTCCAATCTGCCAAGATAAAATATTTTCATTTATTTGTGTCTTCTTCAATTTTTTCAACAATGTTTTAGCTCTCATTGTATAGTTTACCCCCTTATTTAAGTTTTTTATACATATTTTACTTCTGGTGATGTTATTATAAATAAGGTTGTTTTCTTCAATTGCTTTTCAGATAGTTGATTTTTTTGTTTGAAAAATTGAATTTTTTGTTCACTGGATTTATAGAGCTTTACTGTTTAATTTATTAATTCTAACATTTGAAATATATGTGTGCACATATTCATATGTGTTTTCTTTAGGGTTTTCTACATATAAGGTCACATTATCTGCAAGATGTAACCTATATGAGATATCTAAAATAGATAATATTTTTTCATGCATTGAAAGGAAGAAAATTTGAGGAGCTTTTCAATGCATATAAAATTTTATTCATGTAAGATGAACAAATTTTGTATGGCCTCTGCACAACATAGTGTCTACTGTTAATGATACTGAATTGTGCATGTGAAAATTTCAAAGGGGTAGGCATTTGGCCTAACAGTTAAGACACTAATGAAAATGCTTGTGTCTCATGACCTGGAATGTGTTCTCAGCTCCCATCATAGTCCTGGCCCATCCCAGCGATTATAGGCATTTCGGGAGTGATCCAACACGTGGCAGCTCATGTTATCTGTGTGTCTCTATCTCTGCCCATGGGATAAATCAATTTTTTAAAACTTAAAATTTGTTGATTAAATGTACTTGAAACAAAAATAAACTAAAATAAACACAAGGGAACTTTCAGAGGTCATAGCATTGGCTATTACCTTGATTATGGGGGTGATTTCATGGTTATAAACCTGTGTATGCATTAAACAAGATATTAAACTATACCTCAGTAAGACTGTTTTTATTAAAAGCACAGAAAGGGAGACAGATAAGTTAGGGGATGTTGGAGAGGCGTTAAGAAAGGAAGCTTTTATGCCTGGGTTACAATCTGATGTCTGTCAGCCAAGAGAATGTGTCTGAAGAGAAGAGACAGTTGGATCTTAAGGAAAGAGAAAGGGAGCAGGGTGGAAAAAACACACGTGGATTTAAACAGGCAAGACCTTCCTCTTCCTGAAGCTGGAGAAAAGAATTAGACTTCTCCTGTTTGTTGTAGATTCATCTGAAGCCTCAAGGGAAGACTTGGAGGGGGTCTGAGCAATGTTATGAAAATGTTTATAAAATTAAGAGCCCAAGTCTTGGAGGCAGACTTTTCTGACTTGAATTCCTCCTGTCACCTAATGACCACGTGAATAGGATTCCATAATTTGTGTCTTCGCATCTTCATTCCTCATCACTAAAATAGAAATAATGTACTTCACAAGCCCCATCTCACAGAGCTGATAGGCATGTGTTGAAGTCTTGTGTACAAAGGGGTAAGGCAGTGCTTAGAATACATCAGGGTCTATTTTGTTATTTTTATTATCATGCATGATTTACCTATTTATATTTCCAGTATTATTATTATAAAACTAAAAATGTTGCCAGATAACTCATGTTTGCTCCTTAAGCCCATGTCTACCACTTACCTCTCAACTCCGAACTGGGCCTCCATAACACACATCACAGCAGTTTATTGTTCTTCTATTGTAGGTACAAGTTCTAAATTTAGCACTGCCCCCAAGGGCTCCACCCTTGAAACCAAAGCAAGCTGTGTTTCTGGCAGAGCTTAGGCACAACATCATTAAAAGGACATGGATAACAGATTCACAACACCCTCCTGGTTTGATTTTGGCAACTGCACTTCACATGGCACAAATAATCATAAAATTGAGTAGCATACACTTATAATTTTATCGCAATTGCTCACATCGCCTTTTTCAGGTTTCCTATAGTAACTTCACATATAATTAGTGTGTAATCTTCAGTCATAAATAACATTCTAATTAGTCTGTAATCTCTAATTATATTATGCTTCCAGGCAAGGTGTATGCATGTGTGAGTGTATGTAGGAGAGAATTTAAGCAGTTTGAAATAACAACTCTTTGGGTAAACAATAAAATGGGAATTGCATAACTTTCATGCATAAATTATTTTAGTGAATTAAAGAATAAGTGAAATTAGGAAAAAGAAACCTCTTCTTTGAAATTGTATGTCCTCATGGCATAAACAGCAATAGCTATACCTAAAATGGCAATGACAATAAACACATTACTATGATTGAACAAGTGGATTGTAAGTATCAGCTATGGCATAGAAGATATGGCTTCTAGCTTTGACACATCCAGTTCAATTTGAAGAATAGGGCCGGCGCCGCGGCTCACTAGGCTAATCCTCCGCCTAGCGGCGCCGGCACACCGGGTTCTAGTCCCGGTCAGGGCACCGGATTCTGTCCCGGTTGCCCCTCTTCCAGGCCAGCTCTCTGCTGTGGCCCGGGAGTGCAGTGGAGGATGGCCCAGGTGCTTGGGCCCTGCACCCCATGGGAGATCAGGAAAAGCAACTGGCTCCTGGCTCCTGCCATCGGATCAGCGCGGGGCGCCGGCCGGCCGGCCGCGGCGGCCATTGGAGAGTGAACCAACGGCAAAGGAAGACTTTTCTCTCTGTCTCTCTCTCTCTCTCACTGTCCACTCTGCCTGTCAAAAAAAAAAAAAAAAACAATTTGAAGAATAGAAATTAACATTATTACATTATTGCAAAACTCATTTTCCAGTTGAAAATGTGTATTTAGAGATTAGTGAGAACATTAATCAGAAATAATTAAAGTAATGAGTTTGATTTTGGACTCAAACTTTTCAGATTAAAATCAAATATTCTTGTAATCAACATATTTGGAAGGGAAATATTCAGGTGATACTGACTCAAGTCACCAAAAGTTAATGCCCCATCTCTCAAGCCATGTGTACATAAAAGGAAAAGCTTGGCCACTTACAAACTGAGAGGTAGATGCAGAATCGTCTTCTCTTTAAGATGCTTGCCAGAAACACTAATGAAGGAAATAAAGGAAAAAACAATTTTTCTCATTTCATAAAAGAGCCACCCTGCTGTCAATTAACAAAATCTGATATATCAAAGTCTACAGATAAAAAGGATTAAGAATGAATTACGTGTGCCTGGGTATAGCTAGGTTTCGCTGAAAGAGCCAGACAAGGACATCAGAAGAGGATAATATGATTAAGACAGAAACAATATTAGGTTAATTCTAGGCCTGGTTTAGTCCCCAGGAGAATTTGGTCAAGGAGACATTTCTATCCCAGATTTGGCATCTGTTCAATGCAAAGCATGATTCTGAGGGAAGAGATGTTTTCTTCACCTTCATATTAATTCATCTTTCACATGCTTGAGCCATAGCTGGATGGACTCATTTGGTCATTTTCAAGGTTTTGTTTATTATTGCTTGTAACCTTAATATATGAATCTTTTTCGTTAAGAAGGTTAAACAATAGTTTTAGCTGTGCAAGCTATGAACATAGGCAATGAATAATACATTTTAATAAAATTCACAAAAATGAAGTTTAGCAGCAGGGACACCTGGTGTCATTGTGCTGGATTGTATTAATGTGATAAAGGTAAGAAATAAAACAGATGTTTCATCTTTGCAGGATGGTTGAAACCAGCCAGAATATGGGCAAACTTTATCTATGCAATCATTTAGTCAATGAACACTTTTGAAAATCTTCCATATAGTTAGGTTAAAGTTAACAGTGACACTTCCACACATATCCTAAATTCTGCTCCAAGTGCATGCCTGAAGCTTGGGGACAGGCATGGCTCAGGAAGAGTGAACAGTAATAAACATTAACTATTGACATTGTGACACCACTTGTGGGAATTTCTAAGTAAAAGACACAGGACTCTGAAAAATAATGTAATGGATGGGAAAGGAATTTTAAGCTAAGAAAGAAATTTAAGAAATCAGTAATAGGAGGGAAATTGGTTATCTGGAGGTGGCCAGATGTGGTTGAGAAAATGGAAGGTAGACTTAGATATACCAGGTCATTTTTTTAAAAGATTTTATTTATTTATTTGACAGGTAGAGTTACAGACAGTGAGAGAGAGACCGAGAGAAAGGTCTTTCTCCTGCTGGTTCACTCCCCAAATGGCTGCTGTGGCCGGAGTTGCACCAATCCAAAGCCAGGAGCCAGGTGCTTCTTTCTGGTCTCCCATGCAGGTGCAGGGCCCAAGCACTTGGACCATGTTCCACTGCTTTCCCAGGCCACAGCAAAGAGCTGGACTGGAAGAGAAGCAACTGGGACTAGAACCCGCGCCCATATGGGATGCCGGCGCCACAGGTGGAGGATTAACCTAGTGCACCACGGCGCTGACCCCAATCAGATAATTTTTGATAGTGGCAGAACCCAACTCAACTGACTTAAGCAGAGTCTCACATGATTTCAGTCTTAACAGAATCAAGGAGCACAAGTCTCTTTTTTTCTCTATTGAATTGGCCTTCCTCAGGATGTCTTTCTCCACTGGAAATCTATCCCTGAAGAAATAAAATTATCGCCCTAAATTTAAGGCCATGTTTCAGACTAAGAAGAGAATAACTTTCTCAAAAAATTGTAGAAATCTTTTGGACAAGACTACCACTGCCCCGATGTTGAATGTGGGTTCTAGACATTAATCTATGACTGCAGCACAGAGGGTGCAGTCTTCCAGGTTGATGACACCAAAACCATATGGATTTAGACTGGAGGGATCATGATTCCTAGTGACAAACCAAGTCCTGTTCCTGGAAGAGGGAGGGATGGATGCTGAACAGGCAAATACTTCTTCCGATAAGACCATCAAACTTTTCTCACATAAATGAGTGCTACACATACACACACACACACACACACGCACACCATAGACTCTTTGGTTAGAACATATTTGGTTAAGAGAAACTTCAGGACTTCAATAGGCAAGCGGTAAAATGTATAAAATAAAAACCTTAGTTGCATACGGAAAAATGTGTTGGAAGGAGTGAAAATTGGAACAATAATGAGGTACAATATTTCAACCTAATCTAGTAATTGTTCTGTGAAATGAATAGCTGGTATAGTTTAAATTATTGTCAGTTTCTTTGCAGCATGTTGTTTTTCAACTGAACATCAATAGACTTAAAAAGTATATTTATATATATTGATCTGCAAGTATTGATTTTTGTAAACTAACCTAAGGAAATAATATAAGAGAAAAACAACTTATGGAAATTATTTAAATGTTACACACAATAGCAAAAAAAAAGAATACTGAATGAAAATTATCATCAGAAAGACATGGCTTCTTATAAAACAAAAATTTCAAATTATCTCGAGCAAGTTATTTCATCTCTCTGAGCTCTAATTTCCTGATTTGCAAAAAAAGAACAATGTTACCTGTTTAATAGGGTTTTTAAAAAATAAAAATGAATAGACAATGTATATAAGCACCTAGTACATTGGAAATGATAGCTTTTATTATAACTAGAATCATAATGAAAGCTAACTTTATACAGTACCAAGAAGGAATTCCATTCCCTAATGTTAAGTAAAAATAAATCAACAGAATGCATGTACATGAATAAAACATGCAGGAAATTTGGATTACAATCTCTCTTGTATTACAGTAGCTAGTGCAATTACCTTTTTCACCCACTATTTTCTAAAATCCCTGTGTCTACATATTTAACAGGTGTTTGTGATATTTAAAATAACTAATGTATGTGAAAGCAGTTTAGCAAATGAGTATTCACATACCAAAGTAAGAAGTGCTATTAGTGCTTATTTCAAAGTAGTGATAAAGATAGGGGCCTCCCCACAGTAAATTACTATGTGATGGTAAAACACATGTTGATATATAGAGGGACTTATTTAAGAGTTGGGCGATCTCTTCCCACAGAAGGTGGGTTCCAGGGCACCTGAGGCTGGCTGGTTGTGTTCAAGGGTAATTAGCAGGGAGAAGCAATGGGGCAACAAACCTTTCTCTTCTCACATTCAGTCTGAAGGCAGGTGACTACAAACAATAGCCAGATGAGAACTCGGAGGATTATAATTCTAAATAGACTGGGGACACAACAAAACAAGTATGAGAGCCAGTTTAAAATGGGTAGGTGAAAAGAAAGAGTAGCAATTTATGAGTTCCTGTTCCAGTTTCTGCTGGTTTTACTTGAAGCACCTGCAGTCAAGGACATAGAGGTGCCTCAGGTTACAGAGGAAATAACTGGGGAGTGAGGCTTGAGCTGACACATGCTGGACACTAGAAAGGTCTTTACACTAAGATCTATATTCTGACTGGGGCTCTGAATGATAAGTAATGTGGCCTCAGGCAAAACCTCAGTCTCTCAAGACTTCAATGTCCTTTTTTTAAAGATTTATTTATTTATTTGAAAGGCAGAGTTTACAGAGAGGCAGAGGCAGAGAGAGAGGTCTTCCATTAGCTGATTCACTCCCCAAATGACTGCAATGGCTGGCTCTGGGCTGATTGGAAGCCAGGAGTCAGGAGCTTCTTCCAGGTCTCCCACACAGGTGTAGGGGCCCAAAAGATGGGCCTCTTCTACTGCTTTCCCAGGCCATAGTAGAGATCTGGATTGGAAGTGGTGCAGCAGGTACTCCAACCGGCACCATATGGGATGCTGGCACTGCAAGCGGCGGCTTTATACGCTACATCACACTGCTGGCCCCAACTTCAGTGTCAAACATAAAGTACAGCAAAAATAGACACAGGGCTCCTATGAGATGATTTATGTGGAACGATGAGTTGTTGTTATGTGATTCCACCCAGAATATTATGCTATTTAGTGGTAGCCATAAATTAATCAATTAAAAATACAATAATATATATGCACACATTTATGTAAAACTTTATATATGTATGTATATAAATTCCACAGTTCATGGCCCTTCTCAACATTTCCTAGGAACACCTTTTTTTTTTTTTTTTTTTTTGAGAGACAGAGAGAAAGGTCTTCCTTTATCCATTGGTTCACCTCCACAAGTGGCCGCTACAGCTGGCGCGTTGCAACCGGCACGCTGCACCGATCCGAAGCCAGGAGCCAGATGCTTCCTCCTGGTCTCCCATGTGGGTGCAGGGCCCAAGGACTTGGGCCTTCCTCCACTGCACTCCTGGGCCACAGCAGAGAGCTTGGACTGGAAGAGGAGCAACCGGGACAGAATCCGAAGCCCCGACCGCGACTAGAACTCGGGGTGCCAGTGCCGCAGGCAGAGGATTAGGCTAGTGAGCTGCAGCACCGGTGAACACTTTTTTCTTTAATACTTACTGTTCTCACCTCAAGCCCTTATAACCATGTGCCTCTCCTGGCTTTCTATAAATCTATTCCTCCAAAAACCAGTCTAAATAAGCAGGAATTTCATTAGACTAGGATTTCATGAAAAAACAGGTAAAAATATTTATAGATAGTGGTACAAATTTGTAAAGTAATTGTGCTAATGACTTGAGTCCACTAGTGACTCAAATAAGCAGGAAACTGTTACTCTCTTGCCTTTTCAAAACCCTATACAGATCTTTGCTTTGCACTTTCATAATTTTCACACAGCATCAATGTGAAGATTAGATGAAATTGGTACTACAAATGATTCCCCAATGGGAGTTCTACCTATCCAGAAGCTTGGGGATACCATTTCCAATTGGAAATTAAGGGATTATTGGTTGGTAGTCATAGCTTTTAATTACATGCTTTTTCGTTGATTTGCATCTTTCCTCCCTTCAATGTTGTTTCATTGTTGTTTGTTCAATAGAGAATACAGGAATGAGCATCTGTTATGTACCCAAAGAAGTGACAAATCCGAGGATGTATGTGCTGGAGTGTGATGTGGTAGCTCCGGGTTTCTGGAATTGAATTTGAAGCTCATGGAGCAGAGAGTTAATGTTAAGGTGATCAGTGCCTTTCTTTTTCTACATTCTTGGTCACCATTTCACCCACATGGTATAATTGCAAGAGATTGAGACAGAGATGCAATCTAAACTCACTATGGTATTAGATTCACCATATGTTGAGTCTAACAGTCACCAACTTCCCACAGACATGAATGAGGCAAGTCACTTATCTGTCTGGGTTGATGGGCTTCCTATATGTGGATTTGATCTCAAATAAAAAATGAAAAAAAAATTCCTTCTATACTGAACACATATATAACTCATTTTCTTGTCATTATTTCCTTAACAATACAGGATAACCATTTGTGTAACATATTGCACTGGATGTTACAAATAACCTATATGCAATTTAAAGTTATGAGAGCATGTAAATAGATATGTAAATACTACATCATTTTATTTAAGGGACTTAACCATCCATGACCAATCAATAACAAATACCAGTGGATGGTTGTGCAGTCTTCTTGACCCATGAGCTTTAATTGGTTGTGTATGAGCAGTCTGTAACTAATGAATCTACGATGGGTCCTCAGCCACATGGTGAAAGACTTGGGTATGGTAAACAGATTCCCTGTGTTTGTGTCCGATGGTGTGGTGCCATTTTCTCAAAGCATTCCTGGACAAATTGTTGCCTCAGCTTCCCGTGATGGCAACGCTGCTGACAGAACTATTTCCTGCCTCAGAGTTGTGGGGAGTTGTAAATGGGACATTATCTATGAAGTGCCTAGAGTGAGAATTCCCAATCCATCATAACTTTTAGTGTTATTGTAATGTTCTGTCACCAGTAAAACCTGTGCTGTAAACCAGCAGATCCACTGTGAATTCTAGCTTCCTAAAGTCTTCAATTCACTAATAGTTAAAATCCCAGTCTCTCTCTCTCTCTCTTTCATCTATGTCTCCTTCTCACTCTCTTCTATCTAACTCACCCTTCCTTTCTTTGTCCATCCCTGTCATATCCTGATACTATATAATAGTGTATATAATAATATATAATATAGATAATACTTTTCAATATATATGTTTAAGAATGATAAAAGATGGATTATACTATTAGGTCTTTACATTTCTCTTAAGTGCGGTACCACTATCCATGTCTGATAGATGAGACTTACAAGCAATGTGAAGCTCAGTCAATGCACACTGTTTGTAAGAAGTGAGCAGTACCTCTACCCCACGTGTGCTTGTTTCTAGAACCCCATCATTAGCCATGAATATTCCCCTCATTAGGTTCTTCATTTCCAGCCCAGGAACTCACAATAATTTCTCGTTTGGGCTCTCTGCTTCCACTCTGTTTTACACTATATGACATGTGGTAAAGAGGTAAAAGAATTTTTTTAATTCAAGAATTCTTGGCAATCAAAGACTTCATTGTAGACTTGGATTCAAATCTGGGCACACAAAACAGAGATGATAGCCAAGCAGGGGGAAAAGGTGGCCATCTGAGTGGGAAATTACTAACAGGAAGCGTCAAGGATGGAAAGGTTCTGGGGAAACAGACCTCAAATGTTCTTGCTGAAGGCAGGCAAAGGCGGTCAATGCGCAGGATAGGGGATACAGAATTTGATTAGGTATCAAGAACAGTCAGATATAAAGGAACATAGGTTCTTTATAAAATGATTTTTGTAAAATCCTTTTTACTACTGGGTAAACAACAAGGTCAAAGACGAGCTGAGAAGGCTTATAGGAGCCTGAGGAAAGTTTGGTCAAGGAAGAGAGTCTTTGTCAATGTGGTCACACTATGTTTGTCTGTTTACCAGACAGTCTCTCACGGCCATCAGAGCATTGTCCCTATCTTTTGGGAAAAACAACAGCAGCAGAGGTCGGCTGTGAACTGTTCACAGGCTTTCTCTAGCCTGGGCCTGAAATAGAGTCGCGACTTATTTTCAATATTTAATTTCATTTCCAAGTGCATGGGATCGACAAAGACAAAAACACAACAGAGAGAAAGTAAACTGTGTTTTGCCACTCATAGCCTCAGTGTTACTGCCAAACACTTGTCTTATACAACTCTCTCAGGAGAAAAACGCCAAGTCTCTATGAAATCGAACCTTGTACGCTAAGAAGTTCCCAATGCAATTGTAGCACCAGCATTCTATGACATTTTCTAAAGCAAATCAGAAGATGCCATGCCTCAGATTAAACTCTTTTAACGAAGATTATCGACAGAATAAGACCCCCAAACAATTATCTTGTTTGTATTAATTGTTGTACCTCACCCTGTTTAACGTGTATGCAATCTTCCACACTCATGGATTCCAAGTCTATGGATATAAACAACTACAGACTGAAAACATTCAGAAAAAAAAATCTGTCTGTTCTAAATAAGCACGGTCTTGGATTTCTTTTTTCTTTACCTTGTTTCCTAAAGAACACAGAATCACTACTATTCACTAACACTGCCAAGGTATGAGTTATTATGCGTGCACTAGAAATGAATTAAAGTGGAGATAGTTTAAGGTTTTTCCAACACAAATGATAAATGCCTGAGGTGGCATAAACATCAATTACCTTGATCTCAGCATTATAGATTGTACACATGTATTTAAGTGTAATACTATGTCCTATAAATATGCATAATTAACATGTGTCAATTAGAAGTTTTATTTTTTAATATTTATTTATTTATTTGAAAGAAAGAGTTAGAGAGAGAGAGAGAGAAAGTCTTCCATCCACTGGTTTACTCCACAAATGCCCACAATGACCAGGGCCGGATCTAGCCAAAGCCAGGGGCCAAGAGCCTCTTCCAGGTCTCTCATGTGGGTTCAAGGGCCCAAGGGCCTGGGCCATCCTCCCCTGCTTTCCCAGGTGCATTAGAGGGAGCTGGATCGGAAGTGGAGCAGCCGGGATGTGAACCTGGGACGCTGCTGCTAGAGGCCATGGCTTTAACCCAGTGTGCCACAGTGCCAGCCCTGGCAATTAGATATTTTAAACAAATTTAAAACATACACAGAAGGGATTTGTAGGATGTATTAAAGTAATACTCCATTTTATATAAGGGACTTGAGTATCTGTGAATTTTGGTATCAGGGTACAGCTTGGGCTGGGGGCCGGAGGGCTAGAACCAGTCTCCAACCAACACTGAGTGATGACTGTCTTCCCTTTCTTTTCCTAACTTGCCAGCCATGTGCTCTAGTTTTTTTTTTTTTTTTTTTTTTTTTTTTTTTTTTTTTTTTTTTTAAGTTACTGACGACTTCAGAGTTCGCATTACTATTTAGTCTCTCTCTCTCCATTTGTGCTGAGACTGTCCTATGCTGAACACTATACTGACTGCCTTTCTTTCTTGGACATTCCACAGTTGGTCTTCTTGGCTCAGTTTCATCAATCACCTGTGAAGCCCTAGGAGACATCTTCCATGAACTGATTAGTTATTTACCCAAACCTCTCCAAACACCTTGGCTTCTTGTTTCATAAAACCCAACCATCAAGACCTGCTGGTGCCCTCCCAGTCCTGAGTTGCTTAGGAGTTTGAGAGTGGATACAGTGCTTCATTTATTCTGATAGCTTATAGTTTGGCAGGTAGTAAGTGTTTCATAAATATTGCTTCAGTGAATTATAGAGCTGTAGCAAGATGAGTTGAAATTGCCCCAACCACTATCAGGGGCTTATAAGTTACACCAGAATCAGAAGCAATCTGTTACCACGTAGCATCATGAACACCAGGTGTCTAAGAACTGGAGGAAATGTGTCATTCGTCAGAGTGATAATTCTACAAGAAATAATGTCAGAGTCAATTTTATAGGAAGGGCACATGCCCTCTATGTAGCTTATTTGAAAACTTGGGAAGAAAAAATTAATTGTTTCTATTAAAATGAAATAATTGCAATGGTGGAAAATTGTATTTCCCTTCATATTTTATGAGGAAATTTGCTGTTGTATCATAGGTGGAGAGAAACAGCTGGGTCATCATAAAATCAGGAGACCCTTAAACAGAAGATGATTCCATTAACTCCCTACAAAGTCTGAGAAGAAGAACAGGCGAGACCCAACCAGAGGTTAATTACAGATTTTCATTATGTGGTAGAGAGACTCTGAGGTCCCGAGGAAGGAAAATGACTTCTATGAAGCCACATGATGGCATAAGAGGTAGGAAGGAATTCAGAACTTAGTCCATGTTCCAAATATCTACACACAGGTAAGCAGATTAGTTTAAGAAAACTTACAGAATCTTTCCAAGATAAAGAGAATTACTCAAATCTTGCACTATATTTGGACTAGTGAATTTAGACAAGGAGGCAGTAAGGAAGAGTTCTGATATGGTGAGTATCACCTAATAAATTATAAAGCGAGAAATAGATTTGGCAGTGATTTCAGTCAAGAGACAGAAAACCTGATTTTCTTTACTCTTTGCTCACCATACCAAGAGAGCTTTAATAAACAAGCCCTGCAGGCCATGAAACCATGCATATTTCTATGAGACTTCTTTCCAATAGGTCTGTTACAGTGTAACTGTGAGTACTGCATTTAGATTCTTTTTCAGAAATACATGAAGCCATCTAGGAGGTCTGTGGATTTTATAAATTGCATGGAGACAGCAATAGAGATAATGACACCTTACATTTATTCATCGCTTATCTTGTATGTTTTACAATGTGAGTTCTTCACTATACTATTTTCACTCTTTATAAGTTACTATAAATGTAAATTTTAGTTACCCATTTCATATGTGAATGAGTTAAGTCAAGACATATTGCAGAATTTACTGAAGTTTCATGTTCTATAAAATGGTGAGTAAATATTGGAATTAGAATCTATTTGGCTCCAAAGTACAAATATTCCCTTAATAGCATGCATCTTTACTATTAATGTATCATCTTTTATTATCATAGTATACACATGTCTTTCTGGTAGCATCGTAACATACACATGTCTAACACTATAGAAAGAAGAGAAGCCACAGTGTGGATGAAGAAATTGTGGAAAAGGAAGTAGGTTTATTTGGAACCATAAGAAAAGAGGAGAAGTAACGTAAGAGGATGATGAGAATAAAAAAAAGCAACAGGAGAAATTAAAAGTTTCAAACTAAGAACCCCAGCTTCTCACCAGATGGTTCCTAAGAATAAAAGGCCTAAAATGACTTAGAGAGGATTTTCTATAAGGCAAAGTTAGGACTCTTAAAAATTCTCATCTCAGTAAGTGAAAATTATCTGTAAAAGTCTAAATTTTTCATAAGTTCCCTTAAGTCAGCTTGTACATTTCAAACTTCAGAAGGAAATTAGATAATATTGTGTGGAACAAAGTGCATGGGCCCTGTCTGGTGCAGGCATCACTAGCACAGGGACTTGCTGCGTGGAGCTCACACACCTGCCGTTAGCCCCCATCAACATCTTTCCTGCAATGCACCTTCCAAGGTCCGAGTGCCTTGGAGTCAGGTATCACTATGGCGCCTGATGGCCACCATGCCTGACTGAGTGCTTAGCAAACAACTAGAGATCATGGTGTTACGTGTGCTCTTCCTGCTCCAAACTGAACCACTATCACTCACTTGCTGTATGAGGGGACTTCAAAAAATTTCATGGAAAAGTGAAATTGAAAGATAGGCTTATTTTCTTGCAAAAAAAAAAAAAAATCAAAATGCACACATACTTTTTGCCAGAATGTATGTCCATGAACTTTTCGAAGGGCCTTTGTATAACCTAAAACAGATTACCTAGTCACTTTTTCTCTGTTTGTTTCCATATTTGAGTTGAAATAGCGGTGGTAATGATACCCATTACAGAGACAGCATTATTTGAAATAACATGTAAAAATGCACAGTACAGTGTCCAGCTTGATGTTGGAAAATAGTTATGGAGAGGGTTTCGAGGATACACAGAGTTGAATAATATGCTTTTCCTGATTTTAAATGTGCAGTTGAGCAGGCAGAGAAAGTAAATTTCAAATGAGCTGATGTTATGGAATGAACTTAAATGTCAGAAATGGGATTGAAATTTTCTTTGGCTACTAACTAAATGAAACTGAGCCTACTTAGAACTTTCTGCTCCTCTTGGTCATGCTAGGTAGACAGAGCCTGGGATAATTATCTCAGAGGGATGTTGTAAAGGTTACAGATATTATGAGTTATGAACTGTATAAAATATGTAGCATATTGTAGATACTCCAAAATGACAAACCTTATCACCATAAATTATTCAAATAATACAAGCTGTTAAAACTGGTAGGTAAATGGAACATATATCACAAAAATTAAAAGAAGAAAATTTAAAAGGACAGAGCAAGGAGAATGGGAGGGAAGTATCCTTTTGCTCTTAGAATTGTACCTCTAAAATACATGGAAATGGTTCTCTTTATATTAATAAAAACATAAAAATGTCATAAGGAGAATATAAATAAGCACAATGTTGCGATAATAGAGGAGAAATGCAATTTATTGGAGAAAGGAGGTAATAAAACAGGTAGGATTTCAGAATTTGATAGATCATAGAGAAATTTCCAAACACAATGAAACGTTGAATAAAACAATCAATTTAGGACTATTGGCAGACTTAAGTAACAATATTTTTTTTCATGTTTTTATTTTTTAACATAGGCTGTGCAAGTAAAATAATGGAAGAGATTGGCGTAATGATTTAAAAGTTAAAGTGATTGTGTCTATTTCATGGGTAAAGTGGTATTACTGAAGTTCTGAGAGCAGTAACAACAATTATTGAAACTGTGTTTTGCAGAGATCATGGCAAAGCTCTACAGATATCACACAAATGAGATTTTTTTAGGGATAAGGAGAATAGTCAGAAAATGGTATCTGTAATCCAGTGATAAATAATTGTAGTGATAAGGATAAACACAAACATTATGAGCATTTTCTATGTGCCTTACATGTGCTTAATTGTCTAAATGCATTACTCATGTCCTCACAACTAGATACTACTTTAATCTGTATTTTACAAACGTGGAAACTCAGGCTCAGAGAGATTAAGCTGAGGTCAGAGATCAGACATCAATCAAAGTAATACTCAGCCTAGTTTTCAAAGGAAGCATATTTCACACCAATGTTGAGTTATCAGATGTTATTATGTACTGATTTATATTTCTAAAATTCTAGATAAAGAGACATGTTAAAACAGAGACATAGGGGCCAGAGCTGTGGCATAGTGCATAAAGTCACCGCCTGTAGTGCCAGCATCCCATATGTGCTCTGGTTAGACATTCATCGGCTCCATTTCTGACCCAGCTCTCTGCTATGGCCTGGGAAAGCAGTAGAAGATGTCTCAAGTCCTTGGGCTCCTGCACCCACATGGGAGACCCAAAAGAAGTTCCTGGATTCTGGCTTTGGATCGACACAGCTCTGGACGTTGCAGCCATTTGGGTAGTGAACCAGTGGATGGAAGACCTCTCTCTCTATCTGCCTCTCCTTCCCTCTGTGTAACTCTGACTTTCAAATAAATAAATAAATCTTAAAAAAAAAAAAAACAATGACATAGATCCATGGGGACAATCTGGATCTTAGAAACAAGTAAACTATTTTGTGCTCCAATTTGTCTCTTAAGTTGGAGCACAAATCCAAAAAAGTTAAGGACACTATAAATTACTGTAAACATGGATGTGTTTGTTGAATGACTTAGTAAATATTTCCTACTCAGCTTGTTGGGCCTGGGAGACACTGGCACCAAGAAGTACCTCTGCCCTACATATGAACATTTGGAAGAGACATTCTAGCCACACTAGCTGTGCCAGGATGTGGGAGAAACATACCACTAGACTTTCTTAGAGAACGGCATGCGAAATCTACCCATGCTTTTTTAGTTTTGAATATCGTGCAGTTAATTAATACATGAACTTAATCATGGTCAAGCCCAGAAAAGGCCCTGTAGTGTGTAACCTTTAGCACTGAGCACTAACAGGCTCTACTTTCCCTTACTGCTAGGGATAGACTCCTGACATCTTAGCAGCACCTGAAGCATGCTGTGTGATTTATCTCATAGATTTTCAGTTGTCGTTTCTTCGAGCTGGGATACTTTTCACATTTTCTTGCTGTTTTACCTGGCAAATAAACCACTCTTCCCCCATTGCTTCCCAGATGAACTCTCCCTAGGATCCTGTCTCAGAACCTTAAATCTTTTCCTTCCAATTTCCTCTCTCTGAGTACCAAATGCACCCCTCTTGTGCTTCCTCAGCTTTCTGCCCAGGACCCTTCCCAGTAAACTCCACGAAGTATTCCTTTACTGGAAACATTTTTACAGCACCAAACGCTAGTACTTTTGGTGTATTTGGCTCAATGTATTTCTCCATCAGATCATAAACTAATTGATAATAGGAAAAAAGTGTCATTCTAATTAGCCTCCTTAGTGTACAGGTGTTTTAGACTATTTGCTGCTGAATTAACAAGTGTTCTGTTCTAAAGTACAACCTGACTCTGGATGTATGTGGCAGTTCTGATGTATATATTGTCTCCACCACAGTAATAGTTGGCACCATCACCATCATCAACAGCACCAAAGCAGCCTCATCAGCCCAAGTTTCATGTTAAGGCCAAAGCATAATTGCTTTTCACTAAGAAATAATATTAGTTGCATAGAACCAGACAATCTGCTTACCTGTAAACGTGGCAGAACAATGACAGTGACAAAGGTACATAATGGTGGTTAGGTCAGAATGTACTGAGAGTGCATGATACAGGGTTAGAACTAGTAAGGGTTTAAATGCAGTTTGTACCTCCTCTTCCAGTCTTTCAGTCTATGCTCTGTACTCAAGTGGATGTTCCAGTTCCCTGTTTACATTTAGAGATGTGAAAAAAGAAATACGTGAGAGACACTAAGGAAGCCAGAGTGAGAGGGAGCAAGCGCTGCTTACAACTTGGTAAGAAAGTGGACTCGTCACTCTGCAGCCTTCTGCTTAGAAGCACAGAAAAAATAAATGTTGGGTGAAAGGAACCTGATTGCATCTGCCTAAAGACTTTCTTCAGCCTGCGTGTTTTCCTTCTTCTCATCACCAAAGCAAGCATGGCTGAACTTCCCTTATCCTGGAAACATGGTGATTACAACCTTCATGCAGCCATTGAAGCTACTCAAACCAGGGGTTATGCTGGGCCACTTCTCTAGCCTGGTGGCAGATCAGAAAGCACCAAGTATGGGACAAAAGGCCAAGGGTTCCCTGGGATTTAGGATGAGGCATTCAAATAAGATGCTTAATTTTCACAAATAGCACTTCTTAAAAAATAGAGATGTAAATTTTGAAACAGTATACTCAACTGTAGCATGCTCTCCAAACCACAGGCTCTTAAGTCTGAAGTCTCAAACTGAAAGTATCCAGGGCCCAGCACTATGGCGCAGTACATCCCATATGAGCACTGGTTCTAGTCCCGGGTGCTCCTCTTCTGATCTAGCTCTCTGCTATGGCCTGGGAAATCAGTAGAAGATGGCCCAAGTGCTTGGGCCCCTGCACCCACGTGGGAGACCTGGAAGAAGCTCCTGGCTACTGGCTGCGGATCAGCACAGCTCAGGCTGTTGCGGCCATCTGGGGAGTGAACCAGCGGATGGACGATCTCTCTCTCTGTCTCTACCTCTCTCTGTAACTCTGTCTTTCAAATAAAAAATAAATCCTTTAAAAAAAAGGAAAGTATCCAAGCACATGCATATGTTTAAAGGAGATGGGGAAAAGTAAAGAATGCTCATTTCTGAATCTGTAAGGGCTCTCTGTTTAGCTCTTTGCTTCTTCTGTTCCATTTGATCCTTCCAACCAAACTCCAACTCATGATTCTGTCAACATTCCAGGTGGGACATTGAAACTATGAGAGGTGATAAAACTGCTTAATAAAAAGGAAACAAACGAATATCACAAAGTTCACCTAACTTAGTACTGCACACTTTTCTCGTCACCAGTAAAAGCTATAAATGGTTCAATGGATTAGTCATCGCCAATGAGGCCATGGCCATCTCTGAGAGAACAATCCAGCTTATGACAAGTACCAGAATTTTGACCTTGGCCATGCAATTCATTCCCACAGGCAATCACTTTATTTTTTTATTTTTTGTAAATTTAAGAATTTTTTTTCTTATTTATTTGAGAAGGGGAGAGAGAGAGAGAGTGAGAGCACGAGAGAGCACTTCTACCTGCTGGTTCATTCTCCAAATGCCTGCAGTGGCCAGGACTGGAGCTAGGAGCCAGGGATATAATCCAGGTCTTCCAGCTCAGTGGCAGGAGCCCAATCATTTGAGCCATCAGAGTTGACTTCCAGGGTCTGGATTCCAGGAAGCTGGAGTTAGGAGCCAAAACTGAGCATCAAATGTAGGTACTCCAATGTGGGATAACCACTAGGCTAAATGCTCATTCCTCCACCACTACTCAGTGACTAAATAACTTTATGATAAAGTCCCTTTCATATGTTGTAGAAAGTTCTTTGGAACTTGCTCTCCTTTTGGCATTCTTTTGGGCATCCTAAAATAAATGTAATACCTATTCCATATGATGATATTCATGCATTTTCAGGCTTTATTCCTCTAAAATCTTTCTTTTACTCTCTCTCCAAGTCTTTACTTTGCATATACAAGGTTCTGTTATGCAGCTAAGCACTCCACTTTAGATTCTTTCTATCATTTTTCCTGTCCCTCCTCCCTCTTCATCGTTTCCTTTCTTCCTCTCTTGCCACCTTTCTTCCTGGTTATTTAATAAACAACAACAC
The DNA here is from genome assembly GCF_964237555.1 of Oryctolagus cuniculus. NCBI lineage: Eukaryota > Metazoa > Chordata > Mammalia > Lagomorpha > Leporidae > Oryctolagus > Oryctolagus cuniculus. The sequence goes on along the minus strand of NC_091437.1, from coordinate 162,088,197 downwards.
TGCATTTGGAACTCTGCAAAACATGGGATGGCATGCAGTGTTCCTGTGTGCCCTTTAGAGTTGAACATGAATTTCCTAAAATTTCGACCAACAGAGACAAGTTCAGCTGGCTGCATCCCGTTATCTCATTACATGGACTATCATAGTTTTTTTGAAATTATATTACACTATTAAATCTTTTTTGAAGGGTTTTATTTAATGAATACAAATTTCATATGTACTGCTTTTGGGCAATCACTTTAAACATCTAAAACATGAGTACACAATGAGTTAGTTCTCAAATGATGAAATGGAACAATAATCATGAAACAATTTGATTTGCTTATTGTCTCACATTTAGGAAGCACTCAATGAACACCTCATTATTTTTTTAAAAACCCTTGAATAAAATTCTGAAAGTAAAATAGTTAGGCCAAGAAAACATATATGATTAACTCGTGGTTGCTAATCAATGACCCCAAGGTTTTTAGACACATTTCTGATCACCCCAACACATTCACCTAAATTTGATACTGATAACCTTTTTTGATTTTAGCCTTATTGAAAAAGCATCTCACTGTCACAAGAATAGGCATTCTGCTGGTATCTGATGATATTCAGCTCCTTTTTATTGTCACTGGCCATTCATTTCCTCTTTTTCTATTAAAACTTTTTCCAAAATTTTATTAGTTTTTCTTATAGTTAAATTGTAGGAGTTCTTCATTTTCTGCATATATAGCCCCACTGTGACTTCTTATTCATTCCATATCGCAATTATTCTTGATAAACAAAAATTTTATATTGATTGAAAGTCAATGCATACATTTTAATGGCTAGCGTCTTTTCTTTTAAAGAGGTATTTATTTGAGACACTAACAGATGGAGAAAGCCTCCACTCTGGATTATTTCCCAAGTACTTGCAGCCAGAGCAAGAATGAGAAACCAGAAATCGAGGTTGCTCACAATGGTGGCAGGAAGCCAGGTACCTGAGCCTTTACTACTGCCTCCCAAGGTCCTCATTCGCAAGAAGCTGGGGTCAGAATCCAGAGCTGCCCATTGACCCAAGATACTCAGCTGTGGGACAGCGGCATCATAACTTCTGGGTCAAACACTAACCCCAGGTGGCTAGTTTTCCACATCCTAAAATTAGATTGCCTATCCATGGTTAGTAAGATATCATTCAGTGTTTTCAGTGAGAAAGTTTTTGGTTCTAACTGTGAAGTTTAAGTGACAATATACTTCTTCTGATTCTTAATTTTTACTTTTATGGTTAATTTGTACCATTTTGAATTTCTCTTTATGTACAGCCTGAGGTAAGGTTTAAAATATTTCCTTCAAATAAATGGAAAAAAATTGCCTACAAAAACTTTTCTGTAGGAATATTCATACTTGCACTAATTAAAATAGCCAATAGTTGGTAAAAAAAAAAAACTAAACAAAAAACAATAAAGAACAACAACAACAACACAAACATCTACCAACACAGGAATATGCAAAAAAACTGGTCTGTGAATATGATGGAATGCTACATACTGATATAAAGAAATGAACTATCATAACATGTAACAGTATGTATGAATCTCAAAAACCTTATATTTGTGGAAGTGAGGATAAGGAACTAGAAAGTAGTGATGGAACTTTCATTTTAATTTTGAGCAGTGGTGGCAAGAGTATATACAATTATTCATATCAAGAAGCAATGTAGAATCTAAACAATTCAAAAATAAAATATAAGACCAAATAATAAAGGAGGGCAGTGACTAGTTACTATGGTATTGGCACCAGTGAGTTAAAAAAGAAAAACAAAACCTTGTGCAGAGACTGCTCCCATTAAGTTCAGAAACTCCTACTCCCTTCCTTTCTTTCTGCCAGTTCTGCACATCACTTTGGCTACCACCTTCCTTCACCAGTCAAATACCTCCATCAATTGGATGTAGAGGTCCCACTTCCTAAGATATTTGACCTAAAGGTCAAAGGCCAGGAAGTCTACTTCAATCTTACTTTTCTCATCAATGCCTACTTTACAATGACCCCTTTAAATGTGGGTTTCTGGCCAGCACCATGGCTCAATAGGCTAATCCTCTGCCTGTGGCACTGGTACCCCGGGTTCTAGTCCCGGTTGGGGCGCCAGATTCTATCCTGGTTGCTCCTCTTCCAGTGCAGCTCTCTGCTGTGGCCCAGGAAGGCAGTGGAGGATGGCCCAAGTGCTTGGGCCCTGCACCCACATGGGTGACAAGGAGGAAGCACCTGGCTCCTGGCTTCGGATCAGCGTGGTGCGCCGGCTGCAGCGGCCGTTAGAGGGTGAACCAATGGAAAGGAAAACCTTTCTCTCTGTCTCTCTCTCTCACTGTCCACTCTGCCTGTCAAAAGAAAAGTGGGTTTAATTTAATTGTGAATTTGTCACTGAGTATACTGAAGATCTTCAATTTCAAACAAATTCACACAGTCAGAGAAACGATAATTGTGAGGACTCAAGCTCAGATCTTTGTGGGCATAAGGTCTACTCACTCCGCTCAAAAGCCTGACCTTGAAACTAGACTATGGGCATCGGTGTGCACAACTGGACACTCTGGATGAAATGGTCCAGAGAATCGATCTGTTTAAGAATACAGTATTCATTGTCAATCCTTTCCATTGCAATGTGTATCAGTACTGAAAAGCAATTAGTTCATATAAGCAATACTAATGTACTGTGAATTATTTTATTTTATCCTTTTTTTCATTATAAAGTGAACAAATCCCAAGTACTTCACAGATACAATTCTCCCTCCATCTGTATATCCCCCCTCCTTTTTTCTTTAATTTTCTGCTATAACATAATTTCAATTTACTTTATAATGACACATTTAATGCTCAACTAACCATAATGTCCAACAAATAAAAAGTAGAAAGATCACTGTTTCACAGGAGTATAGACAGGGCCTAAAAATAATAATCAAATCGTAAGATGTAAGTTTCATTCTTAAGCATATTTTGTATTAACTACAACATATCAGAGAAAATATATATTTGCCTTCCTGAAACTGCCTTACTTCACTAAGCGTAACACTCTCCAGTTGCATACGCGTTGTTGCAAAAGACACGATTTCATTATTTTTATGGCTGAGTAGTATTCTTTTGAGTATGTATACAGCATTGTCTTCATCCAGTTATCCATGGATGGACATCTGGGCTGAGTTTGTATCTTAACTATTATGAATTGAACTGCAGTAAACATGCGGGTACAAATAAACCTTTAAGTATTGGTTATATTTTTGATTTTTGGATGATAGCCATTCTAACTTGAGTGAAGTAAAACCTCATGGTGGTTTTAATTTGCATTTTCCTGATGGCTAGTGATCCTGAGCTTTTATTCACATATCTGTTGGCCATTGTATTTCATCTTTGAAAAAACACCTGTCCATGTCCTTCTCCCATTGCTTAACTGAGTTGTTTGGTTTGTTATTTTTGAGTTTCTTGAGCTGTTACAGATCCTGATTATTAATTATTTATCAGATGTATAGTTTACAAATATTTCCCCTTCTCTGTTACTCTTCACTCTGTTAAGTGTTTCCTTTGCAGTACAGAAGCATCATAGCTTGAACATTTCTGCTTTGATTGCCCATGCTCATGGTTTTTTGTTTTTGTTTGTTTGTTTGTTTGTTTGTTTTTACAGGAACTCTTTGCCTATGCTGATGTCTTGCAGAGTTTCTCTGATGGTTTCTCTAGTAATCTGATGGTATCAGGTCATGGATTTAGATTCTTGATCCATTATGAATTGATCTTTGTATAAACTAGAGTCTTGCTTATCCTTGTGTGGGTGGAGATCCAATTTTCCCAGTACAATTTGTTGAAGAAGCTGTCCTTTCTCCAGGGATTGATTTCAGCTTCTTTGTCAAAGATTAGTTGGTTTATGGGGTTTCTAGATTTTTAAGTTATTCTACATCTGGGAAAATATCTTTGGTACTTTGATTAGGATCACATTGAATCTGTACTACTTTCGGTAGTGTGGACATTTTGATTATGTTAATTCTTAGAATCCATGAACATGGAATATTTTCCCCATTTTTTGTATCTTCTATTACTTTCTTTAATGCTTTGTAATTTTCATTGTAGAAATTTTTCATATCCATTGTTAAATGTATTCCACATTTTTAGATGTTTTGCATCTATTGTGAATGTTACTGATCTTACAAGTTCTTTCTATGTCATGGCTTTTTTTGTATAGACACAGGCTATTGGTTTTTGTGTGTTGATTTTATGACCTGAAATTTTATCAAATCTCGCCTGAATTCCAGTAGTCTTAGTGGAATAGTTTAGCTCCCCTATATATAGAAACATGCCTTCTACAAATAGGGATAATTTGACTTCTTCCTTTCCAATTTGTATCACAATGATGTCATTTTTTTGCCTAATGGCTTTGGCTAAATCTTCCATAACTGTAATTAGTAACAATGATGACAATGCGTATCCTTGTCTGGTTCCACATCTTAGTGGAAATGCATCCAGCTTTTCCATTTTGAGGATGATGTTGTATCTGGGTTTGTCTTAAGTATATTTTGGCTCTTTTTTCCAGGGTAATTGTAAATTGAGTGTGTTTATTTTCACTTTCAGCTCACTTAATTTATGCATTATTTGTAAGAGGTGGATAACCCATTTAATGTACATTAAACACTCACTATGTAAAAATCTCAGAGTTACTCTATAGAAAAAATATGTATGAGCACATTCCATCAGCTAACACTTTTGAGCATACTTAAAAGTTTGTAAAAATATAATTAAAAGGCAAGTTTGTTGAGGCTTGCATTGTTGCATAGCAGGTTAAGCCACTGCCTGTGGGGCCAACATCTCCTATAGGCAGAGTTCTAGTCCCAGCTGCTCCACTTCTGATCTAGCTCCCTAGTAATATGCCTGGGAAGTAGCCCAAGTCCATGGACGCTTATACTTATGGAGGAGACTCAGATAAAGCGTGTGACTCCTGTCTTCTGCATAGCTTAGCCCCAGCTTTGTGATCACTTGGGAGAGTGAACCAAGGGATGGAAGTTTTCTGTATTTCTATCTGTAACACTGTCTTTAAAAAAATATATAAATAATTTTCAAAAAATAACTTCATTATTCTGCAAAATAGTTTTAAAATTCTTGCTTATTTTTTCATAATAGACATTCTCCAAGAATTTTTGAAAACTTGTATTTTGTTTAAAGAACCATTTCTTCCTGTCTAGCTATACTCAAGAATGTTGTAAGCATTTATAACTGAATTTTATGAGTTAAAGCTATTTTGTTCTTGTTTATTTTATTGATTTTTTACTACTCCATTATTATTCTTAAATGTTTTAAAGTAGTTTACATAAAGAAAGATTCCTACACTAATAGAAATACAAATCATATCTGGAGAATGAAGATAAAATATTAGAATTATATTATGAACTACTGTTACCTGTATACTAAAAAATCTCAAAAATGAAAAAAAAGTAATATAGAAAAACGAAAGCAGCGGTAGTCTGGTTCACAAAACATAACCAAGTTTTTCTGTAAACTTGCTCTACTTTGGAGTCAAATGTAGTTATAGGCTTACCTGTTGTCCCCTTAAAGATAAATGTATTGCAATTTCATAGTTTCCATTATATTCAGAAAAGCAACTGCTCCATAGAAAACAATGATTAACAAGACATTATCTCACAATAAATGGAAGATTGCAGTACCCCATAAGAACATTATGAATTATATTGGAAATAGGGATTTCAAAAACTAAAATTATTTCATAATATAGAAAAACAGTATCAAACTACAAAGCATGAATACTAATTCCAAAACAGTTTAGCTGTGATTCATGCCAATTCTAAGTATGAACAGAAGGAAACTTCCTCTATGCCTTTCTGTAGGAACAGATGCATAATGGACTTTTCATAAATCTTCAGGAAATAGCATCTCTCTGATCCCTGGAACCTGTAAGCCAGAATTCATGATAAGAAGATATTCTCTCTTTGCAACCACCAAGGTCCAGATATCACAGATGATAGCTTTGAGTCAGCTATATCAACAGAGTTACAATAAAATAAAGGTGAAGACTTCTGCATCCAGCTATGGAGAACTGCATTGTCATGGGTTAACATTCACAAGGAGAACAATTTTACACACTGATGAAATTCTTAAAGATCCTGGGAGTTGACCAATTCAGAATGCAGATATGAAGAGGGAAAAGCCCCAGAAATAAAGGAAGATAATCCAATATGTATACCAGTTGCTAACATAAAGAAAACCTACTAAACCATAAGCAGTAGTGAAAAGTTAAAAAGTAGAGAATTAAGGAACAGACTGAAATTCTAATGTTATTTGGCAATCTACCACATCTTCAAAGATGTGTTAGAGGACAGGATCCTCTAGGAAGAAGGCTCATAATAAGTATGTGGCTTCCCAAAAGATTGTAAATGGCAGGAAAGAAATGGAAACAAGTAAGTCCCAATAAAGACTGATGCTTAACTCAACTCCTATTTCAGCTACTTGGGAGGAGTCAAAATGAATTCTGAATGTGAGAACATAACACCACTCAAAACTTTAAATAATTTCTACTATTATATCTATGAAATAAAGGTTTCAATATTTTAAAGTTTCAATTTCTAATGATTCAAAAGTATTTCATGTGAGGCAATGAAAATTAGCAGACATATCAGACATAAATAGAATATTCCAAAATTAAAAGGAAATAATTCAACATTAGGAAAGAAACCTCTAGAAAACCAAATTTTTGAAGTTATAAGGACAAAAATAAAATAAAATAAATGTGACGATTTGCCCAAAAGAATTTATGAGTTGGTGTACAATATCAACAAAAACAAGAATCAATAAAAACAGAAAAAATTCTTTGGAAATTCTGGGATATAAAATTTAATAATCAAAATCAGGAAGTCAATATATGTTAGAAACAGATATCAACATATCTGATTAATAAACTGAAAGATAAGTTGATATTTCAAGACTACAACAGAGGGAAATAATAGGGATGAAAATGCTGAAGAAAGAAAACTATAGGAAATTCATGAGATAGCAAATAGTCTATTAGTTCTATTACTCTTCTCCTAAGTAAGGGAAGAGAGAGAAAATAAGAGGAGGAAATTTGAAAATGTCAGAAAGCTTTCACAATCTGAGGAAAGATATCGACATGCAAATACAAGGAATATTAAAAATACAAATCAGAATAAATAAAAAATTAATTCTGTAGACAAACTATTAAAATACAAAGAAAATGAGAATGCATTCAAAGAAGCTAGTGCTTTATCTCATTTCACTTGATTTCCTTTATTTGAGTATTTCTTTATTTAGTATTACTTTCATAAGACCTCTGTACACAAACCTATAAATAATTATTCAAATAAAACCTACAGAAATGAAGGGCTTTATTACATTCGTGAAATATAGGGGTTGGTAAATTACATGTTCAGTTTTCCCTAATCTATCATATTAAGGAAGTGAAGAAAATGTTGGCACTGACATTCAGATATACATATCAAATCATGGAAAATGCATGAAAATTCAAAAATAAAAGTATATTGTGTGACGTTTGAAAGTTAAAATATAATGAGCATAAATGCAGATATTTTTAAAGATTTATTTATTTATTTAAGAGTTAGAGTTAATGACAGATTGGGAGAAATAGAAAAAGGTCTTCCATCCCCTGGTTCACTCCCAAAATGGACACAATGGCCACAGTTGAGCCGATCCCAAGCCAGGAGTCAGGAGCTTCTTCTGGGTTTCTCACATGTGTGCAGGGATCAAAGCACTTGGACCATCTCCCATTGCTTTCCTAGGCCATCAACAAAGAGCTGGATTGGAAGAGGAGTAATGGGACATGAACTGGCACCCATATGGCACGTTGGTGTTGCAGGCGGAGGCTTAGCCTACTACACCATGAGCAAATCCGAATCCAGCTTCAAAACCGCACCCACAGACTGTGTCACTCTCTGTGTCTGGACTCTGCAGCTCAATTAAATGTCGCATTTGGGGCAGACGTTCCCATGGTGTAGGTCAAATACAAACTGCAAGCCTGGACTCATATCTCTCTGGCATAACAATCCTAACAGACGAGACTTCCCTCCATGATAATTACAGCAGAAAAGCTCCGATGATGGAATTATCAAGTCTGTTTGTGGGCCGATCACATTCTTGAGAATGTGGCTGCTGATTGAGCTGTCCAGGCACATTCCTTTAGTTGGGGATGTTGGAGGCATGATTACCTCCTTTTGAACCACCTAGAATAGGGTCACACACAATAGAAAATATCACAAATATTCCCTTAACTAAACACGAAAAAGTGTGCTGTGCATTCATTAACACAGAATGAAACAGTGTGTCCAGAGAAAATCTTCAGAAGTTCTGGGGTTGAGGGGTGGCAGAAAGGGAGACTGTGGAAGGGAAAAACACAGGAGGGGCTGGTGCTGTGGCATAGTAGGCTAGGCCTCCACCTGCGGCAACAGCATCCCATATGGGCACCAGTTCGTGTCCCAGTTGCTCCTCTTTCCATCCAGTTTTCTGCTATGGCGTGGGAAGGCAGTAGAAGATGGCCCAAGTGCTTGGGGCCCTGTACCCATGTGGGAGACTCAGAGGAAGCTCCTGGCTCCTGGCTTGGGATCAACCCAGCTCCAGCCTTGTGGTCATTTGAGCAGTGAACCAGGAGATGAAAGAACTTTCTGTATCTCCCTCTCTGTGTGTAAATCTAATTCTCAAATGAATAAGTAAAATCGTAGGAAAAATTAGAGAGGGTATAATAATAAAATGTATTTTCATTAATGTGTATATTTTGTCAAATCTTACCATTTTCCTACTGTAATGACTTGAAATCAGGTATTTAGAATTGGAAAAGGATTATCTTACTCTCTAGAACTTCCAAAAGCCATAGCCTTAGTATTATTTTTCAAACATAATTTTAAGTAGTACATATTTAATACAATTTAAATATAATAAAGTGACTATTTTAAAGATCATTTCAAGAATATAGCATACAAATCTGTAACTAAGACTCCAAAAGATAGAGCAGGTGCAATGTTCTCTATTCCTCCTGTGAAATACAATTAAATTCCCTACAAATTATATACAAAATGAACATTAAAACTCGGAAAGGTGGGGCCTGCGCTGTGGCATAGTGGGCTAAGTCTCCACCTGTGGCACCAGCATCCCATATGGGCACCAGTTCCTGTCCTGGCTGCTCCTCATCTGATCCAGCTCTCTGCTAATGGCCTGGGAAGGCAGTGGAAGATGGACCAAGTGCTTGGGTCCCTGCACATACTCAGGAGACCTGCAAGCAGCTCCAGGCTCCTGGCTTTGGATTGGCCCAGCTTTGGCCCTTGTGGACATTTGGGGAGTGAACCAGTGGATGGAATACCTCTCTCTCCCTCTTTCTCTCTCTCTCTCTCTGTAACTTTCTCTGCCTATAAAATAAATAAGTGAATGTTAAAAAACAAACCAAAGCAAACAAAAACTCTGAAAGGTACAGAAACAAAGGCATCCCAGCTAGCAATAAAGAGATCTAAGGACTGACACAATGGAGTTTCCTGGGATTATTTTGTTTATTTGATAGATAATGACAGAGAGAGACAGAATGAGAACATCCCTCTGGGACTGCTTTTCATGACACATACCTTAAACTCAGAGCCGAAGAGGGTAGTAATCCAAAAACAACAGAAGACAGAAAGAAGGAAGAGAAGAAGAAAAGAGAGGAAGGAGAGAGGAAAAATACTCTCTCTCTCTCTCTCTCTCTCTCTCTCACACACACACACACACACGCCCCAAAGGACCCAGAAAGATCAGCCTAGTGAGATAATAAGATAGAAAAGCTTTATAGAATAATGTGTCTGTTCCAGAAAACACCAATGAAAATATATGCCCCACCCTGACAGACACCAACAAAACTGAAATCTAAGCTTAGACTTCTACACTCATCAAGCAAAATTTAGCATCAACCTAAAATCTCAAAACATATATAAGAATGCAATCAAAGAGGAGTTCAAGATTAAATTAAAAAATGTAAAACTAAAATGTTACAGATAATAAATAGGAGAAAATCTTCTAGAGTTGACAAAAATCCTCTGACTTGATGCCAAAATCATGATCCACAAAAGAGAACTGGGATAAACTGGTCTTCATCAAAGGAAAAGTAAGACGTTGTTTAGAGCACTGAAAATTAAAGCACGGACTTGGAGAAAATATTTGTAAAACACCCATGTGTAGAATTTGCCGAATAAAAATCTCTCAAAACTCAACCATAAAAGCAAAACAAACAAAATAGATCATTTAAAAGTGAGCATAAGCCGTTGCCGCGGCTCACTAGGCTAATCCTCCGCCTTGCAGCACTGGCACACCGGGTTCTAGTCCCGGTCGGGGCACTGGATTCTGTCCCGGTTGCCCCTCTTCCAGGCCAGCTCTCCGCTGTGGCCTAGGAGTGCAGTGGAGGAAGGCCCAAGTGCTTGGGAGACCAGGAGAAGCACCTGGCTCCTGGCTTCAGATCAGCGCGATGCGCCAGCCGCAGCGTGTCAGCTGTGGTGGCCATTGGAGTGTGAACCAATGGCAAAGGAAGACCTTTCTCTCTGTCTCTCTCCCTCTCACTGTCCACTCTGTCAAAAAAAAAAAAAAAAAAAAAAAAAAAAACAACCATGAGCAGCCATCCTGAATGGAGGACATAGACAGTAACTAAGGATAATAAAACCTGTTCAGTAAACAAGGCACCTTAAAACCACAATTCTGTAACACTGTGCTTCTATCAGAGTCGATAAAAGAAAGTAATTACAACACTAAGTGCCGGTGGAGATGCAGACAAACTGGATCATTCATACACCAGGGGAGGGAATTTAAAATGTGACAGCCACTAGGAGAGTTTCCTAAAAAGAACAGCCAAAACTAAGCCTACCACTACAATGGAAACCAAGAACCACACGTTCAGGCATATATCTCAGATATATGAAAGCTTATATTCACACAGAACATCTGAAGAAAAATGTTCACAGGGCCTGTATTCATAATCACCTTAACTGGAAACAACCTAGATACCCTTCACAGACTGACGATTAAACAGATGATAGTACATCAATAACATGCAGTGTTACTCAGCAATAAGAAGGAAAGGAGCGCTTTAAACATCTGACGGGTCAATTTCCAGAGAACGCTGTTGAGTTAAGCAATCAGTCCCAAAAGGATACTGTAAGTTTCGACTGACAAAACAAACCTTAAATGAACAAATTACAGAAACGCAGAGCATATTTGTGTGGAGGGTGTGAATGTGGCTGGAAAGAAGGACCCAACTTTGTATTCAGATAAATGCCTCTTAAGTGCATTGACATCAATATCTTGGTTTTGATATGGTTTTTTTAGTTTTAGAAGGAAGTACCCTGGGAAAGCAGTGGAGGATGGCCCAAGTGTTTGGGGCCCTGCACCCACGTGGGAGACCCTAAAGAAGTTCTTGGCTCCTGGCTTCAGACTGGCTCAGCTCCAGCTGTTGAGGTCATCTGAGGAGTGAATTGGTGGGTAGAAGACAGACTTATCTCTCTCCCTCTTTCCCTCTCTCCCTCTCTCTTTGCCTCTGCCTCTCTGTAGCTCTGCCTTTCATATAAATAAACAAATCTTAAGAAAAGAAAAAGAAATTACCCTGGGGAGGAAGTGGCTAAAACTGCCTATATTATTTCTTCCACTTCTGTGTGAATCTGAAATGATCTCAGAATTCAATGTTTAATTTAAAAATAAGTGTATGAATTATTAATCTTTATCTTCCCATAGAACAATACACTTCTTCAAAACCACTTCAAAAGAAGGAAAAAAGATTGGCTTTCCTTTGTGTTTTAAATTAAGTTAACGTGATAAGTGGTGACTGTATTTATAATATTGTAAGAATGGATTAGTCTCAGGAGGTTGTCAAGAAGTAAAAACTACAGAACTGTTTCTGTGACACATCTCTCCTTTGAGTTCTTAGTGTTAAACATCTATTCTGAGTATATCTCTATTTAAAAATGTTGTCTCATGAAACATAATTAGATATGCTCTCTTAAAACTTGAATCATTATTTCACTATTGTAAAGACACTCATTTATAAATGGATTTAAAACTCAGTATTTTAATCCAGAATTTTATTGAGAAACATGTTTTTATCTATTTTCTTTTCTTCCAATAAAGTGGAATTCTTGTTTGGCATCTCACATGGAGACTAGAATAAAATCTATAAAATGAAAAAAATATAGTATGCACCATTTGTTTATATAAGGTTAATTTAAATTAATTTTTCTGTTCAGGACACACATAAGCATATTTTTATCTAAGTATTACAGCAGACCATCCTCATTCATGGTTTTGTTTCAATAGTTTCAATTTACTGTGACCAATCAAGCTCCACAAATGTTAATGGAAAATAATTTCATGAATTTTAAATTGTATGCCATTCTGAGTAGTGTGATGACATCTTGTGCCATCATGATCTGTCTCAATCAACTGGAAATCAGACTTTGTCCATAGTAATCATGCTGTCTATACTACTCAGCCCTTCCTCACTCATTAGGCCTTTTGTTATCTGATTGTCTGCCAAGGTATGGTAACACTTATGTTCAAGTAGTGCTTATTTTATTTTAAAATGGACTTAATATTAAATATTTGTGAATCTAGCAATTTTATTACAGGCTACTGGTATAATTATTCTATATTAGTTATTTTAGTTAATATCTTATGTTGTCTAATAATAAAATAAACCTTTCATAAATATGTATAGTAAAACATATTTCTCATACATGAGAGATCTTCAAACATTCATAGAAAATGTTCAATTATTTTCATTTACTTGTCCACAAAATCTTGAATTACACATGTACATGACATTCAGCACTGTTCACCACTGTAGACATCCACTGGAGTGTCTGGGACACAGACCACATGGATAAGAGGGCTACTGTGTCATTTTTGCAAATGCAATATATTCATATGGTTCAGAGTTCCAAATGTAATAATTTATCATGCAGAGGCTCTTTCTGACAATTCTTGTCAACCTCCTAAGTTATTGGCTTGTCAGATACTCTTCAAAACCCCCTTTGTCTTAGCACTGGTCCCTGGGTTGTAATTTCAACGTATCTGAATTAACCAAGCCATGACTCCTGATTTCTGCCACCTGAGTACCTCAATGGCCATTTTTTAAAAATCCTGCCTATTTTCTTGTCCTTACAACATCCTGTACACGTCAAGTGGGTTGAGTTTTAAATACTAACCACATCATATCTCTCATTTTCTATTTATTAAAAAAAAAAAACTCTCCATTGATTTTCTGTTATGATACTAGAACCTAACAAGTAACAATGGTGCCTCACTCCCTGTCATTGGCTCTTTGCCTTTCCCTTAGACACAAATCCAACCATTCTCTGTGTTCACTCCATGAAGACTTTGCATTTTTTGTCCCCTCTGCCTACAATGCTCTTTCCCTCCAATTTTTTTTTTTTTCATATTGAGGATCTTGTCACTTTCAGAGTTCCACTTCCTGTCAAAGTATATTTTACTAGCAGCCATGTCTGGAAATCCATCAACACACTCTACATGAGCCCATTATCTATTCACTTTTCTTTATGGCAATGCCGCATTTCAAATAATGTTACTTACATATTAGTTTACTTTTAAAAAATATCTGATCCCTGTCCTTTCCCCCCCCCCCAATATATACTTGATCAGGATGAGGCAAGGGACTTTTTCTCTCATTGATCATTGGATTTTCAATACCTGAAACAGTCTGCAGTACCAAAGATAATTAAAAATACACGTGTTGGATGCATGAGTGAATAAATGCATCACTAGATAATTATGTATAAATTAGAAGGCCACCATTTACATGGGCCAAGGGTTACGTTTGTCAAACTTTATATAGAATCCACTTATCTAGGTGTCTATAAAAATTAGGCAAATTTTGGGTACCTGTGACAGAAAAATAAAACTCCCATTAAAAAAGATGGCATATTTTAGATGAAAATACAAACCAGAATCATGTCTAACTTACTTTATTGAATGCAAACTGGGATTTTTGGACGTTTTATGGACCTCTGTCAAATCTGCATCTCATTGGACTCCTCACCAGCAGTTAACCTTATGGTAACACATCCCTTTTTCTCAGGCTATTGATGAGCTCAAAGTTTATTTGGAAATAATGATTCTACAGAAATTCAATGTACTACCAATGCAACAGTATATGCTTGATTTTTATAAGAAAATAACCACAGACAGGGATATCATACTATTTGCTTTAAATGTGATAATTTTTTGTTTTTGGTCAAGAACATCTCTGATTGATACCCTTCTCCCTTTCTAACTTTAATGGTTTAATGACATTTAAAAATATGTCCAAATGGAAAACCCACTTACTCAGTGCAGTTACTCCCAAAACTTGGGAAAGAATACTTAAAAAATGTTGGATTTTTGAAGAAGGTGTTGGAACACCTTCTTTAGCTACAGTTGTTATCTTGCAATGATGTCGTGTGATTATTCAAAAACTTATATGGGCCACTGCTGTGGGGTAGTAGGCTATACCTCTGCCTGTGGTACTGGCATCCCATATGCCAGCACCTGTTGAGGTTGTGACTGCTACACTTCCAATCCAGCTCTCTGCTATGGCGTGGGAAAGCAGTGGAACATGGTCCAAGTGCTTGGGCCTCTCCATCCACATGGAAGACCCGGAAGAAGTTCCTGGCTCCTGGCTTCAGATAGGCTCAGCTCTGGCCATTGCAGCCATTTGGAGACTTAACTAGCTGATGTAAGATCTTTCTGTATGTCTCTCCCTCTCTCTGTATGTAACTCTATCTCTCAAATAAATAAATAAAACTTTCTTAAAAAAAAAAAGGAAAACACTTTATAAAAAAATTTTTGTCAACTATTCAATGAATCAGAGAGGACTCCATGAACTTAGATTAGATGGTGTAAGAACATAGCACATCTCTTAACATTGTGATACTTCTTTGTATATTGCAGCATACTTTAATTTGAGTTTATCCCCATCCATGTGAGGTGAATGTATAATCCATTTTGCTTGGTGTAATCCTGACTTACACTCCTTGTCTAGACATACTTATTAATAGCTCTACCTTTTACTGTGAAAGAATCTGAATTTGGAAGGTAAATTATATTTACTTTTCTGTTGGTTCACACTTCTCAGAATGTATCAAGACATTAAATGTAAGGTTTGGAAGAATGAGAAGAAACGATGGCAATTGGAACATCATAGGATTTAATCAACCATGAAAACATAAGAGAATTGTATTGTCATTTATTGAGTTAGTGAATATTATATTGAAATAGGAATGGTCTGCAATTCAATTTATATCTGGATATATTTAATTTGAAGTGCTTGTTAGATATCTAGTGAAGAATTGAAGATATTGGAAATTATATGGTGAATCCATGGGTGCAGATAATTTGGTGGCATCAGAAAATATATTTTCCTGAATCTGTGATACCAGATACATAACCATTGACTGATACTCTACAGAGAAGAGTAGATATTCAATATGCAATACCCCAGGGCTTTACAAAATTCAGAGTTCAGTGGAAACAAAATGAAGCAGAAAAAGGTGATGGAAATGTTACCCATATGGTTAAATGAAAAACAAGAGATTATAGTGTCTTAGATGAGAAACAATGGAATGATTTTAAAAGGGAAAGTTCCCCTTGTTAAATGATGTTGACAAATCAACAGTAAAACCATCAACAGCCATGGTGTTTAGTAGGGTGGAAGTAATTGAGGAGTCTCAGGGAATGGTCTAAAGAGTGAATTGCAGGGATTTAAGAGAAAATAGTGGAAAGAGAACAGGAACCAACATACTGAAAGGTGTTTAGGATTTTTTTTTCTGTAAAAGTGGATGGATGAGGGATGGAAACGGAGTAATAAGATAAAAGCCAAGCTAAGAAATCTGATGATGGAAGAACAACAGTATCAGACATTGCTTATGTGTTGTCTCAGATATCTCTGTCCCACCCATCTCTAGTGATGTTGGTTGCTTGTTTTACCAGACTCCACACAAGTTAGCATTAGGCGGATACCCTCCAGGCATACAGAATGAACTTCTCCAGAAGTCTGGCTGCCCAAAGCTACCTTTGAGATCCCTAACTCTTGCCATTACCTCATGGTCAGAAAGTATGACACATGAGACATTTTATATGGCTGCTTCAAGGGCTGTTGAAGATGATGAAGATCAATGATTCTGTGTGAGATAAGCCTTGACTGGGGTACCACAGGAAAACTCTACCAGGACTCAGCTAAGCAATTTGGAGAGTGCCATTGTCCTACTTTTGTACAGTGAGTCAAATTAATTGTGCATACATAATCTGCATACATATACAATATGTCTCTACAATTATACATATATATATATATATATTTGCACTTGACCCTGTCTCAAGTATCAAAATACATATTGAATAGAAGTTCTTAGCATCTGATACAATGCTCATGTTAATTTATTTACATTCAGTACAAGGACCATTATAATAGAGTAGGGAAAGTGGAAGTCCCTGAAGCTATTCTCTCTGATAAACCAGAAGCACAAATACATCACACAAGAAATGTAAAGGGTTAGCATTATCCTCAAAAAATTAAAAGTAATGATATGTTCATATTTAATTCACTCATCTGGCCTCTTAAAAAAATCAGATGGTTTGTGATGAGTAATTATGGATTATTCATACATTAGTTGGGCAGTGATAGCATCAACTGCAGCCTCATGGGTGAATGTGATGTCATTTTGGAATGGATTAATGCTATCTTCTATACTTCGTTTACAGCTAATGATGCCAATCCCTTTGTTTGGGATGACAAAAGCAGTTTACTTTTACATGACAAGGACCACAGCTTTCCTTAGCAGCCTTGCCACAAGACTGTGTTAAATTCTCTGTTCTGTATCACAAGGCAATCATGCTGCAGTACTCAGGGACTTTATGCAGAATTTAACATCGGTGTATTGTTAAATTCTGAAGGCAACAGAAGAGTTGAGCCTACCAATCAAATAAAAGTCCCTTATTAAGACAGACATTCCTTTGGGTGGGAGACAAGCAATTCAAAAATTGTGGATCATTGGTGAAATTATCTGTGATCCACAGCCTCTTGAAGGCAAAGGAGAATATGTTGTACCCCATTTATGATAACAATAAAAAAGCACAGCAATGTATGATCATCTGCTTATGTAGAGTCAACATATATTAGACCTAAAAACATTCACATCAAGTAATTTTGTGGTCTGAAAGTTGAATTATGGACTTGGAATAAGATGGGAATGTTTTCCTGCAGATCTACATTCTCATAAAAACTTATCTGATACTTGTGCAAAGTGACCAAAGGATAAGAGGAAGCTAGACATCCGTTGTGAATAACAAACATGCTATACGGATTCCCTGGAGAGTTGCAATTGGAAAATTACACACAAATGCAAAGGATTCTGGAACAAACCCTTGCTTTATTCACTACTTGTGGAGTAAGTGCATGTGATTTTTAAAGATTTATTTATTTGAAAGTCAGAGTTACACAGAGAAAGCAGGAGAGGCAGAGAGAGGTTCTCCATCTGCTGGTTCACTCCCCAGTTGGCCTCATCAACCTGAGCTGGACTAACGGGAAGCCAGGAGACAGGAGCTTCCTCCAGGTCTTCCCATGAGGGTTCAGGGGCCCAAGGACTTGGCCATCCTTTACACACAGACCCTCTCTCTTGGCTCTCTCCTTCCAGCCTGTCAGGTTTCCCCATCAATAAACCCTTTCCCTTACTCGGGTGTTTGATGTATTTTGTAGTGGTCTTTCAGAAATTATACTCTGTTCCAAATGGATTGCAACCTCACCGCGAGGGGCTGTCATATTGTATTTGTATATGAGTCCCCAAACGTGAATCAGCCTGGGGAATGCCTAAATGCATTAGTGAGTGCTTGCAGGGCTGGTGAATGGCTGACCTGGAGGTGAAGTAGCAGGCCGTCTATTACAGGGCTCTACCAGGACCCATCTTCACTACTCTCAGCAAGTCACTGGTTCTTTGTGTCTGATGAGGCTTTTGTGGGATTTAATTTAAGAGTATTAGAAAAGTTCCTGGGACGCATCAGTGCTCATTAATGCTCACGGCCATTATCTCCTGCTCCTAACTCCCGCTGCTTCCAGGACTCATTGCTTTTACCCAGCAACCATGGCAGTTTGCCTGGTTTGAAGCAGAGCACATGAAAGGGTGAGATTTGGAAGTATCTTGATAGTAAAGAGAGGAATTCTGATTTATTGACTCATAGCAGTCCAGCATAATGGTAGAGCATTGTACATTGTCCAGAATACCTAAACTACCTTGTTCACCTTCAAATCAAATGTTTTAGATATTTTTCTCATTTTTTCAGCAAGAAAAACCCAAAGCATAAATATTAAGAAGCTATAAAGAAGCCGGCGCTGCGACTCACTAGGCTAATCCTCCGCCTGCGGCGCCGGCACCTTGGGTTCTCGTCCCGGTCGGGGTGCCAGATTCTGTCCCGGTTGCTCCTCTTCCAGTCCAGCTCTCTGCTGTGGCCTGAGAGTGCAGTGGAGGATGGCACAGGTCCTTGGGCCCTGCATCTGCATGGGAGACCAGGAGGAAGCACCTGGCTCCAGGTGCAGCACGCTGGCCGCAACGCACTGGCCGTAGCGGCCACTTGGGGGCTGAACCCACGGATAAAGGAAGACCTTTCTCTCTGTCTCTCTCTCTCTCACTGTCTAACTCTGCTTGTCAAAAAAAGAATTTATAAAGAAATAGCAAATAGAATATATCTTCCACATATACATTGTCAGATGCATGTGTATGTGCATGCACTTGTTATGTGGCAGTATTTCCAACCATGTGTCATCTTTATTTGAGTTGTTGTTGGAGATTTTTAACATAGCTTCTTTTTTTAAATATAGATTTATATACCTGAAAGGCAGTTACAAAGAGAGAGAGAGAGACAGAGAGAGAGAGATTTTCCATCTACTGATTTATTTCCCAAATGGCTGCGACTGCTGGGTCTGGGCCAAACAAAAATGAGGACCCAGGAACTCCATCCAGCCTCTCATGTGGGTACAGGGAACTCAGGATTTGAACCACCCTCTATTATTTTACCTGGTGCATTAACATGGAGCTGGATAAGAAGTGTAGCAGCCAGAACTTGAACCAGCACTCATGGGATGCTGGCATTGCAGGTAGAGGCTTAACCTATTGCACTACAACACTGGCTTTCTAATATGATATGTTAGTTTTTTTTTTTTTTTTTTTTTTTTTTTTTTTTTTTTTTTTTTTTTTTTTACTGTTTCATACCTCCTTTCCTCTAAAAATGATATACTCCTACAACAAATATAATTAGAATTTTTCAGTAAATTTCCATTTTACAAAGGATATATGGTTGTATGAGCCAATAGTGCTAATAGAATGGCACTAGGTATGGTTTCCCCCTGAATTTCTCTCTAGCCACAATCTACTGAACTTTATGCCTGGGCCCTTCTAAATTCCTGTCCCTATAACCATCACATTGAAGTAGGATAGGACCAGCAGATGGGCAATGAAGTCAGGCAGTTCACATACCTGGAAGGCAACAAATGGATCCTGGGAAGCTGCGCAGAAGCAGGCACAGACATGGGTGGGCATTGCGAAGAGCTGAAACCACTGCTTGGGATGCGTGCATCCCCTATGGGAGTGCTGGATTAAGTCACAACTATACTGTTTCTGATCTAGCTCCCTGCTGATGCACCTGTGAAGTGGTAGTACTTCAGTCACAGTCACCCACATGGAAGACCTGGATGGAGCTGCTTGCTCCTAGCTTCAGAATGGAACACTTTTCTCTCTCCCTCTCTCTCTTTGTCCATCACACCCCCATCCTGCCAAGAGACATTATCTGCAAAGTTTCCCCATTTTGCTCAGATTAAAAGCCAATGTACTGGCTGGTGCCGTGGCTCACTAGGCTAATCCTCCACCTAGCGGCACTGGCACACCAGGTTCTAGTCCTGGTCGGGGCGCCGGATTCTGTCCCGGTTGCCCCTCTTCCAGGCCAGCTCTCTGCTGTGGCCAAGGAATGCAGTGGAGGATGGCCCAAGTGCTTGGGCCCTGCACCCCATGGGAGACCAGAAGCACCTGGCTCCTGCCATTGAATCAGCAGTGGCCATTGGAGGGTGAACCAATGGCAAAGGAAGACCTTTCTCTCTGTCTCTCTCTCTCACTGTCCACTCTGCCTGTCAAAAAATAAAAAAAAGCCAATGTACTAATGTAAATATACCATTTTTTGATCCACTCCTTCCATTATCTGTCAGTTCATCTCATACTATTCCTTGTTCATTTGACTTCAGCCTCTCTGGGCAAATCCATGTGTATGCTCTGAACTTTGTGCTTATTTGAGTTTTCACAAAATGCCTTTGTGCTCACTAACTGCTATAAAGTTCCACCCAAACTACCCTAAAAGACAAAATTAATGTATCCCTATATCATGTCATTTTTAAATTCTCTATTTTCCATTGTTAAATTAATATTTATCGGGCACCTATTATTTCCTGTAATTTTCCTAATATTCTTCCAGCTGTTTGTCAGACCACTGAAAAGTATATAGTCATCCTTGGACTCATCTAGCTAATAACCAACTATGGGGAAAGCAAAAATAAAACAATAAGTAGCAGAGCTGGCACCTGCAATGCCGGCATCCCATATGGGCACCGGTTTGAGTCCTGACTGCTCCACTTCCAATCCAGCTCTCTCCTATGGCCTGGGAAAGCAGTAGAGGACAACCCAAGTCCTTGGGCCCTGCATCCGGGAGACCCAGAAGAAGCTCTTGGTTCCTGGTTTCAGATCGGCACAGCTCCGACCATTGCGACCAACTGGGGAATGAACCAGAAGATGGAAGACTTTCTCTCTCTCTCTCTCTCTCTCTCTCTCTCTCCCTTCCTCTCCTTCTCTCTCTCTGTAACTCTTTCAAATTAATTAATTAAAAGTAAATAGCATGTGTAGTGCATCCCATGATGAGAACTACATGAAGAAAAAAATTAAACATGTATTATACATATGTGCATGTATATATATATATATACATACATATATACCTATATATATCTCACATCATTTTCTGTGTCCCTTCATCTGATGATAGAAACCTTGTTTGCTTCCATATTCTGAGTAATGTGAACAGTGCTTCTATAAACGAGTTGGATCAGTTATCTCTTTAATACAATGAGTTCCTGTCTTTGGGGTATATACACAGTCTTAGGATGGCTGGATCCCATGGCATTTCTAGTTTTAGGTTTTAAGAAATCTCCATGCTATTTTCCACAGTGGTGACACTCACTCATATTTCCACCAATACATAAGAATTTCTCATTCACCACATCCTTACCAGCATTCATTTCCCCCGTCTTGTTGATAATAGCCACCGTGGCAGGTGATATCTCATTATAGTTTTGATTTTCATTTCCCTGATGGCTAGTGATAATGAAAATATAGGGGGCTGGTGCCGCGGCTCACTAGGCTAATTATCCACCTAGCGGCACCGGCACACCGGGTTCTAGTCCCGGTCGGGGCGCCGGATTCTGTCCCGGTTTCCCCTCTTCCAGTCCAGCTCTCTGCTGTGGCCAGGGAGTGCAGTGAAGGATGGCCCAAGTGCTTGGGCCCTGCACCCCATGGGAGACCAGAAGAAGCACCTGGCTCCTGCCTTTGGATAGGCGCAGTGCGCCGGCCGCAGTGTGCCTGCCGCAGCGGCCATTGGAGGGTGAACCAATGGCAAAAGGAAGACCTTTCTCTCTGTCTCTCTCTCTCACTGTCCACTCTGCCTGTCAAAAAATAAAAAAAAAGAAAATATAGGGAAAGCTGGTTGTGATTCATTAATTATTATTAATAATATTATTAATATTATGAATTATATTATAATGAGATGTTATAATGAAATGTTAATAGATACTATAATGAGATATTAATAGGAAAAAATAGGTGAGAGGTATATGGAAACTCTTCATAGCTCTACCTCTCAATTTTTGTTTTGTACATTTAAAGCTACTCTGAAATAAAATGTTAACAGATAAAAATACTAATAAAACATAGAATGGAAAATATTAGTCTCTGGGTCTCAGTTTAAAATATGGTAGTTTGTGGACATGACATGGAAAAAAATTAATTTGATTAAAGACCTAAAATGTGGTAAACTGTGAATATATGAAATCTGACATTTCCAGAAACACAACTGCAAAGCCCAGTTGTGGGGTCACACTGAATATGTTTGCAAAAGCAGTAGGCGGCAGCCTTGCTAGTGTAGAGTGAAGGAAGGAGTGACTGACGATGAGATATAAGAGGCATCACAGGCTTCTGCGAGGATTTTACTACTTTTTCTCTTTTTCTTTTTTGATGGACGTTTTAAAGCAGTTTTAGACTCAGAGCAAAATCGAGAGGAAGTTACAGGGATTTCAAGCATGCCCCCTTTCCCACCAAACAAGCACTGCCTTTCTCATTGACAATAGGCATTTTTCTCTTCTTTCTTTATGAGCAAAGTGCAAAGTTCCTCACATTGGAGGGAAGAGAGTGCAGGATCAGCTTGTTCTACGTAAACCAGCTGCTGAGTGGAGGAGAGGCTGAACTGGGCACCAGGCTGCAGAAGGAAGAACAGGCAGACCGCCGCTGACTCAGTGTTTCTCACCTGCCTGATCTACAACCAGATCATTTCAGACCAGGTGGTTGCCATAGAAAGTGTGAAGATCGGTCACATTCTGGATATATTTTGAAAACAGCCTATCCAATCTGCTCTCAGATCAAATGAAGGCTTTGAGAGAAACATCAAGAAATGTTCTGATCATTTATTCTGAGCATCCATTAGAAATGATAATTTAAATTATGAATATGCAAATAGTGCAGAAAGTGAAGCTTGAAACCAAAATATAGAGCACGTTTTTATACATGTTAGGTGGAAGCAGATTTGTGCCCGAGTAGAAATATTCAATAGATTCCATGAGCCTGAATTTTGGAAGAATTGTCTATTGGAGGTATTTAAGATAATGAACATGAATTGCATCATTGAGGAATGGACTGTGAAGAGAGGAAGGGAACAGTAACAGAACGTCAAGTGCTTTACCAGGGAGATGAAGACTAAACCGTGGATGGAAACAAGCAGGCCCACCCACCAGAGCAGGAGGTAGACCAGGCCAGTGCCTCATGCTGGAGACCTTCACAAAGAGTTCATCAAAGACCAGGCAGCTCAGTAGTGTCAGACGCTGCTGATCAGTGAGGAAGGAAGAGCGGGTGGCATGAGTATCGGATTGATCAATAGAGACATCAATGTGAACTCCGTGGTGCATCGAACTTTACATTTTGGTTATTTTTACTCCTGTCTTGATTTTGCCTCAACCAATCCATGAAATTTTAGACAGTTTACTTAAGTTTGGAAGTCTTCAGTTTCTTTATGTATGGAGGACGTAAGAATGCCTATACCATGCAGTGGTAATTTGAAATTTAAATTATAATAATTATATGAAAAAGTCATTACTTGTATTTTTTGCTATTGTTTTGGAAACATTTACATTACGTTGTAGAGTTTTGTATCCCTAGAGACCCATGTATCTTCAAGTTTTTTTTTAAATATATTTCTCATTTTATTTAAAGATTAGAAAAATAGAGAAAGAGATGGAGAGACAGAGAGAAATCTTGCATCTGCTGGTCCCTCCTCAAAAGCCTAGAACGGCTGAGACTGGGCTAAAATAAAGTCAGGAGCTGAATATTTAATCCAGGTCTCCCATGAGATTCGCAGCAATCCAAGCACCTAATCCATCATCTGCATTCTCATGGTACATTCAATAGCAGAAAACTGGATCTTAAGTGCGGGAACTTGGACTTGAACCAGGCACTCTGAAAGGTGTTGCAGGCATCTCCAGGGCCACTTCTCCAAAAACCTACAACCCAGATCCTACTTATCCTAACGTTTGTCTGTTGCTATGACAAAATACCTGAGACTGGGTGATTTATATAAAGAATGGGGCTGTGTCTGACTGAGGGTTCTGGAGGCTGTGCAGTGCAAGAGCAAAATAATGTGCAGCAGCGTGAGGGCCATCCTGCCCCATCACAACATGCTAAAATACAGCAAGTGCACTAGCTCAGATCACTCAGCCTCCTCTCGTTAAGCCACACATCTCATCCTAAGGGCCAACCCTCAGGACCTCATCTAATCCTAGTTATTCTCAAAGTCCCATCTCCAAATAGCATTTACTTGTGAATTTAGGGATTAAGTCTCCAGCACATGGACATTGAGGGAACACTTGCAAACCATTGCACAGTGTGAATGTCTAACACATTGTAGGTGCTGAGAGCTAAAGACTGAAATCCTCACAAATATTTTTACTATTTCTCCCATAATTTCCCTCTGTCTCTCTGTTCTTCTTTCTCAATTGATGAATAAAACATGAAAAACCATATGATTAAAACAAATGAGTATATGCGTGTCAGTGTCACTATAAAAAAGTGACAAAATCAGCAGTCGCCTAAACAGAAGCTATACAAGCTAATCAATAAGAAAATCCAATATCATTATTATTTATTAATTTTGAGTGTTTATATATTTATTTTCTCATTAATTTATCATATACATTAAAGAGTTATTAATGTTCTCATTCAGAAACAATTTATGATTGGATTAATTTTACTTAAAAAGTATTCAGATAATATTTTTGAGACTATACCATGTTCTGGGAGTTAATCTACACAATTTTTCTTATATCAATCAATGCTCTTTTTCGTTGTTTTCTAGAATTGAGAATGCTGATTATCATGTTATTGAAATTACAGGGTTTATAACATAGAGAACATTTCAAAGTCAGAATGCTTAGCTTGAAGTTGTGTGGAGCTATCATTTCTCATCTGAGAAGTCTCAACACCAAAAATTCAAAAAGACCCCAAAGGAATTTTAGAAAATTTGAAAAGTGCCATTATGAGGAGAGTGGGATGGGTGGGTACCCAATGATTGAGCTGGCACGTGCAACCACACGGCCACAGAGAGGCTCTCAGACAGAGCTTATAACCAGAGGCACACATACAGCCCCAGAACTGACAGAGATCGGAGCACACGCAGTCCAAGGGCTAACACAATGTGAGGGTGGCAAACTCTGGGATGCAATTCAAACTGTTTCAGCTAGTAGTCAGATGTGACTACTGATGCTGCTGCTGCTGCCCATTCCTGATGTCTTCTCTCGAGGACTGCTGAGCGGGTGATCTCTATAAACAGTTCTGCCAGGGGCCTCCACGCACCATTTGCTCTGACTCATTTTCTTCTGCTTTCTTTCTCCTCTGCCCCTTGGGCTTGCCCCACTTTAAAATAGCACAAAGACCCCAGATCTGGTCAAATAACCAACCCCAGAGTCCTGTCGTTCCGTGTTCACTGCTGGATGTCACAGTTAGGGCCCCTCTGCCAGTGCTCATGCTGAGCAGAATCCCAGGAACCCTCGCAGATGCTGGTGCAGGGAAACCAGGACCAGCGATCCTGGGACTGACGCCAAAGTTGCTGGGAGAACCCAGAGCTGCCTGAGGCTGTCATAGAGACGGATGCCAAGGCACAGCCAAAAGCTGGGAGAAAAATTCCTTTTCTCTGCCTTCTGTCTCTTTCTCTCCCTTCCAGCTCTGCTCATTGCCATAACCTAGGGAATATAGTCAAATGCTTCTAGCTCCCTGCAATTCAGAAAGCACAAAAATATGCAAATTACACTAAAGACCACAGACTAGTGATGATCACAATTAGTACACAGGAAATTTTATTATTTCTTTGTAATTTCTCTCTCTCTCTCATCCTGCGTAACTCATTGTCCAATTCCAGATAAACTTCAAGATGCCACATTAAAATCCCTTTACAAATTGACAATAAATGATGCTATCATATAGATAGTTCCCATGATTAGATTGCATGTAATGTGTGTGTTGTATGTATTATACACATGAAAATACACAGATACATGTAAAGTCCAAATAATACATGAGACATCAATACTAAAAGTATTTTTTTGAAATTCAAATTTTACCTGGGTGGCTTGCAGTTTAACTTACTAAATCAAACAACATCATCCCTTAGGGATTTGTGAAGATTACATGAAACGGTGAAACCCTCATGCATTCTTTACAACATTTTGCACATGACTTTCTGTTTTAGTGAAATTTGGTAGTAGAGGCTACATTCTCACTCACCAACATTTAAGTACATATTAGAGCTGGACACACTGAGAAATACTTGTATGATATTGGTGTTTATAGAGGATATTTTAACACTTTATCCTTTAATTCATGTTCCAAACATTCATTTTCCCAGCTGCTGAGAGCATTGGAAGATGCTAAATCTCAACTAAATCCCTCCTGAAAAGTTGGCTGGCAACAGAGAGCTTCCCAGGCTTTAAAGCATTGCTGCTCCAGGGACACGTGAGGCAGGGCTGCAAAATCTTGGTTTATTTGCTTCACACAGGGCAGTTCTGCAGCTCCAGTTCCAAAGCTCCCTGTGCAATCAGCCAGGGCCATTGTTATGGTTGTTTCTAAGATCAACCTCTCCCTCCTCAAAGCTAGGTTTTACTTTTTTTTTTTTTTTTTTTTTTTTTGACAGGCAGAGTGGATAGTGAGAGAGAGAGAGACAGGAGACAGAGAGAAAGAGAGAAAGGTCTTCCTTTGCCGTTGGTTCACCCTCCAATGGCTGCCACGGCTGGTGCGCTGCAGCCGGCGCACCGCGCTGATCCGAAGCCAGGAGCCAGGTGCTTCTCCTGGTCTCCCATGGGGTGCAGAGCCCTAGCACTTGGGCCATCCTCCACTGCCTTCCCAGGCCACAGCAGAGAGCTGGCCTGGAAGAGGGCCAACCGGGAAAGAATCCAGCGCCCTGACCAGGACTAGAACCTGGTGTGCTGGCGCCACAAGGTGGAGGATTAGCCTATTGAGCCGCAGCACTGGCCTAAAGCTCGGTTTTTCTAGAACATTTCCCCTACATATTTGCATGAGGATCTCAGTGTCAGTTCCCTGAGGAGGCCAGTGTATATATAATTACTGTACTGGAATAGCTACTCACTTCTCTTATAGGATATAAAGAGTTCATTTTGGCATTAAACAAAATGCATTTAATTAAACATCTGTTTTATTATTATGAGCATATTTCTCAAAGTTTCTGGAAAAATATAATTAAAAACTATGCTTCTTTTGGTGCAAAACATTAACTCACATTTTCCATGAGCTTTCTGAAGACCCCTAGTGTTTGTAGATTTCAAATTTTTTAGCACCAACAGAAATATATCGTTTAATACAATTTTCCAAAAACTTTCTGAAGTGCACTAAAGTTTCTCATAGTTCCCGCAGCTCCCAGCGGCAGTTCAGTGCTTGACTATCAGATGAGCATTGGTTATAAATGCTTGGATGTCCAAATGAATTGTCTGTAAATAAGCTACCCAGTAATG
Source organism: Oryctolagus cuniculus (assembly GCF_964237555.1). Classification (NCBI taxonomy): domain Eukaryota; kingdom Metazoa; phylum Chordata; class Mammalia; order Lagomorpha; family Leporidae; genus Oryctolagus; species Oryctolagus cuniculus. The sequence continues at coordinate 162,060,851 of NC_091437.1, read as the reverse complement.
TAGCCTAATGGAACAAAGACATAAGCTTCAGCCATTCTTGCTCATTGCCCAAAAAATAGATAAACATTGGAACGTATTCCTTGCCCTTGAATCTCAGTTAGGTCCCATATCCTACTGCCTTCCTACCCCACTCTGCCTTCTTTCCTAGGTTTCCAAGGCCCCACACAATTCCAGGAATTCACCTCTGGCTGTTGCCACCTACCCCATCCCCATGCCCAGCCTTCCCAAAGTATCAAAATGCCTGGTCCTGGGTTCAGGGCCTTCTGCATGTGTTCTGTCAATGTACAGGCCGGCAGTTTGTCCCCCCACCTCTACAAATTTATTTTCTCTGAATAAATTTGGTCTGCTGTTAATTTGTACACTGCCTCCTCTCTATTCCATGTCCCTTTTCCTAACATTTGGGTGCCTTGTGTGAGGAGACACCAATCTGCAACTCTTTTCCCTAACACAGCTACCCAGTAAAAGATCAGTAAGTGTTCACTCCATCCTGATTGAAGAACATTTTATAAATTGAGGAATTTTCACTAAAGTAGAGATTTTATGTGTCACTTAACATTCTCAATATAGGTTTATTTTTTAAATTTCTTTAATTTCCATAGAAGTACAAGTTGCATATTTATTGGCTGAGGGGTAAAACATAACAGGTATAAATGTGTGACTACACACACACACACACACACACACACACACACAGGCAGTACATGCTTTGTATTCTTCCATTAACCTTAACATTCAAATATGCTATTTTGGCACATTTGAATAAATTTGGGATACCCTGAGACTTTATAAAATTATCATGCCATCATTCCTCTTCTTGGTAAAATTTCTGTGAGTTATGATGATGCTGAAAATCCAGGGTCAGCTACAAATATCAGTGGCCAGATAATTTTTCACTCATTGCATGTGGAGCAATTGACCTAACTTTTCATGTTGAAACCCTCTACTGGCTTTCATACAATGTTTCTGCTTTAATTATTTTGTTATGTTTCTAATAACAAACAGCTTCTGAACAACTCTTAAATACTTTTTTTTTTTTTAAAACTCTTCTCACGCAACACAGTCTCCATGGGGATCATTCCTACTCCTGATTTCAGTGACTGTTTTTATTTCATAGCTCACAAATCTTTGTCAATAGCTCAGAATCACTCCAAAGGCTACAGATTTATTATTGTAATATGTTGCTATAATCTCTATGGTTCCTCCTAAAATTCACCTTTAGTAAGCATACCAATCCACTCTTCCTCTTCCTCCTATACAATTCAATATATGATATTCACCTTTGTTCACCTTTGTGCTTCTTTTACTCTCCTTTTAGTTAAATTTATGTCAAAAATTTACATATACTAAAATTAGCATTTTAATGCACAATTGCTTCAATTTTTAAGTAGTTACATATTTGTCTAGCTTCAACTACAACGAGAATAAATAATAGTTCAACTGCCCAATAAATTTCCATTTCCTCATGTTGCATCTAATTTCCAATTCCTGCAAGTCCCCCTGTTAGGAAACTGGCACAGTTTTATCTATGGCGCGATCTACACCCTGACTACATCCTAAGCTCTAGCCCCCACTGCCATTGCTGGAAGCCAGGTGGCCACAAGGCCCAACCACTGTTGTCAAGATCCACCCCCATGCTAATGGGATTCGCTGCTCCTGCTTCCCTGCCCGCCTTCGGGCAAAGTTTTAAAAGGGCCTGTTCCTGCACACATGGCTCTCTTGGCTCTTATCTCCTGCTCTCTTGGCTCCTCTCTCGGCTCCTCTCCTCCTCTAGTCTCTCTTCTCTCTGTCTCTCTCTCTCTCTCTCTCTCTTATACTCTCCTCTCCTTTTTCCCTCTTCACTACTTCCCTCCAGTCTGCTGGTTTTCCCTAATAAACCCTTTCTCTTACTCCAGTGTTTGGTGTGTTTTGTGACGGCTAACACCCCCCAACCACCCAAATCTTACCTAACCCTCATAAAACATTGATTTTTTTTGGTGAAAAATATAGTTTATTTTTAATGTCATTTAAATGTATTCATACACTATGAGGGTATTCAAAAAGTTCAGAGAAAAGGTATGTTTTGACAAAAGTATTGATGGATTTCAAAATAAACTCATACTAACAAGATATAACAAGTGTACACAGGAAAGAGTTTGAGAAACTAATGCAGAAAAGACATCAGTTTCAAAAGAATTCCTATCAGTGTCCTGAAATCTGCTAGAATTCGAGCAACAAAATACATCAAACTGATAATGAAGTTTAAAGTGAAGGGCGGCTAAATCATTGATGTTTTATGAAAAGTTTATAAAAGAAAACAAGAGTTTAAAAATAGATTACTCATTTTAAGAAGAGATGGAGCAATGCTGAGGATGAAGCCTGGAGTGTCATACCACCCACTTCAATTTGTGAGGACAAAACGAATCTTGCCTGTGCCCTAACTGAAGTATCTTACTGGTGTCAACAGTAGGAACAGTACCCCAGATCACGAGCATCTCAGTTGAGTCAGCTTACACAATTTTGAATGAAAAACTAAAGTGGAGTGAGCTTTCTGCTCAATGAGTGCCCAAACTGTTGAACCCAGATCACCTGCTTACAAAAGCAGAGCTATTGATGGAAATTTTAAGAAAGTGAGATCAAAATTTGCAAACATTCTCTTGAAGAATTATAAGAGGAGTTAAAACACATTTTTAGGGCTGGCACCATGGCTCACTTGGTTAATCCTCCACCTGCGGTGCCGGCATCCCATATGGGCGCCGGGTTCTAGTCCCGGTTGCTCCTCTTCCAGTCCAGCTCTCTGCTGTGGTCCCGGAGGGAAGCGGAGGATGGCCCAAGTGCTTGGGCCCTACACCTACATGGGAGACCAGGAGGAAGCACCTGGCTCCTGGCTTCGGATCGGCGCAGCACTGGCCGTAGCGGCCATTTGGGGAGTGAACCAACGGTAGGAAGACCTTTCTCTCTGCCTCTCTCTCTCTCTCTCTCTCTCTCACTATGTATATCTCTACCTGTCAAATAAATAAATAAAAAAACCCAACTTCTTTAAAAAAAAAAAACATTTTTAGAAATACAATCCTGAAACCAAAGCACATTCAAAGAAATTGCTACCTAGAGGCTGAAGTCGTCCAGGTATGGAAAAGAAGAGAAGTCAAGAGTAAAGACACAGCAGCAGGATTGTTTTGGAATGTCCAGGGAAAACATCACCAGATGGTCCTTTTCCACCCCAACAAAACTCCTGTTTATGCCTGTGATCAAATGAAAACACTTTTGTAAGAGTTTTCATGGGAAATTATTAGGCATTTACTTTACAGTCCTGATCTGTTTTATTCTAATATATTTTTTACCTAATCTTAAAAAGTTTTTTAAAGGCCACCCATTTTTCTTTGGTTAATAATGTAAAAAGGACTTCACTGACATGGCTAAATTCCCAGAAACCTCGTTTCTTTAGTTATGGACTGAATAGTTGGCATCATAACTTTCAAAAGTGTCTTGAATTTGTTTGAACTGATGTTAAAGAGTTAAGTTTACATTTTTTGTCTTAAACATTTATTATTTTTAACATTTAATTCCATTTTCTATTAAGCCTTTGAAGGATTTCTTATGTAAACTTTTATTTTTATTTAAAATATTTTTAATTTTATAAAGGGAACAAAGTTCATGTACTTCATATATCTATATAGATTGAGTAACATAATACTTGCCACTCAATCCTCCTCTCCTCCCTCCCTTACTTCCAGCCCCCTTTCTTCTTATTTTCTTGTTTTTCTTTTATTTTTTGTGATTGAATACTTTTAATGTACTTAATAATTACAGGCTTAACCCTAAACTACATAAAGAATTCAAGAAGCAGTAAGTAGGAAAACCAGTGTTTCTCTGGAGTATACACAAGGGCTATAATCAATAAGCAAATCTCAAAATGTCAATTTAACTTATATACATTACATTTTTGGTACTCTATTAGTAACTACTTATCAGAGAATATGTATGATATTTGCCTATTTGAGACTGATTTATTTTACTAAGTATAATGGTCTCCAATTGCATCCATTTTGTTGTGAAAGACAGGATTTCATCTTTTTTAGAGCTGAGTTGTATTCCATCATATATGTGTGTGTATATATATATATATATATATATACACATCACAATTTCTTTATCTAGTCATCAGTCGATAGAGATCTAGTTTGATTCCATATCTTATTTGCTGCAAGTTGAGCCACTCTAAACATGGACAAACATAACTTTTCATATGCTGATTTCATTTCCCTTAGATTCGCAGGAGTGGAATGTTTGGATCATGTGGTTGGTCCATTTTCAGATTTCTGAGGACTCTCCATACTGTCTTCCATAATGATTGTATTAGTTTACATTCCCAGTAACAGTGTTTTAGGGTACCTTCTCCCCAACATCCTTGCCAGCATTATATAACCTCTTAAAGAAATATATTTACTTCTGTAATACGGAATTGAGATTCATCTGTGTACCAATAGCTTCTTACTTTTGTTATTATTAAGTAGTTAGTTGAATAAATATAGCAGTTTATTTGCCCATTTACTCAGGAAAATAGATTTTGGTTTTTTATAGCTTTGGCAGTAAGAACAGAGCTGCTATGAAGTTTTGTGGCAGATTTTGCGTGAATATAAATTTGTGTGGATTTTCAGTAAATACCTGGAGGTGGAATTGCTATTCATATAGGAAAGTATATGCTGACAATTGTTTAAAAAAAACTGTCAAATAGTTTTCTACACTGAACCTACTATGATTGTCAGAGTGTTTCACTTGTTTTCAATCCTTGATGGTAGTTTGTATTTCAATATTTTAATTTTAACTTCATTTTCCATTCTCATAGTTAAGCAATGGTATCATTCTTGCTTTGAAACTGTATTTTTCTAGTAGATTATAATAATTAGCATATTTTCCAGTGTTTATCTGCTATTCTTAAACATTAGAAGGTGAAATGTTTGCTTAAATATTTTGCAGGTTTTTACTTTTATTGGGTGGTTTGTTTACTGGGGAATTTTGAGGGTTCTTTAAAAATTCTATATTAGATGCTTTGCTAAAAATATGATTTATAAATATTTTCCAGTGGTTAGCAGGTTGTACTTTTATTTCCCTAGCAGTTTCTTTCACAAGACAAAGACTTGATTTTGATGAAATCCAATTTATCAATATTTTCTTTCATAAGCAGAATTATTTAAGAAGGCATTATTGAATTTTCATGTTTTAGAGATTTTATAATTACCTTTCTGGTATTGATTTCTACTGTAATTTCACTATAGTCAATAAAACTACATTTATGATTTAAATCATTTTAATTTTTGCTATATAATATTTTATTATTTATGGTATAATCTACATTGGTAAATGTTCCATATAATGTATATTTTGGTTTCAGTAATCATTTATGTCTCATTTTAATCCATGTATTGACTTTTCAATCTATCTTTTTGAATTTGTAGTAATAGTGCCAGGATTTACAGTATGTATTGAATTTTCCAAAGTTTACTTATAGTTAGAATCTGATTATTCCAAATAGAAAACTTATCAGCACATAGGTGCCTTTACCTCCACTTTTTTGTCATAACTGTATCATAAATTTTTTATACATATATTAAAAATCTCATCAAAAAAAAACTACAAGTATAATCTCTTCTCATTCTGGACATAAATGTTAGATTTTTGGTGTGTTCTCACAGGACTCTGAGACTTGAATAATTTTTCCTTAAATTCCCTCTCTGTCTGTCCTGTGTGTGTGTGTGTGTGTGTGTCTCCTTCATGTCTTCCTCTCCTCTTTCCTAATTAGATAGCTTTATTCACTCCATCTTCAATGGGTAGTTTGTGATATTAGGATACTTGTTTCTGAGAAAAAGCTCATGGGTAGTGGAATTAGACAAAAATTTGTGCATAGTTTTGGACATATGCTACGCAGTTAGTAATGACATAGACACTTAAATTTAGACATTGTCTGATTTACAGAAAAGAGTTTGGGACTAGAGACAGCACTGTTGGCGGATAGATGGCATCGTAAGTCATAGTGTAGATGAAATGCTAAGGCAAGAGTGTGAAGTATAATAAGACTGCAAAGCCCAAGCTTTAGGCACTTAATCACCAATATTTACCATTCTCAAAAGTTGTAATCAGAGTTTTGGGGGTAGAAAAAAAAAAAACAGAATGATCTCATAGAAATAAAGACAAGAGAATAATCCAAAACTAAGAGAGTCACAACTTACACATGACCTTGTTCTTCAGACCAGATACCCTTCCCCAAATCCCCCATTTGCTTGGTGGAGGTTAACAACTCAAGAGTCTCTGACATATGCAAACACGTGGAGACTGAACTATATGCTCCTGAATGAGCACTGTGTCACAGAAGAAAGCAAAAGAGAAATTAAAAATAACTGGTGAGGAAGTTTTTCTTTTTGTACTATTTGTTGAAATCTTTGCTTAGTATAGAGTTAATTTTCTGTGTATAAAGTTAATTGAAAGTAGATCTTAGTAAAAAATAAAAAATGAGATTAGGGGAGGGAAGAGAGAATAGGGCTGGGAGTAGGAGTGGGAGGGCAGGTACAGTGGGAAGAATCACTATCACTGTGTTTCTAAAGTTGTATTTATGAAATGCATGAAGTTTGTATACTTAAAAGGTTTCTGGGGGAAAAAAAGAAGTAACACAGTTAAAATGATGTTACTAGGACAGGACCTAATCCTACCTGGCGTCCTCATGGGAAGACACAATTAGGATACAAACACAGAGAGTCAAGGCTAAGTGAAGACACAGTGAGAAGACAGCCGTCTCCAAGCCAAGATGAAAACCTCTAAAGAAGCCAATCCTGCTAACACCTTGGTCTTGGACTTCCAGCCTCCCGAATTTAAATTTCTGTTGTTCAATTTTGCCCAGGGTTGCTAATTTGTTTTGAAAGCCCTAGAAAACTAAGAAGAGAGAGAGAGAGAGAGAGAGAGAGAAAGCAACTTTTTTGAGATTTATCAGCACAGCACTGCTTATATATATATATATATAAAAATTAATTTTATATTTAACTTTTATTTAATAAATATAAATTTCCAAAATAAAGCTTATGGATTACAGTGTTTTCCCCCCTCCATAACCTCACTCCCACCTGCAACCATCCCATCTCCCACTCCCTCTCCCATCCCATTGACATGAGGATTCATTATCAATTATCTTTATATACAGAAGATCAATTTAGTATATACTAAGTAAAGATTTTAACAGTTTGCACCCACACAGAAACAAAAAGTATAAAGTACTGTTTGTGTACTACTTATGCTGTGATTCATGTAGTACACACATTAAGCACAGAGATTTTACATGGAGAGTAAGTGCACAGTGACTCCTGTGGTGTTTTTGGTTTTGTTTTTGTTTTTGTTTTTGTTTTTTTGACAGGCAGAGTTACACAGTGAGAGAGACATAGAGAGAAAGTCTTCATTTTCCATTGGAACACACCCCAAATGGCTGCTACGGCCAGCACACTGCGCAGATCCGAAGCCAGGAGCCAGGTGCTTCCTCCTGGTCTCCCATGCGGGTGCAGGGCCCAAGCATTTAGGGTATCCTCCACTGCCTTCCCAAGTCACAGAAGAGAGCTGGACTGGAAGAAGAGCAACCAGGACAGAAGCCAGCACCCCAACCAGGACTAGAACCCAGGGAGCCAGCGCCACAGGCAGAGAATTAGCCAAGTGAGCCACGGTGCCAGCCTCCTGTTGGTGATTTAAAAATTGACACTCCTGTTTATGGCATCAGTATTCACCGGAGGCTCTTGTCATGAGATGCCAAGGCTATGGAAGCCTCTTGGGTTCTCCATCTCCAATCTTATTTAGACAAGGCCATAGTCAAAGTGGAAGTTCTCTCCTCCCTTCAGAGAAAGGTACCTCCTTCTTTGATGGCCCATACTTTCTGCTGGGATCTCACTCACAGAGATCTTTCAAGTAGGTCCCCTGAAATACTCTCATGGGCTCTTCAACCAGATCCGAATGCCTTAAGGGCTGATTCTGAGGCCAGAGTGCTGTTTAGGACATCTGCCATTCTATGAGTATGCTGTGTATCCTGTTTCCCATGTTGGATCATTCTCTCCTTTTTAATTCTTTCAGTTACTATTAGCAGGCACTAGTCTTCTTTATGCGATCCCTTTGACTCTTGATCCTATCATGATCATTTATGAACTGAAACTGATCACTTTGTCTAGTGAGATGGCATTGGTTCATGCCAACTTGATGGGATTGAATTGGAATCCCCTGGCATGTTTCTAACTCTACCATTAAAATTAAGTCCAATTGAGCATGTGCTGAACTGTTCATCTCCTCCCTCTCTTATTGCCAGTCTTATATTTAACAGGGATCACTTTTCAGTTAAATTCAAGCACCTAAGAATAATTGTGTGTTAATTAAAGAGTTCAACCAATGGTATTAAGTAGAACAAAAAATATTAAAGAAATAAAATAGTAAGTTGTTCCTCCACTATCAGGACAATGGCTGATCATTGTTTCTCATAGTGTCCATTTCACTTAAAGAGGTTTCCTTTTTGGTACTCAGTTAGTTGTCACAGATCAGGGAGAAAACATGATACTTATCCCTTTGGTACTGGCTTAATTCACTCAGCATTATGTTTTCCAGATTCCTCCATTTTGTTGAAAATGACCGGTTTTCATTTTTTACTGCTGTATAGCACTCTATTAAGGAAATATCCCATAATTACTTTAACCAGTCTTCTGTTGATGGTCCTTTAGGTTGAATCCAGGACTTAGCTATTGTGAATTGAGCTGCAATAAATATTAAGGTGCAGACAGCTCTTTTATTTGCCAATTTAATTTCCTTTGGGTAAATTCCAAGGAGTGGGATGGCTGGGTCGAACGGTAGGGTTATATTCAGGTTTCTGAGGAATCTCCAGACTGACTTCCATAGTGGCTTAACCAGTTTGCATTCCCACCAACAGTGGATTAGTGTCCCATATCCCTAAATACTTCTCAGCATCTCTTGTTGGTAGATTTCTGTATGTAAGCCATTCTAACCGGGGTGAGGTGAAACCTCATTGTGGTTTTGATTTGCATTTCCCTGATTACTAGTGATCCTGAATCTTTCTTCATGTGTCTGTTGGCCATTTGGATATCCTCTTTTGAAAACTTTCTACTGAGGTCCTTGGCCCATTACTTAAGTGGGTTTTTTGCTTTGATGTTGTGGAGTTTCTTGATCTCTTTGTAGATTCTGGTTATTAACCCTTTATCTGTTGCATAGTTTGCAAATATGTTTTCCCTTTCTGTCGGTTGCCTCTTCACTTTCCTGACTGTTTCCTTTGCAGTACAGAAACTTCTCAATCTGATGTAATCCCAATTGTTTATTTTTGCTTTGACTGCCTATGCCTCCAGGGTCTATTCCAAGAAGTCTTTGCCTGTGCCGATATCTTGCAGGGTTTCTCCAATGTTCTGTAATAATTTGATGGTGTTGGGTTGTACATTTAGAGCTTTAATTTATGTTGGGTGGATTTTAGTGAAAGGTGTAAGGTAGGGGTTTTGCTTCATGTTTCTACACGTTTAAATCCAGTTTTCCCAACACCATTTGTTGAATAAACTGTCCTTGCTCCAGGAATTGGTTTTAGATACTTTATCAAATATAAGTTGGCTGTAGATGTTTGGATTGATTTCCGGTGTTTCTATTTTGTTCCATTGGTCTATCCATCTGTTTCTGTGCCAGGATCATGCTGTTTTGAGTACTACTGCCCTGTAGTATGTCCTGAAATCTGGTATTGTGATGCCTCCAGCTTTGTTTTTGTTGTACAAGATTGCTTCAGCTATTTGCGGTCTCCTGTGCATGCATATGAGTTTCAGCATCATTTTTTTCAGATCTGAGAAGAATGTCTTTGGTATTTTGATTGGTATCTCATTGAATCTATAAATTGCTTTTGGGAGGATGGACATTTTGATCATGTTGATTCTTCCAATCCATGAGCATGGAAGATTTTTCCATTTTTTGGTATCCTCTTCTATTTCTTTCTTTAAGATCTTACAATTCTCTTCATAGAGATCTTTAATGTTATTGGTTAAATGTATTCCAAGGTATTTTATTGCTTTTGTAGCTATTGTGAATGGAATTGACCTTAGAAGTTCTTTCTTAGCCACGGCATTGTCTGTGTGTACAAAGGCTGTTGGTTTTTGTGCATTGATTTTATATCCTGCTACTTTGCCAAAATTTTCTATGAGTTTAAATAGTGTCTTAGTGGAGTTCTTTGGATCCTCTAAATAAAGAATCATATCATCTTCAAATAGGAATAGTATGACTTTTTCCTTCCCAATTTGTATCCGTTATTTTTTTTCTTGGCTAATGGCTCTGGCTAAAACTTCCAGAACTATATTGAATAGCAATGTTGAGAGTGGGCATCCCTGTCTGGTACCAGATCTCCGTGGAAATGCTTCCAACGATTCCCCATTCAGTAGGATGCTGGCTGTGGGTTTTTCATAAATTGCTTTGATTGTATTGAGAAATGTTCCTTCTATACCCAATTTGATTAGAGTTTTCATCATGAAAGGGAGTTGTGTTTTATCAAATGCTTTCTCGGCGTCTATTGAGATAATCATATGGTTTTTCTTCTGCAGTTTGCTAATGTGGTATATCACGTTGATTGATTGGTGAACATTACACCATCCCTGCATACCAGGGATAAATCCCACTTGGTCTGGGTGGATGATCTTTCTGATGTGTTGTTGCATTCTTTTGGCAAGAATTTTATTGAGGATTTTTTCATCTATGTTCATCATGGATATTAGTCTGTAATTTTCTTTCAATGTTGCATCTTTTTCCAGTTTAGGGATTAAGGTGATGCTGGCTTCATAGAATTTGGGAGGATTCCCTCTTTTTCGATTGTTCTGTATAGTTTGAACAGGATTGGAGTTAGTTCTTTAAATGTCTGGTAGAATTCAGCAGTGAATCCATCCGGTCCTGGGCTTTTCTTTGTTGGGAGGGCCTTTATTACTGTTTCAATTTCTGTCTCAGTTATGGGTCTGTTTAGGTTTTCTATGTCTTCATGGTTCAATTTAGGTAGGTTGCTTGTGTCCAGGAGTCTATCAATTTCTGATAGATTTTATTGATTTGGGTCTTTTCTTTTTTTAGTTAGTTAGGCCAATGGTGTGTCAATTTTGCTTATTTTTTCAAAAAACCAGCTCTTAGTTTGGCTGATCTTTTATAATTTTTTCTATTCAATCCAGTTGATTTCTTCTTTGATTTTAATTATTTCTCTTTTCTTACTAGTTTTGGGTATGGTTTGCTGCAGTTTTTCTAGATCCTTGAGATGCATTGAAAGCTCATTTATTTGGTGCCTTTACAATTTCTTGATGTAGGCACCTATTCTATAAAATTTCCTCTTAACACTGTTTTTGCTGTATCCCATAAGTTTTGATTTGTTATGTTGTTTTCCTCATTTCCTTCCAGAAATCTGTTGATTTCTCATTTGATTTCTTCTATGACCCACTGTTCATTCAGGAGCATGTTGTTCAGTCTCCATGTGTTTGCATATGCTCTAGGGATTCCTGATTTGCTAATTTTCAGCTTCATTCCACTGTGGTCTGAGAAGATGCGTGGTATGATTTCAATTTTTTTGAATTTGCTGAGACATGTGCTTTGTGGCCTAGTATGTGGTTAATCCTAGAGTAGGTTCCATGCACTGCTGAGAAGAATGCAAATTCTTCAAGCGTAGGATGAAAAGTTCTGTAGATATCTGTTAGATCCATTTGGGTTATAGTGTCAATTAAATCTGCCGTTTCCTTGTTGATCTGCTGTCCAGTTGATCTGTCTATTTCTGAGAGTGGAGTATTGAAGTCCCCCAGTACTATTGTATTGGGGTCTAAGTCTCCCTTTAAGTCCCCTAACATATCTTTTAAACAAACCAGTGTCCTGTAATTAGGTGCATATACGTTTACAATAGTTACATCTTCCTGTTAAACTGATCCCTTAATCATTACACATTGCCCCTCTTTGTCTCTTAACAGTTTTTGTGTTAAAGTTTATTTTGTCTGATATAAAGATGGCTATGCCAGCTCTTTTTTTGTTTCTGTTGGCATGGAATATCTTTTTCCAGCCTTCCACTTTCAGTCTGCATGCATCTTTCTTGGAAAGATGGGTTTTTTGTAAGCAGCAAATAGATGGGTTTTGGTTTTTAATCCATCAGCCAGTCTGTGCCTTTTAACTGGAGAGTTGAGGCTATTTACATTCAATGTGACTATTGATAAGCAGTAACTTTGCCGTGACATTTGCCAAAGATATTTCTAATATATGCTTTGAACTTCCTGTGATCCTTTACTGGGGTGTTTTCATCCTTTACCTTCTTTCATATTAATGGCCATGTTTCTGTGTTTCTGTGTGTAACACATCTTTAAGCATCTTTTGCAGGGCTGGACAAGTGGCGACAAATTCTTTCAATTTCTGTTTGCTATGAAAGGTCTTTATTTCACTTTCATCACAAATGAGAGCTTTGCAGGATATAATATTCTGGGCTGGCATTTTTTTTCTCTTAGTATTTGGGCTATATCTCGCCTTTCCCTCCTAGCCTATAGGGTTTCTTATGAGAAGTCTGCTGTGAGTCTAATTGGAAATCCTCTGTGAGTAATCTGACATTTCTCTCTTGCATATTTTAGAATCTTTTCTTTATGTTTCACTGTGGTGACTTTGATTACAAGGTGTCATGGTGAGGATCTTTTGGTCATATTTATTTGGGGTTCTATGTGCTTCCTGTACTTGGATGTCTCTGTCATTCTCCAAACCCAGGAAGTTTTCTGCTACTATTTCACTATGAAGGCCTCCTAATCCTTTCTCTCTCTCCATGCCTTCAGGAACTCCTAGAACCTGAATGTTGGGTTTTTTAAATAATATCCTGTAGATTCCCTACAATATTTTTTAGATTTCTAATTTCCTCTTCTTTTCTTTGGTTTGACTGTATACGTTCCTGTGCTGTGTCTTCTAAGTCTGATATTCTCTTTTTTATCTCAATGATTCTGTTTTTAAGGCTCTTAAATGTGTTTTTCAATTGTTCCATTGAATTCTTCATTTCATTTTGATTTCTCTTCAATATCTCAATTTCATGTTCTACTAAATTTGTCATTTCGATTCCTCCTTAAGATTTAATTTTCACAAGAGAGATTTTTTGTCCTGTCCTGTTTCAATTTCTGTAGCTCATGCTTTTGTTTTTGAGAACTTCTAAATGTTCTTATCATAAATTTTATGAAATCTGGATCTTGCATTTCTTCTATGTCATCATTTTCATAATCTTGTATTGGAGTGTCATGTTCATTTGGGAGCATCATGATGTCTTCCTTGTTCTTGTTTCCTTGGTTTCTGCATTCATTGTTTGACATTGTGGAGATATTCTTTGGTTTCTTCTTTTTTTTTCTTGCTATGGTGCCTTTTCTCATTATACTATGACTCTAGATTAAGTGGACTGTCTGCTTTTGGTGAATCTCCAGAGGCTTGTGATGGGTGTGTTCTGTTTTGTTCTTCCAGGTTAAGGGTGTGCCAAAAGTGACATACCCAGGTTTGGCGTGGTATCTCTCTCTCTCTCTCTCTCTCTCTCTCTCTGTCTTTTTTTTATTCAGAAGGGAAGTAACTCCACTCAGCTGAGTTCTTCTCCTTGATGGCCATCAGTGCCTGAGTGCTAGCCCCAGTGGGTACAATATTTGTCTGTTCTGTCCCAAGAACCACACAAAGGATCTGTGAAGTCCTCAGTGTAAGTTCAGATTTCCCAGCAATGTTTCTCATCTTGTAGCCAATGCCACCCACCGAGACCACTCATATCTCAGCCACATCACCATGAGTTCTCCCACACAGCCTCAGTTTTTTTTTTTTTTTTTTTTTTTCCTTCACAGTCCCGGTTCATAAGCTCCACATTCACTAGGTCTTAGTCTTCTGTTATTTCTCCCCACCAGAGTCAGGTTTTTTCTGTTTGGCTGATGGCAGGCACAGTTGTTATGTATGTCTAAAATGGTGCTTGCTCTATTGTCTTGCTAGCCTTTGTAAGGTAAGTGGAGAGAGAGAATCCTGTCTGTACTGGTCCTTTTATTTTTTTTCTCTCCTCTAGTTAGGCTGGTGTACGTTCCTCCACAGGGTTTCAAGTCTCGTTCCCTCTAGGCTCTTCCTGCCGCTTTTCCACCAGTGTCTTGGGCTACTGTGGTTTTGCCTCACCTCCCTTTCCAGCATTGGTGCATAGACTCAACAGCTGGGATCACGAGCCATGGGCACCCGTGCCCTCCACGTAGATCCACTGTGTCCCACTAATTCTGGAAGAGTTTCTTCTGCAGTTTTTTTCCCTAACTCTTCCCTGAGAGTACAGTATCTCCACTTTTATTAAACTATTTTTTCCTGGACTATCAGTGAGCTCCCTCCCTATTCCACCATCTTGAAGCCCTCTATCATATATAACCAGCACATCACTGCTAATAAACATTTGGAAATTATTAAACTGGCTTTGATATTAATACATAATAAATGTAGCTTTAAAAATAAAAATTCATTTATTGGGAGCTAGTTTATGCCTCTTGATCTGCTTAGTGTGCCTACTGTATCACATTCATGATAGTACTTCTTTCCTTTCCAATGGTAAAGGTGGATATATGATGGAATAAGGGTAGAGGTGCCAAGAGCACTAGCATAAATGTTAAACATGGTAAGATATGCTCTTACCCTTTTTTACTCACTATCTGTGCAAGCTGAAACTACCCACGACACTTTCGAGGCCTCATTTTCCTGATCTATGCAAAGGAATGGCATGATTTCACGAGGTGGGCACCACATGTACCCGAGAGTATATTGAGCTTTGGTATTTAAATAAAGAAACAGCCACAAGTAGTTCCTGGTACAGTCATAAGACATGGTTATTGACCTCAAGGGGATTTCAGAAAATAAACAAACACATAACACAAATATTTATACCACACTGGGAAGCAAATGAAACCAAGAAACAGACACATTCCAAGTCAGAAAGAAAAGCAGCCTGCCCTTGCCTGAACTGAGCACTCTCTCACCTAACCACTGTCCTCCTCTGTCACTAACAGGTGAATATGGTGCCACTCACATGAAGCAAAGTCATTGATTTCATTCTCTTGGGGGGAGAGTCTATTCCCTACTTCCTGTTTTCTCTCACTGTATTTTCACAAGAGTCTCCCAGAACAGTATTTTGTGGTTGCTGCACTGGCCTACAGGGAAATAGCATATCTGTTCTTCATGGCAACCATGGCTGGAGCCTCTGGGATTACCATGGTCCTACCAGAGAAAACTGATGCCTTTTCCACTGTGCACCAATTTTCTGAATGATTCTTGTCTCAATCCAAAATATTTTTCTGTCAATAACTTCAGAAATTAACATGTGGGAATACAATCTACAAGCATATATATGTTGTCCTTTTTCCTCTTCCTCAGATTCTATATTGGTTGAGTCTGGCTCTGACCTAGGATCTTTCTTAAGCCTCTAGAATTTTTTTGAAGATTTTTATTCATATATTTGAAAGTCAGAGTTACACAGAGAGAGGACAGGCACAGAGAGAGAGAGAGAGAGAGAGGTCTTCCATCCACTGGTTCACTCCCCAATTGGCCACAATGGCTGGAGCTGAGCCAATCCGATGCCAGGAGCCAGGAGCTTCTTCCAGGTCTTCCATATGGGTGCAGGAGTCCAAGGACTTGGGCCATCCTCTACTGCTTTCCCAGGCCACAGCAGAGAGCTGGATCGGAAGTGGGTCTTTTAACCGGTGCCCATATGGGATGAGGGTGCTTCAGGCCAGGGCATTAACCCACTGCACCACAGCGCCCGGCCCCCAGCCTCTAGAATTCTTCAGAGCTTATTTTAGTCTCTCAAGGCTATAAAATTGTACTCTAGTCCTGTGAGAGCTGCCATCTCATAATGTTTAGTATTTTTTTTTATTTCAGCTCAGGTGTAAAAGATGTCTGAAGATATTTGCATATTTTCAGCAATGAGAGTTAATTCTAACAGTCATAAACATCCCTAATGGAATGGTCATTAGGAGTCATTTAATCTATCCGTATCTATCTAACCATCAATCCATCTATCAGTTATCCATCATCTTTTTTATATACCTATTATTTTCTACCATGTTCCAGTTGCTTTTATATGATTTCACTATACAATTATTTGTATATTGTCACTGCTTTAATGAAATACAACTCTTTTAGAAGTATTATAAGTAGTAATATGTCTATATATACTTTTTTTAACACAAGGAAAGAATTCTTTACCTGTCCTTTTTGAATGAGTCAAGTAAGACTTCAAAATAAATGTCAGGTTTGTTTGTATGTTAAGAGCAAAACACAGGC
Organism: Oryctolagus cuniculus; assembly: GCF_964237555.1. NCBI lineage: Eukaryota > Metazoa > Chordata > Mammalia > Lagomorpha > Leporidae > Oryctolagus > Oryctolagus cuniculus. The sequence goes on along the minus strand of NC_091437.1, from coordinate 162,044,564 downwards.
ACAGAAAATAGGATATATAATGTGATAATCTATTTCACAGGTAAATACAAAAATTATGATCATGATGAAGCATTACAATATAAGCTGGGTTCACATCATGACACTGACATTTACTGATAAAATGTCTCTCATACCCCCCCCCCCAATATAATACATATCACAGTCCCAGGGAATCGAAAAGTAGGATCCTGGAGGGTGTTATGTTGTACAGCTCTTTGGGGTATTACTAACAGGCCAACTCTCTTCTTTTCAGTACTGAAGGTGCTGTGGCGTGAGCAGCTGCCCTCAGTGCTCTGTTCAAGTAGGACATTGCCCTTCCTTTGTCTGCTGCTAATTGCTCCCGCCAGCTACCTCTGCACAGCAGTTCACCTCTCCACAGCAACCCATCCCACGGTTCTTCTACTAAACTTTCTAAGCAGATAACAGTTCTTTCCAATACCCATTGAGAATCCGGAACTATTTTGAAATCCATTCACCAATACTGCAGGCAAAGAACTTGGGAGGATAAGTTCTGTTTCTTTTCAACTGTGAAACAACTCACTGTGCACTCCACGAAATTATTGGCCCGATTCTTTCCCTTCATATAGCCCTTGATATCTGACTTCCCATTTTCTACCACAAAAACAGCATAGCGTATTTCCCTATCTACTGATAATGTGTTTGAACATGTGACTTACTTAGACCTCTAGATGTTAAAAGACACATGTTTCCATGATTTCACTTGCATTTCTACAGTGGCTATAGGACTCCTGGTGCCAGGAAGATCATACGAAACACGGCCCAGACCAAGCATCCTCAGTGGGGCCCAGCTGAGTGGAGCCCACATCAGTAGATCTTAGACAATGCGTATATTGTAAAAACTGGTTTTTGAACTTCTGAGGTTTTGTGGGTGCTCATTACTGACATTATGGGAGCACAAGATATCTCATATCCTTTGCTATAGATTTATTATATTGAAAATTTTCTAGGAATATTGTGAGGCAGTCTTGGAGTAAATCATCCTGACCTCTGCCACATGATAAAGGAGACTTTTTTTTTTAACTTTATTTAATGAATATAAATTTCCAAAATACAGAATATGGATTACAATAGCTTCCACCCATAACGTCCCTCCAACCCGCAACCCTCCCTTTATCCACTCCCTCTCCCCTTCCATTCATTCCCTGCTTTGTTTTTCTATTTCAAAACCTTTTGTTTCATACAAACACAAGGAATATTATACTATTACTTCAAACCTTTCTCTATAGTATTATAATACTATTTCTTCAAACCTTCTTTGAAAAGTCATTTTTCTTTCTCAGTATGCTGGGCCAGAGGTTCGTTCACCCTTTGTGGTCAAATTATTATTTTTCCACACTAGTTGTATGCACTAAGTAGTATATCAGTTCATCATGTGAGAAGGTGCAGGGTCTACTGTATTTATACCTGAATCTTGCCATTCCTCAGACTTCATTTTACTGTACAGAAAAAAAAGTTAGCTGCATTAGTCTTTTTGTTATTATTAATTTACAGGTAGAGTTTTAAACAGTGACAGAGAGAGACAGAGAGAAAGGTCTTCCTTCTGCTGGTGCCCCCCCAAATGGCAGTGACGGCCGGCATGCTGTGGCCGGCGCACCATTCAGATCCGAAGCCAGGAGCCGGGTGCTTCCTTCTGATTTCCCATGTGGGTGCAGGGCCCAAGGACTTGCGCCACAGCAGAGAGCTGGACTGGAAGAGGAGCAACTGGGACAGAATCCGGCGCCCTGACCGGGACTAGAACCCAGGGTGCCGGCACCGCAGGCGGAGGATTAGCCTATTGAGCTGCAGCACCGGCCTAGTTGCATTAGTCTTTCACATGATTAGAAACTTTAAAAAACTGCTGAATTATTTAATTTTATTTTGCCAATATCTTCTCTGACTAATCTATCCTCTAGAAGTTAGTATCACGGAACTATTTTTATCATTTTCTTGTCTCTGGTTGAGACATTGTATCTGTGCTTGAATTACATGCAAAATGCTTACATTTATAACTCAGAACTCATGTGTGTACATCATCTGGATCTATCCCTAGGCTGCACTCTGTATCCTAAGATATGAGCTATCACTAAGCAGACTGCAGAAAAAAAAAAGTGATAAGACAAATTACTCAACAAGCTCAAGAAGAAACAGAAAATGTGAACAGTCCGAAAACAATTACATTTTTTGGAACTAATCATTTTTAGGAGTCAGTGCTGTGATGTAGAGGTTAGGCCACTGTTTGCAGTGCTGGCATCCCATGTGGGTGCCAGTTCAAGTCCCGGCTGCTCCACTTCCCATCCAACTCCCTGTTAATGGCCTGGGCAAGCAGCAGAAGATGGCCCAAGTGTTTGGGACCCTGATCCCACATGGGAGACCTAGAAGCAGCTCCTGGCTCCTGGATTCAGATTGGCCCAGTTCTGGCTATTGTGGCCATTTGGGCAGTGAACCAACAGATGTAAGATCTCTTTCTTTTTTCAGTCTTTCCCTCTCTCTCTGTAACTCTGATTTTTAAATAAATAAATAAAATGATTAAAAAACATTTTTGACAGGTAGAGTGGACATTGAGAGAGAGAAAGAGAGAGAAAGGTCTTCCTTTTCCATTGGTTTACCCCCCTCAGTGGCCGCTGCGGCTGGTGTACTGTGGCCAGCACACTGCGCTGATCTGAAGCCAGGTGCTTTTCCTGGTGTCCCATGCGGGTGCAGGGCCCAAGGACTTGATCCATCCTCCGCTGCCTTCCCAGGCCACAGCAGAGAGCTGAACTGGAAGAGGAACAACCGGGACAGAATCTGGCGCCCTGACCGGGACTAGAACCGGGGGTGCCGGCGCCGCAGGCAGAGGATTAGCCTATTGAGCTGCGGTGCCGGCTTAAAAAACATTTTTAAATGTCTGTTGTGAATATAGATACAAAAATTCTTAACAGAACATTGTCACATTGACTTTAACAGCATGTACCAAAGTAACTCTACCATGTTCAAGTGGGGTCCCTCATGGAATTGCAAGATTGCCTGAGTTTCTGAAAATCAATCAGTGCAACTTACTCTTTAAACAGAACAAAAGAGCAAAAAGACAGTTACCTAAAAAGATGCAGAAAATTTAATAAATTCAATACCAAGATCATAAATCTTTCTCTAAGTAGAATAAAAAGAAACTTATTCCTTAATTTTTATTTATTTTTAACTTTATTTGAAATGCAGATACAGAGACAGACAGAGATTTTCCATCTACTCACTTCCCAGATACGCACAACAGCCAGGACTTGGTCAGGAAGAAGCCAAAAGCAAGGGACTCACCCAGGTTTCCCACATGAGTACAAGGGACCCAACTGGTTGAACCATTACCCACTGCCTCTCAAGGTACACGTCAGTAGGAAGTTAGGACTGGAAGTGTAGACTGTACTCAAATCCCTGAACTCTGTTGAGGAACGTGGATGTCCCAAGTGGCATTTTAACCACTGTCCCAGATGAAAACCCTGGAAAGAAATATCTTAAGGCCGGCACCGTGGCTCACTAGGCTAATCCTCTGCCTTGCGGTGCTGGCACACCAGGTTCTAGTCCCGGTCGGGGTGCTGGATTCTGTCCCGGTTGCCCCTCTTCCAGGCCAGCTCTCTGCTGTGGCCCGGGAGTGCAGTGGAGGATGGCCCAAGTGCTTGGGCCCTGCACCCCATGGGAGACCAGGAGAAGCACCTGGCTCTTGCTATTGGATCAGTGCGGTGCGCTGGCCGCGGCAGCCATTGGAGGGTGAACCAATGGCAAAGGAAGACCTTTCTCTCTGTCTCTCTCTCTCACTGTCCACTCTGCCTGTCCAAAAAAAAAAAAAAAAAAAAAAAAAGAAATATCTTAGAACTTGATAAAGAATGTTTATAGAAAAACCTATAGCTAGCATAAGTTATGGTAAAAGGTCAAACTTTAAAACAATAAACATTTTTTATTTATTTGAGAGTCAGATTTAAGAGACGAACGAGATGGGACACAACCCGGTGCCCATAGGGGATGCCAGTGTTGTAGGTGATGCCTTTACCCACTGCCAAAATGCTGGCCCTAAGATTAAACTTCCTATCCCTAACATCATAAGCTAGACAGAAATTTCAAGTCATAACTCACAATTAACATTAAAAACTATCGAAATGCATTCTAGACTCAAGGGTAAAAGATGAAATTATAAAATTTTCAGGCATAAGTATTGGAGAAAAATCTTGCAATCTTGTGATAAGCAACAATTTTTTAGCTAATACAGCAAAAGCCTAAATTTTCTGAAATTAATTATATTTGATTTCATCCAAATTTAAAACTTTACTCTGGGGCCAGCACTGTGGCATACTTGGCTAAGCTCTGCCTGTGGCAACGGTGTCCCATATGGGCGCCAGTTAGTTCTGGCGGTTCCTCTTCTGATCCAGCTCTCTGCTAATGGTCTGGGAAAACAGTGGAAGACGGCCCAAGTACTTGGGTTCCTGCATCTGTGTGGGAGATCTGGAAGAAGCTCCTGGCTCCTGACTTCAGATCAGCTCAACTCTGGCAGTTGCAGCCACTTGAGGAGTGAACTAGCAGATGGAAGACTATCTCTCTCTCTCTCTCTCTCTCTCTCTCTCTCTGTAACTACATCTCAAATAAATAAATAAATTTTTTAAAAAACTTTAGTCCTTCAAAAATCAGGTTGAGGGGATTTGAAGTGATCTGAAGAACATCAGGATAATATTCAATATATCTATGCAACAAAAACAGAACATTCATAGAAATATATTTTATATCCAGAAACAACATGAAGAAAATACTCAGCATCGCAGGTCAACATGGAAATGCAAATGGAAAGTAAAACGATAAACCTATAAATACCTAAGAGAATGACTAACACTTAAGACTAATAATGTGAGAATAACTGCAACTTTCACACACTGCTTTCTGTTAAGTAGAACCACTTTGGAAAGCCAGTGGTTTGCAATAAAGTAAGTTCACACCAACCGAATGACTATGTGATACCACTCCACTAAATCATTGAATATCTGGTGTAGAACTGTGCCAAGAATCCTCACATGGCGGCCAGCATTGTGGCACAGCAGGTAAAGCTGCCACCTGTGATGGCAGCACCTTATATGTGAGATGGTCCGAATCCTGGCTGCTCCTTTCCCATCCAGCTCCCTGCTAATGGCTTGGGAGAGCAGCAGAGGCTGGCTCAAGTGCTTAAAGCCCTTGCACTCGTGTGGAGGACCTGGAAGAAGCTTCTGACTCCTCCTGTGGCCTGGCCTAGCCGTGGCTGTTGTGGCCATCTAGGGAGTGAACCAGCAGACAGAAAATCTCTCTCTCTCTCTCTCTCTCATTCTGACTTTCAAATAAATAAATAATTTTTTGAAGAAAAAAGAATCATTCTCATTTCCTGGGCTCTTCATAACTAAAAGCAACACAAATATATTATCAAAAATATTATTTTCAGAGGCAAGAATTTAGTAGTTAAAATGCCTGGGTCCCACCTCAGAGGGCCTGGGTCTGGGCCCAGTCACAGTTTCTGACTCCAGCTTCCTGAAAATGAAGATCTTGAAGAGCATTGGTGATGGCTGAAGGAATTGGATTCCTGCCAAACCATGTGGAAGACCTGGATAGAATATTTATCTTTTGGCTTTTGACCCAGCTATTTAGGACATTTGGGGAATGAACCAGTGGATAAAAAGTGATCTCTCGGCCGGCGCCGCGGCTCACTAGGCTAATCCTCCGCCTATGGCGCCGGCACACCAGGTTCTAGTCCCGGTCGGGGCGCCGGATTCTGTCCCGGTTGCCCCTCTTCCAGGCCAGCTCTCTGCTGTGGCCAGGGAGTGCAGTGGAGGATGGCCCAAGTCCTTGGGCCTTGCACCCCATGGGAGACCAGGGGAAGCACCTGGCTCCTGCCATCGGATCAGCGCGGTGCGCCGGCCGCAGCGCGCCAGCTGTGGCGGCCATTGGAGGGTGAACCAACGGCAAAAGGAAGACCTTTCTCTCTGTCTCTCTCTCACTATCCACTCTGCCTGTCAAAAAAAAAAAAAAAACCAAAAAAAAAAAAACAAGTGGTCTCTCTTACTTTCTGTGTGTGTGTGTGTATTTCTGTTTCTCTTTGTGTCCTGAGTAAATAAATTTTTAAAAAATATTAAAAAGTATTTAAAATTATAAAAATATTATTAAAATATTTATTTATTTGAAAGGCAGAGAGAGAGAGAGAGAGGTCTTCTGTCCACTGATTTACTCCCCAAATGGTTGCAACAGCTGGAGCTGGGCTGATCTGAAGCCAGGAGCCAGGAGCCAGGAGTCAGGAGCTTCTTCCAGTTATCCCGTGTGGGTCCAGGGGCCAAAACACTTGGGCTATTTCCCACTACTTTCCCAGGTGCATTAGCAGGGAGCTGGATTGGAAGAGGAGCATCAGGACTCTAAGCAGTGCCCATATGGGATGCTGACACTGTGGGCAGCATCTTTACCTGTTACACCATAGCACTGGCCCCAGTTGAAAAATTTTAAAGATGATTTTCACTTGCTTTCCTTGTTTCTTTCTGTTGCATGACCTAAAAATAGCAAACAACAGCTAATAGACAAATGAACATTAACTATTGAAAAATTAACTCCAGTGAGCAATGCAATTATTTAGCAAGCCTGAGAGAATACCTTCAGTTGGGCACATGCCACTAAAAGAACTACATGTATCAGGACTCTGGTCCTATTTTGGAATAAGATAGTGACTATTCATTCTCTTTTGAGTTTCCCATTTTTTAAGAGAAACTTGCATTTTCTCTGAAGATTATTCCTTTTCTCTTTCTCGTTCTCTGTCATCCTCAATTTTTCCTTCTAAAAATTCTGGATGCTTTTCTTTTCCATATTCTTGTCTATATCTGTATCTCTCATGGAGGACAAAATTATTTGTTTTCTTACTATTCTATCTGCTTCATTATCCAAGCTTTATTATGGTTTTAATAAATTTTACTAGATTAAGCTACTGTCTAAATGCTTGAGACCTAGGGGTGAGCATGTGGCATAGCAGCTAAAACGGCTATTGAGACCCCCACATATCACACAGGAGCACCTCGGTTCAGGAACTCTGCTCCTGATTTTAGCTTCCTGTTAATCAGACACACTGAGGCAGCTGGTGAGGCTCAAGGAGTCGAATCCCTGCCAACCACATGGGATCTATATTGAGTTCCTTGATCCTTGACTTTGCCTGGCCCAGGCCCAGCTGCTGAAAGCATTCAAGGAGTGAGACCGTAGAAAGGGGACCTCTGTTTCTGTTTCTATTTCTCTGCCTTTCAAATAAATTAATTTAAGGAGATTTAACTGCAGAGATCTCATCATTCTCTATATTACATTAATCCCATCTTCTAAATATATGTAAAATATATCGGTCCACTCAGAAATCTTAGTGATAGCTCACAAAAGTTAATCTCCCTACAACTTGGAATCAGACTCACATCAATACACCCACTCAAGTCACAGGGTCCTATCTTCCTAAGAGCTGTTAATTTTCATAGTTAACATATTTCAAGTAGAATTTATTATTTACAACCCTGAACACCTCTTTTCCTCATTATCTGTTACCCAAATGTGTGTAGAACATCTGGGATTCTGTTGGAAAGTAGAAGCTGCTCCTTATTACATTTAAATAGGAATCTTTTTTTGCTTGTTTGAGTCAGAGAAGTCAGATCATTTCCATCTCTCCACCAACACAATAAAAATTACATTTGAAACGTTGAGTAGTATTGATGACAGCCACCAATTTGCTTGCTGAGTAAGTGATCTGCCCACAAACTATCTCCACCTATTGTCACCTTCCTAAGAGTACAGAATTTTAAAAACATCTATCCTTGCCCTCTGTGTCCTACATGACTCAGATAACAAACTTCTCCCCAAACTTCAGATAAACTTATTCAAAGCAAACTCACTGCTATAGCCAATATGTGATCAAAGGCCTCTTCAAGAGTACACATAAAAATGCCAGTACACTCAAGCATTTTGTAGGTAGGACTTACCTCTTCATATCTACCCAGGTCCTCTAGTCCCAAGAATGGATTTTGGATTGAATGAAGGATGAAATATCAACCAGTAAAGGTTAAAATGGAGCAGTAAAAGACCCAGGCATTTTTGTCTACTTTTGACATGAACACAAAGAACCCTATTTGTTGCTTGCAATTTCATTTGTATCATACTAATAAGGCTTCCTCTGGAACAAAGTATACTAAGGGAGAATGGTCTAAGATAACCAGAGAGAAACAATTATACCATTTTCTTAGGCTTCAATAACTTTGCATGAGCAACGTTTATGAAATTGATTTGAATTTAAAATTTTAGTTACATGCCATCATACATATCCTCCAAAAATGCGTGATGCTTTTCAATATTAAATCTTTCATTATTTATCCCCTATTCATCTTCATGACTATATGTTGAACTTCTCTTTTTGCCACAGTTCTTCCAAAAATACATTATATAGATGAGGATAAATAAATAGATATAGATATATATACACTAATCACATTCAAATAATTATTAAACAAGGTTCAAGTCTTAAACTGCACCTGATTTTTTTCCCTCATACTATTTGAACTCTTTGCTTACTGTGGGGTTAAGTATAAAGTAAACTGAATATAGATCTTTGTAAACCTTAAGAATGGGAATAGGAGAGAGATAAGGAAGAAGGGTGGGAGCATGGGTGGGAGAGGATAAGGTGGGAAGAATCACCATGTTCCTAAATCTGTATATACGAAATGCATGAAATTTGTTTACCTTAAAGAAAATTTGTAAAAATGGTGAAAAAAACACAGATGTACTGTTCTTTCTTCAAATTCATATTTGCTTATCTATACCTCCTTAACTCGCCTAAATTCTTATAAATTAATCACCTTTACTGATTGTCAAAAGGTTTTAGTGATAGACTCATTTTAAGCTTCTTTATAACTGTAAGTCCTAATATTTTCAACTATACAGACTGTTCTCAAACTTTTATTTGAATAGCTAAAAGACTATGTTTAGGCTACCAGAGAACTTACAAATTAGTAAGATTAATGTTAGGAAGTATACGTTTTGGGGCCAGCATTGTGACATAATAGGATAAACTACCACCTGCAGCACCAGCATCCTTTATGGGTGTTGATTTAATCCCTGCTGCTCCATTTCCTATCCAGCTCCCTACGAATAAGCCTGGGAAAGCAGTAGAAAGTGACTCAAGTCCTTGGACTCCTCACCTTCGTGGGAGACCCAGCTGAAGTTCATGGCTCCAGGTCTCCAGGTTCTGGGCTGGCCTACCCCTGGCCATTGCAGCCATTTGTGGAGAGAACCAGTGGATGGGAGATCTTTCTCTGTATCTCTCCCTCTTTTTTTGAAAGGTTTATTTATTTATATGAAATGCAGAGTTACAGAGAGGCAGAGGCAGAGAGATGTCGTCTATCCGCTGTTTTGCTCCCCAGATAGCTGCAATAGCTGGAGATGAGCTGACCCGAAGCCAGGAGCCAGGAGCTCCTCCCACATGGGTGCAGGAGCCCAAGGACTTGAGCCATCTTCCACTGCTTTCCCAGGCCATAGCAGAGAGCTGGATCAGAAGTGGAGCAGCTGGGACTAGAACCAGCACCCATATTGAATGCTGGCACTGCAGGCAGCAGCTTTACTCACTATGCCACAGCACCAGTCCTCTCCCTCTTTCTTTCTGTAACTCTGTCTTTCAAATAAATAAAGTAAATCTTTTTAAAAATTATACATTTTATTTTATGTGATTTCTCTGAAAACGTAATTCTATTTAATGCACAAGAACCAAACATGTGCTATCATAAAATTCAAATTTAAGGAATGTCAAAGTTTATGATATGCTGTTATGTGAATTTTCCTTTTAAGTAAACATTAATATTGAATGAATATTATGTACATGGAAAAATGCTCAGTTCTGAGGATATGAAGTTTAAGACTGAGTATGCTTCATAGTGAAAGCACGAATCAAACACTCATAGAAATATGATGTTATTGGAAGTATTAAGAAGGATAATTATGGATGCCAAAAGGCTATACACTGGACACCTAAAAAATAGGGCCTGTAAATTCTCTCATTAATTGAGGTGTTAATGATGAGTAGGACCATTAGCTAGGCAAAGAAATAAGAAAAGGATGTTTCAGAAAGAAGCACCCATTATACACTATCTCCTGGATCTGCAGGAAATGGGCCCTGTGCAAGTATCTCACCATTTGCCAATGCAGCAGGAGGTAATAGTAGAGGAACATGTTATAAAAGGAGCACTAACAGAAATATCTGTATTTTCTTAAAAAAGATATGAGGCCTACTTTGGTTTAAGAGACTGTCCAGAGCAATCGTGATCTGCTGAATCATAAGTTACCACTGCAGTGCTTTTAAATAAATAAATATTTATTTGTTATTTGAAAGGCAGAGAGTAAGAGACAGAGACAGATATAGAGATAGGTCTTTCTTCTGCGGGTTCACAACGCAAATGCCCAAAAGAGCCGGGACTGGGTCAGGCGAAAGCCAAGAGCTGGGAACTGAATCTGGGGGTCTCTTCCATGAGGGAAGGGGCCAAATTTCTTGAGCCATCACTTGCTGCCTCCTACAGTATACCTTAGTAGTAAGTTGGACTTGGACACACTGCTAGGACTTGAACTTAGCCACTATGATATGGGATGCAGATGTCCCAAGTGGCTTCTTAACCATTGTGCCCAATGCCTGCCCTTCACAATCATCTCTTGACTTTAGTTGCTTCTTAATCTCTAAGCTGCTGTCTGTAAGGTTTGGCTCACCTTCAGAAAACTTGAAGTTTAGCAGGAAACAGATGTTCAAATGTCATTTACTACATAGCAGAACATAAAAAGCATTGTGTTAGGCATTACTGAGGTGTTAAAGCTTACAAAGGAGGGATGGGTATACTCAAGTCGTGTATGTGTGGAAGACTTTCTGGAAACACTATTATGCCTTATAGATATCTAAATCTTGATGATTCAAGGACGATTGACACATTACATTCTGTGGCCCGAATTAAAATACATTAAAGGAAATAACCATCTGCAGAAGACCATAGCAGTAGAGAGACTGTGAAACAAGTAGATACAGGAAAACTTGAAAAGTGACCTTGGAGGATGAGCCCAAAGAGAAGATTTGACAAGTGAAAAGAAGTTTAACAGAAAGTCTTCAGCAGGGCATAGAATTACAGAACCAAATCCAACAGTGACTTCAAAGCTTCGTTTTTGTTAATTAATGGGATCTTTAAGAACAGGAGATGTGGGGAGATGAAGCAAAGAGAAAATAAATATAGTTAATTAGAGAGAAATGAGAATCTTACAAAAATAGCTGTGTCAAAAATTTGATTAAGCTACGTGTCCTTTAGAAATAAGAACATATTCAGATGCGTGTGGCCAGATGAGAAGCCCTCAGTAGAGTAATTAAGAGAACTACTTAATGCAATTAAAGAGTCATTTAAAGTTACTAGGAGATTATTGGGAGATTCATAGTAGAGCTAGACAATGGCAAAAAAAAAAAAAAAAGCAAGAATGACTTCATTAAACACAATTGTTTATGTGCAAATAGACATAAACAGACACACAATCCTGTCTTTTGTTCTCTGCAAGACAGCTGTTGCCACAAATTCATATCTATATCAAATGTAGGTTAATAGTTCATGCAGTATTAGACTGTTGGCAACATTTAATGACCAGGTTCAAGAATAACAACATTTTCTTTTCTTAATTTTATATCAAAATTAAATTAACTGTTTCTTCATTTATTCTGCTATATAATTTGAGTCATTTACAAATAATTTTTATATAATAAAGATTTTGAAGTAACCATTTTATTTTTAAATCAGAAAATGTTGATCTCAAAACTAAATTAGGTTAAATATTTTTCTGAGTTAGAATTCCACAATACTTAATAAGTGATGACTATTAGAGATTTTGCTTTCATTTAATAAGCTCAATACATCATATATGAGGACTTTTTGTAAACATGAGGAAGGTTGGCAAGTCTGGTAAAAGGAGAGAATGAGAGACAGAGGAGGGTGTGACTAGAGGTGAGAGGATGGAACAGGGTTGCGGAATCCATTACAAGCAAAGATTTTGAAAAATTCATGGGAAAATGAAATTAAAAGATAAGGTGAAGTTTCCATGAACTGTTTGAATTCTCCCTGTATTGTGAACCATATGATTTAAGCCAAGTGTTTGCAATTATTTATCATTTCATAATGGGCAGGTGTCCTAGTTCATTTTGTGCTGCTGCAATAGAATATTCGTGACTAGGAAATTTATAAAGAACAAAAATGTATTGCCTACAGTTCTGGACGATGAGAAGCCCATGGTCAAAGGGCCCATGTCTGGTAACGGCTTTCTATATTATCCAGTGGTGGAAAGTAGAGGGGCAAGGGAGCTCCTGCTTGAGGGAAGACAAGACTTCCTTTCACCAGGGCACCACTCCTGCCCCAGGAAACCACTCAGGTGGTAAGGATATTAATTACCACCCAATTATCATTTAAAGCCTCCCTCCACCCCCGCCCAGAAACCTTGTATTAAGTTTCAATACATGAACTTTGGGAGATGCTTTCAAACCTTAATAGTATAGCTCAATAAAGTACTAAAAATCCAAATATCATATTCCCATTTTACAGATGAATAAAATTATTTCAGAGATATGAATTCACCATTGAATACAGAATTAATTATAATCAAAATTGAAATAAATTATGACACTTTGAATCTACCCTATTAGCATGTTATTAACAAAATTAAATGTGTCCTTATTTTACTATGAGCATTATTTTTCCAATAGTAAAATCATATAATTAATCAGACTAACAAAAAGAATAATATTCCAACAATATCACATGTCCTTATTTGTGAATAAATGATTGCTTTAGATGAATTTTATGATATATTACTCTGGAATTTTGCAGGAAATTTTGAAATTATTTTGTTTGATTAATAAATCTATAGAAATTGTGCTTTTGGCATTAGGAGTATTCCTAAGAAAAGTTTATCAAGCATCAAATATGCTCCAGGGTATCTGCTGGTTTCTAGAGTAGAAAGATAAAAGGCATTGTCACTGCCTTCCATGGTTTCATACATCTAGCTTGGTGAGAGTTGTAATGGAGAGAAAACTGAGAGCATAACTGAGGAAACAAATGAAATTTTATGTTGCCATGGAAGCACCAAGACAGCAACAACACCTACCTCCAACTACCTTCATGTTGCTGTAAAAGTTAAATGTCCTGATAGTATCAGGAGAAACACCAGGGGCAGGTGTTCAGCACAGCAGTCAAGCTGTGGGATATCCATTCCATAACTTTGGTTCTTGGCTCCATTCTCCATTTTTGCTTTTTGCTAATAAGCACCCTAGGAGACCACAGGTGTTACCTGAAGGTCCATTCCACCTGCTTAGGAGGCCAGATTGGGTTCTATGGCCCTGTCTTCAACCTGGCTCAGCCCTGACTCCCAGGTACCTGGGAAGGAACCAGAAAAAAGATTCTCTCTCTCTCTCTGTCCTCTCTCTCCTCTCTTCTTCTCCTTCTTCCTCTGTCAATGTACCTTTCAATTACAATAAATAATTAGAAAGAAAAAAACATGACTAATGTTATTATGTCATATTCTGTCATTAGGCTATCAAAACATGGTTGTTAACTCAAGAAAGTAGTTTTTTTTTTTTTTTAAATTTACTTTTAAGGCATAGATACAGAGTGAGAGAGGGAGAGAAATACAGAGATGAAGATTATAAGAAAGGAGAGATACCCTATCCATGTAGTTGTTAACATAACAAAAAATTAGTTAAGAGTACTATTGGAGAGAGGGGTAGAGAGCCACATACTATCTTCAAGCCATGGCCTTCTCTCGAAAGCACTCTTTCATTAATTTTGGAGGATTTCAGTATCCACATAGATAGTGTATCACAGCCTTCTCATAGCCCTCATCTTCTTACTTTCCAAGGAGGAAAGAGTGAGAAGTACTCCACCAAGGAGGAAGAGTGAGAAGTACAATATGATGACATCAGCTGATGGCTTTTGAAGGAAGAGAAAAATTGGCCTTCCAGTAACATGAAGAATAGTTACCTTCCATCCGATCCTGATTTGGTGGTAAGTGGAGCATTGGAGAGAGAGAAAGTAGACATCACTTAAAATAGAAACCTGGGGCAGGCACTCTGGCATAGCAGGGGATGCCACCGCCTACAGCGCCAGCATCCCACAGGGGCACAGGTTCATGTCCTGGCTGCTCCACTTCTGATCCAGCTCTCTTCTATTGCCTTGGGAAAGCAATGCAAGATGGCCCAAGTCCTTGGGCCCCTGCACCCACGTGGGAGACCCAGAGGAGGCTCCTGGCTCCTGGCTTCAGATCAGCACAGCTCTGGCCATTGCAGCCCTATGGGGAGTGAACCATCAGATGGAAGACCTCTCTCACTCTCTCTCTCTCTCACTCTCTCTCTCTCTCTCTCTGCCTTTCTTTCTCTCTGTGTGTGACTCTGACTTTCACGTAAATAAATGAATTTTTTTTTTGGACAGGTAGAGTTATAGACAGTGAGAGAGAGAGAGACAGAGAGAAAGAAAGGTCTTCCTTCCGTTGGTTCACTCCCCAAATGGCCGCCACGGCTGGCACTGTGCCGATCCAAAGCAGGATCCAGGTGCTTCTCCTGGTCTCCCATGTGGGTGCAGGGCCCAAGCACTTGGGCCATCCTCCACTGCCTTCCCGGGCCAAAACAGAGAGCTGGACTGAAAGAGGAGCAACTGGGACTAGAACCCAGGGCCCATATGGGATGTCGGCGCCACAAGGTGGAGGATTAACCAATTGAGCCATGGCGCCAGCCCCAATAAATAAATCTTTAAAAAAAAAAAAAAAAAGAAATAGCAACCTACCAAAAGACCCAGTTATGCTAAAAAGAAGGGTTTTGCTAATGATGAGCATGATTTCCAGGCAGCACAGAAAGGAGGCAGCGTCAGGCCAGGGAATACTCAGAGCAGTAGGGGCAACAATATCAGGGTGGTAAGATACGACCTGGAAGACTGCCACTTCTTATGGATTTGACATAAACAGCAGTAAGGATTATGAATGCTTAGAACCCGATGTTCTCTAGTGTAGATTATTGTGTGGTAGCAAGTGTTCTGTGAGGACTGGTGGGAATGTCCTTAAAAATAGGCAGTTATTTGAGTCCTCCTTTGACTTCCTGTTATCAGGAAGAACTGAGCCACACCCTACTGACATATTACTGTTGGTGCTACCACTGGTAGTAATGTCACCAGTGTGTTATTGACGAATGGTGCTTTAGAATTCTGGAAAACTGGCCCAATCAAAGTAGAAAACAATTCTCCTGCAGAATGTCTCTATTTAACAGACATGGAAATATTTTTTGAACCATGTTGGGGCTGAGAAATGCTACCCCACATCAATAGAGGTCTGTAGAGGTCTTTCTCTGTCATCTTTTTACCTTTTGTGTGTGAGAACTGGCTGTCTAAGAATTCCATGACCTACATCCCTCTTATGTTTCCTAAAACTTTGGTTAAATGAATTCGTTATTCGTTTCTCTTGTTAAACCATTTTTGGTTATAGGAGCTTAAGTTGTAAATTTTGAAATGGATGAGGAAAAGATAATCATTTTCCTCTCCTGTAATTCCAGAAATAATTTTAAATATTGAACAGCCCTATTTTCAAAAGTAAATTGAAATGTTTAAAATTTTACTAATATATTTTGTTTAATTCAGTATATCTAAACATTGTCATTGGAGCATGTAAGCAATACAAAATTAACCATGGGCTATATTATATTCTTCTGAATATTTGAAATCCAATGTGTATTTTACACTTAATCCACCTTTGCTGATTTATCTACCTTTCAAATATTCAATATTAAATGTGTCTACCACAGCTCGAGAAGTTTGAAATGATTTTCACCATAAAGTGATCTAATACTTCTAATACAAGAATCTAATTATTATTTTTCTAAAGGAATAAATAAAATTGTGAAATTTTACCAATCTTCTTATGTTAAGAATTTATTTTCTCTCACTTTAATAGTAACCATGTGGGTATTGTTACTGTTATAAATGTATTTTCAAACATAGATATGAATAGTAAAAGACTAATCTGGTCAAAAGTTAATAGCCTGGGTTTAGAAGTCATCAATATATTTAACATGCTTGTCTTTAAATCCTATTCCTAAGGACACAGCAATTAAAGAAAACTGATGACCAGCTGGTGGAACAAATTAAAAAAGGCAAAGATCATACATAATCCTCAGCCCCTGCTTGCTTTCTCCTCCTGTGGTGTCCCCAGCTCCAGGTATTGGGATTTACTAATAGGTCTCACAGAGACTTCAAAGCCAGCTACAGTTTCCTCTAAGAGTGTAATATTGTGCTAAATCATAATATCTATGTTCTGGTAACTCTCCAACTCCACCTGCCAGTCAGTGCCTCTCTGACCAGATATTGTATACTAGTGTTTCATGATTAAAAGTAGTATTGTTTCCATGGTTACTATTATCATTATTAATAATAATTATAGTAACATGATGAGACTGACCTAGTTGGGAGAAATGTCTTTTACTCAAAATTACTCTACTTGTGGGAGCAGTTTTCCTTTCTCTTGCCAGTTTCCAAATGCAACCTGGAATCTTTCATGTCTATACCCAGGCCATTAGGTTGAATCTCCACTTGCTAATTGAAGACAATGGGACATGTAGGCATATATCGTTTCTTCTTAAATTTGAAACCAAATACAGAACAAGTCCTGGAAGATGGAGCTCTAATATCAGCTTTATTATCTATTGCCAGTTTTTCTTTGGCATGTAGCTGTATTCCATTCCTCCATCTCAAATACACACACACACACACACACACACACGCCAGCCCCCAGTGGACCCAATACTTCCCTCCAATAGTGGTTACCAACCCGTCTAAATGCAGACTTCTCACTGTGTGGGAGAGATGAAGCTGAAGCTCCTGCCTCCTGATGGAATTGTGAGTAAGGTTGTATAAATTCTTCCTGCAACATCAGTAATTTCTTGAATCTCCCACCTCCCACTTCATGTTCTAGATGGTTTCCTATGGTCCAACACTTTTCCTTGTGCTGGTGTTCAAGGTATCATCCCCCTCCTGAATCACTGAGATCACTGGTTCTCTGTGGTTTCACACCAGCCTACACCTTACAGGGTTGCTATGACTCATCTTTATTTCTCATTATGCTGCATGTTTAAAATGAGTTGTTAGGAAAGTTGGGTGGGCAGGAGGCTGAGCCTAAATCATTTTATCATCAGTGCATCAGAGACATGAATTTTGTCCAATTACACAATAACTTTTTTTGACAGGCAGAGTTAGACAGTGAGAGAGAGAGACAGAAAGGTCTTCCTTTTCCATTGGTTCACCCCCAAGTGACCGTGCTGCAGCCGGCACACCTCGGTGATCCAAAGCCAGGAGCCAGGTGCTTCCTCCTGGTCTCCCATGCAGGTGCAGGGCCCAAGGACCTGGGCCATCCTCCACTGCACTCCTGGGCCACAGCAGAGAGCTGGACTGGAAGAGGAGCAACTGGGACAGAATCCGGCACCCTGACCAGGACTAGAACCTGGTGTGCTGGTGCTGCAGATGGAGGATTAGCCTATTGAGCACTGGCACTGGCCTACACAATAACTTTTAAGACATCTTAGAAGTGGTAAGCTCTGTCTACTCTAATCTCATTGATTAAAGCAAGTGACATATCAAATTTCTCCTTTGAATCTCAGATGCTCTGCTTCTGATCCAGCTCCCTGCCAATGTGTTGGGGTGGGGTCAGTGGAATGTGATCCAAGTACTATGACTTTTTGAAGATCCTGTGTAAATTCTAATAGACAGATAAATAGGTTGGTAGATCAATAGATAGATGATAGATAGATAGATAGATAGATAGATGACCAAATTTTTTTAATGAAGCATTGAAAGTAGGTTATATGAGTATTTTGCTAATAAATCTTTGCATGTGAGGCAACAGTCTGCAACTTAAAAAACGCAAGTGATGTGAAGTGACATGAGTGCCCCCAACACCAAATGAATGAGAATTACATTATTCCACATGCCTCATGTGATTAACAGGTAGCAAAGAGGAAATCATGTAACTATATCTGTGACTTCTCAACTTAAACATACAGGAAGCTAGCTTGAAGAGTGGTTTGCCCCCCCCCCACAGTCTCCTTTCCACTCATAACACCAAATAGTATGTTCTTTGACATGCAAGGATGATGAATAATGAAAGACATTTAGACTTGGCTTAGTCTCAGACAAAAGTTGACTGTCCTATCATTGACTGCTGTACACAGGTTGTGAAGCCTTATGCCATGGACTGAATTCTGTCCCCACTTCCAAAAATATAAATGGTATTTTTCACCCAAAATGTTATGGTATTTGCAGATGGAGCCTCTAGGGCATAATTAGGTTTGGATTAAATCAGGGGCTCTCATGATTGGATTAGATTTCTTATAAGAAGAAGAACTTTCACTCCATAATGGGAAAAGAGAGAGAAGTTGGCTGTCCGCAAGGGAAAAACAGAGCCTTCACCAGGGACCTGAATATATCACCTCAGATTCTCACCCTCCAAACCCAGGAGAAAAGAACTCTGCATCAGCTTCCTGCTCTGTGATTTTATTATGGCAGTTCTAGTTGTTGAATACTTTTCTATATCAGTATCTCTCTATAGATCTCAGTCTGCTCATCTCAGTTTCATCATATTTAGGTTGGACATCATCTTTTATACACCAACATCTTCTGGGGCTTTAAGGAGGAACTAAGAAAAGAAATCATGTTCTGATAATTGCTTTGTGATTTGCACAAGTGCTTTGTGAGTAGAGTCTGCCTGTCAAGAGTGTTTCAGTCTCTTGTTTCCACTTTTCAATTTTTTTTTTTAACAGCAGAGTGGACAGTGAGAGAGAGACAGAGAGAAAGGTCTTCCTATTCCATTGGTTCACCCTCCAATGGCCACCGCAGCCGGCGCACCATGCTGATCCGAAGCCAGGAGCCAGGTGCTTCCTCCTGGTCTCCCATTCAGGTGCAGGGCCCAAGCACTTGGGCCATCCTCCACTGCACTCCCAGGCCATAGCAGAGAGCTGGCCTGGAAGAGGGGCAACCGGGACAGAATCCGGCACCCCGAACGGGACTAGAACCCGGTGTGCTGGCGCCACAGGCAGAGGATTAGCCTAGTGAGCCGTGGCGCCGCCCTGACTTTCAAATAAATAAATCTTTTTAAAAAATACACATGTAGTCATTTATTTTAATATTATAATATTATATATTATAACCGATTTAAGTTCTGAAATACAATGTACAAAATAGACCTTTAAAGGTAAAAAAAAAAACTTTTACTTTAATGGGTGCATCCAAATAAATCAAATAAATATGTGAGTTATTCTGTATATTCAAGTGGAACAAATACCAGGGCCAGATAAGGCAGTGAAGAAAATGCAAAACTGGTGTGTGATCCAGAAGCATGCCAGATATGAGATAAAAGTAGTTTATGCAAAGACAAATCAGTGCAAGAGCACCGACAGAAGAATGCGTGGTGTTTATGAGAAAAGCAAGAACCCAATGTAGCTCGAGCAGAATTAACAAGTTGGGTTGTGCTCAGACATAAGAATGTCGAGGCAACTGAGTCTTAGCACACTGCCTCGGACAGATTGTTACACGTTTGAAGCATTTCTGCTGAACTGTGTGCGTCTTATTTTGGGGGGGGGGGGTCAGAATTGCATGAAATGCCACATGAAGAAGCTCATTTCACACTGACATTACAGAGAATCTTTCAATAGTATGGCCTGGTGGTGGAATTGTTGTGCATCATTTTAAGCAATATCTTATGATGCCAGTACCCCAAATGGGAACAACTGCTCCACTTCCAATCCTGCTCCCTACTAGTGCTCCTGGGAAAACGTGAGGATGGAGACCTGGGTGGAGTTCCAGGCCTTTGCCTCTGATCTGGCCCAGCTCCAAGGTTGTCCTGGCCACCTAGGGACTGAACCACAGAGTGGAACAGTTCTCTCTCCATTCTCTCTCTCTCTCTCTCTCTGTTCCTCTCTCATCTCTATCTCCATCTCTCTTGCTTTCGTTTTCACTCTCTCCTTTTGTTTCACTCAGCCTTTCAAATAAGCTTTCAAAAAGAAAAAAAAATAAGAAGTATATCCAACTGACTATACCTCTAAGACAATTTCTATCATTTCTGGATGGAATAATGCGTCAGCTCCTGCCTACTAGCACTGGTTAACAGCTGTGATGCAGTCTATAAGGGTTGCTACCTATTCACTGATTCAATCAAACTTTTGCATTTAATTCTTAAATGAGATTCTAGATACATTTTAAACTTTATTAATTTAATCCTCTTTTTTTATTTTAAGTACTTCAGTTTTCTAATAAGCTAAGCTTTCTAAGTACTTACCCAACTCCCATAAGTCTAATAAATTAGAATTGTAACTATGTTATGATGCTTTTCACAGCTATAATAACATGCAGGCGGGATCTAACACAGCATATAAGAAGGAGTCTCTGGCTGCAGTGATGGGTGAGACTGTGTGGAGGGGGTGGAGAATGCAGTAGCAGAGGCTGAGAGCTCAGTAGAAGGCCCTGCAATATTCCAATGAATGGCACTGGTGCTTTTGACCAGCATGAAAACACCAGAACAGAAGTGTTCAAGTGCCAAATGCATTGAAAAGGCGATCCAAAGAACATTCTGGAAGATTCTAATCTGTTGATGGAAAGTGGTTGGACTGATTCACCTGCAGAACAAAATGGAGACAGCAGGAAAGGAAGGAATTCAGGCGGGGACATAGCAAGTCTGGGAACCCAATGACATTCCACATGGAGATGCCACATGGGGGTTAGAGAGGGGGCAAAAAGGGTATCTGTCCTAGGCAAACTTGTGACTGCCTCTTCACCAAGCCAGTTGGGGTTGCTTATAGTCACAATTTGAATGGGGACGTTGGGAGTGGATTTCCAAATAGTAGGGGTGATTATTTTTTTCTCACCACCATTTACATGCAGGACCATGTAAAACCTCTGTAAGGCTATTTGCAGCCGATGGAATCTTACAGCTCATATGAGTTACAGCTACTCTGCTCTCTGTACTAAGCCAGTGTTTTTGTTGCTGCTTTAGGCATTTAAGATGACACATTTATCTATGCATTATCTGATCTTATTCTGAAATCATGTTTACATTTTCCCCTATGACAGTTGTGCTTCTCACTGGCAGTTAAACAACTTTGATGAGATTCTGTATCTACTTCATTGGTGAATTTGGATTTAAGGTCCCACCACTGAAAATAGCTCAGTAAAAATAACCACCTTATCATTCCTTTTCTTTTGGAAGTAAACTCTGCCCTCTTCAGACGTCTGTTTGAAGATGGGGATATTGTGCAGAGGGGTGATCCACTAGGATCAGTCACACTTTATTTTTTCTTAACTGGAGACAGTTAAGTTGATAAGAACATTTTTTTGGGGTTTTCAAAATCTTAACAAAAGTGTTGTACATGAAGAAATTGAGTATTGAAAGACCAACTTTCTCTGCATAATGGTAGTGTTGTTGGCTCTGTTAAAAAAAATACCTTCTCCTGCTTTAACAAGGGAACTTCAAAAAGCTTGTGAACATGGGATTAAAAGATAAGCTCATTTTGGTGCAAAACAGGGCCACTGCTGTGGAGTTAAAGGTTAAGTCTCCTCCTGTAGTACCTGCATCCTATATAGGCAACAATTCAAGTCATGGCTGATCCACTTCCATTCCAGCTCCCTGCCTATGTGCCTGGAAAAGCAGCAGAAGATGGCCCAAATACTTGGGCCCCTATACCCATGTGGAGACTTGGAAGAAGCTCCTAGCACCTGGCTTCAGCCTGGCCCAGCCCTGGCCATTGCAACCATTTGGGGAGTGAATGAGCAGATAGAAGATTCCCCCCACACTCTCTCTCTTATCTCTCTCTCTTTTTATCTCTCTATCTCTATCTCTATCTTTATCCTTCTCTCTATCTCTGCATTTCAAATAAGTAAATCTTTAAGATTTCTTGTGAAAGTAATACATATGAGAATATTCAAAAAGTTCATAGGAAATAAATATTATGAAAATGGGTTTTGTTTTTGTTTGTTTGCCTCAGAATAAACTTGCATGACTCTGAAGAGATAGAAGGTCTCTCTAACCTTAGTAACCCAGACATTTGCAATGTGAGTAGCATTTCTGAAATGGTTAAAAAATGCTTTCTAAAGAACCTTGAGTTACTGTATGTACAATCACTTGTGAAAAGGTGTGTGCTTTGGGGCTGGCTGTGTGGCACAGCAGGTAAAGCCACTGCCTGCAGTGATGGCATCCCATATGGGCACCAGTTTGAGTCCTGGCTGCTCCACTTCTAATCCAGCTCTCTCCTATGGCCTGGGAAAGCAGTGGAAGATAGCCCAAGTGCTTGGGCTCCTTCACTCACATGAGAGACTTAGAAGAAGCTCCAGGCTCCTGGCTTTGGATCCGCCCAGCTCGGGCAGTTGCAGCCATTTGGGGAGTGAATCAGCAGATGGAAGACTTTCTCTCTCTCTCTCTCTCTTTCTGCCTCTGCATTTCTGTAACTAAGCTTTTCAAAAAAATATATCTTAAAAAAAAGAAAAGTTATGTGAGTAAAAAATCCCCATCCCCACTCAAGACCTCCTTAAAGCCATCTTTCCAGAGTTTAATTAGTGTGTGATTTTTAGGAGACAGATGAATGGTTCCAGGGAGGTTTTCTGTAAAATAATATATTATTACATCTGAAAGGAAGCATCAAATCCATTTTCTTTTTGTGGAAACAGGTCCAGTAAGGTTAGGTGGTCTTTCCAACCTCGCACAGCATGTTAATGTCAGAAACTGTACAAAAAATAAATAGAGCAAAATGCCCATGTTTGAGTTTTATGTGATCACATTTTGAGTGAAGACTTAGTTTTCTATTTTTTTCTTTATCACGTTGTAATTGTGCTATGATTTTTTAAACGTAACAAAGTGGCATTTACCATTGTCTGTGATTGCACCATAAAGTGCTTTATCTGCATCTGTTCACGATCCTATGGATGTTTTAGCCTTCATGAACCACGTGCCCTTAAGCCAGTCTTGGACTCATCTATGTTTGCCATTAGTGTTCCCTAATTGACCAGATTGCTTTCTATTCATTTTTCTTGTTATGACCTCATCTAAAAAAAAAGCATTTTGTAAGCAGCTGAGTGTATTTCCCCTCCACGTAATCCTGCTTTCTAATTGGCTGTTTGTGATACGTTTGCTTCAATTTCTCTTTATTCAGATGTAGAGTTTCAGAACCTCATGCCCATTAATGACGTGCTATTAGTCTCTGTGGGCACATGGTGTGTTTCATTTACATTCTCATTACTTTATTTTTAATATAAACTTTTCCAACTACAGATAAACTTGGCTGTCCCAAAAATAAGTGGAATCTAAGACATTATCATTCTTGTGATCTCATTACTGCGCTAGGATATTTTCATGTAAATATATAGTCACAACTGGAAGTATTATTATATATAAATATAACTTTTTTCAAATGTTTTGATTTTACTTTAGGAGATATGTTTCAAGTTAATATTACAACTACCTGAAAAATAGGCATCAGTGAGTATAACCAGGAAATGTAAACAGGAGCAGTGCTAAGGGCCAAAGTCATTTCTCCTTCTCTCTCCTACCCCCCTAAATTATTCCAATGTTCCATGGTCCTATGTGAAAAAGGGGTTGACAAGTGTTAAGTCTTCTCAGAAGACTGTTATTATACTAACAACAACACCAAAAGTGAAGAATCACAGACAAGTCATTTTGTTATGATTTTAATAAAAGTCCATTCTTGGGTAAGACAGATATTTCTCATTTTAAACATTTGTATTATAAACGTTCTTGAAGCATACCAATCAATTCTGAGCATTATTAGAAAAAAAAGTGTCTATCCTGCAACCTTCCCATGATTTCTCAGGATTAACATCAAGTCACACTGCCCCTCTACCAGGCTTTGCCCTGATGCCTCAAACTTGAAACTGTTTCTCTATTCCTTTCCTGCAGGTTGTGCACCTTAGGTTTTCACAATGAGTCTAGTCATATGTTATTTTTTAGGCTGCTGTCTCCTTAGCAGAGGTACTTAGAATGTGAGAAAGCCATGCTGACAGCTTCTCCCATCAGAATTTGCCTCACCAGCTTTGCTGCATAGCAGCTCCCTACTACCAAATCTAAAAAAATCTTTCTCCAGATCCCTGACTAGGGAGTAAGATTTGCACATTACTTCTAAATCCTTATTTGGCCAGTATACTTTCTCATGGCATAAGATGATGGCTTTGGTATTTAGCCTTCTTTAAAAAAATTTTAAAAAAGGAAGTCAGTATTACAGAGATAAAAAGAGAGATAAAGAAAGAAAGAGAGAATCTTCCATCATCTGTCTCACAATCCAAATGGCCACAATGGCCAGGGATGGTCCAGAGCTAGGAACTTCATCCATGTCTCTCATTTGGGTGGCAGGGACCCAAGTACTGAGGCCATCTTCTGCTGCCTTCCCAGGGGCACTACTAGAGAGCTGGATCAGGAGTAGAGCAGCCAGGATTCAAAGCAGTATTTATCTGGGATGTCATTTTTGTAGGCAGTGACTTAACCTGCTGTGCCACAGCAATGGCCCTGGTATTTGGCCTCTGATGTGCAGGGGCAAATGGACCAATCTTGGATTGGTAACAAGCTCACAGTTGTGCATCACATTCATACAATTACTTTGTCTGTTCCATTGTATCACCTGTGGCTTTCTTTCATTTAAGATTTTGCAGTCAACTTGAACCCACATTCTGTATCTTATGTGAGTTTTAGTGTAAAAATACCATCAAATGAGTAACTGAGCAGATTAAATATTTATTTCTCAGAGTCCTGGATGCTGGAGATTCCAAGATCATGGCTCCAGCAGATTTGGTGTCATGTGAAGTTCAACATCCGGCTTCCTAGATGGTTTCTTCTTGCTGTGCCCTCATATAGCTGAAAGTCCAAGGCAGCTCTCTAAGGTCTTTTTTATAAGAGCACCAACCCCCTTCATGATGATTCAGCCTTCATGATCTAATCACCTACCAACCACCGCTCCTTCTAACACCATCACATTGGATATTAGTGTTTTAACATGGGAATTTGGAGGTGACAGAAGAATCAAGATTATGGCAGTGTACTAACCAAAATCCATGCAGATGCAAACCTTCAGTGACCTCTTTCCTGTTGGGTCATCATTCAAAGTGATTGTCTTCTCTGCATTGCATTCCTCATTCTTCCTACCAGACACTGTCAAAGAAAGAGGGTTTGAGTTGTGTGTGGTTGCAGGAGTTGCAGGAGCTGAGTTCTCAGAATAATAGAATGGGTAGAGCACTAGTGCTTAGGAGTAGCAGAGCGATGAACCTATCTAAATCATTCCCCTACATTAGTGCTTACTGCAATGGGAGAAATTTTTTTTATGTCTATCTTTACAACTTGTGCTATAAGTCCCATGATGGTGGAGGCTTTATTCATTCTGCTCAACTCCCAACTAGAGAACTAGCACCCACAAGAGTGAGTGATAAATGTGCAACAAATGAATGATCAATGGCTAAGATTTACAGGAAACTTCTGATTTCTTAGAACATTGAAAATCTAAACTGATGATGAAAACTCAGCACTTTAGAATTTAAGGTTTAGAGAATGCTGGCATATCATTTAATGAGAAGTCACAATGTATTACAGGAGACATAATTTTGTCCCCTTCTACAGCGAGATAAAAGAGCTGATGGAAGATGCTCTTGGCACTCCGTTAATGGATGCTAATTAAAGTCCTGCTTTGGACAAAAGAAAACAGCTGAAGAAGGCAGAACACAATAGAATCCCACAGATGGCTCCTGCAGCAAACAAGGTGGGCAGGAGAGGGCTTGGTGATTAAGACACACACCTCAGAATGGTAGCAGCTGAAGCTGTTCCCTTTGCCTCATGTACTTGCAGTATGAACATAATTATTCATATGTAAATGTGGGATTTTTTTTCTCTATCCTTATTCACTGTAGATGCAAACTCTAACAAGTAAATCCAACTGAATATTATTCTGTGGATTTTTTTATTTTTTATTTTTTCTGTTTTTAATGGCACTCTCCTTTTAGATGTGGCTTTGCAAATAAAAAGCACGTAACATCTGGAACTGCTTAAAATCAATTTCTTTTCTCCTTTATTTTTCTGTTCTATAACTAAAAATGGACTTTCCAATTTGCATCATGCTTTTTTCCTCTCTTTCCTTTATAAAATAAATAAATAAATGCCATCTGG
Source organism: Oryctolagus cuniculus (assembly GCF_964237555.1). Lineage (NCBI taxonomy): Eukaryota > Metazoa > Chordata > Mammalia > Lagomorpha > Leporidae > Oryctolagus > Oryctolagus cuniculus. Next base: position 162,018,341 of record NC_091437.1, on the reverse strand, counting down.
TCTAGCAACTCAGTTGCCAATTATCAGCCTGAAGCAATCCAAAACTGCCAGATAGTCAATGCAGAAAATATGGTTTCAAGAAGAAACGCTAACAGAGCCTATGCTGCATTATGGCTGGCACCCTGCCAAACTGCCACCCCAGGCAAACACTGTCTTATCTCCTAGGGACTCACAAGGAATCCTTGCAATCTGGGTTGTGGTATATTAGCACCTTGACTTATCTTAATGAAGACATCTTAAAAATTCAACTGTTTCATAGTTAATGAAACATATTGACAGCTCAGAAAATCAGATCAGCAGTCTTCTGATGGAACTGTGGAGGTTGCAAGCGAATGAATTTTCAATTTGTTCATGTAACTGAGATCACAGTAACTTGTTGGCCACAGCCTGAAAAGAACAGCAGCCTTTCCCTGTTGAGCCCAGCTGATCTGAGGCTACTGAATTTAACAGACATTAGTCACTTGTAGTCAGTCTCAACAGGATAGAATCACTAGGCCTTTATGACTTGGATACTAGTCAGGCTATTTAAATTACAACAGTGGCACATTTAGAGTCATCATAGAGACCTCATCTCCCTTTAAAACCCATTAATACTGAAATTCTACTCCCAATACATATCCTCTCCTCTCTGGGTCCAAACTATTGATACCCTTTCCACAGAAAATCTTCAATCTGTTTTTTTTTTTTTTTTAATCCACTCTCTCTCCATAACCAGTGAGATCTTCAGAAAGTATACATCATATCATGTTACTCCTCCGCTTAAAATGAGCAACACAATGCTATTGTATTTAAAGGTAAAAGCCAAAATCCTTAAAATTGGATTGCAAGCTCTCTGTGAAATGACCTTGACTCCCACAGAGGAGAGACTGATATACAGTAAGTGCTCATTGAATGCCATAACCATAGTTCTACTATAATTGATTTAAACCATAAGATAAGGAAAATGTATAAGGTACTTTATCACCTGTTCCAGAAACTTTTATGCCTACAAGCTATTTCTCCAGCTGTGCTTTGTTATATCCTCCATTCTCAACCTTGTAAATGTACAAACCCACATGTAAAAAAGAAAAAAAAAAAAAAAAAAAAAACCTGCACTAGCACAGTACAGAAAGATGCCTCAGGAGCCCACATCATTTATATTTCTCAAAAATCACACTTCGGTTACTCTAATTTTTCTGTTTCTCAGTATTCTTCCCTTCATCTACCACTTATCTTCCTACTTTTCCCAGCCAACCTTTTATATCTTATCCCCTGTTAACATCAAGCCCTTCAATCAATGGGATTTGCCATCTCAGTATTGACTTTCCTCTAACATTTCCCTTTAAGGTGTACCTGCTACCTTCCTCCAGTCCATCCTTCGTGCCCTACATGTGCTTCACAAGCTGTGCTACCTCCCTCTGTCCCAGCAGGGATCACTATGTAGTGCCCACTGCGCTATGTTCACTGTTGACAGTGAAGAATTCATTTATCATGTCCACCAAACACCGTATCTGTTTCATGATTCCAAAATAAATGTTTGCTAAAAGAATAAAGCACAAACTTGTTATACATCAATTTCATGATGCAAAAGACCCATATGGGTCATTCCAGCCCTGTGGGATTCCTTATTTGCCTGAGAGGAGAGATGTGGAACGCTGAGAAACACTTCCACATTGGAAGGGTGGTAGACACTCCTCATGAACTTATAATAAAAGAGAGGGATGGTGTATTGATAATTTATCAGAGCAGAATTTCTTTATCTGAGTAACAGATAATAATGGTAACCAATGTGGGAGTTAAAGCATTTACCAAGTACTTAATGAATAAGTGCATGCTAATTTGTTCCTCCCTCTTCTTACATTAGAATGTAAAGAGAATATCTTACAGGGAATTACAAAATATGCCAAAAACATGAGAAATTTACCCATTAATAATCACATGCCCATTGTACAATAGCGTGTGATCGAAATTTCCTTTTTCTTAAATGCTGCAAAACATACAAATTGTAATGTATATCTAGGTGGAGATGAGAGATGTGAGAATGCCATTTCTGCCACTCACAGAGAGTCACTTTGAGCCTTCAGGCGTAAGACCTAATTATCCTTATTATGTTACTTTGCATAGTTAAAAATGCTGTGATTGTTCATGAAATTAAACAGCATCCTTTTTTCAATAGGTTGACATTGATTGGTTTGATAACTTAAAATAATTTAAAGGATAAAATGAACTATAGCAGAAATAAATACCAGACAATGACTTTCATTGCCAAGAATTTTCATACTCTAGGTGTTTGGATGAGCACTTTTGCACACAGTAAAGGAGGGAAGAGACATAAAATTATAGTATAAGGGCTTTCTTTATGTTTGTTTAACTTTTTGGCTATAATAAATATTATGAATTTCTTTCTCTTCTTTTTTTTTTTCTTTTAACAACATACCAAAACCCAACTTCTTTGTTTCTGTAATCCTGTACTTACTATGACATTATTGTATTCAATACTGCTGCCTATAGCATCTTCCTAGGAGGCAACTACACAGAGTACATACAGCCTCATCCATTAACAGTAACTAGAGACAACATCTGTTAGAATTGTGCAAATTTTGAATGAGAAAATTGGCAATACATTATTGTCACAACAATATTCATGTGTGAATGCAATTTGGACTAACAAATTATTATTTCATGAATACAATTTAAGTATCTTCTTTACTGATGAAAGACCTTGATTTCAGTAACTCATTTATTCCAAGCATTTTTATACACTTACTGTCTGGTAAATACACTCCCAGGGGCTGAAAATACAGAGATGAATAAATCATTAAAAAAATACCAACCACGAAATTTACTCTTGGCCTGACAAGTTGTGGGGAGCAACTTGGACTAGACTGTTACTGGAATTAAGACTTATTCTGTGCATCTGCTCTCCCACAATATGGCGCTGAGAAGGGAGTAACAACTTCTACGCAGCTGCCTCTCGCCAACTTGAGTGATGACCTGCAGGAGCTGATCCTGCTCCTGATTGGAGGAGAGCAGCGTACTCGGCATGTGGGTAGCAGAGTTGGGATTGGTGGAAGAGGACTATAAAGGAGGAGAGAGACAACATGCACCAGGAACATCTAAAGGGAACACCTGAGCAGCCCCCGAGAGAGCCGGCTGGCGGTGTGCCGCTCCCCCGCGGAAGTGGGGAAAGTGGCAGGGGGAACCGCCCTTCCACGGAGGTGGAAGGGTCAGTAGCCAACCCGGGAAGAACCAGCAGCAAACCCGGGAAGGGCCGAGCAGACAAAAGAACAGCGCAGGGTCCTGTGTCGTTCCTCCACGAAGACGGGGAGCGACACAAGTAAATTAATAGTTATAGCAATATGTGGTGATTTCTGTAGTAGAGGTAAAATGTAAGAACATCATGTGTTAGAAAATGAAAGATATAATATGTAAGAACACTGCAATGTCATCAAAATGCAAAGGGAAGTAAGGTGCTATCAAGGAGAGGTTTTAGAAATAAATATTTAGGCTGAATTTCAATAAACAAGAAGGACTATCAGGGCTGATCATAGGAAGATAAGGGGAATAAAACATTTTATTAAGAGCAAAAGTAGCGAACTATAGAAATGATCCCTGAAAAAAAAAAAAAAAAGAAAGAAAGAAATTATCAATTCCCAACTTGACTCTCACTGGGATTAAACATGACAATAGGTCTGATCTGATTTCATCATCATTTAAAAAAAATCATCTATTATTTTTCACTTTATGTTTCTGTGTGGGAGCAAACTGTTGAAATACTTACTTAAGGTATACTAAGCTGATCTTCTGTATATTAAGATAATCGAAAATGAATCTTGATGTGAATGGAAGGGGAGAGGGAGTGGGAAAGGGGAGGGTTGTGGGTGGGAGGGACGGTATGGGGGGGGAAGCCATTGTAACACATGAGTCGTACTTTGGAAATTTATATTCATTAAATAAAAGATTAAAAAAAAAAAAGAGCAAAAGTAACTTGGAAAGTTTACTTGCATCAATATGCTATATTCAGGGACTTATAAGTCACTTCTAGCTATAACCATATGTGTGAATTTCAGAATGGCAGAAGATATGATTCAATGTGATAGAGACTAAATCACATAGATTATGAATAAGATAGAGTGTTGGACCTTCTTCCTCAGAAAGTTATACAGAATCATTGAAGGATTTTCAACAGAACTGAGACAGTATGGGATATTTGCTTTAAATGCTAGTTTGACAAATTTGTGCCGAGAGAAGTGGGGTGATGTAGTATGAGCCAGTGGCTCAGTGGAGACTTGGGCAGTCATTCAATAGAGGGATCAATGCATTAAACAAATGGGCTCAGCATGGTTTGAGTGTTGACCACATGTGGTATCTGGCATGACCTGGAATTAGAGGACTAGGAAGATGGTGTGTGCTTTGGATAGAGTAGCTTTGGATCACTAAGATGAGACTAAATACTGTAAGTGAAGAGATATTTCATATAATTAATTACAGTCACATAGGATTTTAAACGCAAATCACACTGTGCATTACTTCTCATGAAATCGTTGGGTTTTAAATTAGTGATTTTTTTCTTTGTGATATAAAGGAACCCATGATTTAAAAGGGAAATTAGCCATCTGTGTTCCTTCAGACTTATTTTGCAGATGATCAAATTAAAGCTCAAAGAGAAAAATATGTTTCTTGTCTGTAACTCCCAGTAACAGGAATCAAGGCTACCACCAAAATAATTCTGATGAAATTTTTTACTGATCCAGAGTCAACAAGAGAGCAGGGAAGTCCCGAATCTACTCCTGATTTTTCACCTCTTCCTCAGCAAACCAGACCACAAACTAGACATATATTCTTCTCCATGTATCATTTCAGTCCCTGAGCCAATCTTGTAGAAATCTGGGAAAATAAAGGAAAATACAATTGTTGTACTTCCCAATTCAAAATCTGTCCAAGGGAAGAAGATGTGATTTCTTTTTTTTTAACTTTTATTTAGCAAATATAAATTTCCCAGGTACAGCTTATGGATTACAACGGCTTCCCCTCTCCCATAATTTCCCTCCTGCCCACAACCCTCCCAGCTCCCACTCCCTCTCCCATTCCATTCACATCAAAATTCATTTTCAATTATGTTTATATACAGAAGATCAATTTAGTAAGTGTGCCTAAAATCACCTGGAAGGATTTGTCTTTAGCCGTGACCTAAGAGTTGACTCTTTGGAAATAATCTTTCTCTGGATTTGGTCTCAGAAAGTTGCTTATAAAGTTTTAAAGATCCAATACAGGAAGCTCAATGGATGGGAATTCAGCTCCTCAGTGGTGACCTTGAATGGAATAACCGACATCTCTAAGTTTCAGTTTCCTTGTCCATAGAACAAGAATACTCTTAATCAAGGTGCACATCACTGAGGAAGTAAAATTAAAACAACCTATGTGAAGCAGCACAAACTGTAAAACAGGGAGCCTAATCCATTATCTCACTTAACAATTATCAATAACTTAATAACTTTTCATAATACCTCTTGCTGTTTTCGAGCCCTGATTTAACTCCTCCTTCTGTGTGCTCCTACATTATCTTCCCACATTGTTGCTACTGTGATGCCTAACGGACACTATGGTAGGTACTAGTTGGTGGTTTTCCCAGACCTGGAGTCTAGTGGCTAAAGCCCAACACAGTTCTCTGAGGACCCACTGAACCTACTATTTGCATTCCAAAAGTGATCTCAAAGCCTCCACGTTCCCCGCAGTGTAGTCCATGATATTGCCTTCTCCTTTTACATCCTATTTTCCTTTTTCCTCCAGGTCTGATGTCTATATCGTTACTTGTTTCCATGAAATACTTGTAGCTGCTAACATTGAGGATTTTCTAATGTCCAGGGAATCCAGGCACAGAAAGACATTTCCTTATCATTACTTTATCATTACACATATCATTGTCACAAGAATCAAGGCACACATTTCCAAGCCTGTATGAACTATGTTTCCTTCATCAGAGATTTGTTGAGCCATGCATGATTTTGTATATTTTTGGACAATACTTTGTACTCATTATTTCTATTGTCAGGGTTAGCAAAGCTCATAGCATCCTCAGAGTCTTCTGAGCTCATGGGACATTCTTGACTTATTTTAGAAACACCAGAATGTCAAAGATACAGACTTCAGAACTAGACAGATCTAGGTTCAAATCTTTACTCAGTTCAGGTAAGAGAACATGGACTGGAATTTTCCTTTAATGAAATCCTAAATCACTTTGAGTACCAGTCCCCTCACATTTAAAATAAACAAAAGTCATACTAACCCACAAAGTCATAGTGAGCACAAGATGTGAAATTCTAAGCATCACCCATGCATGTCTCTCCATCTGCACTGTTACAATCTTCATTTAAACCACTGTCACAGCAACCTTGGATCTCCAAAGTTTAGTGCTTTAAAAATGTTAAATATGGAGCTGGCCTTGTAGAACAGGGGCTAAACTGAGGTCTCTGATGCTTACATCCCATAATCAGAGCACTGATTCCAGAGTCAGCTCCTGTGCTTCTGAACCAGCTCCCTGCTAATGTGCTGGGGAAAGCATCCCAAGATGACACAAGTAGTTAGGTGCCTGTCACCCACACAGGAGACACGGGGGGAGTTTTGGCTCCTGGTTTTGGCCTGGCCATGCCTCTCTCTCTCTCCCTCTCTCTCGTTCTTGCTCTCACTCTCTCTCCCACTCTGCCATTAAGCAAATCTTTTAAAAGAATGTTAGACAGGTTACTTCCTACCTCTCTTTAACCCTCTGCTATATTTCCATTGTACTTGAAGTTAAAAACAAATCTAATTATGCTCTGAGTAACAACATTTGGATCAAGGATGGGCTGTGTAAATGATGGAGATCTCATAAAGTGAAATGACCTAGCGATGTTGTAGCTGGCTATTTTGTATAAGTACTCAATGTGATGTTTGTACAACAGCAAAATCACTTAGCTACACATTTCTCAAAGATTATTCTCATCACTAAGCAGCACATAATGGCTCCCAGACCAAAGCTTCCCCTCTTGCCTTGACTCCTGCCCGTTTCTCAGATTCCCCACCTCGCTCACTGTTTTGAGATACACAAGTTTTCTTCTTGGATTTCAAAGCATTTATACCATGAGAGCCCCAGATTCTTTGGTGCTTAGTGTTACCTTGAGTGAGAAGATGGCCCACCCAATTTAGGTGAATAGTTTGTTGCTGTCGGTTTCACCTCCTCTATTACCAATGTTTCCCAGTCTTCATTCTCTATTCTATCGCCTTGTGTCATTCTTTACAAATCATTCCACATCTGAATTGTTAAATTTTCTTTTTTGTGTATTTTATTTACTAATTTTTTTGTCATCAATTTATTTTTCCTCCATGTGCATGTGCATGTTGGTGGTGTATAAAAAGGGGATTTTTCTGTCTTGTTCTGGGACAAGAGAATTGCTAAGAAGTTAGACTCTGGATCAGTTTTCCCAGGACTGAGTCCCGGTTTCACCCATACTATTTGTATGGCTGGCAGTGATTTCTATAACCTCTTTTTCTTCTCTAAAAAGATTCAATTAATTATAAAGTGCTTAATTTAGAACAGTGCCTAGCACATAGTAAATTCTCCATAAATTATACCACCATCAGTATTATTGTCATGCCCCCAGATATATGACTGATGGCCACACAGAAGATACTCAACCAATAGGCACAAATCTAGTACTTGAACCATAATCAGCATCCAAAAATAGCCTGCTCATGTTTCTGTCAATAATGGTAACAATAATAATTATACCTTTGCTCATCAACATCAGCAGCAGCAAAAATAGCTGTGTTGAGTGTCAAGATGCTGGAAGGTTGCACAGAAAACTTAAAGCTATAGCATCACTTGTTTTATTTTCTGACTTTACTTTTCTCCATACACAGATATTTGATAATTGCAAGATGTTTTCAAGAAGATGAAAATGGAGAGGCTAATAAAGGAGGGTTATTGTCCACAAAATTTACACTCTAGAGCTGTTAGAAGCATTTCACACAATCAGCTTGTTCTAAAAGAGGTAAAAAGTACTGTGGAATCTTAAAGGAAGTAATTCCCAATTCCTCCTAAGGGGGGCGGGGCAGAATGATGTTTTCACAGAGTAGGCACCAAATGAACTGAAATTGGACTAAAAAAGAGGAATTCTCCAAGTAGACAGAAGGTGATTCCAGAAAGCTAGAAAATATTTTCATGGCTTAACAATGTCAAGAAGACATGGGATATTAGGAGATCTATAGCAGCATACAATGAGTAGGTAACAGGATGCACGATTCTATTGTGTGCTGAGATCAGATGTGCAACCACAATAGTTTTGTGATTGAGTATTACAATAAAAGGCAACAGGGAAATATGAAATGTTTTTAAAACATGGAATTTAAATGATCAAAGCTAGATTAATATAACTTACTATCTTAACACTTTTAGTTAATTACAATTAAAGGAGTAGTGTATTTGTTTTAGATAAGGGAAAAATGAGGAAAGAATATCATTTTGGAAGCCTTTATGATCTACAAAACTAATACTGGGCTAACGCTATATCTGTGAGGAAGAGCAAAAAGAAGACAATTTTAAAGGCTTGAAGACCAAAGGTTAAACACATTTTGCAGCCCCAGGGATGTGTGTTTTGAGACAGGAAGAAGTCCAGAGACACAGTAATATATCTACTTTAGTGATAGAACTTTTTTGTCAGTCTTTTAAGTGGGAAATACAAGGTTAAAAAAAGCCCAATGGTATACAAATCTCAATTTAGATGTGTTATTTTAGCTTTGTGATAAATTGAACTGTAAATTTCATTTTTAGTAATATAATAAAGATATCCTACAGAATGTTTGTTCAAGAGTTTATATGTAACATGATCATATCGGTTTGGTTAGGGAAGTAATGATTTTTTTTCTTATCCTTGAATCTTTTTTTTTTTTTTTTTTGACAGGCAGAGTGGACAGTGAGAGAGAGAGACAGAGAGAAAGGTCTTTCTTTTGCCGTTGGTTCACCCTCCAATGGCTGCCGCGGCTGGCGCACGCACTGATCCGATGGCAGGAGCCAGGTACTTATCCTGGTCTCCCATGGGGTGCAGGGCCCAAGCACTTGGGCCATCCTCCACTGCACTCCCTGGCCACAGCAGAGAGCTGGCCTGGAAGAGGGACAACCGGGACAGAATCCGGTGCTCAGACAGAGACTAGAACCCGGTGTGCCGGCGCCGCAAGGCGGAGGATTAGCCTAGTAAACCACGGCGCCGGCCTCCTTGAATCATTATTAATTTCATCCCTTTGCCTCACAAAATTATCCCAGTTTGGATCACAAATTTTCTAATTCAAGTTATAAGGAAATGCAAAGCTAGAGAATTGGTGACTTTTGGCTTCAATAGGAATTTATAATCCAGTGTAGGAGGTAGACATGTTTGAAAGATTCTTTTTAAAATTATTATCAGAATAAGAGGGTTAAAAAATACAGGAAAAAAAGTGGCAAGATTTCAAAGTCTGGAGTCACTTTTAATTCCTATGGTGGCTTCATGGGCATTGCCACATTAATGCTGAGCCAGCAGAGGACATTCTTTCCAAGAGTTTGTTATTAAGCCTTGTTCCAGGAAGATGGCCTCCACTAGGGGCTAGCAAGATGTACTAGACATTCTGAGAATGCTCATAAAGCCAGGGAGAAGTGGGTATAATTATCCCTACTTAGGCAAAAACCAAGAAGCTGAAAGATAAAATAACTGCCACATAAAGGGAGACCCTGAATGCCCTGAGACTGACAACAAAGACTGCTTTTTGCCACAGTGTTTTCTGCCGTAGAAGACTGGGGGTGGGGACGCATTGAGAGAAGCATGGATCCAGGTCTCTCCATGGCAGGAGAAGGCCTTTTGAGCAGATACCAGGGAAACCCATTCAAAGTGGATTCAGCTGAACCAGGACAACATTCTAAGGGATCCAGGAGGATGTTATAATGGAAGTGTCAAAAGTAGCATTCTGATCAAGCAAAGTTAAAATAACACAACTGTCAGATCTGGCTGCATTTAGAAATCCTTGAAAAGAAAATCTCATGCAAGGGTTGGCTTTGTCATGAAGGGATAAGAGGCTGGATTCAGATTTCTCAGGGAGATTCTGTCCCTTCCTGAAAGAGGACTTGTTACTGCTGCCTGTGACTGTTCTGGTCCCAAAAGCACATTTAGTTCCTGATCAAATGGCTACACCTAGTACACCCATTTACTTCCAGACACTTAATTATATTCAAAAAAGAGAGATGAAGGAAATCCACTCACTGAACCACTAGCTATTGGCTTTTCTCTCAGATGAGGACAGTAACAACACTGTCAGATGGAAGAGGCTAAGGCAAAACCCCTGGCCTCTAGGGCCTTATGATCAAGTGGACACTGAACCTGTTTGTTAAATTCAGTAAATAACATTGTTAATATCAAAAGAGTAATTTTGAGACAATGAAGGGCTTGGAAATAGCCTCTGTTCTTCAATATTAAGTTATTTATTTTTGGGATAGCAGTTTTAACTTACATTGTAGTCAAAAGTTTACTGGCTCTACTAAATAAAGAGTTCAACAAATGAAAATTAAAAAGACCATAGTTCAGCAGGAAAATAGCTAGGACTATGAACAATAATCAAATGAAAATGCATTCAGCTTCACTGATACACATTTCACAATAATCACGAAATATTAAAATGATAGTAGTATATATTTCCTATCAATTCCTTTGACCAAGATTGACCTCTGTTTTTAAGGCTCTTATGCCCCCTTTGAAAAATAAAAGGAAGCAATAGCCTTCAATTTCTTAATAATGCTTCAAAGGGTCCTATTCAGTGGGAAGACCACAGAATTCATCATCCAAACAAAACTTTTTCCGAAAGGCAAGGGATGCCATTCACGATAGCACAGGTATACAGGTATCCACTGGCACTGTCCAGAACAGATCTGCATGTAAGTCAGGGGACTCAACACAAGAGACCCTCTCTCCCCCAGAATTCAGGACAGGTTATCTTTACTTGACAAATATACAGTATGGGTGCCACATGCCTTACTCACTTCCTCAGACCCTTCCACTGTCCTCAGATGAAGTCTGAATACTTTCCTCTCCTCTCACGGCAGGATCTTACATATCCACCTCTGACTTGATAGGGTATAAGCAAGAGATTCCAGCAGCTGTTCCCATCAGTCTCTACCTAGACACAGCCTTTACTGAATCAGACGCTGGGTCCCAACATGATTTGGGGTTCTCATTCAGATATAAATTCATTGCATATGTTTCATTTGATATCTCATTAACATATTTTAAAAAACTAGATTCCACAGTTCTAGATCCCTTCTATACTGGACCTAGTCTAATAAACAATATTAAGTTATTACATGATTTCTATTACACAACATAATGGCAGGACGAAACCTTGGCTTTCCTTTCTGTTATAACTGTCAGAGAAACTTCTGAATTGAAGGAACTTGAGTGCATACCTAAGAGAAGCAGTAACTATGTGAAGGGTAGGCTCTGAAGAACCACTTGTCCACAGCTTAAAACCAAGTATTGTTTGGTTTCATTGAAATTACGTTAACCTTGTGTGTAATCCAATGGTGTATAACCCATGTAAACATCTAGTGACATGCCAGCTCTCTGCTGTGGCCTGGGAGTGCAGTGGAGGATGGCCCAAGTCATTGGGCCCTGCACCCCATGGGAGACCAGGAAAAGCACCTGGCTCCTAGCTTCGGATCAGCGCGGTGCACCGGCCACGGTGCACCGGCTGCAGCACGCTGGCCATAGCGGCCATTGGGGAGTGAACCAATGGAAAAAGAAAGACCTTTCTCTCTGTCTCTCTCACTGTCCACTCTGCCTGTCAAAAAAAAAAAAAAATCTAGTGACATGGATATTTTCAAGATTGTAACTCAGAGGCAATCATTCATGCCAAGTCTCAACAACCACTACTTCAACCAAAATTTTAGTTCTGTCATTAATAAAACTTACCCTTATTTTGGAGAATAAAAATTACTTTTCTGAAATACAAATAAACATCAGCTCCTCTAAAATTTAAATAATCTCTTTTGGTTTAATTTATTTCAAAGATGAAAATGCTTCAGCCAAGAGGGCCTGCAGGGTTATACACAACCCATAAATGCTGGCTGCATTAACATTAAATCTCATGTTTACCTGCATCCTGCCCATTACTAAATCTATTTTTGTGATTACGACTCGTTTGCCTTCCCCACCTCACTGTGAAATACTTGAGTCAAGGATCAACATTAGGTTCTTTCTGCAGGCCCCAATCCAATCTTCATTGTCAAGGTTATTTGGCAAATCAAAATCTTAATTGCTCAGTAACAGACATGGTTTACCAAGGAAGGAAATGAAGGTTACGTGTTGAGTTAATTAATAATTCACGCAGGGTTCAAATTATTTCAACCCTACATGAAATTTGTTACCTTGAATCATGGAGTGTCTCAACTTGATGTGCTCACTGTAGTTTAAAACATGTCTGTGGAATGCCTTGACACTCAGTACCTGAGGCACTTCATCTGTCCTTGGATTTGATTTATGCGATGAGATCCCATCTTGAATCCCAGCCCAGTGCTGTAATGAGATGGGGATTTTGAGTTTCTTGGTGGGGAGAGGACTCATTTTGCATTTAGGTGGGATGTAAATAATCCGTGAACAGAGTGATGATGCAGCCATTTCAAAATATAGCCTCAAAATTATTTGAAGTTACCTTCTACACAGGTGGGTTGTGGTTCCCCTCCCCTTGAACTTGGGCTCTATACCTGAAATTCCAACAGAAAATGGACATGATGCTTTTCCATTTTTGAGGCCCAAGTCTCAGAGTGTGCACTTGAGTAATCCAACCTCCATGTCATGAAGCAAGATCAAACTGGCTCACAAAGGGAATAATATCTAGTGTCCAAATACAGGGGTTCCAGCAGACGGCACTGTCTGACAGTGGAGCTGATAGCCAGAGTCAACTCCCAGGAACGTGACTGAGAATATCTTCAGGTAAATCCAATCCACAGCTTTTGAAAAGAACCCATAATAAATTTTAGATATTTTGGAGTAGATATAAGTCATTTTTGTTATGAACTGTCTGAATTCTTGGTCCAAAGAAAGTGTGAGGGATAATGCGATTGTTTTATACCAATAAATTCTGAGGCAGTGGGTTGCACAAAACCAGATTACTAAAATGCTAACTAATGGTAACCTATTTCAAAAGTCATTTATCTATGAGAAGGGGACAATTCTATTATTTCAACCATCTGTTATCAAGCCTCAAAGAGACTTTTGTTCACTTTCTTAGCATTGAATCTCATTTCAAATTTTCGTGTCATGGGACAAAAATGATATTAATTTGTAAGAACATGGGATTTTTCTTCCTTAGCCTATTAATATGTGGATTATACTGACTAAATTTAAATATTGAAAGAGCTTTGCATCTCTGATATAAATAAACCCAATTCGGTTGCAGTGTATAATTATCTTTTATATATTGCTTACTTGAATTATTTGCTATTGCATTATTATATATTTTTGTAAAGAACATTTTCTAATATTTAAAAATGTATGTGTCTATATGTATGAGGGATGTTGATCTCTATCTTTTATGTTTAATTTTATAGCTTAATACTAGCTTTATCAAAAGAATTGAAAAATATCCCATCTTCATTTCTGACAAAAATTATGTGAAATTATTGTTAATTTTACAATAAATATTGGTAGAATTCTCCAGTGTACCCATCTGGATCTCTGAGTTTCTATAAATTATATTAATTAAGTAATTGCAAAATTAATTTTCTTCGTGCTTTACTCAAATGCTTGTGTTCCTTATAATATTGATGCTGAAATTTAATCCCCAAGGCAACAATAGTAAGAGATAAGTCCTATAGGACGTGAATGGGCAATGAGGATTCCACCTCACAAATGGTATCAGTTTCTTTCTGTCTCCCCCTCTTGCTCTGTTATAGGTCTGGAGGGCACTTGCTGGGCCCTTTTGCCATTCCACCCTCTGCCATGTGAGGACATGTGTACCTCCCTTCATGGTGATGCAGCCACAGAGACAGCGATCTCACAGGCATGGAACCTGCCAGCAGCTTCGTCTCAGCACTTCTGGCCTCTAGAACTGTGAGAAATCAATCCTTGTTTATTTATAAATTGCCTATTTTGTTATAACATTCAGAAAAGACTTCTCCATAAATACATATCATTCAATTTTTCTATTTTGTAGTGGAAGAATTATAGTAGCTACTGTTTTTCAAAAAATTAATGCATGCCACTTATATTGTCAATTTTTATTTTTAAAATTCTTTTTAAAAAAGTTATTTATTTTGAAGTCAGGGTTACAGACAAAGAGGGAGAGACAGAGAGATATTCCATCTCCTGGTTCACTTGCCATGTGGTTGCAGTGGCAAGGGCTGAGTCAAGCCAAAGGCAGGAGCTAGGAGATTCATCTGAGTCTCCCAAGCGGGTAGGAGGGGCCCAAGTACTTGGGCCATCTTCTGCTGCTTTTTCTAGGCTATTAGCAGGAAGACGGACCAGAAGTGGAACAGCTGAGACACAAACTAGTGCCCATATGGGATGCAAGCAAAACAGGCAGCGGATTTAACCAATATGCCACAACACCAGCCCCAAATTTTTATATTTTCATTTTTGTTTACTTCATTAAAAATTCCTTGATAGTACCTCTTCAATTAACTAAATATTTAGAAATGAGTTATTTAGCTCCCAATTGCTTAGAGTTTTTCTTTTGTCTTTCTGGGGTTGATTTCCATTTTGATTCTAGTATACTTTGTGGGATTTCAATATTTTTAGATTTTTCAGGATTTGATTAATACCTCAGAGTATGCTCTGTCCAGATAAGTGTCTCATGTGCAGTTGAAAAGAATGTGTTTTCTACTGTTGTGCAAAGTTTCTGTGTCATGTCATGTACAGTTTGTTTATTGGTGTGTTTATGAGTTCTATATTTCTGTTGATTTTCCTTCTAGTTATAACAATTGCTCAGAGACAGGTGTTGGAATCTCCAACCAGAAATATGAATTTATCTATTTCTCCCTTAATTTTCACCTGTTTTCGTTCACTATTTTGCAGTTATGTGGTTTGGTGCATCTGGTTTAGAATTGACATGCTCTTGGTTGGTTACTCCTTTAATGTTATATAATGCCCCTCTTGACTTCTGATGAGTTTGCTCTGTCATTACATTTATTTGATTTCAACGCAACTTCTCCATTTTCCTTCAAGTAATATCTTTGTGATACAACCTTCCCTAACTTTTTACTTTAGCCTACCTATATTATTATATTTGAATTGTGTATTATAGATAATATATTATCCCACTATGTATTTTATCACTATGACATTATCTTTTTTTTTAACATTTATTTAGTGATTATAAATTTCCAAAGTACAGAATATGGATTACAATGGCTTCCCCCCCATAGTGTCCCTCCAACCTGCAACCCTCCCCTTATCCACTCTCTCTCCCCTTCCATTCACATCAAGATTCATTTTCAATTCTCTTTATATACAGAAGATCAGTTTAGCATACATTAAGTAAAGATTTCAACAGTTTGCTCCCACACAGAAACATAAAGTGAAAAATACTGTTTGAGTACTAGTTATAGCATTATATCTCAATGTACAGCACACTAAGGACAGAAATCCTACATGAGGAGTAAGTGCACAGTGACTCCTGTTGTGGACTTAACAAATTGACATTCTTGTTTATGGCATCAGTAATCACCCTAGGTTCTTATCATGAGCTGCCAAGGCTATGGAAGCCCCCTCAGTTCACTGACTCTGATCATATTTAGACAAGGCCATGGTCAAAGTGGAAGTTCTCTCCTCCCTTCAGAGAAAGATACCTCCTTCTTTGATGACCCGTTCTTTCCACTGGGATCTCACTTGCGGATATCTTTCATTTAGGTTTTTTTTTTTTTCTTTTTTGCCAGAGTGTCTTGGATTTCCATGCCTGAAATACTTTCATGGGCTCTTCAGCCAGATCTGCATGCCTTAAGGGCTGATTCTGAGGCCAGAGTGCTGTTTAGGACATCTGCCATTCTATGAGTCTACTGTGTATCCTGCTTCCCATGTTGGATCGTTCTCTCCCTTTTTGATTCTATCAGCTAGTATTTGCAGACACTATTCTTGTGATCCCTTTGGTTCTTAGTCCTATCATTATGATCAGTTGTGAACAGAAATTGATCACTGGGACTAGTGAGATGGCATTGGTACATGCCACCTTGATGGGATTGAATTGGAATCCCCTGGTATGTTTCTAACTCTACCGTTTGAGGTAAGTCAGCTTGAGCATGTCCCAAATTATACATCTCTTCCTTCTCTTATTCCCACTCTTATATTTAACAGCGATCACTTTTCAGTTAAGTTTCAGCACTTAAGAAGAATTGTGTATTGATTACAGTATTCAACCAAAAGTATTAACTAGAACAAACAAACAAAAATTACTAAGAGGGATAACATATTAAGTTGTTCATCAACAGTCAGGGCAAGGGCTGTTCAAGTCACTGTTTCTCATAGTGTTCATTTCACTTTAACAGGTTTCCTTTTTGGTGCTCAGTTAGTTGTCACTTATCAGGGAGAACATATACCTCCCTGAACGCGCCCGATCCCGGAAGTTAAGCAGGGTCGGGCCTGGTTAGTACTTGGATGGGAGACATTATCTTTTTTAAGATTTATTTATTGATTTGAAAATCAGAGCTAGAGAGAGAGGGGAGATAGAGATAGAGATGGAGATAGAGATGGGGGGGGAGGGAGACAAGGAGGGAGAAAGAGAGAGAGAGAGAGAGAGAGAGAGAGAGAGAAAGAGAATCTTCCATGTGCTGATTCAGTCCCCAGGCAGGGGTGGGTCAGGCTGAAGCCAGGATCCCAGAGCTTCCTCCGCTATGCCACATTTTCTATCTTTATGCCCAACATTTTCTCTCTTTAATTGTTGTATTTAAACCATTTACATTTAATGAATTTTCTGTTAGGATTTGCATTTGCATTTTTTTTTCTGTTGGTTCTTTTGTCCATTTCCTGTTTTCTTTTTCTTTCATTTGATGTGCCATTTTTTTAGAATTATATTTTTATTTACCTACAATGCTTTCAAGTTTCTTTCTATGACTTTTGAAGACATTGTGAGTCTAGGTATTGCAGAGTATACTGTGCTGTAATTTTTGTAGTCCAAGTGAAATGCAGGGAACTTACCTACTTTATATCACTTTACCTTCTCTGATTTAAATAGAATGTTTTGGGAGTGTTATGGCACTGTGTTCGTGAAATCCCACATAGGCACCAGTTCAAGTCCAAGCTGCTCCATGTGTGATTCAGTTCCCTGCTAATGGCCCGGTAAAACAGGAAAAGGTGATCCAAGTGGTTGTTTATTTATAAATTACATTTATTTTTAAGTTACCTAGTGTCAGATATTCATTAATATATATCCATATACGGAGAGGGGCAAGATGGCGGAATAGGAAGGGAGCACACTGATTGTCCGCGGAGAGACAGTTTAATAAAAGTGGAGATACTGCAGGTTCAAGGAAGAGTAGGGGAGGAAACAGCAGGAGAAACTCTTCCGCAACCCGTGATTCACAGTGGACCTGCGTGGAGAGCGTGGGAGCCCACAGTTCGGGACACCAGCGGCAGACTCAACACACCAGCGCTGGAACGCGAGGTGAGCTGAACCTCAATAGCCCAAGACACCACCAGGCAAGCGGAGAGAAGAGACTAGAGGGAACGACCCCCGGGGGGGGGAAGTTCACCAGGCTAACTGGAAGACAGAGAGAGAGAAAAAAAAAGTGACCGATATGGACACGGGTTTCTCTCTCTCCGCTCACCTCTCAAGGGTGAGCAAGACAAAGAGCAGGCGCCATCTTGGATATACGTCATAAGCAGAGCGACCTCAGGTCTGCACCAGCCCTGAGCCTAGCAGAAAAACCTGACTCTGGGTGGGGTGAATTAACAGGAGATTAGGACCTAGTAAATTTGTGGTGCTACTGAACTGAGACTGTGAAAAAAGAGACGGTGGGGGTGAGAACTCACGAAATTCACGTGAGTACGCTCCAGAGACGCTACAATTGTGTAACTTTGGCAACCCAGTGGGAGACTGAAGGAGAATTTGAGCCCACTCTGAGTGCAGAACAGATTCCCTGTGTGGTCCTTGGGAAAGAGCTTCCGATCTCTGGCTCCTGTGGGTATATCATTTGCCAGATAAATACCTCCAACTTCGTTCAGCTGTGTGGAATTACTTCCCTTTTGAATCAAAAAAAGAAAGAGAGAGAGAGAGAGAGAGAGAGAGATCTACCACGCCTAACCTGGGAGTGTCACCTTTGGCACACCAGAGCTCTCAGGCCACACCCATCTCAAGCTTCTAAGGCTCCATCAAAAACAGACAGTCCACTTAATCTAGAGTCATAGTATAACAAGAAAAAGCACCACAGTGAAGAAACCAAATATCTCCAATATGCCAAATACAAACGCAAAAACCGAAGCAATAAAAACAAGGAAGTCACCATGACGCCCTCAAATGAAAAAGACACCCCAATTCAAGATTATGAAGATGATGAGATAGAAGAAATGCAAGAAGCAGATATCAAAAAATTGATAAGAACATTAAGAAGTTCTCAAAAACAAATTCTTGAACTACAGAAATCCTTAATGGACAAGATAGAAAATCTCTCTCGTGAAAATGAAATATTAAGGAGGAATCAAAATGAAACGAAACAACTAGTACAACAGGAAACTGTGTTAGTGACGAGAAATCATAATGAAGTGAAGAATTCAATAGATCAAATGAAAAACACAATAGAGAGCCTTACAAACAGAATGGGTGAAGCAGAAGAGAGAATATCGGACTTAGAAGACAGAGAACAGGAAAGGATACAGTCAAACCAAAGAAAAGAAGAGGAAATTAGAAATCTAAAACATATTGTCGGGAATCTTCAGGATACTATTAAAAAAACCAACATTCGGGTTCTAGGAGTTCCTGAAGGCATGGAGAGGGAGAAAGGATTAGAATTCCTTTTTAGTGAGATATTAGCAGAAAATTTCCCAGGTTTGGAGAAGGACAGAGAAATCCTAGTACAGGAAGCTCACAGAACCCCTAATAAACACGACCAAAAGAGATCCTCACCACAACACGTTGTAATTAAACTCTCCACAGTGAAACATAAAGAAAAGATCCTAAAATGTGCAAGAGAGAAACGTCAGATTACTCTCAGAGGATCTCCAATCAGACTCACAGCCGACTTCTCATCAGAAACCCTACAAGCTAGGAGGGAATGGCGAGATATAGCCCAGGTACTAAGAGAGAACAACTGCCAGCCCAGAATATTACATCCTGCAAAGCTATCATTTGTGAATGAATTGAAATAAAGACTTTTCATAGCAAACAGAAATTGAAAGAATTTGTCGCCACTCATCCAGCCCTGCAAAAGATGCTTAAAGATGTGTTACACACAGAAACACAGAAACACGGTCATCAATATGAAAGAAGGTAAAGGAAGGAAACCTCACAGCAAAAGATCACAGGGAATTCAAAGCATATATTAGAACTTATCTTTGGCAAATGGCAGGGCAAAGTTACCACTTATCATTAGTCACATTGAACGTCAATGGCCTGAACTGTCCAGATAAAAGACACAGATTGGCTGATTGGATTAAGGAACAAAACCCATCTATTTGCTGCTTACAAGAAACACATCTTTCCAACAAAGATCCATACAGACTGAAAGTGAAAGGCTGGAAAAAGATATACCATGCCAACAGAAATGAAAAAAGAGCGGGCGTAGCCATCTTAGTATCAGACAACATAAACTTTAACACAAAAACTGTTAAGAGAGACAAAGAGGGACACTATATAATGATTAAGGGATCAATACAACAAGAAGATATAACAATTATCAATGTATATGCACCGAACTACAGGGCACCAGTTTATCTAAAAGATTTGTTAACGGACTTAAAGGGAGACTTAGATCCCAATACAATTGTACTGGGGGACTTCAATACTCCACTCTCAGAAATAGACAGATCAACAGGACAGAAGATCAATAAGGATACAATAGATTTAAATGACATTATAGCCCAAATGGATCTAACAGATATATACAGAACTTTCAATCCTACAGCTAAAGATTTTACATTCTTCTCAGCAGTACATGGAACCTTCTCTAGGATTGACCACATACTAGGCCATAAAGCAAGTCTCAGCAAATTCAAAAGAATTAGAATCATACCATGCAGCTTCTCAGACCATAAAGGAATGAAGTTGGAAATTAGCAACTCAGGAATCCCTAGAGCATACACAAACACATGGAGATTGAACAACATGCTCCTGAATGAACAATGGGTCATAGAAGAAATTAAAAGAGAAATCAAAAATTTTCTGGAAGTAAATGAGGATAACAGCACAACATACCAAAACTTATGGGACACAGCAAAAGCAGTGTTAAGAGGAAAGTTTATATCAACAGGTGCCTACATCAAGAAATTGGAAAGGCACCAAATAGATGAGCTTTCAATTCACCTCAAGGATCTAGAAAACCTACAGCAAACCAGACCCAAATCTAGTAGGTGAAGAGAAATAATTAAAATCAGAGAAAAAATCAACAGGATTGAATCCAAAAAAACATTACAAAAAATCAGCCAAACGAGGAGCTGGTTTTTTGAAAAATAAACCAAATTGAGACCCCATTGGCCCAACTAACTAAAAAAAGAAGAGAAAAGACCCAAATCAATAAAATCAGAGATGAAAAAGGTAACATAACAGCAGACACCACAGAAATAAAAAGAATCATCAGAAATTACTACAAGGACTTGTATGCCAGCAAACAGGGAAACCTATCAAAAATGGATAGATTCCTGGACACATGCAACCTACCTAAATTGAACCAGGAAGACATCGAAAACCTAAACAGACCCATAACTGAGACAGAAATTGAAACAGTAATAAAGGCCCTCCCAACAAAGAAAAGCCCAGGACCAGATGGATTCACTGCTGAATTCTACCAGACATTTAAAGAAGAACTGACTCCAATTCTTCTCAAACTATTCAGAACAATCAAAAAAGAGGGAGTCCTCCCAAATTCTTTCTATGAAGCCAGCATCACCTTAATTCCTAAGCTGGAAAAAGATGCAACATTGAAAGAAAATTACAGACCAATATCCCTGATGAACATAGATGCAAAAATCCTCAATAAAATTCTCGCCAATAGAATGCAACAACACATGAGAAAGATCATCCACCCAGACCAAGTGGGATTTATCCCTGGTATGCAGGGATGGTTTAATGTGCGCAAGACAATCAATGTGATACACCACATTAACAGACTGCAGAAGAAAAACCATATGATTATCTCAATAGACGCCGAGAAAGCATTTGATAAAATACAACACCCGTTCATGATGAAAACTCCAAGCAAACTGGGTTTGGAAGGAACATTCCTCAATATAATCAAAGCAATTTATGAAAAACCCACAGCCAACATCCTATTGAATGGGGAAAAGTTGGAAGCATTTCCACTGAGATCTGGGACCAGACAGGGATGCCCACTCTCACCACTGCTATTCAATATTGTTCTGGAAGTTCTAGCCAGAGCTATTAGGCATGAAAAAGAAATTAAAGGGATACAAATTGGGAAGGAAGAACTCAAACTATCCCTCTTTGCAGATGATATGATTCTTTATTTAGGGGACCCAAAGAACTCTACTAAGAGACTATTGGAACTCATAGAAGATTTTGGCAAAGTCACAGGGTATAAAATCAATGCACAAAAATCAACAGCCTTTGTATACACAGACAATGCCATGGCTGAGGAAGAACTTCTAAGATCAATCCCATTCACCATAGCTTCAAATACCTTGGAATAAACTTAACCAAGGACGTTAAACATCTCTATGATGAAAATTACAAAACCTTAAAGAAAGAAATAGAAGAGGATACCAAGAAATGGAAAAATCTTCCATGCTCATGGATTGGAAGAATCAATATCATCAAAATGTCCATTCTCCCAAAAGCAATTTGTAGATTCAATGCAATACCAATCAAGATACCGAAGACCTTCTTCTCAGACCTGGAAAAAATGATGCTGAATTTTATACGGAGGCATAAGAGACCTCGAATAGCTAAAGCAATCTTGTACAACAAAAAAAAAGCTGGAGGCATCACAATACCAGATTTCAGGACATACTACAGGGCAGTTGTAATCAAAACAGCATGTTACTGGTACAGAAACAGATAGATATACCAATGGAACAGAATAGAAACACCAGAAATCAACCCAAACATCTACAGCCAACTTATATTTGATCAGGGATCTAAAACCAATTCCTGGAGCAAGGACAGTCTATTCAATAAATGGTGCTGGGAAAACTGGATTTCCACGTGCAGAAGCATGCAGCAAGAACCCTACCTTACACCTTACACAAAAATCCACTCAACATGGATTAAAGACCTAAATCGATGACTTGACACCATCAAGTTATTAGAGAACATTGGAGAAACCCTTCAACATATTGGCATAGGCAAAGAATTTCTGGAAAAGACCCGGGAGGCACAGGCAGTCAAAGCCAAAATCAACTATTGGGATTGCATCAAATTGAGAAGTTTCTGTACTGCAAAAGAAACAGTCAGGAGAGTGAAGAGACAACCAACAGAATGGGAAAAAATATTTGCAAACTATGCAACAGATAAAGGGTTAATAACCAGAATCTACAAAGAGATCAAGAAACTCCACAACAGCAAAACAAACAACCCACTTAAGAGATGGGCCAAGGACCTCAATAGACATTTTTCAAAAGAGGAAATCCAAATGGCCAACAGGCACATGAAAAACTGTTCAAGGTCACTAGCAATCAGGGAAATGCAAATCAAAACCACAATGAGGTTTCACCTCACCCCGGTTAGAATGGCTCACATACAGAAATCTACCAACAACAGATGCTGGCGAGGATGTGGGGAAACAGGGACACTAACCCACTGTTGGTGGGAATGCAAATTGGTTAAGCCACTATGGAAGTCAGTCTGGAGATTCCTCAGAAACCTGAAGATAACCCTACCGTTCGACCCAGCCATCCCACTCCTTGGGATTTACCCAAAGGAATTTAAATTGATAAAGAAAAAAGCGGTCTGCAGCCTAATGTTTATTGCAGCTCAATTCACAATAGCCAAGACTTGGAACCAACCTAAATGCCCATCAACGGTAGACTGGATAAAGAAATTATGGGATATGTACTCTTTAGAATACTATACTGCAGTAAGAAACAACAAAATCCAGTCATTTGCAACAAAATGGAGGAATCTGGAACACATCATGCTGAGTGAAATAAGCCAGGCCCAAAGGGACAAATACCATAAGTTCTCCCTGATTGGTGACAACTGACTGAACACCAAAAAGGAAACCTGTTGAAGTGAAATCGACACTATGAGAAACGGTGACTTGATCAGCATAACCCTGACTGTTAATGAACAATTTAATACATTATCCCTCTTAGTAGTTTTTTTTGTCTGTTCTACTTAATATGACTGGTTTAATTCTGTAATTAATACACAGTTATTCTTAAGTGTTGAAATTTAACTGAAATGTGATCCCTGTTAAACATAACAGTAGGGATAAGAGAGAGAAAAGATGTACAATTTGGGACATGCTCAATCTGACTTGCCGTAATTGGTAGGGTTAGAAACATACCAGGGGACTCCAGTTTAATCCCATCAAGGTGGCATGTACCAATGCCATCTCACTAGTCCCAGTGATCAATTTCCGTTCACAATTGATCATAATGAAAGGACTAAGAGTCAAAGGGAGCACATAAACAAGTCTAGTACCTGCTAACACTAACCGATAGAATAAATAAAGGGGAGAGTGATCCAACATGGGAAGCAAGATACTCAGCAGACTCATAGAATGGCGGATGTCCTAAACAGCACACTGGCCTCAGAATCAGCCCTAAAGGCATTCGGAGCTGGCTGAAAAGCCCATGAGAGTATTTCAGGCATGGAAAGCCAAGACACTCTGGCAAAAAAAAAAAAAAAAAAAAAAAAAAAAAAAAAAAAAAAAAAAAAAAAAAAACCAACCTGCTAAATGAAAGATCTCTGTGAGTGAGATCCCAGTGGAAAGAACAGGTCTTCAAAGAAGGAGGTACCTTTCTCTGAAGGGAGGAGAGAACCTCCACTTTGACTATGACCTTGTCTAAACAAGATAAGAGTCGGAGAACTCAAGGGGCTTCCATAGCCTTGGAAACTCATGACTGGTGCATAGGGAGATTACTGATGCCATAAACAGGAGTGTCAATTTGTAAAGTCAACAACAGGAGTCACTGTGCACTTACTCCTCATGTAGGATCTTTGTACTTAGTGTGCTGTACATTGAGATTTAATGCTATAACGAGTACTCAAACAATATATTTCACTTTGTGTTTCTATGGGGGTGCAAACTGTTGAAATCTTTATTTAATGTATACTAAACTGATCTTCTGTAAAAATAAAAAGAAGAAGAAATTATCAATTCCCAACTTGACCCTCACTGGGATTAAACATGACAATAGGTCTGATCTGATTTCATCATCATTTAAAAAATCATCTATTATTTTTCACTTTATGTTTCTGTGTGGGAGCAAATTATTGAAACCTTTACTTAATGTATGCTAAACTGATCTTCTGTATATAAAGGGAATCGAAAATGAATCCTCATGTGAATGGAAGGGGAGAGGGAGTGGGAAAGGGGAGGGTTGCGGGTGGGAGGGACATTATGGGGGGGAAGCCATTGTAATCCATTAGCCGTACTTTGGAAATTTATATTCATTAAATAAAAGTTAAAAAAATATATATATATCCATATACATATCCATCTTAGAGAACATATAATATATATCCATATAAGAGACCAGGATAGAATTTCTGGCTCCTGACTTTGGCCTGGCCCAGTCCTGGGCATTGCAATCATTTGGAGAATGTACCAGTGGATAGAAGACTCTCTCTCTCTCTCTTTCTCTCTTTCTCTCTTTCTCTCTTTCTCTCTCTAGTTCTCCATCTTCTTGGTAACACTGTCTTTCAAATAAACAAAAAATTAGATAAATAATAACAATAAAAATAGAATTTTATTAAGTGTTTCATCTTCACATATTTACAGCCACTGAGAGTCATGTAATAATTTTCCTTTGATAATGAACAAACAATAGAAGGAAAGTTTATTGCATTACCTCTATTTCTGCTTATAATATTCTTTTCTTATAAACTACTTTTACATGAGTTCTACTCTTACTATTTCCTTTCTGTTAAGAGAATTCTCCTTAATCATTATTTTAGGATGAATCTTCTGCTGACGGATACCTTTAGTTTTGGTTTTCTGTCTATTTCTTCCCTCGAATGCACTTTTGCAACAGCTGTCTAATATTGATATTTGTACAGCATTCTAGCCATAGTGCTGTGTGTCTTTTAGTCTGTTAGCTGGAGACATTAAGTTTTTGCTGTGGCTTTGTCTGTACCTATAAGCATGTCTTGGTTCCCATCTTCTTCACCATTAAGTCTGGGATACAAGAGTAGAAAGAAAACGCAAAAATTGCATCACTGTTGTTCCTCAGCTTATGAATATTCTAATTCACCTATCATCTTCTCCACATCTTCTAGAATCTTCTTTCATATAAAAATATATATAAGAATATATATTATTCTATATATAAGAATATATATTGTTATACATAATGATATATTGCTATATTTATAAGAACGTATATAAGACTACATATATTCTTCTAGAATCTATTCTTCTAGAATCTTCTTACACACACACACACACACACACACACAGAGGGGAGGGCTGAGCTAATGCTGAAGCCAAAACTACAAACTCAATCATTTTCTCTCACACAGGTGGCAGAACCCAACCACCTGAGGCGTCACCACTGCCTCCAAGGTCTGCATTAGAAGGATACTGAAATCAGGAACTGGAAGCAGATTTTGAACACAGGCACGGCAAAACGGGATGCACCTGTTTTAACCACCAACCCAAATGATTGTCCAAATGATTTTTAATCTTTGATTATAGATATTTTAAGGAGTTCTTTCTCCTAATTTAAGGGTAAAAGACTTTCTTATCTACACACTAGATGGACACACAGTGGGAAAAAAGACAAAATGAGTCCCCACCAATCAGATCAATTTTCTGTGTTTTGGCATTTCTCAGTTTTTGACATTATTTTACAAATATTTGCATAATTTTAAATGCCATTAGAACATTTCTAAAGTAAAGATTTGATACAAAATTAACTATATATTTATATATACTCATTTCTAGCTGGCACCGCGGCTCACTAGGCTAATCCTCTGCCTTGCAGCACCGGCACACTGGGTTCTAGTCCCGGTCGGGGCGCCGGTTTCTGTCCTGGTTGCCCCTCTTCCAGGCCAGCTCTCTGCTGTGGCCAGGGAGTGCAGTGGAGGATGGCCCAAGTACTTGGGCCCTGCACCCCATGGGAAACCAGGAGGAGCACCTGGCTCCTGCCATCGGATCAGCGTGGTGCGCCGGCTGCAGCGCGCCAGCCGCAGCAGCCATTGAAGGGTGGTGAACCAATGGCAAAAGGAAGACCTTTCTCTCTGTCTCTCTCTCTCACTGTCCACTCTGCCTGTCAAATATATATATATATATATATATATATATACACTCATTTCTATCCTCTGGTTATATACATATATGTGCTTAGAATCTATTTAACCAATATAATCAAATATCCCTCATCTTCCCACTCCCTTGCGTTTCTCAGGAGTCCAATACGAAGTAACGCGACCTCTACCTAAAAGCCCCTATGAAAGCCTCACCCACTGCACATAACCACAGAAAGAAAAATGTGGCCCAAATGGCAGCAGGCATTAGCAAAATACCAAATGTCAGAATGCTGGAGAAGTGGAAATTACCCCTAAGCTAAGGGAGTCTTAACCAGGCTTCAGGAAATGGCACACCCCAGGCTCTCCTTCTGTAGAACTTGCACTGCACATGGTAGGAAATGAAAGAACTGTGCCTCTTTCCCTCTTCCACTCCACTCCAGAATGCCCCCAGTGTTCTATGTGCAAGAGCCTGAATGATGAAAGAGCCTGGACAGGTGGAACAGGAAGGATTGTAATGATGCAGTGTGTTTATGAGGAACACTACATTCCCAGAACTGAGAATTTTTGGTGCACTCTTCACAGATAGACGGAAGTGGCCAGGCTTCTAGTCTGTGTTTCACTCTCTTATCTTTGACACTAAACCAAGTCATTTGCCTCCCTGAGACTCTGTTTCTGTATTTGCAATAACTAAATAGTAATTATTTCTATCTCTTATGATCATTATGAAAGTAATATTCATGTAGGATACAAATACATGGCTAACATCCAATAATTATAAAAACTCTATGAAGTTCATGCATTAACCTGGAGCCCTTTAGATACCCGAAGCTAAAAATACCTCCAATGTGAAGGCAAAAGGAGTGAACTGTTGACTCAGTTAACTAAAAAGCTGTGAAATGAAGATGGCTCTGGCAGACAAGCTTTCAAACGCTTAACTGATTCATCGTGCCTGATCTCCCAGCTGCTGTGTTTCTCTATGTGGAGGCAAAGACGACTCATGACAGGTCAAGGATGGTCTGGCACATGCTCCCCTAAAGGAAGCAGCCGTCTTTTCAAACAGGCCTCTCCAAAAGAAGCTCACGGTCTACATTTGTCCCTGGACCTTGGTGACAGGACACAAAATGACTGGATTCTCGCCTTGGACATTGACATCATATTCCTACCCATGACTATGGGGAGAAAAGTGGGTGACTGTGGGTTATAACTTGAACTGGAATCACAGACAACTCTGAAAATAATGCAATAGAAGAGGAGGTTTAGCAGCTAGAAACATTACAGTAAGAGATAGTGATTATGAAAAAATTAGAACAAAATCACTCTAGTCCATATATAAACCTTTCTCTTTCCAGCGTAATCGTATACCTTTCTTTCCAATAAGTAATTTCTTAATCATGTTATATTAACATAATATAACGCAACTGGTCCAAGTTAAAATTTGGGACCAGGGCTGTGGCATAGTGATTAAAGCTTCGGCCTGTATCGCCTACATCCCAGATGGGCACTGGTTTCATTCCCGGCTGCTCCCTGCTGATGGCCTGGGGAAGCAATGGAAGATGCCCAAGCACTTGGGGCCCTGCACCCACATGGGAGACCTGTAAGAAGCTCTTGGCTCCTGGATTTGTCCTGGCTCAGCCCTGGCCGTTGTGACCATCTGGGGAGTGAATCACCAGATGGAACTTCTCTCTCTGTGTCTTTCCCTCTCTTTCTCTGTAACTCTGACTTTCAAATAAATAAATCTTTTTTAAAAAAGCCTTTATTGATTTATATCTACAGCAGAAAACTGAATGAAAGCATTGAGACCAACGTTCACAATTTCTGGGCATGCCTAACCTCACACTATCACAAGAACAGTGGCAGAGGAGATAAAAGAACAATTTCCTGTTAGCAAGGGAAGAAAAAGGACCTGTGTACTACTCTTTAGCACATGGTCGAGGTGGTGTTGATGGAATGGGTTTTTAATTCATCCAATCTACCGTGTTTCCAGTTTTGCTCTTTGCATATTTTCCTGATATTTGAGAGACCCATAGGGGAGGATTTTCCTACTGAATACAACACCAATAACTGTTTTTTGCTTTCTTTTTGTAAAAAAGCTGTTTTTAATAAAACATTTTTCAGGGTATGTTTGGAATTTGGGGTTGCCTTCTATGCTTCTGACACAGCTCCTAAATTCCATGTAACTTCTTAAATCAGAGTGGGTAGGAGAATAATACTTAGTCTTTTTTTTTTTTTTTGACAGACAGAGTGGACAGTGAGAGAGACAGAGAGAAAGGTCTTCCTTTTGCCGTTGGTTCACCCTCCAATGGCCGCCGCAGCCAGCACGCTGCGGCCGGCGCACTGCGCTGATCCAATGGCAAGAGCCAGGTGCTCCTCCTGGTCTCCCATGGGGTGCAGGGCCCAAGGACTTAGGCCATCCTCCACTGCACTCCCTGGCCACAGCAGAGAGCTGACCTGGAAGAGGGGCAACCGGGACAGAATCCGGTGTCCCAACCAGGACTAGAACCCGGTGTGCCGGTGCCGCAAGGCGGAGGATTAGCCTAGTGAGCCGCGGTGCTGGCCAATGCTTAGCCTTTTGAACAAAGTTCTAGTACCTGTTTTCTAAATAATGGGAGTGTCTATTTCAATTATCCTTTTTAAAATCACACATGAGTTTATGCTCATGATAACTAAATGGCTTGGACTGGGACTCCTATTTAGCCTCAGAAGAGGGCTGGCTGCTAGGAGGACCTAGTGATTAAAGTATTAGAGGTCTGAAAGTTTCAGCCCCTTCCATAGCTTCCAGGAATATCAGGGAAGGGGTACCTGGAGACCAAGTTTTGTGGAAACAACTGGGCAGTCATATTTGACCTTGTGGCCTTTCAGGTTGTGGAACACATTCACATGCCAGGAGGTCTTTGCCCCCTAACTGCACAGGGACAGGTCCTGCCCCTGGGACCCTCTCCAATCTCACCTTACCAAGCTCATATGACTGATCCCTGATATCTTTTTCAATAAACTGGTAAAACTGTTCCCCTGAGTATTGTGAGATGTCTCAGGAAATTAATCAAACCCAAGAGTAAGTACAGAGAACCCTGGCTTGTAATTGGTCCACAACCTACTACTCACGACTAGAGTCTGAGGTGGAGTGAGCATCGTGAAACTGTTCCCTCAACCTGCAGGATCTAACACTATTTCCAGGTATACGGCATCAGAATTGAGTTGAATGGTAGCATGAATTGAATTCATATATCCTTAGAATTACTTGATGTCTCAGGGAAAATAAAATAAAACCTGTACCTCGGATCAGCATTGTAGCACAATGGGTTAAGGTGCACCTTGCGAGTTGGCATTTCTGCATTAGCGTACAAGTTTGAGTCCTGGCTACTCTGATTCTGATACAGCTCCCTTCTAATGTGCAGAGGATGACCCAAGTGCTTTGGCCCCTGCCACCCATGTGGCAGATCAGGATGGAGCTCTGGGCTCCTGGCTTTGGCATAGCTTAGGTCTGGCTATCGTAGCATTTGAGAAGTGAACCAGCAGACAAACAATGTCCTCCCCCCACCCCGCCCCTGCTCTTTCTCTCTCTCTCTCTGCCTTTAAATAAATGAACATAAAAACCTTTAAAATGAAACCCCACAAATCTGGTCAGAGAAGTTTCCTGTGTTGAGAGTGAGAATAAAAGGAGAAAACGATTTGTTTCTTGCATCAGACCTATTGTATTGAAAGGCACAGGAGTTAGACTCCAATGAAAATTCATATCCTTAAAACTCAGTCACATTTTAGGTGATTTTCATTTTGTCTATCCCACATAGACTAAGTTAAAGGATCTTGCTGAAACTTTCCCTTTGAACCTGAACTTCAGAACTTTTTTCCCCGTCTATTCTCCGAAAGACCCAGTCTTGAGACTGCTGTGAAATTTCTCCCATCATATTCTACTGGACAAGGCAGATGACATAGCTGGCCAGATTCTCACAACAGGAAGTAGATCCTACCTTTAGTGAAGAGTCACAAAGAAAATACAAGAGGACAAACATTACAAATCATTTTTCACAGTACCCAGTGGTGCCTGGCACATGAAACCATATTCAATGAGGGTAGACTAATTCAAGTTAAATATGAAGGTTACTATACTTCATATAATAGCCTAAGAGTCGGAATATATTAATATTCACTAATTCACTTATTCAAAAATGCTTCAGAGGTGTCCTATGACTTAGTGGTTCAGAGGAGTGAATCCAGAGTCAGCCAACATGTTTTACATTTACCCCGGCTGTTTACTGGGTGTGTTAGAAATGGCAATTTGCTACCTCACAGTGCCCAGTTGCCTATTTAAAGGGATAATTTTTCCTATCTTATTGGTGTTTTTCATGGAAATAAGTGAGTAAATATCCATAAAACAGTAAATATTGTTACCTGGCACAAAGCAAGTATTATATATTCATTGAGCATCTACTATTTGCCAAAAACAGAGAATCTTGCTTTCATAAATTCCTCAAGAGGACTTACAGGACATAGACTAGTAAATAAGTGGGTATTGTACTATAGAATTAATAAATTCTATGATGCTATTGGGGTAATGCAGGAAATGTAGAAAAATCACAAAATGTGTATAGCAGCTGAGAAGTCTCTGGTTAGCTTGTAATATTTCTCCTGAAAGTGAAAGATGAGAAGGAAGTAAGAAACATGAATTCTACTCAGAGGAGATTCTAACCTGAAAGACCATAAACAGGGAGAAAATTTATGAACAGAAAGTCAGTGTGACCGACTTGAAGTGTGCCTGGTCCTGGAGTGAGAGCAGGTGGATGAGCTGAGTTTGAAAGATGCAGCCACGCTCTGTAGAAAGACACTGAGTTTCTTTTCCATAATGTACTTACTTCTGTTTGCTCTTGGTTTTCTGAAGGTGCTAAACATAGACAAACAATAGCAGAATGAGAATCCATAATCACCTTAGCCAAGCAGATTTTAGAACACAGGGCATTAGTATGCACTGGCTTTGGGGTCCCGGTTAAGTTATCTTGCACATGTAAGCTATATGGTTCCTCTTCCTGCCATGGCTACATCTCACGAGTGCTCAGCATTGTCAGTGAAAGGAGTGATAGACTGAGGTGATGCAGGGACCACAGTACTGCACTCACCTTGTATGTGGAAACACAGAGATAACGAAGCAGGCAGCACCTGCCACCAGAGCACTGTCCCTGTCCCAGAGAAAGGACTGCTGACTTCTAATGGCTCTTGCCTCTTTCTACCCATCAGAGCCCCCACAAACCTCCTGGTTCTGGGTGGCATGATCACTGAAAAGTGTCGGAAATGATAAAGGGAGCTTAAGAACTCCCTTTCCCCACACTAGACATTTTTGCTATTATTGCCATTTTATTCTTCAGGCAAAACTTCAGAACTTACATTTTTGTGGCTCTTTTCATCTTTTCCCCTGATTACACCTCTACAGACAGCAGGGGTTTTCAGGAGGTTTCTGGGTTGCATTATCTTATCTCCCTTCTCTGCATGTTTTCTTTCACACATGACATCCTAGGGCTTTTCTGAGAAGATTGAGTGCCTGTGGCTTCTTTCCATGGCAGTGAGTGGCCTTAATTAGAAACTGTACACATGATCTGACTATGGGATAAATAGCAGTTTTTAAATGCCCGAGAAATTAGTTAGGGGCTCTTCCCTGTCTTCTAATTAGATTCCTGGAGCAGAAACAAGTCAACAATGGTAGGGATTGAAGTGGATGATTTATCACTGAATGATTCCCCAGATGAGGCAGACCTACCTGCCCAGTCAGCTCAGAGCCCATGGACACAGCAAAGTCTTACCACTAAGCTGTCAATGATTCAGCAGGAGCCAATTGAATTGATGGGAGATAGACCAAGAGCCAAATTATTACATGAGGATACCTCCAAGGATATTTTAGGTGGAAATGTACAACAGAAAGCTCATGGAAGCTTTGATTCAACCATTGCCTCATCAAAATAATCCTCGTTCAGACCACATTTTGGTCACAGTGAGTAAAATGCCTCTTAGAACATCCACATGCCATCTGTGAGTGCATGGACTCCAAGCCCAACTCTGCTTCCAGTTTCAGCTTCTTGCTAAGGCACACCCTGAGAGGCTTTAAATGGTGTTTCAACTACTTGGGTATCTGACACATACACAGAAGACTCAGACTGAGGTCCCAGATCCTGACTTGACTATCCCAGCCCTAGCTGAGGTGGCAAATTGGGAAGTGAGACAAGTGAACCAACAAAAAGATTATCTGTCTCCTCTCTCTCGCTCTCCCTTTAAAATTAAGTCAATAAGAATTGTCTTTAAATCTTCACTCATCTTTTCAAACCAATGTGCTTTTTTCTTCCAGCAAGACCCCACAGAAGAGATATATCAACTTCTCCCTATAGAAACAAAAACCATTAGTGTATAACAAATCTATTTATGCTTAAAGTTTTGAACTACTTTTATTGGAATCACCAAAGTTGAATTTAGAATGCTGAGATGTGTGGTACACAAAACACTACACCTGGAGAAGAAAAACATTGGAGATTACATGACTTCTTCAAGAAACAAAATTCAGACATGGTTTTGCCAGAATTGGAACTCATTTCTGTCTAACATCAATGTCCATGATCCCCAAATGACTCCTAGTGTGTGAAAGTGGATATTCAAATCAGAAAAGTGGATATTCAAAATCTGGCTAAAGTCTTCTAGGCAAGAAATATGTGAGCTTTGAGTTGTGTACCAGGTGAGCAAAAATATAAATCAGCTTAAAACAATAAATGGAAGACAGTGAAAGAAAATGGAAGAAAATAGAATTAATGACTTCAAGCCAAAGTTAATGAGTAAAATGTGAATAAATGTGATTTTGTTAGGCTTTGAAGTGCTTCAAACATCACAGGACACTGTGACCCTTTGTCAGGCCCCCCAGGAAATGTTTATAATATTAAAACGAACAACTTCTCTCAGCTTAACTATGGTTGTAAATCTCATTTCCTGCACAAATCAGGGAAGTTGGACAGCCTGGCAGTGATTAAGCAGTAAGTACCTTTCCCATGGTGGAGCTATGGCCTTGGGTCCTGAGAAAGTCAGGTATTCCCCAAAGCATGAAACATTGGATTAGCCACCGACTTGTATGAGGTGGAGAATGGAGGCTGAGATTTAATTTGATTTAAGACAGAATAAGGTTCTGTGGATCTAAATATTATACTACAAGTTGTTATCCTCTCCTCAATGAAAAGTAAGACATGCTTTCTGGATAACAAATATTCCTAGATAATAATTTAGAATGAAAAGTACCTATCGACATAGTCAGTTATCACCTAAGAAAGTGGGATCAGGTTTGCCAAAGGTCAGGAGGAATGGGAGAGTTGAATGAGGCATTATCTAGTTGTGAGTTTCCAGATAAGCAGGTGGGACAGGGCTCTTTGGAATTCTCCCCCATGGGGGTTGCTAGCCCAGGGAACACCTGTGAGTTCAGGCAAGGAGAGATGGAGGTGATGAAGACATGTTCAAAATGCCATTTTTATCTGTAAGAAAACAAACAGAAATAAATAGAACATTATGCAACTCACTAATACTTCCACTTTCTGCAGAAATCCCGGGCTGCTGTAAGCAGAGACTGGAACAGCTCCCATTAAGACTACTTTAACATGTAAGTAACACTCTGGGACCAGCTAGTCCTCCTGAGCTGAGGAATAAAAACTAACTACAGACCCCATCAAATGTCAGAGAAAATTGCTTTGTTCCAAATGGGTTGGCTTTAACCACATTTGTTACAATCTATTGCTAATTCCATGGAGAGTGCAAGAATTAGCTTGCCCTTAATTGGCTGTTGCAAAGAAGTCTCCCCAGGAAACTTCCTTCTACAGGAAGATTTAAAATTCCATTAGTAGCAATGACAGCCTTGTAGCCAAGAGGAGGTGGAATTGGTCTGATATTTTATCTAAAATATTCAGAGTAATTGATGGGGGGGGAGAATGGAGAGAGAGAGAGAGTGAGTGTGTATGTGCGTATTAGTTGAATGATTGATACTGGAGCCTTTATGATCACATCAGTCCCTTCCCGAGGAGACAGGTCATGGGACTTATGGATCCACAGCTGCAAGTTTGAGAGCTTTTGACAAATAACTATCATTCAAAATACAATTATTAAATGATAAGACGGATGTGAAGAGTTTGCTTCTTTTTTCATGTAGGAGTCAGACAGGGATGGGGGGTAGATTTTGCTGCTGGGATTTCAGTGGCATCGGCATAGTTACGGACATCAGATTACAAAGTACTGAATCAATGAAATCAAGATTATTATCAACTCTATGAGGAAAAAAATGCATGTCCTCTATTTTCCGTCCTCTAGAGATGATTTATTTTTAAAACAGTATTTTATGTTCAGGTAGTAAGTAGCATTCAGATTCCTTATGGAAGGTCCAGACAAAAAATAAAATGAAATGAAATCTCTTCTAAACTTTTCATGGCAGACTCCCACTGAAGTGATTTTTCACCAAAAATAGTGTTAAATGGTTGAGATTCACCTAACCCACGTAGTAACTTGGTTTTATTCCCACTTGGTATCAAAACACATTCTGTAATTTCATTAGAAACACTTTGTACACTTATTTGTAATATCTCCAGTGTCTCCTATTATGATATTTGAATTTTGTCTGATTTTAAATTGAATAAAAGAAAAAAAACTGAGCTAACAAAACATATTTCCTAAGATTGCAATGAAGAGTTATAATTGTTTTCTATTGTTCATATTATATGAAAATTAATTTATTTGAATAATACAATTATAGCCAAATTCCTTTCCCAAATCTTTTTACTTGTTGTAAACCTTTACCATATTCCGATAACCAAAATGAATTGCATATTGAAAGTCTGCAGGGTCA
Organism: Oryctolagus cuniculus; assembly: GCF_964237555.1. NCBI lineage: Eukaryota > Metazoa > Chordata > Mammalia > Lagomorpha > Leporidae > Oryctolagus > Oryctolagus cuniculus. Next base: position 161,982,946 of record NC_091437.1, on the reverse strand, counting down.
GAATTTGAATTTTAGCAAAGCACACGATGGGTCTTAAATCTAAATCCTAGATAAATTCATTTCAAAAGAAAATTACTAATTTACAAAGTCATATTCAAGTTTCCAAAAATGTATATTTTTCAATTCAATTGAGTTCATCAGGTTTCTCTCAATCATATTACTCTACAAATTCCATTTGTCATTAAAAGTCCTCCCACATCAATTTAGGGGAAATGGCAACATCTCTTGACACTGTTTTAAATTAGCAGAATTTATATAACATTCTTCTCATGTTGGAGGACTTTTGTTTAATTTTTTTTTCCTGTGTGTGTGTGTGTGTGTGTGTATGTTTGTATACAGGTATTGGTTAAATGGTGAATAAATGTGTATAGTGACTACAGTTTTATAGAAAACATGTTTTCTCTGATAAGCATTATTTTCCTCTCATTATTAATGCAAACAACAGCTAATTTTCACTGAATTCTTACCTATTTAAGTTGTAAAGTTGGATCTACCAGAAACCTGGCTGTAGCTCAATAAAGTTGATCAAGTTTCTTTTTCTCTCTACACTACAGTTCTGTGGTCTAAGAACAAAAATGAGCACAGTACCAGGTTTCCCATTAAGGTACGGGGGCAATAAAAGGTAATGGAAATGAGGATGATTTTGTAAAGCACAGTGGCATGGTAGGTCCTTGTCAAAAAGACAGATTGCCTGCTTTTCTCAAACAACTTTTTGCTGACATATGAGAGTAAACCTTTACAGTTGTTCTGACAAAAGCATACTATACATATTCTGCCATTTAAGCATTTAAGCCTCACAACACTAGCTGAAATGCATCCTTATGTGGATGAGAAAATTGAGACTCAAGGAGATGAAATCATATGCCCTGAATCATTTGTGACTGAGTCGGTATTCAACATTGCTTTCCCTAGAAGACCCATATTCCACCCCAATGCCTCACTCTTGCCTGTCACTTGTTCTGTGTCCCAGAAGCACATTCTCTTACATTGGGCTTCCTTCTAGTCCTGGGTCAGGCCACTTTCTTCGATTTGCATTGCATGACAATGTGGGCATTTCTGTACATTTTGCACTGAATGTGTAGAATCCATCAAACTCCTGCACCAAAGCTCTCAACAAAAGGGATAATCACAATAGTTAAATGTCCCATGATACATGGGATGCTGTCTCCAACCACAAATCATGCAGGGTAATTAAAGCATAATGAAATACCAGAGTCAGTAAGGAACTAATGGGGTTCTTTCCTGCAATATTTACTTCCTCCATTAATTTCATAATTAGACAACTACACTTCATCTTTCCATAAGCCCAGTCCAATATGTGACATTGAATTGATTGATTCTTTTTAATATATAGTTTATATTTGGAACTGAAACAAGTGCTGTGGGTGAAGGGGCTCAAGACATGAGAATAGAGAGAAAATCCTTATTTTCTAAAATAATATTAAAATGCTTTATTGGCATATGCACTTGAAGCCCCTAGATGATATGTCAATTCCTTCCAGTTTCCTTCAAATATTGCAAGATTTAGAGACCAATACATTCATCTTTATACAAAGCAACTTAAGCAGCCACCTGTCATTCATTCACTCAGAAGTTCATCTATTCAGTAAAAGAAGTCTTGAGTGACTATTGTGCCAAGACTTGCGGACCAGTTGGGACTTGAACCAGCACTCTAATACTGGATGTCAGCATCGCAAGTATTTTAACTGTGGTGCCACAATGCGAGCCCCTCATTATAGATTTTTTAGTAGAAGGGTGATGTGAGCTGTTTTATGAGAACTAGGTGACAGGGTGTTATGTATTAAATGTGTGTGTGTCCCCAAATTTGCTATGCTGAAGCAGTGATCTTCGATGTGATGGCATTTGGAGCTGGGCCTTTGGGAGATAAGTAGATTTAGGTGAGACATTCATTAGATTAGTGCCCTTATGAGAAGATGAAGAGAGCACAGTAGTGTGCTTGCTCTCTCTCTGTGTGTGTGTATGTGTGTGTGTGTGTGTGTGTCTCCCTGCCACATAAGGTCACTGAAGCAGGCAGCTATTCATAAATCATAAATACAACACTCACCCAGAACATCATTGGTTCTTACATTCATCTTGGATTTCCCAGCCACTAGAACTGCAATAAACAAACTCAGTTGTTCAAGCCACCCAGCATATGATACCTTTTTACAGTAGTCTAAGCTGCTACAATACAGACCTTAAACCAAGCCATTTGTATTTATATTGAATTGTCAACAATATTGTGAGTAAGCAGAAACATCTTCATTTTATAGACAGACTAAAGTTCTAAGAGATGAAATGGCTAGGGAGCAACATGCAAGAAGTGACAGAATGAAATTAAAAGTACAGCAGAAATCCATTACAAGTGCATGATATCATACTGTTTCTTGTCCGTGAAAAGTTTCTGGTTTTGACCCGAGATATCTCCCCTACTACCCAGTGGAGTTTTTCAGTCTTTCAAAGTTGAGCTCACAATGAATCCCTTTAGTAAAGCCAGTCCTATACACACCAGATAGAATGGCAACTTGTCCCCCATACTTGGTATATCACAACCCCTTTATAGTTTTTTCATAGTTTTTCCCCAAAGCAGTAAATATTTATTCATTTACCATTTCATCTTCTATCTTCTACAAAATATGTATTACTGTAAGTAATTTGTGACTGTCTCAAACTTAGCACAATGCTTGGTATTTTCTTGGGTATTAAATAAATATTAGGGGGAGACAAAATAATGAATGCTTTAAACAACATTAAAAAGTAAACGAAAATCATTTTTGCTGTTTTTAGAGAAAAAATCATTCCTTATTACCTGTAGAATCAACAGTTCAAGTCTTCCATTAACACACAGCTTTTAATAGTTTGTGAAGAATTCACTTTCAAGGTTCTTCTATCACCAAATCTAACATCTCTCTACCGGAGGAAATTTTTGGTATATCTGAATTATTATTTCTTGTCAACTATCCAAAAACAGCCATGTAATTTCTGATGCAGTAGTTTTCCTCATTAAAATTAAGTTCCTCAGGAGTACAATATGTAGGTTAACTCATAAACTCAGATATTACCAACCACATGAATATTTAAAAATTCCATAAATATGAGTTTATACATCAGTGTGATGCATATTATGAATAAGCTATGCACAGAATTCAATTTTTGCACAAAAATAAATATATCTTTCAGATAAGTTTTCCATAAAATTTTTTAGGTGGCTTCATAAACCACTCACACACACATGCACACACTCAGAAGTGGAATCTGCCAGGAATACTAGATAGGTATCAAAGCTCCTGCTTTTTCTCTCAAACTTCTATAATATTCTCTTCGATAGTGTAACTTTGTTGAATACCTCTGAGAATTATGGGTTCTAGAATTCACACCAGCAATTATACTGAAATTTTATCAATGAATTTAGAAGCCAACACATACAATAAACTCCACGCAAGTTTGTGAAAGAGCAAAAATCCATCAAAACTTTCCCCCACGCAGCTTTCCATGAAAATGAGAATTGCTAGCAAAACAGAGACTATGTTCTTATAAATGAGAACTTGGAGGCCTGTTACAGATCACAAGAAATGAAATTTCCTTCAACAGCACCAGGAAGCTAGTTCTTCTCACTTTAGTCCCTTCCTCCTGACACTCCCTAGAGAATTAACGTAGATTTGAAATCGTTTGTTTGATGGGTCTGGCATTGTGGCATAACAGGTAAAGCTGTCGCCTGCAGTGCTGGCATCCCATATGGGCACTGGGTGGAGTCCCAGCTGCTCCACTTCCAATCCAGCTCTCTGCTATGGCCTGGGAAACAGTAGAAAATGTCCCTAATCTTTGGACCCCTGCACCCACGTGAGAGACCTGGAAGAAGCTCCTGGCTCCTAGCTCCTGGCTTTGGATCCACATGGCTCCACATATAGAACTTAAATGTTGTCAGTAGGGGGAATGTGAGCTCTCAGATGAAGATGTGGGGCCAGGGAGGGCTAGGAGACCAGGCTGCCTGAAAAGGGAGGATGGCAGCTTAGAATGCTTCTAACAAATGGAATTGTATTTTCTATACTGTGTATATGTTAAATGGATCAAAGTGAGAAGATGTGAGACATTTTACAGATGACATAATTTTCACCATTTTTGGCAAAGAAAATCATACCCTTGGGGCTGATTTGGGAGTGAACCAACAGATGGAAGACTTGTCTCCCCCTCTCTGCCTGACCTTCTCTCTGTGTAACTCTGACTTTCAAATAAATAAAATAAATTTTTAGAAAAAAGAAATCCTTAGTTGGATACTTGGGCGGCACACAGAGTCACCCTCTCTAAAATGACGTTGAGGAGACAGGCACGCACAAAATGTCAAGTGGCCCAGTTGCAACAGAGACCTTCTTTTATTTGATTATTATGATAATACTGACAGTGACAATACTCCTTGCTGCAGAATTGATGCTGGATATTCAATAAAAATTGAATAATGTAGCACAGTTTTTTGACATCGCTGCCCTGCTTAATGGAAACAGCATGTAGGAATACACACAGACACAATTATGAAGGTCTGGCAGAGGGACCGCTGCAAATGTGGAAAATTAATCAGCACATTCAGGTCAATGTCAGGTGTTAAAGGGTAGCTTGATGTGAAGAAGCAGGACCTCTGAATGCCCCCTACCACATTATATGTGTGCAAAGCCTTGTGTGAAAAGATCAACAATCAGTGTTAAGAATACTTAGCATGCTCCTTTTGAGCAGAGCACTTGACTGCTGTAGGTGCCCCTGCAATATTTTAACAGATATTTCTGTGAGAGTCGAGGTGGGGCTGAGGCTGTGTCTTCCAGAAGGGGAGAGGCTCAATGACAGAGCCAAAACTGTATGGAAACATAGCCATAACAAACAACCAAACTAGAAGCTAAGATTGATATTGCTCAAGAAACACTATGTGAGGGCATGGAAGTTTTAGAGGTGAATATATAGAGGTTTAAAACTAGTAAATGCAATTTCCTAATAATTTTTTAATATCAGATTCCTATACCAGCTTGTATTAAGCCCTTTTGTTGAGCATGGATAGAAATACCAAAAAGGTAAGGCTCTCATCTTTAAGGATAACATTATACAAAACAGGGAGAAACACTTGAAACATAATATTGTCTTTGCAATACAAAGACAATGGCCTCAGGGAAAGAATCCTTCATTTTACCTAGCAGAAACAAAATAGCTTCAGCAGTAGAGAGACAGTACCAGAAACTACTAAGTTGAATCCAAGACTACAGTGGATAAAACATAGAATCACAGTGAGGATCAAACAACAAGGCTGATGAAGGGAGCAGGCCATGAAGAGTTGCAGGGTATATGAGCTTAAGCTTGAGGGGTGAGCTTGGTAATTGGGCAAGAGAGAATCCTGAAGAACCAGGCCCACATATAGGACTGAAATGTTGTCAGTATGGGGAATGTGAGCTCTCAGATGAAGATGTGTGGCCAGGAAGGGCTAGGAGACCAGGCTGCTTGCAAAAGGGAGGATGGCAGCTTAGAATGCTTCTAACAAATGGAATTGTATTTTCTATGCTGTGTATATGTTAAATGGATCAAAGTGTGAAGATGTGAGACATTTTACAGATGACATAATTTTCACCATTTTTGGCAAAGAAAATCACACCGAGATGAGGAAAATATTTTAAAAGTATTATATATGATATGACTTCTTACGAAAAAGAGATATTCATTGGTTGTTGCTCCCCCTCTTCATGGAGGAACGACACTAAACCCTGCCTAGGCTTCCTATCCGAGTCACGGCACCATTATGTCACTCCCCGTCTTTGTGGAGGAACGACACAGGACCCTGCGCTGTTCTTTCGTCTGCTCGGCCCTTCCCGGGTTTGCTGCTGGTTCTTCCCGGGCTGGCTACCGACCCTTCCACCTCCGTGGAAGGGCGGTTCCCCCTGCCACTTTCCCCACTTCCGCGGGGGAGTGGCACACTGCCGGCCGGCTCTCTTGGGGGCTGCACAGGTGTTCCTTCAGATAGATGTTCCTGGTGCATGTTGTCTCTCTCCTCCTTTATAGTCCTCTTCCACCAATCCCAACTCTGCTACCCACACGCCGAGTACGCTGCTCTCCTCCAATCAGGAGCAGGTCCTGCTGTTTATTGGTTGAACTGGAGGCAGCTGTGTAGAAGCTGTTTTCTCCCTTCTCAGCGCCATATTGTGGGAGAGCAGATGCATAGAATAAGTCTTAATTCCAGTAACTTAGTCTAGTCCGAGTTGCTCCCCACAGATCCCCCTTTCTTTTTATTTTTGGCATTGATATGTGCCTGTCTTCAGTGCCCCGCGGCACACACTCTGCTCTGCTTGCTAGAGTTGCCCACAGGTGCTTACAAGCCCTACCAATCAGGCAAACCGAATCCGGGTCCTCTCTTCACCATGTTGTGAGGAGGTTTTTAGGCGCTGATGCGTGCCTGTGTTCGGTGCCCTGCAGCACATGCTCTGCTCTGCTAGAACTGCCTGCAGGTGCTTACAAGCCCTACCAATCAGGCAAACCGAATCCAAGCCTTCTCATTGCCGTATTGTGGGGAGACTTATTGGTGTTGATAATGTGCCTGTCTTCGGTGACCTGCAGCGGGTAAGCTGCTAGCCACCAGCAGGTGCTTATCGTCTTACTAATCAGGCAGACCGAATCCAAGCTCTCTCATTGCCATGTTGTGGGGAGGCCTTATTTTTCTTTTTCTCTATCTCCGGGCATTCCTATTTCTCCTATTTTACTTCTATCTGCCAGCAGCATTCCTATTTATCTCATTTTACTTCTAAACTTCTGTTTCTCTTATCCCCGCGGCTTCCCGGCGCCCGCCCCGAGGCTGCTTCTTGGCGCCTTGCCCCGCGGCGGCTTCCCGGCTTCGCGCACACTCCGCGGTCTCTGCGCCCTTAGCGCCCGCACCACGGCCTTCGCACTAGCCCCACGTTCCCTATCTATTCGTGCCCCGCGCGCTCTCTCTGCGCGCGGCGGCTTCCGTGAATCACACAGCCTAGCTCACGTTTCCGCCACCAGTATTCAATCTAAGTTCCCCGGGCTAACCTGGCGAATTCAACCTAGCCTATGTTTCCACCTTACGGTTTGGCTTCCCGTCTTTTGCTCCCTGGGCTAATCTGACAGACTCCAACCCAGCTCACGCGTCTCTGCCTCTGGTTTTAGATTTTCGCCTTTTGCTCCCCAGGCTGATCCAACAAATCCCAACATAGCTTACGTCTCCGCGTCAGCCTGCCCCTGCGGCTTCATCCTCCCTAACATTTTTCTTTACCCGGTATGTTTCCCTAAGTTTTCTTCCAACAATATTCCCCTCTCATTTCTCCTGGCTTCTCCCCACAGTCCGTATCCGAGTCTAAGTTTCTTCTAGGTTTCACTTTCACTTTCAACCTGCAGTCCGTATCTGAGTCTAAGTTTCTTCTTGCTTTCACTTTAAATCCTAGCTTTTAATCCTAACTTCTTTCCCACAGTCCGTATCCGAGTCTATGCCTAGGCTTTCAATAGCTTCTTCCAGCACCTTTTCCGTCCGGCTTTCCCCTAGGCTCTTTGCTAGTCTCTCTCCCGGTATTTTCCCACTTCTTCCCGCTTCTTCTCTCCTAGGTTTCCTATCCGAGTCACGGCACCATTATGTCGCTCCCCCTCTTCATGGAGGAACGACACTAAACCCTGCCTAGGCTTCCTATCCGAGTCACGGCACCATTATGTCACTCCCCGTCTTCGTGGAGGAATGACACAGGACCCTGCGCTGTTCTTTTGTCTGCTCGGCCCTTCCCGGGTTTGCTGCTGGTTCTTCCCGGGCTGGCTACCGACCCTTCCACCTCCGTGGAAGGGCGGTTCCCCCTGCCACTTTCCCCACTTCCGCGGGGGAGCGGCACACTGCCGGCCGGCTCTCTTGGGGGCTGCACAGGTGTTCCTTCAGATAGATGTTCCTGGTGCATGTTGTCTCTCTCCTCCTTTATAGTCCTCTTCCACCAATCCCAACTCTGCTACCCACACGCCGAGTACGCTGCTCTCCTCCAATCAGGAGCAGGTCCTGCTGTTTATTGGTTGAACTGGAGGCAGCTGTGTAGAAGCTGTTTCCTCCTCTCCCAGCGCCATATTGTGGGAGAGCAGATGCATAGAATAAGTCTTAATTCCAGTAACTTAGTCTAGTCTGAGTTGCTCCCCACAATTGGTAAAGTATCCTTTTCCCTGAAAGGATGTGTTGGATGTGGATGGAGATGGAAACACAGATACAGATAGACAAATGAATAGTAATACAGAATTAGATATGGACCAAGATGGATGAGTAGATGCAGAGATAGATATATGGAGATATATATTTACCCACCCATCTATTTATATACATAAGCATATATTTATAGGTGCTTATAAAATATAAATAGAGTAGGAAAAATAATTATAGATATATCCTGTACCTGTATTAGTCTACATATATATATATATATATGTAGGGAGAGATATTATGTATCATTTTTATAATTTATTTATTTGACAGAGACTAAGAAAGTGTGGGGAGCAGCTCGGACTAGACTAAGTTACTGGAATTAAGACTTATTCTATGCATCTGCTCTCCTCTGTGGGGAGCAGCTCGGACTAGACTAAGTTACTGGAATTAAGACTTATTCTATGCATCTGCTCTCCTACAATATGGTGCTGGGAGAGGAGAAAACAGCTTCTACCCAGCTGCCTCCAGTTCAACTGATAAACTGTAGGACTTGCTCCTGATTGGAGAGCAGCGTACTCGGCGTGTGGGCAGCCGAGTTAGGATTGGCGGAGGAGGACTATAAAGGAGGAGAGAGACGGCATGCACCAGGAACATCTATGGGGAACATCTAGCTGAAGGAACACCCGTGCAGCCCCCGAGAAGAGCCGGCCGGCGGTGTGCCGCTCCCCTGCGGAAGTGGGGAATGCGGCCAGGGGGAACTGCCCTTCCACGGAGGTGGAAGGGATAGTAGCCAACCCGGGAAGAACCAGCAGCAAACCCGGGGAGGGCCGAGCAGACGAAAGAACAGTGCAGGGTCCTGTGTCGTTCCTCCACGAAGAGGGGGAGCGACATAATGGTGCCGTGACTCGGATAGGAAACCTAGCTTGGATAGGAAACCTGACTCGGATAGGAAACTTAGGAGGGAAGAAACGGGAAGAAGCAGGAAAATACCGGAGAGAGAGACTAGCGAAGAGCCTAGGGGAAAGCCGGACGAGAAAGGTGCCGGAAGAAGCTATTGAAAGCCTAGGCATAGACTTGGATATGGACTGTGGGAAAGAAGTTAGGATTGAAAGCGAAAGTGAAAGCTTTCATAGACTCGGATGCGGACTATGGCGGGGAAGCTAGGAGATTGAAAGCGAAAGTGAAACCTGGAGGAGGCTTGGACTCGGATATGGACTGTGGGAAAGAAGTTAGGATTTAAAGTGAAAGCAAGAAGAAACTTAGACTCAGATACGGACTGCAGGTTGAAAGTGAAAGTGAAACCTATAAGAAACTTAGACTTGGATACGGACTGTGGGGAGAGGCCAGGAGAAATGAGGGAGGAATATTGTTGGAAGAAAACTTAGGGAAACACACCGGGTAGAGAAAAATGTTAGGGAGGATGAAGCCGCGAGTGCAGGCCAAGCCATCTTGGAATTCTTCAAGTCACCCTGGGGAGCAAGAGGCGAAGATCTGGAACCAGAGGCAGAGACGTGGGCCGCCAGGATTCGCCAGGTTAGTCCGGGGAACTTGGACTGAATGCCGGTAGTGGCGGAAACATTCGCGGAAGCCGCCGCGTGCAGAGAGAGCACGGGGCGTGAATAGATAGGAAACGCGGGGCTGGCGCAAGGCCGTGGTGCGGGCGCGAAGTGCGTGGAGACCGCGGAGCGTGCGCGCAGAGCCGGGAACCCGCCGGCGGGGCGAGGCGCCGGGAAGCCGCGCAGAGCCGTGAAGCCGCCGCGGGGCGGGCGCCGGCGGGGCGAGGCGCCGGGAAGCCGCGCAGAGCCGTGAAGCCGCCGCGGGGCGGGCGCCGGCGGGGCGAGGCGCCGGGAAGCTGCGCGGAGCCGTGAAGCTGCCGGCAGGGCGAGGCGCCGGGAAGCTGCGGGGATAAGAGAAACAGAAGTTTTAGAAGCAAAGTGAGAGAAATAGGAATGCTGGAAGATAGAAGTAAAATGGGATAAATAGGAATGCCCGGAGATAGAGAAATAGAGAAATAAAAAGGCCTCCCTACAACACTGCAATGTGAGAGCTTGGATTCGGTCTGCCTAATCAAGTGAGGCGATGAGCACCTGCGGGCAGCTAGCAGCTTATGCGCCGCAGGTCACCGAAGACAGGCACGAATTAACATCAGTAAGGCTTCCCCACAATACAACAATATTAAGCTTGGATTCGGTCTGCCTGATTTAAGGCGGTAAGCGCCAGCAAGCAGCTCGACCAGAGTATGAGCTGCAGGTCACCGAAGATAGGCACGAACCAACACTAATAAGTCTCCCCCACAATACGGCAATGAGAAGGCTTGGATTCGGTTTGCCTGATAGGTTTTGTAAACACCTGCAGGCAGTTCTAGCAGAGCAGAGCATGCGCTGCAGGGCACCGAACACAGGCACGCATCAGCGCCTAAAAACCTCCTCACAACATGGCGAAGAGAGGACCCGGATTCGGTTTGCCTGATAGGACTTGTAAGAGCCTGTGGCAACTCTAGCAAGTAGAGCAGAGTGTGTGCTGCGGGACACCGAAGACAGGCGCGTATCAACGCCAAAAAAAAAAAAAATAAAAAGAAAGGGGGATCTGTGGGGAGCAGCTCGGACTAGACTAAGTTACTGGAATTAAGACTTATTCTATGCATCTGCTCTCCTCTGTGGGGAGCAGCTCGGACTAGACTAAGTTACTGGAATTAAGACTTATTCTATGCATCTGCTCTCCTACAATATGGTGCTGGGAGAGGAGAAAACAGCTTCTACCCAGCTGCCTCCAGTTCAACTGATAAACTGTAGGACTTGCTCCTGATTGGAGAGCAGCGTACTCGGCGTGTGGGCAGCCGAGTTAGGATTGGCGGAGGAGGACTATAAAGGAGGAGAGAGACGGCATGCACCAGGAACATCTATGGGGAACATCTAGCTGAAGGAACACCCGTGCAGCCCCCGAGAAGAGCCGGCCGGCGGTGTGCCGCTCCCCTGCGGAAGTGGGGAATGCGGCCAGGGGGAACTGCCCTTCCACGGAGGTGGAAGGGATAGTAGCCAACCCGGGAAGAACCAGCAGCAAACCCGGGGAGGGCCGAGCAGACGAAAGAACAGTGCAGGGTCCTGTGTCGTTCCTCCACGAAGAGGGGGAGCGACAGAAAGCAGGAGATCTTATAAGCTCATTCATTCCTCAAATACCCACAAGTGATCTGAGGCTGAAGCCAAGAGGCAGAAACTCAATCCAAGGCCCTCATGTAGGTGGCAGGAACCCAAGTACTTGACCCATCACTGCAACCTCCAAAGGACTCCATTATCAGACAGCTAGAGTTGGGAGCTAGAGCCAATAATCAAACCCAGGCATTCTGTTGTAGTACGAGGGTGTCTTAGCCACTAGACTAAATCCACACTCTGAGAGACTGATTTTAGTAATTGACTCATGCAATGGTTAAGATGAGCAAATCCAAAATCTATATGGGAGACCAACAAATTAAAAACTCAGGCAATATTTCTATATTACAATCTTGAGGAAGAATCCCTTTTTGCTGAGAAAATCTAAGTTTTTTGCTCTAAAGCTCTACTATTGAGTGGATAAGACCTACCCACATTAGGGAGTTTAATCTCCCTACATTTTAGCAATCAATTTGCATAATACCTTCACAACAACATCTAGACTAGTGTTTGAACAAACTGGAACAACAACCTAGTCAATGTGTCACAAATCCAACCATGAAATATATTGATTGATAAAGATATATAGAGAGAGATGTATATGGACAAAGGTCCTTACTTTTGTTATTCATCTCTATTTTAGAAAAATATTTAAAAATATCTCTATGTCTCTATAGAGGTAGATCTAGATAGATCTAGCTAGCTAAGCTTAATTGTCATACTCCTATTGACTACTTGCCACCAAAAGAGTCCAGACAATTTGAGACACTTGTATATGACCAGAGTTCATATTATCAAAAGGCTATCTAACAGATTGAACATAGCATTTACTAACACCACCTTTACCGGTTTTCACTGATTGGGAATGGGTGCAGAGCGGTGTTTGAACCCTGACTTCTGTGAACAATGTCCAGAGAGCACAGAGATCACCCGAGGATTGCCTCATTGGTGTCTCATGTATACGTTAGAAACCAGTTTGCTTAGTTGCCACTTCTGAGCCAAGGACAGTGCCAAAGACTTCCAAGTAAAGTGTAATGAGATAACCAAAAAATCATAGAATTTTAAAGTTTCACATCACTAATCACCATGTCATTCAAGGCACAGTGAAATTTTCACTGTCTGTTGGCTTTGTACTCATTAATGTCACCACATCAGTGACTTGCTGTGACACCTGACTAGCTGATTGTCACAAGACTAAAGTGAAGGCATGAGAGTCGACCAGCAGCCAGCCAGTGTTGTGCAATTTTTATCTTTCTTGCAGGAAGATGTGTTGCCCATTATCTGTTTTTGTAAAATTATTAACATTCACTCTTATGAAGTTTGATTATAAATATAAGTCCTTGTGTTTGTTCCTATGCATCTTCAGAGACCTCACTTGTGGTGTTGCACTATCCCAGCAAAGAAGCCACTGAGATTAAAGGCTTGAATGAACCCTGATGTGAAGCAAGAGGGGAGAGTAGTGATGGGGGTCCCAGAGGGAGAGGTAGAACCTGACCATGAAGATGTTTGAACTCCAGATTAGGGACTGTGATTTTGAATGTGGCATTTTGCCACTACCTCTTCACCTAGAATAGCTCCTGGTACAACATTGGGTTCTGGAGTCAACTATGGATCTGCAATTATTAGCTTTGTGAACTGGATGAATTTTCTCACTCCTCTGACCCTCTTTTTCCTCTGGGCCCTTACATCGTGCACAAGACATTAAAGGGACTGACATATGTCATGGTTATCATAACATCTGGCATGCAGGATGAGCTTCCCACAACAGCTCCATTGACCCAGCTCTCCTTAAATTTTACCAGCAACAAATCAATAACCTCAGTCCATGTGATAAGAGAGCAGAGATATCAGAAAGCTGCATGTACACACTGCACATAAAGCAGAAAAATTGTTAGTCTCTAAGACTGCCGATCTCCATCTTGATAACACAAAAATGTTCCTGTTTGTACAAACCTAGCAATGGACTTAATCTGAACCCCACTGCCTCAGAAAGACAAACTAAGCAGATGCCATTTCAGGCTTCCTTGTAACTGCAGCAAAGCTCGGTGTCAGGCTGACCCGTATTCTGAAGATTGAATGCATAGTTTAACCATATAGAATTTACATATATGCTAATCAAAAGTGTCAAATATTGGCAAAATCACATAACTTAACCTAAAATTATTTTTGAGGTAGATTCTGACAATTCAACAAAGCTTGGAAAGCAAGAGCAAGAACGAAAGCAAGACAGGAGAGAGGCCAACAAAATACTAAAAGCTCCCTTTCTCATCCTTTATTCAATGAAAATAATGAGTTAGGCTGAATTATCTACAGCAAACAGAAAAATTTAGACACAATTTCTATTTCTGAGGAATTTACAGTTTGGTATCAGAAACAGAGCTAAATAGATCATCTCTAGGCATAGTGAGATTAGTGAGATCTCAGGAATTGGGTGTCTGAAGGGCAGTGCAGGGCGATAGTGAAGTGCACGGTAGGAACAGGTTAGCAAGAGAAGCTCTAGCAAGGTCTTCCTTGAAAGTCAGAACAACAGCAAATCGTTATAGCCGTGAGCATCGCCACCATGTCTAGTGGCAGACATAGACTGTTGTTTTTGTTGTGTCAGCAAATTTCCTTGAGTATTTATTTTGATTGGAACCCCTCATTATCGAAGTTGTTATTAGAGGAAAATTGTGACCCTATTATGGTAGGCAAATGGGGAAAGCATTCCTTTCTCCTCCTTAAAGTGAGTGCTTATGCACAGACTGTGGGCTTGACCCTCATGCTTCATGCTCAGGACTCAAGGCTTTTGCTCAGCCGCCCTGCCCCCCGCCCCCCAAAAAAAGAAACTATTTTACATGGGGGTGAGTAGCAGGATTGGCATTTTGGAGGAACCTTGGGCAACAGTAGCTAACTGGCTCAGTGAAGACAGTATGCGCACAGCTTCCTCCATGGAAGTTTCTGGGTATGTCTTCTTTGCTGTCTTTCACAATAATCCCCTTCCTCTTGTGCCTGCTTCCTCATAATTCTGTCAGCTACCAGAAAACCTTCTACTGAATTCCTTTCCTATTTCAGTCCGACAGAGTGCTATCTGTTGCTTGCAACCAAGAAACCTAATGACATATGCCATTAGCTCACTGTAAGAAGAACCAGTGTGTCGGAGACTTTCTAACATGTTTTGTGCTTAATCCTCATGGACAAATCCTTCAAAGAGGGCCTTACTCCCATTGCACAGGAAGAAAATGGGAAATGACAGGTGGTGCTGCTTGGAAGTTAAAGTCAGTGTCCCTGGATCTGGGTCCTCTCAGAACATGGTGAGTTCCCATCACTTTTCTGCTTCAGTTCTCATTACCTAGAAGACGGAGATAAAAAGGCTGTCACTGGTTCCAGAGGTTTAGGCAGCCATGGGACACCTACTTCTCATGTTGGAGTGACTGGCTTTGAGTTCTGGCTGCCCTCCCTATAGCTGCCTGATAACACATTCCTGGGAGGCGGCAGTAAAGGCTCAAGTACTTGGGTCTCCGCCTAACACATGGAAGACCTGGACTGAGCCCCCTGCTCTCGAGCATGAAGAGTGAGCTAGCACACAGGAAGTCTCTCTGTGTCTCTGTCTTTCTCTCTGCCTTTCAAATTAAATAAATAGATGTTTTTAATAGAGATAAAAGCAGCACTTGCCTGAAAGGCTCGTGAAAATTACTTGTTTGTACATCTGAAACACTCAGGTCACTGACTGGCGATAACAATCTCTCAGCATCAGCATCCAGCACAGCTGGGCGTTTTGGCCAAGTGCTTGGAGCTGATGATTATCAGAATTGAGGTAAAAATGGATATTCCTAACCCTAAGGGCTAGTCTCTTATCATGACGTTATGCTGAGAATTAACAAGCTTCGCATTTTAGAAAATGATTTCCTCAGTGAATCCTTTTCCTCTCTGGAGTTAAAGTTCAGATGAATGACTCACATATCTGAACACATAAACAGGAAGAATTTGATGAAATATCAAAATAACAACAAAAGCACAAAAAGTAGCAGCTCACATTTATGTATTACTTTTATGTCGGGATATATTGAAAAGATGTACATTTTAATATTTACAGCATCACTATATAAGGAAAAAGGTATTTGGGAGGCTTGAATGGGCTAGTAACTAGCACTCTGATTATTTTTCCAAAATTCTGGCTAATTGAGGTGTATCAAGAAAGACTGTGGAGGACAAAATATGTCTGTATTACAGATAAATATGACATTGAACAATTTGCTTATGTTTGCAGCAAAGTACACTTTCTTTTTATAAAAAAAGATTTATTTATTTATTTGAGTTACACAGAGAGAGAAGGAAAGTGGAGGGGAGGGAGGGAGAGAGAGAGAAAGACAGAGAGAGAAATTTTCCATCACTGGTTCACTCCCCAATTGGCTGCAATGGCTGGAGCTGCGCCGATCCAAAGCCAGGAGCTTCTTTTGGGTCTCCCACGCGGGTGCAGGGGCCCAAGGACTTGGGCCATCTTCCACTGATTTTCCAGGCCACAGCAGAGAGCTGGATCAGAAGTGGAGCAGCCCAGACTCAAACTGGCACCCATGGGATGCCGGCAATGCAGGCAGTGCCTTTACTACTACACCACAGCACTGGCCTCAAAGCGCACTTTCTTACACTGAACTCCAGAATTCAACAACTTGATACAGTGGCAGTCCATGGAAGAGGATCTCAGCTCAGATCACATGGCTTTAGGCTCTGTAATCAGATGACCATGACACCCTGTCTGGCAACTGAAGTCAATAACACACTTCTCTGCCTAATTTCACAGCGAGGAATCCTTTACTTTTCCTCACTGCCTTGGAAAACAGCAGAAGATGGCCTTTCTCTCTCTGCCTCTGACTCTCTGTAGCTCTGCCTTTCAAATAAATAAATAAATCTTTTTAAAAAGGGGGGCAGCACTGTGGTATAGCTGGTAAAGCTGCCGCCTGCAGCACTGGCATCCTATGTGGGCACCAGTTCAAGTCCCCTGTGCTCCACTTCCAGCTCTCTGCTATGCCCTGGGAAAGCAGTAGAAGATGGCTCAAGTCCTTGGGCCCCTTCATCCACAAGGGAGACCCAGAAGAAGCTCCTGGCTCCTGGCTTTGGATTGGATTAGCTCCAGCTGTTGTTGCCATCTGGGGAGTGAACCAGTGGATTCGGACCTTCTCTCTCTCTGCCTCTGCCTCTGCCTCTCCCTCTCTGTAGCTCTGCCTTTCAAATAAATAAATAAATCTTAAAACAAGAAGATGGCCTAAATGCTTGGTCCCCTGCCACCAATGTAGGAGACCCAGAAGAAGCTCCTGGCTCCTAGCTTTGACCTGGCTCAGCCCTGGCCTTTGCAGCAATCTGGGGAGTGAACTTGCAGATGGAAGATCTCTCTATCTCTTGCTATTGCACTCTCTCTCTCTCTCTCCCTCCTTCCATCCCTCCCTCTTCCCCACTCTCCTTCTCTCTTTCAAGTACATATATATACACATATATATATATTTGTTTTTAAAGACTCAAACTTAGAGCCTGCACCAAGTTACACTCTCTTTTTTTTAACTTTTATTTAATGAATATAAATTTCCAAAGTACAGCTTATGGATTACAATGGCTTCCCCCCCCATACCGTCCCTCCCACCCACAACCCTCTCCTTTCCCACTCCCTCTCCCCTTCCATTCACATCAAGATTCATTTTTGATTCTCTTAATATACAGAAGATCAGTTTAGTATACATTAAGTAAAGATTTCAACAGTTTGCTCCCACACAGAAACATAAAGTGAAAAATAATAGATGATTTTTTTAAATGATGATAAAATCAGATCAGACCTATTGTCATGTTTAATCCCAGTGAGAATCAAGTTGGGAATTGATAATTTCTATTTTTTTTTAACAGAAGATCAGTTTAGTATACATTAAGTAAAGATTTCAACAGTTTGCACCCCCATAGAAACACAAAGTGAAATATACTGTTTGAGTACTAGTTATAGCATTAAATCTCAATGTACAGCACACTAAGGACAAAGATCCTACATAAGGAGTAAGTGCACAGTGACTCCTGTTGTTGACTTAACAAATTGACACTCTTGTTTATGGCATTAGTAATCACCCTAGGCTCTTGTCATGAGCTGCCGAGGCTATGGAAGCCCCCTGAGTTCACTGACTCTGATCATATTTAGACAAGGCCATGGTCAAAGTGGAAGTTCTCTCCTCCCTTCAGAGAAAGGTACCTCCTTCTTTGATGACCCATTCTTTCCACTGGGATCTCACTCGTGGAGATCTTTCATTTAGGTTTTTTTTTTTTTTTTTTTCCCCCAGAGTGTCTTGGCTTTCCATGCCTGAAATACTCTCATGGGCATTTCAGCCGGATCCGCATGCCTTAAGGGCTGATTATGAGGCCAGAGTGCTGTTTAGGACATCTGCCATTCTATGGGTCTGCTGTGTTTCTCACTTCCCATGTTGGATCATTCTCTCCCTTTTTGATTCTATCAGCTAGTATTTGCAGACACTAGTCTTGTTTATGTGATTGCTTTGGTTCTTAGTCCTATCATTATGATCGATTATGAACAGAAATTGATCACTGGGACTAGTGAGATGGCATTGGTACCTGCCACCTTGATGGGATTGAATTGGAATTCCCTGGTATGTTTCTAACTCTACCGTTTGAGGTAAATCAGCTTGAGCATGTCCGGAATTGCACATCTCTTCCCTCTCTTATTCCTACTCTTATATTTAACAGCGATCACTTTTCAGTTAAGTTTCAGCACTTAAGAAGAATTGTGTATTGATTACAGTATTCAACCAAAAGTATTAAGTAGAACAAATAAAAAAATGCTAATAGGGATAACATAATAAGATGCTCATCAACAGTCAGGGTGAGGGCTGATCAAGTCACCGTTTCTCATAGTGTTCATTTCACTTTAACAGGTTTCCTTTTTGGTGCTCAGTTAGTTGTCACCTATCAAGGAGAACAAGTGGTATTTGTCCCTTTGGGATTGGCTTATTTCACTCAACATAATGTTTTCCAAATTCCTAACAGGGATCACTTTTCAGTTAAAATTTTAAATTTTAACTAGACTCTCTTTCTTATAACTAATGTGAAAACCTGGTGTCCTGAACCCAGAGCCTTTGTGTCTGTGTTGGAGAAGAATTCAGAAAGACAAATTCAGAAAGTCATCGTGGACAGCCATTTGCACTGTCTTTCCTCACTGTTGTTTTCTGTAGATCAAATGAGGAAGCAGCAGAGCTGTCCAGCCTCAGAAAATAATGTGTGTCTCATGTAGTCCCAAAATCTGAAGACCCAAGCTCTGCAAATTTATAAGCACAGCAGATGATTGCTATGTAGTTTAGCAAGCACATTGAAAAGGTCAAGAACATAGACTCTGAATAGAAAGACCTGCTTCAGACCCTCTATTCTACTATATCATCTCCAATAGCACCAAGTGAAGCAAGGAGCCTATTCTCTCATTTTATTTTCAGTTATTATCAGTAATCTTTAAAGAGTTAGAAGCTCAGTCCTTCATGTTACAATGAATAAGGTGTCCATCGGAAAACAATGCAATATTTTATTTGGAATCAAGAAAAATGTCACAGGCAAGATTTTTTATATAAAGACTCCTTATTCATAAAATCATATTTTCATTATCTGATGAGTTCTGACAACAGCTCAGAGGAGATAAGGGATGGAAATTTCATTACGGTATCATTTTAGCATCTTCTCTGCTATGGGTTGACTATGCACCCTCCAAAACTCAGATGTGGTCCAGGTAATGGTATTAAGAGTGGAGGCCTTATGATCTGATAAGACCATGAGGACTCTGCCCAAAAGGGAATTAAGGCTTTCACCAAGAAACCTCACACTGGACTCAGTCCTATCGCCTTCTGCCTTCCAACTCTGGAAGGCGTGTTTCCGAGGCCCCCCTGTTGGAAGGACACAGGGGCCCTCAGCAGTCGTCGATCCTTGATCTAGGATTTCTTGGCCTCCAGAATTGTGAGAAAATGAATTCCTATTCTAGGTCAATTACTCAGTCTGTAGCATTTGGTTACAGCAGCACAGAAAAAGACAGAGTCTGACCAAGCTTTGCTTCCACCATAAACAACCCTTCCCCGTTACTCTCATGCTATCAGAGTGCATGTTATCAGTGAAACAGTTGACCAACATGAGTTGTCACTTATTGCACTGGGATGCTTCTTTACTGTCCCAGTGAGCTTTCCAGGGCACAGCGCACTATCTCTGGGAGGAAACCTCACTGTTACAAGCACAGGTGTTTTCTGAAACAGTTGCTGTGCAGGTGCTGCTGCAGGTGATGACTCGCTTGGATGGGAGGTTGTGCTGCTCACCTTTCTTGCAACTGAGTATTGGGGTCACTGCCCCTTCTCCAACCAGAGGGGTGGATCACTGGTATCCAGCTCTGAGGATTAAACCCACGTGGTTATTTTCACTTACTGGTGAGACCAGAACTCAAGGTTAGCTTTTTGTGTCACAGGACTCCTAGATTTCTTTCTAAGACAGATATAGACCCAGGGAATGATTGATCCTATTATTTTTATCTTGGAGCCTTTCATAAAGGAGAAAAGGAGAGGTAGAAGAAGCAGAGAGGAAGAGGGAAATAGAGGAGGAGAGGGGGAAGGAGAAGGAAAAAGAATAGGGGTGAGGAGAAAGAAAGGGAGGGAGGAAGGGAGGGAGGGAAAGCTGCCAGATACCATTGGGTCCTACCCTCCCTCGGTCTCCCATTCCCACCCCACTACCTGAACATCACCTTCCCTGATTTTATGATTTCAAATTGGTCTCTTGTAAAAATTGTCTCACTCAGCTGAGGGCGCGGTACAGTCAATCATATAGACCCTGATCAAAAGATGCCTGAGGTCATTTATCTCTCCTGTAGGTCACAGCTTGATAATAAGTCTGATCTTGAGATTTTTTATCCTGAAACCCTAGAACCCCAGCATAAATAACTAGTAGTTTCGTATAGTTAAACATGCACCTCTCATCTCCAACTTCAATCTGTTACAATCTTCATCCCTAAGTCCTTGAGGAACCCAGGGATTAAGGGATAGCTGCGAGACTCCTTGATCTACACTTTGCAATAATACACCTACTTTTTTCCACTACCCTGGGGTCAAAATTTGGCTGGATGTGAGCGGATTCAGTCTTGGAGATTCTATAGAAATGCTATCATTCAGTTTTCGGGGTGCTTTATAACACTTGTGTTACTGGCTTTCAACCAACTTTCAAACAAACAGATCAGCTCACATCTTCAGGCAACTTTCACAGATATAGGCCATGTTCATCTCCAGATCAGACCCCATTACTGTCCTTTGACTCCTTCCATTTAGTTTTTAATTGAACCCAGAAATAGCTTAACTGATGCAGTCACAAGATTTAAGGAAGTGGGAAGCTTTCCATGGACTTCAAGACCAAGTCATACGTTTCAATGCAGGCTTCCCAGATCTACATGTAAGTATTGGTAGGTACACCTCTGTTAGATCAATTCTTTGATTTCCATCTTCTTGTCATTTCTTGTGTCCATAACACCCTTCAGAATTCCGAAGGAAAGTAGGTTTATAAGTAAGGTGTTGCCATGGTAATGTTTTATAATACAGCAAATCCAACCCAATTATATAAAACAAGAATTGCTTATTCTTGCTCAAGTATTTGATAGCGTATTGCTCACCCTCATTTTCAGCCTAGTTGGAACTACTCCACATGATTTGTAAGCAACAGGCTACTTTGGGCATGGATGCTTTTTCATGTGGTAGCATAAATACAAAAGGGATGACTGGAAATACCAGATAAATTTTTAGTGTTACTCTCAGAACAATTGAAAAAATTCCATGGAGGCACAGCATCAATCAGATGGATTCTACTCTAAAAAGTCACATGGAAAAAAGCCAGGATTCTTGGAACTTTGAAGAATTAGGAACTATAAAGCTATCAGAGGGGATTCAGACAGCTCTAGCTAACAATAACTACACATTAAATTGCAACTAAACCATATCACATTTCAACATTAACCACTATATGAGGCCAGTGCTGTGGCATAGCAGGTAAAGCCACTGCCTTTGATACCAGCATCTCATACGTACACTGGTTCCATTTCTGGATACTCCACTTCCAATCCAGTTCCCTGCTTATGCACCTGGGAAAGCAGCAGAAGATGGCCCAAGTCCTTGGGCCCCTGAAACATCATGGGAGACCCAGATGAAGCTCCTGGCTCTTGGCTCCTGCCTTCAGCCTGGCCCAGTCCTGACTGTTGCTGCCTTTTGGGGAGTGAACCAACTGAGATTGCTTTCTCTTTCTCTCTTTCTCTGCACTTTCAACTAAATAAATCTTTTAAAAATGCCAAAAAAAAAATTAGGCACCATAGAAATGCAAATTCTGGTCATTCTTATCCTGTTTCAAAAGTGAGTTGATAAACTATTGTAAGATATTAACTACCTCATAATTAGAATTTCACTAAAGGTAGAAACTGGACCTCACTCACATTTGTGGATATAATGTTTTAAATGTTCATATATTTGTTGAAAAAATAATGGAAACTGATTTCCCAAAGAGTTTCAATCTTTTCTTAAGCAGCTTTTCTTTTAGAGTGGCTAATGAACAATGTTATTGAATAAAATTGAAGAGTATATTTTTGTTCCAGTGGATACAGGTGCTAATTGGTAATAAAATAAAGAAAACCCTCTGGTGAGTTTGACTAGTATAAGAAGAGATCTGAATAATACATCAGCTGGATAATCAGAAACATGAGAAGTCAATTGCACAATGTTAAATGAAAACTTCATAAAGGAGAATTAAACTTCTTTTGATTTGTTGGCAAGGAACTTGGAAACTATTAAAGGTAAATTAATGTCTTCAAAGATATAAACTTCTCCATTCATATTCATCTTTTCCTGATCACTGTTTGAATGTCCATGGATGATATAGATTCTTTACTAGGAACTAGGAGACACTCAAGATGGCTATACCAAGAAGCCCAGTGTTCACCTACTCCTCTACCAAGAAAGCCCAAAGCCGCTACTTCTAGAGGTGAATGTCAAAGGAAATACACATGAACACAATAAGAGAACAAGGAGAGCACAGTAGGATACTGATAGCAGGCCCAGAAGCCTATAGGGAGCAGACAGATGATCAAGCCAAATGTGGCGTGTGGAGCCCCCATGAATCCTGGTTTCCCTGTTGTAGGGGAAAGGGTAAGTAGAAGAATCAGCGGAGCACATATGCGCAAATCCTCACCTGTACAGCCTGCCCTAAAGAGGAATCCAGCCATCACAGACAAACATCTTGGTAATGAAAGCCCCCTGAAAAACTCATGGCCCTTTGCTTCAGAGAGGGAGCTTGAGTTGTGCCTCCCCCAACTTTCAGAGCAAGGGCTACAGCTGTGTGGCGCCATCTTGAGGGGAGATTCACTGTTGCAATCCATACTGTGCTAGGAGAAAGAATCCCTGACCTATATTCTTCCTGGGAGCTCCGTGGACATTCCTGCTTTTGAGCAAGGCAAAGTGAGCCTCCACAGATCCAAATGGGCCCAACAGAGTAACAGTGACCGAGTACCCTAGATCATACAGGTCTCAGCACCTCAGTGGACAGTGGGAGCAAAGCAGCTAGGTTATCTAGGTCTTAGGTATCTGGAAATAGAGTGGATTTCCCTGTCAAAATCAGGGATCATCTTCTTCCCAACTGTCCCCTCTTCCACCAACCACTTGAAACATTACAGTTTGTAGCTAGAATTTGTGCACATGAGGCCTCAGTCAGTGTTCCCATGTATCTGCCCTGTCTGCCTATGGAGGTTCGAAACTCCCTGCACATGAAGGACAGATTTCATAGTAGGGTCGAATGTACAATATGGAGTATATCACTACTCTGGGTGGTACACATGTCTGGATGGGTGCAGTTCACTGTGCACTTACTAATAACAATGGATCAGCCTGGTTCCAATAGCACAGTGAAGAACTAGGGAACTAAACTCCACCCCAGTCTGCTCCAATTCCTCCTGTCACTGTGAATGGACAGAAATGCTGCTCTACACTCATCCTGGGTGTCACTCTGGACTCCTGACCTTTGCACAAACAGTGCCCAGAGCTCTGTCATCCCACACAGCACACACTTTGGTTGTCGAACTTACGCCTTATATGTCTCAGCAAGCTAAGAAACACTTTGCTCGCTGGGAATTAGAACAGATCTCCCCTTGCCATATCAAATACAACACAATGCTTCTATTGGCTGGGATATTTGGTCCAGTGCTTCTGTGATATCCCAGACCCATTTTGGGGCACAGAGCTCTAGCACTTCCTGTGGAAGATGCCAGATTTCGGATGCTGCTGCACATTCAGTGTTGAGGTCTGAGGTTTCAGCACACAAATTAGCCCAACAAGCAGCTCATGGAGAGTTTCCCGACAGCTCTTCCTACCATCAGAAAGCAAGAAACTATCACAGATTAAGAGACCCTCTCAGACAGCTTCTCTGGGATCCACCTCTTCCTTCCAGCATTGGTGCAGCTCCTAGAGGCCTGGATTTGGGCAGTAGTTAGAAGTCTATAAGATCATAGGCAGTACTGGTCTTGCAACTCCAGTTGGATATTGGCAAGGAATCTATGTGCTAAGCACACCCTTAACACCAGCCAAGCCTCCTCTCAACACCTTAGAAGCTTAGACACCTGGTAGCTCCCTTAGGAGATGGCTGTGAACATGCATAGCATGGATTTCAACAACACTGCAGGGAAACCCCACATCCCTACTCTTGTTACCATCAACTGTAGCAATCAAATGCACAGGGAGACTACACTACAAAAACTAACTTGAATGTAAGCAAAAGCTATCTAACTGAATAATACCTAGAGGCATACCTCTAGGAAAAATCATTCAATCAATAAAAATCATCCTCAAAAATTGATCGAAACAACCAATCTCCCAGAGACACAAAATTCCACACAGAAAAACAAATCATATAACACAGAAATAAAATGAACTATTACTACTCAAAGGGAAGAAAATAAATATCAAGACTATGAAGAAAAGGAAAACAACAAATATTGATAAGGAATGTTTAAAAATAATTGTAACATTACTGAAATAAATACAAGAGGATACATATAAACAGTCAACTTAAATTAGGAATTAGGTACATAACATCAATGAGGAATTCATCAGATACATACTGAAAAAGAACAAAACAGAAATATTAGAAGTGGAACACCCTTAATAGCATAGCAGATGAGGCAAATGAAGGGATATCTGATATAGAAGAGAAGTATTTGAAATATCATAGTCATACAGTAAAAAAAAGGAAATTTAAAAGAATTAAAACAGTGTCTGGTATCATAGTATATCTGGAAGACCATTAAATGATCCAGAATATGGGTCTTGCCAATTCCTGAAGGGATGAAAAAAAGAATGGTTTAGAAAAATTATTCAATGAGATAACAGCAGAAAACTCCCCAAATTTGGAGAGAGAGATGGACATTGAAAGCTCAGGACCAAATTACTTCACTTCTGGATTCCATCAGATATTTAAGGAAATATTAACACCAATTTTTCTCAGGATAATGAAAACAAAGGAAAGAGAGAGATCCCTTCCAAACTCATTATATGAGACCAGCATTACCTTAATTCAAAAAGCCAGAGAAAGATACAACAAAAAAATGATCTATAGACCAACATCCCTAATGAACAGAGATGCAAAAAATCCTCAAAAAATACTAAAAAATTGAATCCAATCACACATCAACAAGATCATCCACTCTAAAAATGTAGGATTTATCCCAGGAATGAAGGTATGATTTAACATATGCAAATTAATACAGTTGATACATCATATCAACAAAATGTGGAATGCTATATGATTATCTCAATACATGCAGAATATCATATAAAATATATCTTTTCATGATAAAAACCTTAAAATAATTTGGCCTAGAGGGAACATATCTCAACACATTAAAGGCAACATATGACAAGTTTCTATCCAATATTATATTGAATGGGGTGAAATTGGAAGCATTTCCATTAATATCTGGAAGGAGACAAGAATGCTCATTTTCACCACTTTTCTACAATATAATTTTGGAAGATTTAGCCACAATTGTTAGGCAAGAAAATGAATTCAAGGGGATAAATTCTGGAAGGGAAAAAGTCAAATTATTCACATTTACAGAAGGCAATTTTAAAAAAAATATTTTACTTATTTATTTGAGAGGGAGAGACAAAGAAAGATCTTCCATCTGCTGGTTCACTCCCCAAATGGCCACAATGGCTAGAGGAGGACGAATCCAAAGCCAGGAGCCAGGAGCTTTGTCTGGGTCTCCCATGTGAGTACAGGGGCCTGAGCACTTGGGCCATATTCCACTGCTTTTCCAGGCCATAGGCAGAGAGCTAGATCAAAATAGGAGCAGCTGGGACATGAACTGATGCCCGTATGGGATGGCAGAACTGCAGGCAGAAGCTTAGCCTACAAAACCACAGTGCCAGCCCTGGCATGATTCCTTACACAGGGGAACCAAAATATTCCCACAGAGACTATTAGAATTTACAAGATAATTCAGCCATGGTGTTGTATACAAAATCAATACATAAAAATCAATAGCATTTGTATATACAATTTATAAGAACAATTCCCTTCACAATATCTCCAAAAAATGAAATAACAGGATAAATTTAACCTAGGATGTGAAAGATCTATACAATAAAAATTACAAAGTATTAATAAAGGAAGTAGAAGAATATACAAAAAAATGGAAAAAATCTTTGGTAATGGCTTGAAAGATTTAATGTTATTAAATGTCCATAGTATTCAAACCAATTTATAGGTTCAATACAAACCCCAACAAAATTACAATGACATTCTTCAAAGAACTATAAAAAAGTCATAAATTTTATATGTATTCTCAGAAGACCCTGGATAGCAAAATCAATCTTAAAGAATAAAATAATACAATTTAAGCAGGAAGTATCACAATACCAGACTGTAAGAAATACAGCAGGGTTATCTTAGATAAACCAGCACAGTTATGGCATGATAACAGATACATAGAACAATGGAAAAGAATGTAAACCTCAGAAAAAAATCCACACATCTGTAACCAACTAATCTTTGATAAACATGCAAAAAACATTCCCTACAGAAAGAACAGTCTATTCAACAAATGTTATTGAGAAAATTGGATTTCTACATACAGAAGTTTGAAACATGACTTCCTATCAACTCACAATGGAGATCAAGGATATAAACTTAAGACCTGAAACTATCAAACTTCTTAAAAATTACAGGGAAAGCATTGCAATACATTGGCTTAGGCAAAGACTTTTTGAGTAAGACCACAAAAGCACATGCAATGAAAACAAAACTAGATAAATAGGATTATATCAACCTAAGAAGCTTCTGCACAGTAAAGGAAACAATTAATAAAGTGAAGAGACAACAGATAGGATGGGAGAAAATATTTGCAAACTATGCATTTTATGTTCAATTAACTTGACTAAATATCACAGAAATACTTCCTAGCTCTAGGTTCCTGACCTTCTTTTCTTATTTACTTTAGTAAACTCAACTAAACCTGCATTCTCTACCCACATTGTGATGTAAATATCCTCCCAGCGGATTACCAGTTTCACTAGCTTTGGAAAATCTGTAAAATCTTGTCACCACCCTTTCTAAATGTAAACATGGAAGGGGCTACCTCTGTCTGCTTGTATCTGCAGTAGGGTGGGAGCCTAACTCTGTTGAGCACCCAGTAGCAAGCAGAACACTTGATTAGTGCCCAACACTGACTCACTCTAGTACTCTTACAATCACTCACAGCAAAGGCAATGGACAGGTGCTGGAGTGAATGAAAGGAAATAAACTACAGGATGAGGCAAATAATCTTTGCTAACAGCATGGAGGACAAGTATTTGTCTGAAAAAATTAGGGGCACATGGACTGACATAGAGGAGTGTGATAACAGTGGAGAAAATGTAAAGAGTAGAATGGCCTGCGCCGCGGCTCACCAGGCTAATCCTCCACCTTGCAGCGCCAGCACACCGGGTTCTAGTCCCTGTCGGGGCGCCGGATTCTGTCCCGGTTGCCCCTCTTCCAGGCCAGCTCTCTGCTGTGGCCAGGGAGTGCAGTGGAGGATGGCCCAAGTGCTTGGGCCCTGTACCCCATGGGAGACCAAGATAAGTACCTGGCTCCTGCCATGGGATCAACGCGGTGCGCCGGCTGCAGTGCTCTGGCCACAGTGGCCATTGGAGGGTGAACCAACAGCAAAAGGAAGACCTTTCTCTCTCTCTCTCTCTCTCTCACTGTCCACTCTGCCTGTCAAAAAAAAAAAAAGAGTAGAATGGACACACCAACAAAGTGATTAAAGCAGTGTGAGCGCTCAACCTGACTGCACCGAGGCTCACAATATTTCGAGTGAGCTCTGCTCCACCCCTGGGTCCTCAGTCCTCCAAGAGCACCATTATCATCTGTAGAGCTTCCCCAGTAAAACACTCAGACATACTGAGGTTTTCTTCTTCCTCCACTCCCTCCTTAGGACTCCCTCACTCTCCAGCATTGCTTCAGCGTGATCCCGACCCTGTTCTTGGGCTAAGAGATACATGGATGAAAATGAAATATATTAATTAATAATTCCAGCAGGAGTTCAGCTGTCTTACAAATTCATAGTTTCCTTCTTGTTCAAGAGCAAAGCTGCAGAAAGGACATGCATTTCCCATTCCTTTCGTGTGTCCTTCTGACTTTGGAATCAGAGAAAATTCAGGCTCATTGGGGATTATGACACCAAGGCAGTGGATATAGTCATCTGCATACTTCTTATTTATTCCTCTAGTTATCTCAGGATGAAAAAAATTAAGTCATTTTCTAAAAGGCAGACATTCAGACTCATAGGAATTAAGCAACTTTTTAGAGGTCATAAAGACTGTGAAAAGCTGAGTCAGGATTTGAAACCAGGTACTCCGGGCTCCAAAGCCAGTGCATTTTCTGAGAACATTTTCCAGA
This sequence comes from Oryctolagus cuniculus, assembly GCF_964237555.1. Lineage (NCBI taxonomy): Eukaryota > Metazoa > Chordata > Mammalia > Lagomorpha > Leporidae > Oryctolagus > Oryctolagus cuniculus. The sequence continues at coordinate 161,954,701 of NC_091437.1, read as the reverse complement.
GTAATTGACTCTTCTGATAAATGCAAGCTTCCCTCCTCCCTCTGCCTCTTTCCCTCACTTCCCTTGAGATATTTGGGTTCATTAGGATGCCGCACCTTTAGCTGCAGGTGACTCGGTAAGTATTGGAAAACCATGCATTTGTCAGCAATTCAGGTTAGCTTTCTAGTAAAATCCTTTCTAGCAAAATTCTTTCCTCTTGCAAAAATTCAATAAAAGCTGAAAGGCAGAGGAGCAAGATTAGAAAGGATGAAAAAGGAAACTAGATAACTAAGGAAGAACAGTCCATATAAGCTCATATTTCTCTCATTGGAGAGTTTGTGAAAGGGCCAGATTGACAGGAATGAAAAGGAAAATCCTTTTTTATTAAGCTCTCTTGTATGGTATTATCTCCTCAGAGGTGTTTATGAAAACATTCACACACTGTAAAACTTCCCTCTGTAGACTTACTTTTTATTGAATTTCTTCAGCTCTCCATCAAATTTTAAAATCCCTGACTGTTACTCCATTTCTACATAAATCATACCTCATGTCTATCAGTCTCTGGCTTAAATGCAGCTCTCCACATCTCCTGAAAGCTGAACAGGGCACTGGGAGAGGTACCTATATCTGGAGCTTCTTAGTCTTCTGCATATACATGGCTATCGCCTTGTTTCATTTTCTGGATTAAAAATGAATCAGTATACAGAAGAAGAGAAATAAGGAACTCTGGAAATTTTATTAGCAAAAACTCAATTATTCAGGTGCCTACAATCCATCATTTGACATACATACCATCTTTACCCTGCCCCTGTCAGTATTCAGAGCCTGTACTGGGCCTCTGTGCTGATGATGCAACCATACCTCCAGGGAAGGGGAGTCAGCTAATCAGGTGGGTGGAGGAAGAGTGACACTGTTAACTGTGAATGAGGCACCTCTATGGATTCCAGGAACCCAGAGCTCACGTCACTCTTGGATTTCACTCCTTAGGACTAAATCCAATTTTTGTCTTAAATACTTTGATAGTAGACAATTGGTTGCCACTCTGCACAGTTTCAGAAATTAAACAAATTAGAATATCCCTTTCCCATAGACCTAGTCTCTTCAAATATTTCTATATTCATTCATTCATTAAGCCATTTGGACACTGGATCAGTTAGTTAATCAGCTAATCATAACCATCAACAAAAAGAGAGTTGACCTTTACATGTGCCAGTGATGAGATGTGATGATGAACAAAACAGATATCATTCTTTCCTTGAGAAATATTTGATATGCTATGTAGAAATTCGGCATGTGCGTGTTATATAGAAAGTCATAGATAAGTGTATTTGCTCTCCATGACTATAAAAAAATCCCTGAGGCTACTTCTAGAAAAACTTTTATTTGCTCAAAGTTTTATAAGTTCATGGACATATCACTGGCATGAGCTCATTTCTGGTGAGGACTCTCTTGGATGTATCACATGCCAGTGGTGAGAATGCACATGACAGTCATTGATCATGCCACCAGACAGGAACAAGAGAGAGCTGTGAGTGTGTGAGCGGGCTAATGCTTTTATAACAGCTCTCCTAGAAGAGCTGCTGAGGTGTTGTTTGAGGCATGCCTTGATTCATTCTGAAACTGTACAGGACCTCCAGTGTCTCAAGGACTTCCCACCAGGTCCCAGTTCTTAAAGATTCCACACCATTTCCCAATACCATCACCACGGTGACAAAGCCTCAACATACGAATATTCAATGGCTACAAACCACTTCCAAACCATAGCAATAAGGAAAAGAAAGTCTTTCAAAGATTTTTAAGTTGAGAAACATGATGCATTTATCTGATGAAAGAAAACATCAAAGACACAAAGATATTCCTTGGTCACGGATCTGAAGAATAAATATCATTAAAATGGCTATACTACTTAAAGCTATTCACAGACTCAAAGTAATCCTATCAATATATAAATTGTATTATTTATGGAGTTAGAAAAACAATCTTAAAATTCATATGGAATTACAGAAGATCACAAATAACCAAAGCAACCCTGAACAAGAAAAACCAATGTGGAGGCATAACAATATGCCTAATTTTAAAGCAAGCTACAAAGCTATAGTAATTAAAGCAGCTTGGTACTGGCATAGATCTATGGAAAAGAATAGAGAACATAGAAATTAATCCACATAAAAAGAGGCAGCTGACTTTTGAAAAAAGTACTTAGACCATACAGTGAAATAAGGATATAATCTCTTCAACAAATGGTCCTGGCAAAACTGGATGTATTACCACTACGGGGAATATATCCAAAAGACTTGAACATAGTGTATCAAAGAGATACCTGCACCACCATATTTATAGCAGCACTGTTCACAATAGGCAAAATTTGGAACTAACTGAAGTATCCATCATCAGAAGAATAGATAAAGAAAATGTGTTATATAAGCACAAGGGAATATTATTTAGCTATAAAAAGAATGAAATTCTATCATTTGTACCAAAATGGATGCAACTAGAAGACATCCTATTGAGCATAATAAACTAGACCTAGAAAGAAAAATATGGCATGTTCTCCCTTGTATATGGGATCTGAAATTTAAAGAGCAAACAAAAAAGAAAAAAAAAATGACTGTGTCTATCAGTCTTGCTGCAAATATAGTTTTAGAAAACTTTGTTTTATAACTTTGTCAAAGAAATGGCTAAGAATTTTAGACTACTATAGTTTTAATATTTGTCATCACTTTAATGTATTCTACTTGGGTGAAATGGTCATTTTTCCATTCAATTATTGTTTATAGCCATTGTCTATATTCCTACTAAACTGGGATCTTTTTCTTATTTCTTATTAAACTTCGTATTCAGTGAAGTAATGTAATGTAATTTAAAAATGTTAACTCAAAAACTAAAAAAAAAAAAAGGAGAAGGAAAAAGGGTAGGAGGGATAGAGGAGGAGGGAGGGATTGAGGAAGGAAGGGGATATCATTATAGTCTTAGAATTGTATGTACAAATCACATTGAATCTATTAAAAATAATTAAAAATAAGAATAAAATTTTATGTATAAAAAAGAACTGCAGTTTATCCAGTGTAGGTGGGCAATCTCTCACTGGTAGATGCAGCACTGAATAGTGAGAATGATGTGTGTTAGGGATTGTTTTTTATAGAACATTCTATTCACCAGCTGTCTAGCTCTCAGAAAGTGTTGGACTTCTCTGGGCCATAACCTATGTAAGATAGAAAATTCTACCTATCATCTAGCATTGCTGGGAGCTTTAAATCCCAAAGTGCCTATTCAAACTTGACAATTAACACATGGTACTCCTGTTCTCAGCCTTATTTTTACTTGTATCATGGGCAGACAAAACAGTAGCTCAATAGTTATTGGAAGCATTGGTGACCATTATTTAATGTATTTATAGTAGGATTATTATTTTAACATATTTATCGTAGGATTTTCAGTTTTCCTTCTTGGCACATGTTGAAGACCGGCTCTTCCCTGTCTATGAAAGTTCCGCATGCCTGTATGTCAAGTAATAGCCTATAAATTAAAGTGTGAGCTTTCTGCTATGTTCACCACAACTCCTCCCTCCTTGGCAGTGTCTTCAGAGTGCATATCAAATTGGAGTCTCTATCTGTGGGTGCTTGAAAAACTGCAGTGGATTGATGTGAGGTTTGAACAAGAACAAGGCATTTGTTGTGATAAGCCACTGAGGTTTTCTTTAAGCGCAATACAACTTAAAGATCCTCACTGTAACATCTTCTTGGCTTTCCCATCAATTTTATTTCTTTTTCACTAAAGAAACTGTTTTAAGTATTCTTTTCTTTTTCCGAGAGGCCCAGAGAGGCTTGGAAGCAATCTGATCATGTAAGTGAATGATTTATCATTCCCTTTTGGCCCTGAGCAAGGATTTTCCCTGTATCATGCATCTTTCAAGATATAATTGGACTTAAAATTAAAACTGCATTATCTTCCAGTTCATTGAGAGGAAACTGGTGGTTCTGACTTAAATAGCAGTTTAAAGCAAGGAATGTATTAGAAGATGGTGAAAAATTGTTGCAGTGGGTTATGCTGGGAGCCAACAGAGGAAAAGATTTGTTTCTCCAGTGGTACCTACTGGACCTGAGATCTGAGGACAAAGATCGTGATTGGGGATACACAGTAATCTAAGTTTTGTGTTCTCCCTCACTTTAGTCCAACCCGATTTATGTGGATCTGTTTTGTTTATTGTAGTTCACCGTGATACATTTAAAATAAAAAAAAAAAACAAATATTGCATTGTGCTTGTGAACACTCTGCCTAAGGCATGAGTGAGAATGTTGTGTCCTATGAACCAGATCTAAGTCAGAGAAGGGTTCAAATAAATGCTGAGAGCTGAGAGAGGAGGAATGGCTTAAGGCTCCTTCTTGTCTTTATTTTAACTCCTCACAGTCTATACCTTGAGTTCAGAGATCAGGCCAAAGTAGAATATACTGGAGTTAGAAGAACTGCCTTTGGCTGCTTCAGAGTTTGAAAATAAAATTCAGATTCCTTGCTACTCAAAGTGTTGATTATAGAAGTGGCTTTTGACTTTTCCCAAAGGCAAGTGTTGATATGGAGTTAAGAGTGCAAAAGAGTAATGCTTTTGAAGCAAAAAGAGAGGGATGAGAAGGTTGGCCCAGCCTCCAGAGTACAATCCATGCATGTCAATGTCCCTGTCAACACATCGGGAGTCCAGACTCAAGACTGACTATATCCTGGAGTTTCTTCATGAGTGGAAATGGGCAGATCTGGAACAACGCCATGCTTAGTCATTAACTGGCAGTACCATCGCTTCATTTTGACAATTGATGAGGACTGTCAAGCAGTTAATTGTGGACACCAACTGTTAACACCCTCCCTTAGGCTTACCATTGAATCCCACCTTGAAGGGCTTCTGAATAGCACTCCTTTGTGTCTAACTGTGGATCACAGCCTGAACTCCACCTGGGAGCTTGTCAAAAATATAGAATATTGTCCCTTGAATGAAATCTTGTATCAGTAACTGTAGCTTAATAAAATGTCTAGATGAATTGTTTCAAACACTAAGGTTTGTAAGCACAGAATTTTGTTCAAGGAATAAAATGTGGGGTTTAAGCTCTTTGAATGACCAGGAAGTCATAAATCCTAGAAATCATTTCAGACAGAGATTGATGAAAGGATTACTTAAAAATTTTAGGGCCCATGTGAGTCACTGCAGGATCTGTCAAGAAAAGATCATCTCTAGACTTCACATCCAAGGCAGTGCATTAGTACTTCTGGACTGAGCCTAGCATGCTGCATTTCAATAAATGCTCGAGGGATTTTGAGGAAATTAATATATGTTTCATCTCTTGACAAACTCTTATTTTCTGATTAGGATTCTGTATTTTGCCTTGTCACATACCAATAACTGTGAGATTTCAGACAAATTAATCATCTATTCTTTTTGTTCTTCAATATTCTCAGAGGTAAAAATAGTCCTATATGACTGCAGTGACTATTAAATGACAAAACATTCACTTTAACAATTTTTCTCCTGTTAAAGAAGGAAAAAAAGAGGTAAGGAAAAGCTGAATTGATTTATGTTTCAGTCTAGGGATCAAGGGTCATGCAAGGAACAAGTTTCATCAAGTCTCTGGCGCTTAAAACAGAGAACTAAATTTAGAAGCAAAAAAGGGAGTAAATTCCTTATTTGGGAGGATTCCAAGAGTAAAGTTATGATTGGTTGGTGGTGGGTTCTAAAGTATCTCTTAGGATTACTCATTGTGCTTTTTAAAATTTTATTTAAGTTATACAAGTTTCATGTATACTATATATACAGATTTAGAAACATAATGTTACTTCCTACCCTACCCTCCCTGACACACCCTCCAACACTTCTTCCTCCTCCCTCTTCCATTTTCACTCAATTTTTATAAAGATCTATTTTCAGTTTATTTAGTGATAGTAAAGTTCACTTTACACTAAGTAAAATAATTCAGCTATTTCTCAAAGGAAGAGATAAGAGCTGTAAACAATCTTCCAGTCCCAAAATATCCATTTCACTCCAGCAAACTACATTTTAGATGCTCTATTAGTTACCTCAGATCAGGTAAAACATGTTATCTGTCCTTTGGGGACTGGCCTATTTCACTCAGTATAGTAATTTCCAGTTGTGTGCAAAAGACAGGTTTCCTGGCCAGTGCTGTGGTGTAGCGGGTAAAGCTGCCTCTGCAGTGCCAGCATCCCATATGGGCACTGTTTCAAGTCCCTGCTGCTCCATTTCTGATCCAGCTCCCTGCTATTGCACCTGGGAAAGCAGTGGGAGATGGCCCAAGTCCTTGGACCCCTGCACCCATGTAGGAGACCTGGAAGAAATTCCTGGCTCCTGGCTTCAGATTGGTGCATCCCTGGCCATTACGGCAAATTGGGGAGTGAACCAGCGGATGGAAGACCTCTCTCTCTCTCTCTTTCTCTCTCTGCTTCTCTTTCTCTCTCTGTGTAACTTTGACTTTCAAATAAATAAATAAATCCTAAAAAAGAGACAGGTATTAATTTTTTTACAACTGAGTAGTACTCCATAGTTGATGGACAACTGGGTTGATCCCATACCTTAGCTATTGTGAATTATGTTGCAATGAACATGGGAGTACATATAACTCTCTCATATGATGATTTCTTTTGGTTGGGTAAGTTCCCAAGAGTGGGATGGCTGGGTCATATGGTAGGTCTATATTCAGCTTTCTGAGGTATCTCCATACTGTCTTCCACAATGGCTGTACCAATTTACATTCCCACCAACAGTGGATTAGGCTACATTTTTCCCACACCCTTACCAGCATTTGTTGTTTGATTTCTGTATGAGAGCCATTCTAATTGGAGTGAGAGAAAATCTCACTGACTCATTGTTCTAAATTTCAGAAATGTAGGTTCACTTTACAAAGGGGTCCACAGAGCACTCGGGATTCAGAGTCTTGTGCATGCACATGCTTGGTCTTGGCAATTTTTTGTGCAGTTTTAATATAAATTCTGTGGAAGGCTTGTTTTATGTCAAGCCTGGTGGTGAGTACCAGGGTTACTGATGGAACAGGTGTAGCCCTGCTTTCAGGAGTTCACAGCACTTGTGCTGGGAAGGTGAAAGTAGTTCTATTAAGATATTGCTGAAAGCAGAGGTTAAGAGAACACTCTCCATGCCAGACTCCTGACTTGAAGTTGGAGAGAGTGTAATTTAAGTGAGTACAGACAAGTGACTTTACTTCAATGTCAAAACATTCTCATCTGTAAACATGGGAATAAAAGCAAACCTATTTCATACATGTTTTGTGACTATTAAAAGTGCAAATTCATCCAAATCACTTATAATTCTATTCAAAAATGGGAAACATGTGGTAAACATGTGATAATTATGAGCAGTAATTGCCAACATCCATTCACTCAACAAAGTAAAATTTAGTCCCTGCAGATTAGGGATTGTTTCAGGAATACTACAAGTTAAAGATATACTGGGGCCGGCACTGTGGCATAGTCGGTAAAGCCACTGCTTGCAGTGCCAGCATCCAATATGTGCACTGTTTTGAGTCCTGGTTGCTCCACTTGCGATCCTGCCCTCTGCTAAGTCCTGGGAAAGCAGTAGAAGATGGCCCAATTCCTTGGGCCCCTGCACCCACATGGGAGACCATATATGGTGTTATATGTTGATTACATTTGTTAACATCCATTATTTTCTGATATTCAAAGTTCTTAGTTACAGATAACAGAATCCATGCTTGCCACATTATTGGAGAGATGGAATAGGGGACAATGACGTGGAAGGATAGAAGGAAGTCCCTGGGTCATCAAGGCAGAAGAATATTTTGTCAATGAGATCACTTGAAATTACAGATACATGTTTATAATAAAATGCATGCTGACTTGTGATTAATGTCATTACTGTCATCTCACTGACCACTGCCAACACCTTCTGTTTGAACTCCATGCCTCTAGTCCCTGCCTGTCTGCTTCCAGTGTAATTTTTCTTAAAGTATGACTGTGATTATGTCATATTCCACATCTTCTCTATTATCTGTGTAATAGTATCTATATTAGCAAGAATGTAGGTGACATGGCATATTAATTCAGCTGTGTCATTTTTTACAAAAGGAAGAGCATTTATTATAAGGGTTATTGAATATCTCAACAAACAGAAAGAACTGCAAATAATTATGAAGCAAAAGATAGAAAATATTATAGTGCAAGATCTCTGAGTCTGGGACAGGAGGCTATACAGCTTTGGTGTCTAGTTCTATCTGCCAACTAGTTCTAATGCTTCCTCTGTTTATCTTAAAATTGGACATACTAAAGACTTACATCTTGGGGGCTGGCACAGTGGCTCACTTGGTTAATCCTCTGCCTGCAGCGCCGACATCCCATATGGGTGCCAGTTCTAGTTCCGGTTGCTCCTCTCAAAGTCCACCACTCTGCTGTGGCTCAGGATTGCAGTGGAGGATGGCCCACGTGCTTGGGCCCCTGCACCCGCATGGGAAACCAGGAGGAAGCACCTGGCTCCTGGTTTAGGATCGGTGCAGTGCTGGCCGTGGTGGCCATTTGGGGAGTGAACCAGTGTAAAGAAGACCTTTCTCTCTGTCTCTCTCTCTCACTGTCTATAACTCTACCTGTCAAATTAAAAAAAAAAAAAAGACTTACTTCTTGATCAGGACAAGGGATCATGAACCCAAGAAGCAGTTGTACCATGATAGAAGCAGAGATAAGGGCCTTTCACCTTTGTTCTTTAATTATATGAAATAATATAGTATAGTATATACTATAGTATATATATATATATATAGTATAGGAAATAATAGTATCAAGTCATAGAGCACTACTTAAGTGCTTGGCAGTTTCTTAACATTTTGTATATTTTTACTGAATATTTACCACAGTTTTCAGATAGATACAATTTTCTCCATTTTACTGATAAAGAAAATGAGGCATATAGATGTTAAATAAATATCTCATATCTCTAGAAAATGGCTCTCATATGCCTAACCTCACCACTGCATGATGTACTATTCCTCAAGAGTATTGTCAGTTTACAACATAAACAACCCTATACCCTAAACCAATCACAGGTATAATAATGTGAATTTATTAAGAGGATGTCAGCTATCATTTAGACCATAAGTGGAGCAACTGAGAAGAAACGTTCCCTAAAGGGCAGCAGTTTTCCTATAAGGAAAGAAGGATCCTGAACTCAGAGTATACATTAAGGTTCCCCATGTTTTATGTATACTACAAAGCCTTAAACCTCATTTTTCTCCATTTTGCTCTTGTAGACTGTATATTGCAACCTCATGACATATTTAGGCCACAGAAGCTGTCTGGGAACAAGTTACCCCTGTTTCCCAGAATGCTATTCTTACATCTTTCCATCTGTAAGATCCCTTCTCTCTCCATATACAATAGCCACATCAAGTTCCTTGTGTCTTTCTTCATGGCCAAAGCAGCTTACACTGGCTTCTTTTATCATTTTACATTCTGCATCCCAAATAATTACACTTGTCTGATATTCCACTAAACTGTGTTCCCCTCTTTTTCTGTACCTTCAAAACATTCGATAACATAAGATGGTTGAAAAAATAGATGGACTATTGGATTGAATATTAGTTGCTCAAACAAAATCACACTGAATTGATTTATTCTTAGTCTCTTAGGGTTGCTGGGGAGATAGTTAATAGTCATAAACTAGATTCTCTACCACTGTGCACACTTCATTTAAATTAGATATTTTAATTGAATCTTCTTTATAATCCATAATTTAAAGATGGAAAAAATTAAGCTCATTGAAACTAAAAAAAGTTGTACAAGGACATAAAATCTATAGTTCCCCAATCTACAATTGTATAAAAGTCTTATTTGACTCCACACTTTTTTCCCACTGGGATATGATTTTTATTGTTGCTATTTAGTTTTTTTCCATTTTTAATTATCTTTATAAACAGAGGATAAACTTAGTATATACTAAGTAAAGATTTCAACATTTTATGTTAAATAAAATCCATAATGCTCCTATAAAAAAACGTGATGTTTAAGGGCAGAAAATCCGTCACAAACATTTTGAAAATGTCAAACTGAGATATAACATGACCAACTGTTTTATAAATAGTTGTGATAATTTATCAACTGATAACTAAGTAACCAAAGAGCAAACTCATTAACTTAGAGAACACATCACACAAAGGCCAGAAATGTTCCTATTGATTGCTTTCTTGTCAGCCATGATTAGAAATGTATATATATGGCCGGCGCTGTGGCTCAATAGGCTAATTCTCTGCCTTGCGGCGCTGGCACACCGGGTTCTAGTCCTGGTCAGGGCTCTGGATTCTGTCCCGGTTGCCCCTCTTCCAGGCCAGCTCTCTGCTGTGGCCAGGGAGTGCAGTGGAGGATGGCCCAGGTACTTGGGCCCTGCACCCCATGGGAGACCAGGAGAAGCACCTGGCTCCTGCCTTCGGATCAGCGCAGCGTGCTGGCCGCAGTGCGCCGGCCGCGGCGGCCATTGGAGGGTGAATCAACGGCAAAGGAAGACCTTTCTCTCTGTCTCTCTCTCTCTCTCACTGTCCACTCTGCCTGTGTATATATATACATATATACATATTCCATGTATATAAACATAGAATCACAATTCTCAGATTGTAACTACATCAAACCATTGAGAACACGAGTGCAAGCATGACATTGGTGACCCTGGCTGCAGTGCTGGAAGCTGGCAGCCTCTTTTGAAGAATCACCTGGCTTCCAGGGCTCATTCGTCCTCTTTTTTCACTTATTTAGAAGTCCTCTATACTCACAATTTCAAGTAAGCTCTAATCTGTTTTGTTGCATGTGGGTCTTTAGTAGAGGAATGCACACCACAAGGAATAAGCTGATACGTGATACTGCTGTTAACAATGCAAAGTCTGGATGACCATTGTTTCGTGTAATTTTTATTTATTGCTAAGATACTGAAAATTCTTGCTGTGCTGCAAGGAGCCCAGGTGTAAAAATAAGAAAGCCTAATTCTGAAATTGCTGCAAGCAGACATTTTCAAAGTTTAATATGCATGTAAGCATAACTAGTAAAATTCAAAGGGGAAAAATAGGAAACCGCTTGAACAACAACAACAAAAACATCTGGTTGCAAAAATTTCTACATTTTAATAGAAAAATATAATAAAAAAGGGCATTCTGTATTCAGAAATATGAGGTCCAATGTTCTGACATAATTGTTTAAGCTACCATCTGCAAAGCTGGAATCCCATGGGGCACCAGTTCAGGTCCTGGCAGCTACACTTCCAATCCAGCCACCTGCTAACATGCATAGGAAAGCAGTAGATGATGGCCCAAGTGTTTGGGCAGCTGGGTACACAGAGGAGAACCTGATGGATTTCCAGGATCCTGACTTTGGCTTGGTCCAAACCTGACCATTACAAGCCAAGTGGGGAGTGAACCATCAGATGAAAGATCTCTGTATTTCTCTCTCTCTCTCTCTCTCTCTCAACTCTGACTTTCAAATAAAACAATAAAATTTAAAAACAATAAAAGAAATGCAACTGGAAAGGCAAGGTACAGCTAAGTATCTCCACCTGGGCAATGCTGACAGGTGGATGGGAGTCAGTATTTGAGGGGAGATCATCTAACGAATTTGTAGGAAATCTGTGCCTTGAGACAATTTTGGCAGTGGCATGTGTAGAGACCTACATCAGAGTAAGTTTAGACACCAGAAGAACAAGAAGGAAGTGACTCTGGACAGTTGTAAGCAATAAAAACTAGCTGAAAAATTTTAAGCAGGAAATGAATTTATTTGGAAGAGTTCCAAAAATCCCATCCCATTTGTAGAAGACTTGGACACTTAGGTTTGAGTCTATGAAGCCAGGAATGAAGGGTAAACTTCCCACCCACCCCGCCGCCACCAATCTATCATCCTAGTTTTTCATGGCTGTACTTGGTTTTATAACTGAAAATTCCAGATCCTGGGCACTTCACTAATCATAGGAAAACACACAGTTGGTTATTCCACTCTCCAGGTAGGGTAGGGCTCATGGATACTCCACTGCCTAAGTAGGTGGGCCCGAAACCTGAAGTTCATATGAGGCATAGAATCTGCTACTAAATTAAGATAACTACTTCTATGTAAAGGTTATGGCCGTTTCTATTTCTGTCATTGCCAGGATTAGTCAGGCAGGTTCCTGCTGCCTGGTATAGCTACCTCTTAATCAAATGGGTACATGAAATTAGTACACTGTGGAATCATAAGAAAAAACAATTTGCTTATCTGTGCTTAACTGTCAGGTTAAGAGTAGGAGGATTCTGTGAATACACAATGGGGGTTCAAATATTAGGCTGTCTAAAACAATGATCAATCTCCAATCCAATGGCTCTTCTTGCAATAAATTCACTGAGAGATGATGAAAAGTAGAACCACAGCTTAAGGATGTGAATTGGATGAGAATCATTTAAGAGGAAACTATAAGAGATAAATTGGATGTATAGCCAAGGGAGAGGAACCAATTGTCAAAACATGATTACATAGCTGGAAATCTTTTTTGTTGTTATTGCATCCTACTAAAATCAAAACTTTAGAATACAGGATATAAAAAGAAAGATAATGAGCTAGTTTTCATGGAATCAGAAGTGACTTTGAGGCTTTCAGGTGAAAGGATCCCTTTGACTAAAGTTTGAAGAAGTTCATGATTATCTCCTATTCATAGGTGTAGGACACTGCAGCTTAGAGATAGTGCTGAGTGTGGCCAAGGGAAGAGAGGTGGGTCCAAAGTGCTAGCTTTGTGCACTTGATTTATTGTCAATCTGGATTTAGAAATGCATAAACTGTGCTATGAATTTCATGGTGCTAAGATATTAAACAAAGGAGGGCCTGTAATCTGTTTTCAGTACAATAATGTACATTTTCTGATGGGAAGATAAAAAAATCTAATAATTCTCTTAGAAGTGGCAATTCTTTATTGTAATGATCTAGAATAATTCAAAGTGTAATATTTTTATTTTGCAGATATTGAAAGTGAAGTTATGTGAAATTAAGTTTCTGAACATCATATAGCTTTTAAATTAGATGATTTTTTTATTCTTTTTTAAGAGCTCATGGCTTATGGTAACTATTAGTAAAATGGTGCCGTCTTATCTGTGACACCATCTATGCCCTGGATGCCACCTTGGGCTCTGGCCCCCATCACCACCTTGCACAGTAAACTTCAGTCCTAAGCCCCATGGTGCAACCACAGGTGTCAGCTCCACCCAACCTTAATGGGATTCACTGCTCCTATTTCCCTGCCCCACCCAGCAAAGGTATAACAGGACTTGCTTCCTGTACACGTGCTCTTCTTCTTCGTCATCCCTTCCCTACAGCCTGTCAGATTTCCTCTCCATAAGTAAACCTTTCCTCTAATTCCAGGGTTTGGTGTGTTTTGTGGCAGCTTTATATTGGTACCGTGACTCGGATCCAGGCTCTCCCATCCACCTTGCTCTCCCCTAGGTTATGTGAGCTGCTTTGGGGTCCTGGATCTCTGCCAGTTACAAAACTCACCCCTGGACCTCCTTCCACACCACTGAATGCTCTGTGATCTTCCATACACTGGACTTTCAAATCCTGAAATAAGACACAGAATGGAGAATTCTCTCTCTGCAACCTCTACCATGTGTTGTGTTTCCACTTCGCTTCCTCTCTGAATCCTGGTACCAGGCACCACAACTTCCCACGCCTTCCACGGGCTCTATGTCTTCCCACAGGCTTTACACCTTCCACAGGATCTATGTCTTCCATGGGCTCTCCACCTTTCCATGGGCTCTAGGCTCAGGCTCCATTAAGTGTGTGCGTAAATGACCCTCACTTTCTATTCCCGTACCCTCATCGGATGGCCATAACCTTATGGATGCCCAATATCCACCAGTTCGGCTCCGCAGGTCACCATGGGAACTTCTTCCATTTGATTCTCCTCTCAGTTGTTTTCTAAATAATATGGTTCCTCTCATATTGGCTCCAGACCTCAAATGCTGCCACCTCATCTTTCTTTTTAATCAGGCATGACCCATGTATAACCTGGATAACCAATCAAAGTGGCCTCTTAATGGCACATTTGACCCTGACATCATTCAAGATCTTTATCACTTCTTTGAGCATTGGGGAAAATGGAGGAAGGTCCAATATGTTTTTCTTATCTTTGATCTAAACCTTCTATTTGCAATCTGTGCCCTCTTGCCCAGGTCCTTTTGACCTCCAAAGTTCCCACTAGAGGTCAAGAGCCTGAGCTGAAACCCCTTTCTTCTACCTTCAATCCTGCCACAGCTGCCACTGCCACCACTGCAGCTTCTTTCCATCCAGCTGATGCACACCCTTGATGCACATTGCTCCAATCCAAGGCACAGGCCCCAGAAACATTATCTCCCACTTGACAACCACAGAGCCCACGGTCCACTCTGGCCCTCGCTATCTTGTTGCCACCTCCCCCTCCTGCCCAGGAATTCCAGAAGGCAGTGTTGGTTCTATTCCAGGTCTCACTGCACCCCCCACATTATCTCAAGTCCCCTGCTCATCCTTTTCTCAGAACCATTCCTTGCCCAGGTCTACTCATCCCCCTACACCCTTTGCCTTATTGCAAACCCAATCTTTTCTACCTTTGCTCTCTCCCACTCCACCAAATGGACATTCCATCCCCACCCTCTCCCTCCTACAGGCTCCTCCCCTCCCTTTTTGTGTTCCCACTCCCCAAGTCACTCATTCTATAATAGAGACCAGGGAGCCCATCTCCATGTTACACCTATGAGAAGTGGGGGTTGAGGGGAAAGGAGGGCATTGTAAGTGTTCATGTTCTTTTCTCACTTGCTGATCTTTTACAGGTCAAGCAAAAGCTGGGTTCCTTCACCCCTAACCCAACACCATACATTAAGGAATTTAGCTATTTAACACAATCTTATAACCTGACTTTTCACGATGTGTTTATGATCCTCTCCAATGCCCTCTTCCCAGAGGAGTGAAGGCAAATTTGGGAACAAGCCCATCTCTACACCAATGAGACTCATCAGACAGACCCTGCCCATCCCCTAGGTGCAGATACAGTCACTGACCAGGACCCCAATTGAAACTTCAACTCTCCCAATGGTATAATGGCCAGAAATCATTTATCACCTGCTTGCTAGCTGGCCTAAAGAAATCCACAAGAAAGGCTGTAAACTATGATAAACCGAGAGAAGTTATTCAAAATAAACAGGAAAACCCTCTGCCTTTCTGCAGTGCCTAACAAAAACTCTCCTCCAATATACCAATTTAGACCCCAAGTCTCCTGATAGCCATAGCCTTCTCATGAATCATTTCTTTGCCCAGAGTTTTCCACACATTAAGTCAAAGTTAAAACAGCTTGAGAGGGTTCCATTAACTCCACAGGCAGAAATTTTAGAGGTGGCCTTTAAAGTATACAATGGGAGGTATGAAAGAGCCCAAAAGGAAAAATTCCAAATGCTGGCCAAGTCTTTTCAGCAACCTGCTGCCTCTAGTAACCCCACTGACCACAGCAGCTCTGCTGACAGCAGGAATCTCCTAATCCATGCTTTAAATGTGGCCAAGTGTGTCACTGGGCCAAACAATGCCTCAATCCTTCTCAGGACCCATCTGGCCCTTGCCCTAAGTGTCGCTAAAAGGGCCACTGGGCAGTGGACTGTCCTCTTGTCTATCGAGTCAGTAGGCCATCCACCCCACCTATGCCCCAGGTCAAACTTTGAGGGCTGGCCACTGAAGATTGAAGGAGCCCAGACTCCTGCCACCCAACTATGGCCATCACTCCACAGGAGCCCAGGGTAACTGTGACAGTAGCATGTAGGCCAATTTCTTTCCATATTGACACAGGAGCAACTTCTCAGTTCTTACTCAGTATTAGGGGCCTACCTCTGCTGCCTCAACCTCCAGAGTCGGGGTAGAGGGAAAACCTTATAGACCCTTACAGACTCCCAAGCTGCTCTGCATAATTAATATGATGCCCTTCTCCCATTCTTTTCTCATTATACCTCAATGGCCTACCCCCTCTTGGGGGAGACACATTCTCTATCAGTTTGGTGCTCAGGTGGTTTTTACCTTCCGGCCAATGGCCTCATCCTCCAGCTTGCCTTTGTCTCCTTTAATGATATGCCTCTCTCAAGACAACCCAGTTTCACCCACCCTGCCTACCTCAGGTCCCGTGTCCACTGTCAACACATGAATATAAGACACCAGTTAGCCTACAGTAGTGACCTACCATCCTCCATCCAGATAAAGTTATAAAACTCCAGATTTCCTTCCCAGCCGCAATATTCCCTACCCCTTTCTAGTCTTTGAGGTCTAAAGCCCATAATTTCTAAACTCCTCCACCAGGGCCTGTTATGCAAGGCAAGCTCACCTTATAACACCCCCATATTGGTGGTTAGAGAGCCTAATTGGTCCTTCCAAGACCTTTGCCTTGTTGACACAGTGATGGTACTAACATCTCCAGTGGTCCACAAACCATACTCCTTCCTTTCCACTATTCCTTCATTCATGTATCATTTCTCTGTCTTGGACCTAAAGGATACATTTTTATCATTCCTCTACATCCTAGCTCTCAGGACACATTTGCTTTCACCTGGACTGACCTGAACTGAAGTGGATTGTACTCCCCCAGGGATTCCCGAATAGCCCCACTCTGTTCGGTCAGACTTGGCCAATGATCTAGGCACCCTGGACTTATCCCCCTCCTTTCTTCCTCAGTACATAGACAACCTCCTCCTTTTTAACCCCTCAGAAATAGACAGCCAATAATAGTCTGCTGTTCTCCTCAACTTCCTAGAAGCCAAATATTATTGGGTATCCTTCACCAAAGCACAGCTTCGCTAGTCTGAGGAAACCTATCTTGGGGTACATCTCATCCCCACCCACAAGGCTACCACTGTTGACAGAAAACACCTAATAGCTAACATCCCACCCCCTTTTACCAAAGAAGAAATTCTTTCCTTCCTATCCAAAGGAAAATTCTATCCTTTCTAGGATTGCAAACTTCTCCCTTCTAGCCTGCCCCTCTACAAAGCCATAAAAGGATCCTTCCAGGATACCCTCATAAACCCAGTCACCTCCCAAAATCATAAGCTCCGACAAGGTATTCTACAGGTCCCTGCCTTACACTTACCAGATCTCACATGGCCCTTTCGTATTTATGCCACTGAAAACCAGGAAATGGCCTTGAGGGTTCTCAGCCATCAAGCTGGTCCCTCTTTTGCTCCTGTAGCCTATCTCTCAAAAACTTCAGATCCCACAGTTAAGGTCTGGGCACCCTGTTTATGGGCACTAGCTTCAGCAGTAGTCTTCATACGAGAGTCAAGAAAACACGTTTGACTTACCACTCACCATTCTTTCCTCACACCATCTATCAGAACTAACTTACCAAGGCCTCCAGTCTCTCCCTCCATCTAGCATCCTGGCCCTTCAGGTGGCACTAATTGAGGACCCTACTCTCACTTTTAAACGTTGTCCTCCCCTTAACCCAGCTACTCTGCTTCCCTCTCCCCTCCATCTCCAGATCACTCAGCTCCTGCCCACTCCTGCACTGAGACTATCAAGCGCTTACTACCTTATTCTTCAAACAGCCAGGAGAGTCCCCTCATTAAGCCCACTCTAGTAGTCTAGTTCACATATGGTAGCTCTGCCTTTCATTAGGGAATAAAAAGGGCAGGATATGCCATGATCACAACCACTGATGTTGAGCGGACTGATCCCTTCCAATACTATTAATCAACAGGTTGAGCTCTATGCTCTATCCTGTGCCTTTATGCTGGCAAAAAATAAAACTATCACTGTCTATACTGGCTCAAAATATGCCTTCCATATTTTCCTATCCCTTGGCCATTTGGAAACTCAGGGGCTTTCTTACTACTGAAGGGACAACCAACTCCAACTCTACTTTTTTTTTTAACTTTTATTTAATGAATATAAATTTCCAAAATACGGCTTATGGATTACAATGGCTTCCCCCACATAACGTCCCTCCCACCCGCAACCCTCCCCTTTCCCACTCCCTCTCCCCTTCCATTCACATGAGGATTCATTTTCGATTCTCTTTATATACAGAAGATCAGCTTAGCATACATTAAGTAAAGATTTCAACAGTTTGCTCCCACACAGAAACATAAAGTGAAAAATAATAGATGATTTTTTAAATGACGATGAAATCAGATCAGACCTATTGTCATGTTTAATCCCAGTGAGAGTCAAGTTGGGAATTGATAATTTCTTTTTTTTTTTTTTTACAGAAGATCAGTTTAGTATACATTAAGTAAAGATTTCAACAGTTTGCACCCCCATAGAAACACAAAGTGAAATATACTGTTTGAGTACTCGTTTTAGCATTAAGTCTCAATGTACAGCACATTAAGGACAGAGATCCTACATGAGGAGTAAGTGCACAGTGACTCCTGTTGTTGACTTTACAAATTGATACTCCTGTTTATGGCATCAGTAATCTCCCTATGCACCAGTCATGAGTTTTCAAGGCTATGGAAGCCCCTTGAGTTCTCCAACTCTACTTTCATAACCCCTCTCCTAGAGGCATCCTGTCTTCGAACACAAGTCAGACTTGCCCACTGTAAGGCTTATCAGATTGATAATTCTGCCCTCACTGCCAATAATAACAGGGCAGATCAGGCAGCTCATCAGCCAGCACTGCTCTCTTTTCCTCCTAGTGTGTCCCCTACTCCATCTTCTATACTAACAAACTGCCTTCAAGACCAACTGCCTCAACAGCCCTCCACTCATCTATCTTATTCTATCTCCACCATTTGTATCATTTCAATGTCTCTTCTCTACTATCATTTGTCAAACAGTCTCTACCTCTCTCACTAAAAGATACCAAATATCTTTAACAACTCACCTCTTCTTGTTTTATATGTCAAAGAACAAACCCTAATTCTAATATCTGTCCTCCAAACTTTCCCTCTCTTCAAGCCAGAGGACACCTACTGTCCTCTGACTGACAGATTGACTTCACCCAAATGCCCAGAGTGCAACGTTTTCAGTATTTCTTGGTATTGGTAGATACTCTTCTCTGAGTGGGTTGAGGCCTTCCCAACTACTGACAAACAGGTACTAACAGTTTCCAGCATCCTACTTCAGGAGATTATCCCCTGTTTTGGGGTCCCTGGCTCTATCCAGTCAGGCAATGGCCCTGAATTTACATCCCAGGTAACTCAGTTACTTACCAAGACACTTAAGAGCCCCTGGCATTTCCATATCCCTTTCCATGCTCAATTCTCAGGAAAGGTAGAAAGGGCAAATCTTACACTAAAAATGCTCTGACTGAACTTCCCCTTGAGCTCTACTTGGACTGGGCTAAACTACTTCCATTGGCCCTGCTCTCTGTATGAGGACCCTTCCAAAAAAACCTCTCAATATTTTGCCTTTTGAACTGATGTATGGATGTCTCTTAATTCCTCTGATTGTAAACTCTCAGTCTCCACCCCTGCCATCCCATCTACTCCTACCTTTCCTCAGACGTCTCCAGAGTTATGGAAATATACAGACACCTACTCCAAATATACAGACTACCAGCTCCAGGCCCAACTAGTTCAGACAGCTTTCCTCGCATTACAGTGGGAGATGAGGTCTTCCTGTCCTCTTCACACCCCTCCTTGCCCTCTACTCCCACTAAACTACATGCTAAATGGAATGGAACTTGCTGGATTATTCTCACTACTCCTAGAGCAGCAAAGTTACAGAGAATCCCCCATTGGATCCACCTCAATCATCTTATGCATTCCCTTCCCCCTCATTATACAGTTACTCCCACAGGGCCACTCACAGCCACATTTACCCAGACTCAAGTTCCATTACAAACAGTACCCGAAAACTCAAACCCTTCTGCGTTTAATGAACCCACCTCAGAGAAGCAGTGACTACCCAGTCACCCGCCATTTCCAACACCAGATAAATACTGATCCCCTTTTATGCTGCTACCAACTCTTCCTACAACTCCTGTGGGAAGAGTATCAGACACACTCTTTACCCATTTACCTCTCTCGGCTCCTTTTGGATATTGAAGATTTACACTTCCAGGGAACCTTCTCAGACTTCATTCCCTCTGAGATCTACACTTTCTTATATCTTCTCTTATTATCTCACTCCCTCTTCTATACACCATGATGAATTTTCCAATAATCTCATCCTTTCTGCTCTTCTGTGTTTGTCCCATATCTATAATGGCCCCTGGAACACATTTTGCATGGCAGTTTCAGATGTACACCACTTCCACTCTGGCCAAATTACTTAACGAGATCTACTGTCCCATCACAGGCTGTGCAAGCCTATCACTCTGTACTTTGATTTTGCTCAGGCCTGCACACATAATTGTTATGACTAGACTAGATATAGTTTATCTCATTTCATAACAAATTCATATTACCTTTACCTAACTAAGAACAACACATGATCATATAACGATGATTACTGGAAAGGGTGCTCATCATGGTCCTGTAACTACTACCATACCGATCATGGATATGGCCTCCTGGGAAAATAATTTTATAAGGTCCTTCCCCAAGGGGGAAAAAAACCGATCTACCTAGGAGGCCACAGGTAGGCACAGACTACTGGACCCAACCCTTTTTAGCCTTCACTATAACTGACTCCCATTCTCAGGTGCAAGATGGGGTCTAGGAATCTGTCACTTTGTATATGGGATACAACCTTCAAGATCCCCATGGAACCATAAACATCATTAGGGTCTACACTCAGCTCCCAACAGCTCCCATGGAGTGGTGGTTGATATAGTAAAGAAGTCCTCTAAACACCTGACCCAGCTAATTAACCCAGCTGAACCTCCCTTGTGGTGGCTATAACTCATTGATCTGTCTTTTGCCCTACTTTATCAACTACACAATTCTACTTTACCCTCAGTCCTTTACCAACAACTATGCTTTACATATGCTCCCTTTTGGGAACCTCCCATTGCAGCTACCCTACTCACCAATGTTCTTGATCACTGATACTCTCCCCACATCTAGTGTTACATGACCACTCAGAGTTCCTTTTACAGGCTAATCCCTCCACCTGCAAGAAATGAACAATCTTTTTCCCATCCTGGTTGGAGTCATCTTCACAGCATCCCTCTCTTTGATGGTTGTCTCGGGAACTGCTCTGGGCCACAATGTTATTTCTATTAACTGGTTCCAAGAGCAACTCCAGTAATTATGAGAGGAGATCTCCACGTCCATTGAAACTTCAGAAGATGTATTTGGGGCCTCCAAAATCAGATCACCTCACTGCCAGATGTAATGTTACAAGATAGATGAGTTCTAGACCTTGTAACAGCTGAAAAAGGGGGAGTCTATATTTCTGGGTGAATAGTGTTGTTATGTTAATCAATTGGGGCAGGTAGAGCAAAACATTAACAAGCTCCAAAAAATTGCCACCTCTGTTAAACATTCTGTCCTAGGGTCTGGAAAGCCTCTCTTCTCTTCTCCTTTATGGAGTCCTCTTACCACTTGGCTAATGCAGCTCCTATGACGGTTGACTGCTAGTCTCACCCTGTCTTTTATATTACCATGGCTGGTTAAGTGTTTAATGGAACTAACCAAAGCCTTCACCAACCAGTCAACCAAATTCTGATAAAGGGGGATATACTCTGCTCCCCACCCAGAAGATAGCGGCTTGAGACTCACCCCATGTCAGCAGAAAACAGCTATAGAAAGTAGAGAATTGCCTCTTCACCCTTCTTGGACTTTTGGGCTGTTGTAATCCCATACAATACCTGCTTTATGAAAAAACAAAAGGAGGGAATGTTAGTAAAATGGAGCCATCTTATTTGTGGTGCCATCTATGCCCAGACACCATTTTAGGCTCTGCTTCCCATGGCCACCTTGCACAGTGAGCTTTGGTCCTAAGACTCATGTCCCAAACACAGGTACCAGCTCCACCCCCACCCTAATGGGATTCTACTGCTTGTACTTCCCTGCCACGTCCCCCCCATTCACAAAGGTATAACTGACCTGCTTCCCATACATGTGCTTATTTTCTTCTTTGCCCCTTCCTTCTGCCCTGTCAGATTTCCTCCGTCAATAAACCTTTCCTCTAACTCTGGTGTTTGGTGTGTTTTGTGGCAGCCTTATAGTAACAGTTCTGAGAATAAGAATTGAGGATCAGAAGCAAGAGCACCACCTGGAAACTTATGATAAATGCAAATTCTTTGCCCCCTTCATATCCCACTGAGTCAGAATCCCTGGGAGTGGCACCCAGCCGTCTGTTTTATGGATCCTCCAAGTAATCCTAATGTAGGCTCAGGATTGAAACTTCTGAATTATTTATCTTCCTGGCTATAAGGAGAATGATAAGCTATTTTTCTTCTACATTTAGAAGAGACAAATAATTTAAATGAGGTACAATTTATTTTAGCCCATAGTAGAATGCCAGGTATATATTAGATTTCCAAAGGCTCTAATTGAAATATGATGAACCTAATAATTCAAATAGCAAACCAAACTTCACTAAAGTATTTTAATATTCTTAAGCTGGAAAAAAACATGCTTGTTTGAATTTATAATGAATTTGTTTCTTTTTATTTTCCATTTTTAAATAAAAATTATCATGGCTTCAACTAACTTGGCAATTTTGCAAGACTGAAACTCTTTTGTCTTTGGTATTCTTTATCAAATTACTGTGTAATAGCAGTTGTTGTAGAACCTGAAAAAAATATGGAGTCCCACATCTGATGAGCAGAACGTTAATCACTGACCTCATCTTGTTAGAGCCAGGTCCTTTCGTTCTTTTTTTTTTATTATTTTTGGGAATTTTCAGAGCAAGGAATCAGGCATCTCTTGTTCAATTGCTGAACTCCCCAGGGGGTTAAAAGGTGGTGACTATTAGCTGAGTGTTGGAGTTGAGCAGCCATGATAAGGTTATGTACAGGTTTTAGAAGGTTCACAGTGTCTGTGATCTTCCTTTGATCAGTGACAGGAGGCCAATGTGATCTTTTTGTGATGTGATAGTGGGTTCTAGCCTGCCTGGGATCTATGGGGAGATTGGGTATAGTGGGTGCTAGCCTGCCTGGGATCTATGGGGAGATTGGGTATAGTGGGTTCTAGCCTGCCTGGGATCTATGGGGAGATTGGGTATAGTGGGTTCTAGCCTGCCTGGGATCTATGAGGAGATTGGGTATTACCTTGCTTGATCAGATTCTGCAGTTTCTGTGAAGCATTTCAGAATAGAGACTGGAATTTTGATGTTAAATATACAAGTGATCATTGAATTTTGAGCCTTCATGATTTGGGGTCTTATATAGCCAGCCTTACCCTTATGCAACTCCATTAATTCCATGAGTTAATCACTAGCAAGGAGCTGACTTATAATCATCGAAGTGTAAGAGAGAGGAACTGCAAGGTGAGGGAAAGATATTGGGGACTGGTGGATCCTATATCAAAGGCATTAGGAGTAGGGGTCCATTTTCACCATGAGAAATCTGGAAATCTGACATGGATTCTGGGTTCTGAAGGACCCAGGTATATTTATTCCCATCCCTGTTAAGACCTGATCCAAACACACTCACACTCATTTCCCTTACTAATGACAGTTTAGGCAATACATTTCTGATCACTGAGGATAGTTGAGAAAAGGGTCAATTTCTTTCTTATTGGTTATTGATGGAACAAGGGCATAAGCCTCAGCCATTTTAGGTCTCTTGTTACTCCTGACTTCATTCAAGAGACCAAGTCAGTCTCATATCCTTTACTTCCCCCAGCCCCAGGTTTGGAAGCCAGTGGGCCAAACCTGAAGAACCAGTAGGAAGAAGTTCATCTCTGCCTACTGCCCCCAGCCCCACCCTTACCCCACCTAAGATATCAAAGGACCCAGTCTGCGGGGGTCAGGGCCTCTGCCATGTGTCTGCTCTGTGAGCATGATGGCAGTTGGTTGACCTCTGCAGATTTATTTTTCTCTGAACAAATTCAGTCTGGCGGTGAGTTTGACTTCTGCCTCCTCTCTGTTCTGCTCCTGTTTTCCTGACATTTTGGTGCCTGGTTTTCTTACAGTTGTGGAACCGAGACTTGTGGCTCCATAGCAGAAAGCATCAGACACTTTCTTGAGTCTCCTGCAAACTTGCAGTTCCACTTTTCAACAGAGCCATGACACAACCAGAGCAGAACTGTACAGAGTCACATCCCCACATTCTGTGCTCAGTTCTGCTGAGTTTTACCCTGGAAACCATACGGGAACAACTTGGCCTCTTTTCCTCAATGCCTCCTTTTATGAGATGAAATACTTAGCCAGTAGGACAATGCAGATTCCTACCAGCACTGGCGTGACTCTAAAAGAGAAAGATTTGCCACATAATAAAGAAATATTACATAAGAAAGGGAGAAGACTCTAATCACCAGCATCTTGTGCTTGTCGAAGAGCATAAACTGTTCCCCTGCAGATGCAATTCATCACACTGTAGATAAATCTAGAAGCGTAGTTTACCCTGATTTAGCATTATGCTTAATCGTTCTGCAGAACAATGTGGCGTAGTGATCCCTCTGTCCTGCTTTGCTGTTATATATACAAGCCAGGACTGCACTGATTTGCCTCATGAAGTTTCCCTACAAGGAGAACCTCTAGGTTTGTCACAGCCTGACGACTTAGAAGTGAAGGGATTGCCACCCTGGGAGATCTGATTCTAAGAGCTAACATTTTAGAATTTTTCTATATACTTTGGGCCAGCCCACTGCTCTAATGCCTTATGAATAGGTAATCCTCAGAACAACTATAGAGGAGACTTAAATGCTCATTTTACCAAATCAGGCCAGAGAAGTGAGTTGTTGTTGAGTGTGCCATGGGAATGAAGTGGCAGAACTTGGATTCAAACTCACTTCCTCTGGCCCTCCATCCTAGCAACAAAAAGCAAACAAGCAGACTCACGTCTTTCATATTTATTTACCTCATTCTTATTGGCTACAACAGCTTTCAGTAATTTTTATTATTAGTCCTAGTGTATTGATTAATGAGCAATTTTGTGAGGTCACAGCCCTAGATAAGGGAGAGATTGAGGTGGGGGGGCAGCGCTGATGTTGTGGCACAGGGGGTTAAACTACCATCTGCAATGCTGGCAGCCCAGATGGGTCCCAGCTTACTTCCCAGCTGCCCTACCTCCAATCCAGTTCCCTGCTAATGTGTCAGGGAAGGCTGTAGAGCATGGTTCAAATGTTTTGATCCTTGTACCCACGTGAGAGACCCAGATGAAAAACCTGGCTCCTGGTTTTAAGATCTCTCTGTGTCTCTCCCTCTCTGTGTCTCAATAACTCTGTATTTAAAATAAATAAAGTAAATATTTTTAAAAAATTTTAAAAAGACATATGGATCAAAACCAAAGTGCTGGAGTCCTAAGCCCACGCTCCAAATGCAATGCTGGGTATAAAGAAACTGGAGAAAGAAAAAGAGTGACAGAACCACAACAAAATAACTACCCAGGGACATCTAGTTAGCAGGAATAAAAAGTATTTGTGGTTTACTTTCATATACATTTTATGATGTTAAGTAACAAAAAAAAACCTGGTGAAATTTCTTGCTGTTACACAACAAGTTTCTGAAATCAAGATTCACATCAGTGGCTTGAGTTTTAGTAGATGTCCAGTATCCCCTTCCCCTCAGGGACACAGATCACATTCAAAGTGATAAGTGGGGACCAGCACTGTGCCAAAGCTGGTAAAGCCGCCTCCTGCAGGGCCAGAACCCCATATGGGTGCTGGTTCGAGTCCAGGCTCCTCTACTTCTAATCCAGCTCTCTGCTGTGGCCTGGGAAAGCAGTGGAAAATGATCCAAGTACTTGGGCCCTTGTACCCCCATGAGAGACTCACAAGATGTTCCTGGATCCTGGATTTGGATCAGCACAGCTCCAGCCATTGCAGCTATTTGGGGAACGAACCAGGGGAATGAAGACATTTTTCTTGTTCTCTCTCTCTCTCTTTCTCTCTTTCTCTCTCTCTCTCTCTGCTTCTGCCTCCTTATAACTCTGCCTTTCAAATAAATAAATAAATAAATCATTTTAAAAATAAATTAAAATGAGCCAAAGTGATAAGTGAATCTGAAGGGAGACATCTTGCCTCATTGATGACATTTTCCTTCTAATCACATCTGTTTGGGAGACATTCAACAACCACTCAACTCTAAAAAATAGTCATGAAATATAGTTAGTAGAAAATGGAAGAGTGCTGATTTTTATAATTCTTTATGAAAATAAATTATATAAAATTGAGATTTACATTCCCAGAGGCTGTTAAGTCTCTCTCCTAATCTTATTGTTGAGACTATTGGATAACATACTTGAAAGCATTAAAAATATGGGAGGAGTTCCATCTTCACTTAAAAGATGAGAAAAAGGACATCATGAGGTTGCTCCAAGGACATAAAACTAGTTAGAAGTTGAGCCAAGAAGAACTATACAACTCTGATAACTGTGAGTTACTTGCTCTATTCATTTTAATGACACCAGCATTTAGATTTTATACTACCATGCAAAGCAAAGTTCAAGTTCTGTCTTCACTTATGCTTTAGCTATGTATTTTATATGGTTAAACTTGGGCTTCAAGCTGACTGGATTAAAGTGCACCCAGATAAGTGGTAGAATATTATTTCTGGGTATGCCTGTGATGGGTTTTCCTGAAGAGAATGACATAACTTTTTCTTGTTTTTAGATTTCTTTATTCACTTGAAAGGCAAAGTGGCAGAGAAAGAGAGATAGAGAGGGAGAGAGCGAGAGCTAGAGAGAGAGAGAGAATCTTCTACCCACTGGTTCATACTGTTAGGTAGGAAGTCAGAAATTGAGCCTATGTGTGTGAGAGACGGGCCTGAAGACCAGCACCTACTGTGGAAGCTCCAGAAGCCCAGCGTCTTGCACTTCAAAGTCCTGCTCAGACCCTGATGACCTCCCAGGTGGGACCACCTGGGACCCTTTCTTCCTTCCTTCCTTATTTCCTCCATCCCTCCCTCCCTCCCTTCCTCCATCCTTCCCTCTCTCCCCCTTCCCCCTCCCTCCCTCCCCCTTCCTTCCTTCCTTCCTTCCTTCCTTCCTTCCTTCCTTCCTTCCTTCCTCCTTCCTTCCTACCTTCCTTCCTTCCTTCCTTCCTTATTTCCTCCCTCCCTCCCTTCCTTCCTCCCTCCATTCCTCCCTCCCTTCCTGCTTCCCTCTCTCCCTCCCTCCATCATTCCCTCCTTCCCTCCCTCCCTCCCTCCCTCCTCCCTTCCTTCCTTCCTTCCTTCCTTCCTTCCTTCCTTCCTTCCTTCCTTCCTCCTTCCTTCCTACCTTCCTTCCTTCCTTCCTTCCTTTCTTCCTTATTTCCTCCCTCCCTCCCTTTCTTCCTCCCTCCATTCCTCCCTCCCTTCCTGCTTCCCTCTCTCCCTCCCTCCCTCCCTGCCTTCCTCCATCATTCCCTCCTTCCCTCTCTCCCTCCTCCCTCCATCCTTTCCTCCCTCCCTCCCTCCTCCCTCCCTCCCTTCCTTCCT
This sequence comes from Oryctolagus cuniculus, assembly GCF_964237555.1. Lineage (NCBI taxonomy): Eukaryota > Metazoa > Chordata > Mammalia > Lagomorpha > Leporidae > Oryctolagus > Oryctolagus cuniculus. Next base: position 161,927,284 of record NC_091437.1, on the reverse strand, counting down.
TCCTTCCTTCCTTCCTTCCTTCCTTCCTTCCTTCCTTCCTTCCTTCCTTCCTTCCTTCCCTACTTCCTTCCATCATCTATCTATCTACCTCCCTACATACCTACCTACTTACCTAATATCTATCTATATCCCACCTCCCTGTTACTACTGGTTTTATCTAGTTCCTTTTGCTCTCTTTTCTGGAGCTAGAATGATAATTATTTTTAGTTTCTATTGAAATAAACATGAATTGTGTATTGTTATTATGTATAAGTAATACATTTCATAAGAGTTTTTTTCAGAATAAAGTAGATAATGTATGCAATATTACTGGCACAAAAGGAGACCTCCAAAACTTGTAATTATTTATCTTCCCTCCCCTTTTCCCCTCCAAATCACAGTCACGAAGAATAGCTTATTGCCTAAATAGCTCTCTGAACCAACCACAGGTTTCTTGATCATGCACATGCAGCACATCTAGGAGATATTTAATATGGATGTCTCCTTGTGTTTCAGAAACTTGTAGTAAACCTCTCCTGACAGATAAACTCTCATGGCAGCACATTCATTTCACAGAAGTTCATTTCTGGTCTTCACGGCTGTATCATACAAATGACTCAGAGATACTTGATATGCTAAGCAGAGGTGACAAGTGCTGATGAGGTTAAGAAAATGACTTGAAAGGGAATCAGGTAATCTCCACTGAAAAAAGCAGTAAACCTCCAGGTCCTGTATTTCACAGATTATGTTACTATTTCTTCTTAAATACAGGAATAAAAAGCTCAGCAGAAAAGAAGCAAGGCAGTAACGAAACAATGAGCTCTTGTGACATAAGGCCAGATTAAGTCTTCGATGGATTGTGTGTTTGTACTGTGGGAGTACTTGTAGGTATATCAGTCAGTCGTTGCCACATAACAAAATACCCCAGAACCTTAAAATTATAGATACCTTAAAATTATAGATATAAAAAACAATAGTATAGATACTTATTATGTCCGAGAAATCACTGGGTTGGCCTGGCAGTTCTATATAACAACATCGGGGTTGGTAACACTCACTCATCCATCTTTGATGAGCTGCATGTCCGCTATGAGCTGGTGTAGGTTTGGATGTCTGGAATCCCACCTGGGACACACCAGCCTGCCTCAGCTCTGCTGCTGCACATGCCCCTTCTTTCCTGAAAGGGTACTTTGTGCTTGCTCTTCTGGTGAAAGCAGAACCACAGAGAGGGAAGCAGTGCTTGAGGCCCATCTGGGAACTGAAATTGATGTCCTACATTGGAGTCAGAGTGTCAGTCTCCAAGAATACGATGCAGACCTGTGTATTTTTTTTTGTTATCAAAAATTTGCCAAATACTGGCCGGTGCTGCGGCTCAATAGGCTAATCCTCCGCCTGCAGCACCAGCACACCAGGTTCTAGTCCCGGTCGGGGCACCAGATTCTGTCCCAGTTGCCCCTCTTCCAGGCCAGCTCTCTGCTATGGCCTGGGAGTGCAGTGGAGGATGGCCCAAGTACTTGGGCCCTGCCCCCACATGGGAGATCAGGAGAAGCACCTGGCTCCTGGCTTCGGATCAGCACAAAGCGCCGGCCACGGCGGCCATTGGAGGGTGAACCAACGGCAAAAGGAAGACCTTTCTCTCTGTCTCTCTCTCTCACTGTCCACTCTGCCTGTCAAAAGAAAATTGCCAAATACTTAATTTTTAATTTTATTTTTTTCAACTTTTATTTAATAAATATAAATTTACAAAGTACAACTTTTGGATTATAGTGGATTTTCTCCCCATAACCTCCCTCCCACCTGCAACCATCCCATTTCCCACTCTCTCTCCCATCCCATTCTTCATCAAGATTCATTTTCAATTATCTTTATATACAGAAGATCAACTTAGTATATACTAAATAAAGATTTCAACAAACTCCACCCACACATACACACAAAGTATAGAGTACTGTTTGAGTAGTAGTTTTACCAAGTTTTACCGTTAATCCGAATAGTAGAACACATTAAGGACAGAGATCCTACATGAGGAATAGGTCTCTGTTTCATGTGTCTGTTGGCCATTTGCATTTCCTCTTTTGAAAAATGTTTGTTTAGGTCCTTTGCCCATCTCTTAAGTGGATTGTTTGTTTTGTTGTTGTGAAGTTTCTTGATCTCTGTAGATTCTAGTTATTAAACCTTTATTGGTTGCATAATTTGCAAATATTTTTCCCATTCTGTCGGTTGCCTCTTCACTTTCCTGACTGTTTCCTTTGCACTACAGAAACTTCTGAATTTGATGTAATCCCAGTTGATAATTTTGGCTTTGACAGCCTGTGCCTCTGGGAGACCTGTGTATTTTATTAACATTAGTATTATTTTCTTTTTCAGCTAGCTCTTGTTAACAGGTAGAATTGAATACAATGGTTATACTTTTAAGGTCATGCATTGATCACAATTCTCCTTATTATCAATTACAAATGAAACAAACATAGAGTAAACCAAAAAGTGACACTGTTAGCTTTCCAAAAAGCTGAAGCTAAATTTTGCTGCAGTTATGCATAGATCTAGAGGTTACAAAGATGTCCCTTTTTCTCCAACTATCCTTGACTATACACTGTGGGAGCCTTGGTGTATAGGTAGATTCTGTGTACACTGTAGTGATACTGGCTGTCAGCACTTTCTATTGTCCTTAGAACTTTGTTCACTCCAACAATAACAAAAGGGAGAGTGTTGTGAAAGAGAGAGAGTGCTTCTCTTCTCTGAAGCTCACAAAAATCTTGTAGCATACTGCTATTGGCCACTTGGATCACAGCACCTCCCAGGAGCTTGGATAGCACATTCAATGCGTGATGACTGAGAATGTAGAAGATGCAGTTCCCGAAAGGAAATCAGGCTTTTTTTACTAGAAGAGGAAACAGACTTAGTAGGCAAAAATAACAGATGTCTACAACACTGATGCATTCCACATCTGCATCTCTGCACCATGTTATTATATCACTTTCTATGCTACTGAATCATGCGTTTTATTCTGACTCATCACTTTTTTATAATTTTCATAAGTACAAGGTAAATGAACCATCTTGTTGTATCAGTATCCCTAGCATAACATTATACGTCAGTATCCCTAGCATAACATTATCCTGTGCATAACATTTCAGTAGGACTTTGTTATAACTATTATTTAAAGTAATGTTGTTAAGAAGTTCAATCTCTGGTTCCTTCTTATGGCTGTTAAATTAAAATGAGACATTTATATGTTTTATTTTTTCATGATTTTTATTGCTTTTGAGTTCATCCTTGTATTTCTCTTCTGTCTAAAGCCTTAGAAAGTTGGGTGAAACATAAAGTCTCTTTTTGTCCTGCTTAGAGCAAAGCAACTTTGCCTAATTTGGGGGGTTATTCCACTAGATGCATCTCTTCTTTTCCTGGTCCTGCAGTATTCCTTTGAACCTACTCTGTCTGGCCAAGGGGAGATACAGACAGCAAGGTCTTATTCCAGCATGACAGACAACACAAAGCACAGTGGGCAGAGCCAACCCTTTGGACTGCTCAGAACCTATGACTACCTTCCTCACAGTCATCCACTCACAGGATCACAGGGTCAGACTTCATGGGTTTAGCTAGCCACAGACTGAAAATATGCATGAAAAAAGTTGCATCTGTACTGAACATGAACAAAATTTTATTTTTGTCATTATCTCTTAAACAATACAGCATAATAACTACTTAGCATTGACAACATTACATCAATTATTATAAATTATTTAGAAATGATTTAACATATACAAGATGATGAGCACAGATCACACACACACACACACACATACATATAATGCCATTTTATATAAGACTTGAGTATCCTTATATGTTGTTATCTGCATGAGTCCAGGGATGACTCCTCATCACTCTAACACCTTATATAGGGGGACAAGTATATTTTCTATGCAAAACCAAATAGTAATATTTTTACCTTACAAGTGACAACTAAATTGTATATAGGTGCCCAGGTTCTCATCTCATCCCTCAAGTGAAGGGAGAGTACCAACAGTCATTTTGTTAACAGCTACCTGTTACTTATTGCTCAAAATTAATCAGTTACATTAAATCATGGGGTACTAAATAATAATGGGTCATTTAACGTGTGGAAAATATCTATGATGAAATAAAGAGAAAGAGAGAAAGAAAAATGAAAGTTAATGCATATAAATAAATAAAGTGATATAAACATGTATATCACCTATATCTCTTACCTCTGCATTGCCTCTGAGGTCATAGCTAATATCCATGGCTTCTTTTCTTCTCATACTTCCATGATCCTCAGCCATGGAGTCCGGTGGCCAATGCTCTTCACTGGTGGACTTAACCCAAAATTTCATTACTAAAGGGGCTGAATATCTTATCCTGCCTTATTTTGGTCACTGTGGTTTTCCATTAGCTTCCACGACTGGTAATAGAAATAGTAAAAAACACCCAAGACTGTCCACTGGCTTTCAGACATATCGTCCTTACCTTATTGGCAGCTATCCAGTTTCCTCCTGGAGATAGGCACCTTATATCCAAATAGCATCATCATACCCCTCTGTTTTATCTCTTACTATTTAAGTTATATAAAGACTCCCAAATGATCAGAGGTCAGTCTAATCTTTTAGTTCATTGGGATCATGACTCCTGATGGAAGCATTTTCCCCTCCAGAGCTAGGGCCTCCAAACCAGAAGATCACAAATTTTCCAGGATGGTAATCAAAAATCCTATGAATGAGTTATTAGGTATTTTAACTACAGTAGACCATCCAAAAAAACCTTATACTCCTGCCCCATTGATTTTAGCTATAAGAAAGGAAACATCACAGGCTGCATCTTTTGGTGCAGCAGTTGCAATGCTATTGGGACACCTATAGCCCTGTTGGAGTGCCTATGTTTACATTCTGGCTCCATTCTGATTTCAGTTTCCTACAAATGCACACCCCAGGAGGCCAGAGGTGATGCTTCAACTCACTGTCAGCATGGGAGAACCAGACTGAATTTCAGATTACAAACTTTGGCCTGGGCCACTCCTGGCTGATGTGGCATTTGGGGAGTGAACCAACGATTGAAGCTTTCTCTCTCTCTCTCTCAAAAAAAATAAGTAAGAATTTTCAAAAATAAAGAAAGCTCTAAATACTACAGATTGATTTTGTTTTAAATTGTATACTTTACCCCATAATATAGAACTTGATCTTTTTTTGGCATGTTATATCCAAACTGGCACCAAAACAGAATATTTAATAATGGGGCAAATCTTGTTGCATAAGCGATTCTGGATGTTGGGGTATATAATTTTATGGGCACAAGACAATACTGTACTTTTATTTATTTATTTTGCTGTGTATTGAATTATTGACCAAAAGTGATGCTTTGTGGCTTACCATGATCATACATGAAATATTTCTTAGAGTTCCATATAGAGTGATTCTGAAAGAGGCACTGTGACCAAAGAAGGTGAAAAAAATTCATATCCAGAATGCACATACAATGGTACTTCAAACAGTTTGTGGACAAGTGATATTAAAACATAAGCTTATTTTGATGCAGAAAAGTTTGAAATCAATACACATGGGATATTTAAAATGTTATTGGAGAATATGTACTGTGAAAAAGTATGTATGGATTTTGTAATTTTTGTATGAAAATATACTTATGTTTTCATTCTGTTTTTCATGAAATTTGTGAAGTCTCCCTTTATGTTCCAGAGCATACAAATCTTAGCCCTTTGGTGATGTTTCATTAAGTCCAATATATTCAAGAAAATTACAGTTATCAACTGCTTAAGGATCAATGCAAATTCATATTGATGGCTGTATACCTGTCTAGACAAAATAGATAGTCGAAAGTTTCACTGGAAATTGTATGTACTGGAGAGATTTTCCTATGACATTGAGGATTTCCAATTGGGATTTAGTGCTGAAGTTGTCTGTGGTTAGCCGTGCTACAATACTGGCTAAAAGTTCAGTATTAAAACAATAACACTCTCTCTCTCTTTCTCTCTCTCTCGCTGTCTCTCTGCTCTCTCTAGGCTTCTCTCTTGCTCCCCTCTCTCCTCTCCCTCTCTTTCTCAGCTCCTCTCTGCTCTCTCTCTTCTCTCCTCACTATCTCCTTTCCCCCCTCTCTCTCTCTCTCTCACTCTCCTTCTCTCTCTTTTTCCTTCTTTGCCCCTTCTCTCCAGTCTGCTGGGTTTTCCCCCAATAAGCCCTTTCCCTTAAAATAAAACAATAACAGCAAAAAACAAACAAACAAAAAGAACTTGCCTTCTTTTTCTTCTCTACCATACATATAGGTTGGATGAGTAGAGTCAGTGTGGCAATAATCTGTTTTAAAGGAGCTTACTACATACTCAAATACCTATCCTGTGTGCTTTAGACCAGTTCAAGCCTTTTTATGTGCTATTTCCTCTTGACCACAGATTTTTTTCAATACCTTCTACATTATGATTTTGTGGGTTATGTAACAAGAATCTAAAGGGGAACTTGGGTTGCATGATCATCTGATGCCCTGTATTAATTACCTAGTCTCTGTAACGACCCCAGTAGTAGTTCCACAAAATGTAAATAGTTACCTGCAGGAGATGGCATTGATTTATTTCAGATTATGAAGGTTTGTGGTTTCACTTTCTTTTTGAAGCTTTGTAGCGTTTACCACCCGTACTTACCCAGTGACACTGTGGGTATATCTGGTTTTACTGAATCATCAGGTCCAATTTGAAGACAGGCTTGTATGGGAGCCTGGACTTGACACTGAGGCTTTTCTTGTTCTATAAACCACTAATATCTGCAGAATTTATGGTGGTTCAACAAATGTGCTACAATAACACTCTTGACCATGTTTTGTGTTTCCTTAAAAATTCAAAACCAGGTATACACCAGGTTCTGTATATCTTGTTTATTTTACTTTATTGAGGTAAATTATACAAAGCATAGCAATTTGCCAGTTACCTTTAAGGAGATACATTAACATGTTCTTGATTACTGAACTCCCAGAAATTTCACTGAGATTTGGTACCCCTGAAATTGTATTAGATTTGTGTTTTCCATTCTTATTCTTTTAGTATAATTCTGATTATCAGATTAAAATAGCTGAGTTTTATGGTTATAGAGTGTATATATTCTGTGTGAAGATGTTTGTAATGCCCGACTGATCAATAACTCTGCAGTCAATTTTAGGCACAGAAAAGGAGAGTTGAACTAGTTCCATTAGCTAGACTATGAAGGAATTCTACTTGTCCCAGGAAAGTAGTATAAAACTACTTCTGACAGTTATTGCAAATGATAAAAAGAGAAGAACCATTAGACTGGCCAACAGCTATATGTCAGGTGCTGTGTTGATTTACTCAGTGATTATATTACAAGAGACTGTGTTGATTTACTCAGTAATTGTATTACATATGAAACATCAGATGCAATTGAATCATTAGCTTGCATTTGTTTATACTAATTTACAGTCTTTTTCAAGACACATTTGACTATATACAAACCAATAGAATTAAATTAGAATGTCATGTTTTTGCAGACTTGAATCTTTCAAGTATTTGATGATGACACTGATATCCACCACTCCCCTAAGGGTAACATATTGGTCCTCAAAGCAGGGAAAGATAGCTGTTCTTCTTACTCCTTCCAACCATACAAACCCTGAGAAAGTCAAACTGGGGATTCTACAGGTTTCCACATATATCATTTTCAGCTATTACTTTAGGAATTATGACTATAAATATAAATTGACTTCACATAATGACATAGACCTGTGTTATTTAAACAAAAGCTAAAATTTCATCTATGATTTGACGATAATAACCTTTTATTTTGATCAGCCAGACTAGCTATTTGTATCCCCAGGATTTAGAATCAATGCACAGTGTTTAGCGCATTCTTTTCCTCAGTATAGTCACTTGGGTCATAGCTTCCGATCATGGGGAAGACATGCATTAAAATTTTACTTCACACACTGTGAAATTGGTGTAGGGTGCTTCCTTACAAGACCAAGTTTCTTAGCTCTTACATCAGAAACTTGTGGAGGATTGAATTATATTATTGCAAATTGGGTCAGGTTTTGACTGCTATGCCAGAACAAAAATGCTTTGTTCCAGGAATCCAGGAATAGGAATCCAGTGATAGTCTAATAGGCTATCTATTTCAATTTTAGGGAAATAGTAATCAATTAACCATTGCAAAAAAAAATCTGATTCTGATTGCCAGTGTGTCCTTCCTCATTTTATATTAACTGTGGTTACCTTATCTTTAGGGGTTACATGCTGTTACTTGGTCTTTTATAAGCTGAGATCTCATTATCTCCATTGAAATTAGTTAATCAATCTCAATAGAATCATGTTCCCTGGTCAATGTGACCTATAAAGGAATATGGTCTCATTAACTTACGATGTTAAAAAAAAAACCACTTGAGATTGTGTAATTTATAAAGAACAGAAATTTATTTCTCACAGTCTTGGATCTCGGAGTCCAAGATCATGGTGTTGGCAGGTTCTGTGTCTGGTGAGATCCCTTTGTCCACTTCCAAGAGGGCAGCTTCTAATGTATCCTCCAGAGGGAAGGAACGGTGTGTCCTTCCATGGCAGAAGGAATAGAATAACATTTGTTTCTCCCTAAGATGTTGGATTCCTTCTTCCTTATAACACCAAGGAAGCTTTACCACTAATCTCATTGAATATGACCTACATTTAACCAAACAAGTAAGGTTTTGATGCTGCTTACTGCTATCTGAATAAATATATTAAATCTAGGATCTCTACTAAATACTTGTTTCAACTAATTTGGCCTAAACTATTTTCCTATTCTCTTTGGTGTATCCAAATCCACACACACACACACACACACACCACACACACACACACATTTCCTATATTTCTCACAAGGAATAATAGATTTGCACTGATATGCGTACATATATGATCCGTACACATATGCTATATAAACATAGAACTGATATATACATACAGTACATTATTAGCTTTGAGGATCCTTCAAAATGTGTGTAGAAAATGGAATTAAGCTGGCACCGCGTCTCACTTGGCTAATCCTCTGCCGCCGGCGCCGGCACCATGGGTTCTAGTCCCGGTTGGGGCGCCAGATTCTGTCCCAGCTGTTCCTCTTCCAGTCCAGCTCTCTGCTGTTGCCCGGGAAGGCAGTGGAGGATGGCCCAAGTGCTTGGGCCCTGCACCTGCAAGGGAAACCAGGAGGAAGCACTTGGCTTCTGGTTTCGGATCGGTGCAGTGCGCCAGCCGCAGCACGCCAGCCATAGAGCCATTTGGAGGGTGAACCAATGGAAAAGGAAGACCTTTCTTTCTGTCTCTCTCTCTCATTGTCTAAATCTGCCTGTCAAAAAAAATAAAAATAAAAAAATAAAATAAATAAAAAAATAAATAAATAAAATTTTTTGAAATTCCTGCAAGATTTTATAATAAACATTTTCCATGAACTTCTAAACATCGCTTGGGTATAATGAGATGTTCAGGAACAAATCATTGTAGTTATAAATACAGGTGTCTTTGTATATCTCTGCAGATGTTCAGCAAAACCTGCCAATCTGCTGTGATTTTGTTGTTACCAGCTCAGAAATACACATCTTTTCAGCGACTCTCCCTTATTCCCTCTTTCACTTGTTATTCTCACTCCCATTGGATTGTATCTTCAAATGAAATGTTAACATTCAAGTTTTTGCTGAGGGCTCTGATTCCATCTATGAATCACTCAACAATTCATTACAAAGTCCACCCTGTATGTCATATATCATGATAAGTATTACAAAGGACACAAAAGTAATTCAGATGTGAATACTGTCTTCAATGTGTTATGGTTTTACAGGAGAGATTAGTCATGTATTTAGATTAGCATTGTAAGCATGACTACTGCTTGAGGCAGTAGAAAGTTAAGGACAATTGAGAGGAAGAAGATAAAGAAAAAGAAAAAAACTGCATTTACTGATTAATTCTTATGTACAATAAACCTGTTTTGAGCACTTAATGTAAGAAAACTGCCCAGAGCTAGAGACACAGAAACAAGAAAGTGATTCCGCTATTGAAATTTCTCAATGATTTAAAAACTAAATTCCAGCATGATATTTCAAACCAAGGTATGCATTGAATGTTATTGGAACAAGCAGAATGCGACCTGATGTAGCTGAAAGAGATTCCTGAGAGATTCTAGGAGGAAAGTCCTAAAAGTGGAGTGTTACTGGGAATGCCTGCAAGCGACATGGTTTAATACAGGGTAATATGAAAAGGTAGGTTTTTAGGAAAAGTAAGTTCATGGAACAATAGCATAGGTGTGCAGCTATAATAGGTTATTGCCACTCTGCTACCTGAATAATGAGTAAATAATAAAGGATTTTAGGGAAAGTGGCATCATGAAGTGTTTTTTAAAGAAATCTTACTAACTTGAAGATAAATAAAAGTGGATGTAAGAAATAAAAAATTCAAAAATTGAGAAAAAAATAATAGACTGTTGCAATAATTTAAGTGTGATGACACTTGTGTATTACAGAGGCCTAAGGAGCATGAGAGAGATAAATAGAATACAAAGGTCTTCAAAGATTGGCTCTGTAGTATTTAGCAACTGATTCTGTATACAGAAAGTGAGGAAGGAGGCCAGATCAAGGGTGGACATTAGTTACAAACTGGTCCCATTGCTTAGAAAACTGAGGTAATAGAAATTATCAGAGAAGGCCCTGTTGGAGATTACTTGAATGGATCCTTGAAGAATAAGTTTCCATGATATACAGAAGCTTAGCATGTATCCTTATCAATACTGCAGGTTCACTGACAACAGAGGTATTATAGTAAACACTTAAGAGTACAAAATGAACAATGTGAACAATGACGTCGTCTTCAAAGCTGGTCATTCTTGGCAATCTGGATGGTAGGTTTGCTTGAGGAAATGTGGTTTGGAGAAGGCTTTGTGGAATGCCTACAACCTATGTTTAGATGGTAAGGCATGGGAAAGTAGTGAGAAACAATTACCTAAGAGTAGGGGGGTAAACGGTAGAGTCAGAAGGTGAACTAGGAGTGCTCAGATTTCAGTGTTCATATTATTTCACCTTCACTTACTCTTCCTGGACTGAAAACAGATCCACAGTATATTACAAGTTGGCTTTTCCAGTCCTACTTTTATCTTGCTCACTGTAACAGTGCACAAATGCATTTCAAAAAGTTTTAGGCAGGTTGCAGAAAGTCAAAGTTAAGGATTTTATATGCTGCTTCAAGGCAATCCATTTCAGTCCTATCTCCTTCATGGGACGTAAGGTTGATACATGGGCAAAACATTTTTTTATATATATATAACCCATCAGATATAGCCAAATTAGTCAGCAAAGCTCATATGCTAAAGAGACATCACTTACACAGAATAAGTCATGATTCAGAGCTGATTAATCAAATCTAATTAGATGGCTCACTAATTGATCCCACGAGCTATCACCATTTGACCTCTGGTAAAAGGGCTCGATACATTCAAACTCCTCTGGAGACAAATGAATTAGAAGCGCCATTGGTTGAAACCACATAATTCAATCAACCCATTTAATGAATTTAAGGGTTAGTCAAGCTATTCAAGTCCATATTGAATTCCTGGAAGAAACAGGATTGCAACCAATCTTTTATTTAATGAATGTTGTTCAGATTTTACAATCCAATGTGCAAGTTTCAAGAAATAATAATGTCGACCTCAATGCACCGGAACTTACTCCGTGTTAGATTTTCTTTCTCTCCTCCCTTCCTTATTTTCTTCCCTCCCTCTCTTCACTCCTTTGTTCATTTCTTTCTGTCTCTTCCTTCCCTACTTCTTTCCTTCTTTCCTCTGTCCTTCCTTTCTTCCCTTCATTTTTTTTTCCTTTTTTCTTCTTTCTTGTTTAATTTTTAAAATCCTGCTAACCCACTTTTTTGTTAAAAGGAAGGGCATAGTTAACCCAATAATGTCAGAATAGATTGGAATGTATAACCAACAAAGTGTACAAAATAAAAAAATAAACCATAAATTACTAAAATATATGACAGGAAATGAATTAATAACTTTAATTTGTAAAAATTATACTATTAATCAATGAAAAATTATAAAAATCTAATAGAAAAAATAGTAAAAGGTACAAATATTCCATTTTTATCAGAAGTAAATATAAATGGCCAATGAAATATGTAAAATATATTCTCTTGAATATTAATCAAAGAAATGCAAATTAAAACTTCAGTTGATGCCATACTATGTCAAATGGCCAATTCAACTTAAGCTTTGCTGCTTTAATAAATTACATTTCAGAAACATTTCACCAATTTGTAGGGGCAACAATAATACACACATTTTCTTTCCCATGCATAGTGTGTATGCATGTAGAAATCTTTTTATCAATGTTGAAATACAGAAAAGTAGACTATAAATGACTACACAAAATGAATATTCTGTGAATTAAACCCAGAACTCAGATATATAAACTTAAATGACAAATATTTTAAAATTTATCCTATTTTTATATCAATTTGATATTTTATTAATTTATATAAAAGGACATATTTAATGTAGTTCATAGACACATTTCTAGGAATATCATGGTTTCCTTCCTTCCTCTCTCCCCCCTTCCCTCCATTTCTTTCTGTCTTACCTTTTTAATTTTGAGCTAAAATTTAAATTTACTTATAGTAAATGAGTAAATGCTCCACTAATTTGATATAAGTATTACTTTTACACTTGATCTTAGCCAAAAGGCCGAGAAGCAATATAAGCATTATTTTTTATTTATTTGTAAGGCAGAGTTAGAGAAAGAGAGGAATCTTCCATCTGCTGTTCACTCCCCAGATGGCTTCAATGGCCAATGCTGGGCCAGGCCAATGCCAGTAGCCCACAGTCTCTTTCAGGTCTCCCACATGGGTGTGGGTACAGGAGCTCAAGCACTTGGGAACTCCTGTTGTTTTTTCAGGCATATTTGAAGGGAGCTGGATCAGAAGTGGAGCAGTTGGGTCTTAAACCAGCACCCATATGGGATGCCAGCATTGCAAGGGAAGGGTTATCCTACTATGTCACAATATTGGTCCTGAAAAACTATGCTTTTTTATTAGAGGGTTTCAAAAAACAAAAAGATCCATAATAATGTTAACAAATGCCCTTGAAATTTTATCTACCAGGCATCCATCAAGATTTTACTGGCAGTCTCTGTTTTCCTTCTTTCTTGACTTCCGGTTTCCACTTGGTTCTAACTGCCGTACCAAAGGTCTTGGATTTTCTCTTCAGATATTTCTCAATCTTCCAAAGCATAGTCTCCCCAGCAACTCCAGGAAAACCCTGGTGCCATGGATTGAATAATATTTGGATCCTAGACCCATTCAAGTTTTTAAACATCAAAGTCATAAGTTAAGAATACAAAGCATTGAAAACCTAATCCAATTATTCCATCTGGGACATGGGCCTAGTAAGAGGTCTCTAGGTCACTAGGATCATGCCTCCACAGAGTGATTCTCAAAGAGAGGTGGTGGCAAAAGCAGAGTTGGTTCCAGTCATGCTCTGGTTCTTGGCTCTCATTCTTCTTCTGCACACAATCCACTGGTGTCTTGCTGTAGCCCTGCCAGACAGCGAGAGCAGTGGGGCCCACCTGACTCTGGACTGTGAAACTCTAAAGCTGGTAGCCAAAGTAAACATGTTTACTTCATAAGCAGTATCTCTCAGGTGTTTTGTTATAGTAAATAAAATCTGACAATATACCTGGTCACTCATTCCTGCTCTCTGATATTTCTCAATGGAAATCCCCTAATATTTTATGATCATTACTGATTAATGGAGCATCAAAATAAGTAGCCAGAAGAAAAATATAGAAACTGAAAGCAAATTGAGAAATGGTAATTGAATTTTTGGCTCTACAGAAATATCGTGGCCTTGCTCTTAGAGTAGAGCTTTTATTAGAAAGTAAAAGGTACCAGTGCAAGCTTAGAGTCAATATAAACATTTTCTACCACAAATCAGCTCCGTTAAACCGCAGTTAACTAGGTTAAAATATTCAGATTCAATACAAGCCACAATATAAATCTATTAAGTTCTTACTCCACTGTGCATTTTCATCTGTACAACAAATGAAAGATAAGACCCGGTGGTCTATTTACTCCTGACAACCTTCTAGTAAGTTAGCCACTATCACCATGTATGAATACAGACAAGACGGCTCACACTTGTAAAGGAATCAAATCAGTGTCACTGCATTAGTGGGAAAACAAGAATTCTCTGGGGTCATGCGGCTCTACTTTTTTTTTCTTGTCCTATAAATAATTCCATGAAAGAATTTAACACCTAAATGGTAAATGTGAGGCTTACATGATAAAGAAGAAAATACAGGAGGGCTTTTAAAAGTTTATATAACAAGCAAATTAAAGGATAGTGCAAATTTTCCATGAAAATTTTGAAGTCCCTCCTATAAACCCTAACAAAATAAAAACAAGAGAAAAATAAAAGAAGTTTGAAATTTTTATAGCATAGTCAGTCTGTATGGGACTGATGGGAGAAGACTATCCAGGAGAGGAGATGAAGCAATGTTCAGTCCTTCCCTGTATCACTTCTGTCACATAGCCATAACACAGCACCACACACTGGATATCTTCAATAACAGAACTCTATTTTACCATGGTTTGTGGGCAAAGAGTATGAGATCAAGAAGCCAGTAGAGCTGGTTTTTTCAGAAGCCTCTCTCCTTGGTTTAAAGACGTCTACCTTCTTCACATGGTCTTCCCGCTGTGTCTGTCTGTGTCCTAATCTCATCTTCTTAAATGGGCAACTGTTAGATTGTGTTATGGCCCACCCTAATGACCCCATTTTAAGTGAGTTATGTTTTTAAGAATCTATTTCTAAATATAGTCACAGAGTTTTGATGGTTTATATTTTAATATATGAATTCTGGAGTGACACAATACAGCCTCTGTAGCACTCTGTTTCTATATGGGAGAATGCATAGTTCTTTTAATATTTCTCATTTCTAAAGAAATTTTGTATAATCTCATCTTCAATAGATGACAGTGAGTCACCTTCCAATCACATACATCCTCTCAATCAATAAATATTTAATTATGTGCTTTTTAATATGTAATTTCACTATATATAAATATCAGTATTATTGTTTATCAATATGTTTATTTTTTATATCAATTTGTTTTTCAGTATGTTTATTTTTAACATTTCTCATCAGAATTTAAATGACTGGAAGATATTATCTTTAGTACATACCTAGAGTAGTGCAAATACATAGCACTGTCTATAAAGAATACTGTGCACTAATAAAATAAAAGATTCATAGTGGGGGTTTGCGTTGTGCCTATAGCAGGTAAATCTGCCACCTGTGATGCCAGTATCTCAAATGGGTGCCGGTCTGATTCCTGGATGTTCCACTTGTGGCTCAGCTCCCTGCTAATGGCCTTTAAAAAGCAGCAGGAGATGGACCAAGTTTCTGGGCCCCTACACTTATATTGGAGACTTGGAAGAAGCTTCTGGCTCCTGATGCAGCCATTTGGGGATTGAATGAGCAGATGGAAGATCTCTCTCTCTCTTTCTCTCTCTGTATCTCTCTCTCTCTCTCTCTCTTTCTGTGTGTGTGTGTGTGTGTGTGTCTTTCTCTCCCTGTAACTCTGATTTTTTTCAAATAAATAAATAAGTAAATCTTCAAAAAATTCATATTAAAACAAATGAAAGTATATAGAAAACTCTCCCAAGGAGCTCATTAACCTCGTTTTTAATTCATCTGTTCCCCTGTGTACAGAGATTTAGAAAGCTAACTGTGGACATGAAAATAAAGGATGTCTACTTGAAGAATTAGACCCTGTGTATAGTGCACAACTAAAGGACAATGGTTATATTTATTTTTCTAGCAAATCAATTGTCTCTAAATATCTCCAGGTTCTGCATCCTCAGATTCAACTAACCACAAACTAAAATATTTTACAAAAAATTGTGTCTATATTGAACATGAACCATTCTTTCTTGCCATTATTCCTTAAATAGTACTAACATTATTCAAATAGCATTACATTGTATTAGGCATTATAAATAATCTGGAGGTGATTCAAGTGTGTGGGAGGATGTGCCTATGTTATGCCTTGTATTAATTGACTTGAGCATTTATGGTAGACTTGGAGGGTCCTGAACCAGTCCCCAGTGGATACCAAGAGATGAATGTACTTGGGATACAGAATGGGTCATGGAAAATGATGTTTATGAATCAATAAATGAGTGAGAAAAAGGATTTGTTAACAAAAATGACAAAAAAAGAAACCAGTATCAGAGTAGAAGCAGTCGGCTGTTGGGGAGGGGGGGTTAGTTTTCAGGATGGTGGCAATGAAGAACTCTCTCTCTTCACTGACTTACTGTCACTGTTATTGTGCCTAAATTTCTTCAAACCACTGTGTGCCAGAAACCAAAGTCTGAGAAGCCCTGACAGATCTAGGTGTTCTTTGATAGGTTACAGGTTACTGCTGACTCACAGGGAGTCCGCTTTACTTGTCCATTGTGTTTTGCTCAAATAGATACGATCCTGCTTCAGATATCTGAAATGAGCACCTTGGAGGAGTCCCATGGCAATCTCTCCAGAGACAGAGTGAGGATTATTAATCTCCCTCTGGAAATAAGGGCTCTCAGATACTGTAACTCACATTGATGTGCAATATCCCAGCAGCTCAGTCTGCTGATGGGAATGCAATGTACTCACCCAGGTTTATTATAAAAGCATTAAAATGTGTTCTGTTGGTTAATCACAATGACACTTTCATCTGTTTGGGGGTTTTTGAGTTGTTCTTCTTAGACTTTAATAACATAGATTTTGAAGTTTGCCTTCCAAAAATTAGTTTGGGACATTTAGAGCTGGATCCAAGCAACACATGTTTTCGGTTTTAATTTAAAAACTCCTTGCAGAGCCATCAAACTTTATTTACCCAGGAGGCACCTGCTACATGGTAGATAATGGAAGAAACATGTAGAATTTGACCACTTATAGTGTCTCCTCTATGTCTCAAAATAACTCCATGTGGGAAGGAAAAAAAATAGTCTATTTAACACATGATAAAAGTGAGGTTTAGGAAAGTTTATTGACCAGTTCAAGTGAGTTGAAAAGTGACTTCTTCCTCCTTCATTCTCTTCACTCACTCAGCAAGCTAACAGCAGCTGTTTCACTGACACTTTGGTGTTCCTCCTCTGTCTGTACAGTAAGTATTAAGTACATCATTGACATATTTATATAATAATTATAAATAAGAGGCTTGAGAGGATAAATTATGTGGACTAATTTTTCAGTCATTTTCAATGAGTTATAAAGATACTTGAATATGCATAGTACTCAGATGTTCTCTAATATTTCGATTTACCTCATTTCCAACCACATGCAACTATCACATAAATTTTAAAATTTCTCAAGTTTCAGTGTATTTTATTTGTATTTATTTGTACTTATTTCAGTCTCACAGTCTCTTGAGTCTCACAGGAAGAATAAACTTGTCTTTAAAATATCAACTCAGTGACCATTAATTACGGGTAAAATAAATGGCTTAGTAGTCCTCTTTAGATTTCATATTCAGAAAATACTATTTGTGCTTATGTGACAGGAGTTGGCAAAAGTTTTCAGTAAACGGGCAGATGCTAAACACATGGTCTTTGTCACTATCACTCTGCAATGATTAACACAAAAGCAATCACAGATAATTCATAAACAAGCAAGCAAACAAGTAAGCCTATTTATGGATACTCAGATGTTTCACTTGATATAATTTGCAGATACCACAAAACATTACCCTTTTGAATTACTTTTCCAACCATTCAAAATGCAAAGGCTACTCATACTCATAGTTTATACAAAAACAAATAATGAGTCAGATTTGTCCCAAAGGTTGTATTTTGCTAACCCCTTGATATAGGTGGGCAGATAGAATAATTTGATTAGATCTATGAGTTGGAGACCATGCCCTCCACCACACCCACTGTGTGATATGCCCCTACCTGTCCCTACCTGTACACCCACTCAGAGTACATAACCACGCCCCCTTCGGAAGTAAATAAAAAGACCTGGAACACGGTGGGCCCCTTGTTGCCCTGTGACCTTTGGGCTGCCCACTTTCTGCTTTCCTGTCTGCATGCTTGCCCCATGTGGCATGTGGCCTGCTCTCTGCTTGCTATGGACCCAGCTTGACATCCAGACCTCTCTTTCTCTCCTAAATAAAGCCCTCACTCTCCCGAGCATTCCTCTCACTGAATAAAAAGCTGAAAAACTTACCACGTTGCCTGATGTATTTGAGCCAGTATCCAGAATTCTTCTCGGAACACATAGCAAGAACCACAGGGTTATTGGTATTGAAAATTATTAATAAGCTGGCCAATATCAAAATGGCACTCCAGTTGGGACCCTTAATAATGGAGGGATTCTCCAGGGACTCTTTATTTTTTTTTATTTTTTATTTTTTTGACAGGCAGAGTGGACAGTGAGAGAGAGAGACAGAGAGAAAGGTCTTCCTTTGCCGTTGGTTCACCCTCCAATGGCTGCCGCGGCCGGCGCGCTGCAGCCAGCACACTGTGCTGATCCGAAGGCAGGAGCCAGGTGCTGCTCCTGGTCTCCCATGGGGTGCAGGGCCCAAGTACCTGGGCCATCCTCCACTGCACTCCCTGGACACAGCAGAGAGCTGGCCTGGAAGAGGGGCAACCGGGACAGAATCCCGCGCCCCGACCAGGACTAGAACCCGGTGTGCCAGCGCCGCTAGGCGGAGGATTAGCCTAGTGAGCCGCGGCGCTGGCCCAGGGACTCTTTATTAATATTTGTTTGATTTAAAATGAAAAACCAGCAATGTGGTAAGACCTGGTTTCCTGTGGTTTCTAACTTTACTCATCATTTTGCACTCCACTCCTTCCCTTATCTGCAATGTGGTTTCGCATTAAATGAGGAAGAGCAGTTACACACTGCATGCCTGTCTCAGCCCGGCTATGGGAAGGGGCAGTTTTTGACTCTTGTGCAGGGCACCGGGCCTGGGTCAGAGAGTGTGCACTCCTACAGCCCAGCTGGTTGCACTTTCCCACCGCTCACCTTACTCCAGCCCTACATGGCCCCTGTGCCATGATGGGTGAATCCCTGGGGGAGGGCCTGGAGTAGAGGCAATGGAGATGAGGTTGGATGCAGCAGATTCCTTCCTTCAATACCTCGGGCCTGCTTGGGTTCCTGGGGTCTGGGCCACTTCAGAACCGGTGTCAGCCAAGTCAAAGCTGCGCAAATGCGCTGGCCACCCTAGCCTACTACTGTGGCAACGGAGTCTGCCAGAGAGACGTGTGCTGCCTGCTCTGTTGGCCTGCATGGAATGTACACTGGCTTCCAGCTGGCATAAAACCACCCCCTACTCCCTGGTGAGGGGAGCTTGCCCAAGTGCTCAGCCCACCCACAGCTGCCACCTGTGGCTCCTGCACGGCATGTGGCTCTAGCTACCCTGCTCTCCCTGAGAAACTGCAGCTGCTCTGGCCGGCGTTTCCATTCAAAATGGGCAAACATCAATGCTTAGATATATTATTTTTGAGTTTTAACTCTTTTTAGTTTTTGGAAAATTCATGGATTGGTTTCTTTTTTGCTGTTTTCTTGCTTTGAGAATGTGCTGTTAGTGCTAATGGAATTTGGACAGAGAGATGAGAAGGATTTTTGCAAAGGGCTAGTTTTTGAGAGTTTGTGATACCTTATCCATGTGTATAAGTTTACAAACTGTTTGTAATGTGCTTAAAAGAAAATTTATGTATTTTCTGAAACTTTAGAAAAGTTTAAATGGTACTGAGTGTGGGGAGCAACTCGGACTGGACTAAGTTACTGGAATTAAGACTTATTCTATGCATCTGCTGTCCCACAATATGGCGCTGGGAGAGGAGCGTACAGCTTCTACTCAGCTGCCTCTTGCCAACTTGAGTGATGACCTCCAGGAGCTGATCCTGCTCCTGATTGGAGGAGAGCAGCGTACTCAGCGTGTGGGCAGCCGAGTTAGGATTGGCGGAGGAGGACTATAAAGGAGAAAAGAGAGAACATGCACCAGGAACATCTAAGGGGAACATGTATCTGAAGGAACACCTGTGCAGCCCCCGAGAGAGCCGGCCGGCGGTGTGCCGCTCCCCCGCGGAAGTGGGGAAAGTGGCAGGGGGAACCGCCCTTCCACGGAGGTGGAAGGGTCGGTAGCCAACCCGGGAAGAACCAGCAGCAAACTCGGGGACGGCCAAGCAGACCAAAGAACAGCGCAGGTTTTAGTGTCGTTCCTCCACGAAGACGGGGAGCGACACTGAGAATTCTGCTTTGCCTCATGGTCTTTGATTTTTCAAATCAAGCATGCTTTCAACTGTTAATTTGGAGCTGGGGAGTTGGTTTGGTTGCCTAGGAACATGGTAGAATCAGAAGGCAGAGCATTAAACATGGCGGAGGCTCCACTTCCTGCTGCAGAGGGTGGGACTTCCATTTCAAGATGTTGGCTGCCCCTATGGTAACTTCCACCCTTATTGGAAATGGGCAACAGATTCCACCCCATGATGGTAGCCTCCATGGCCTGCCACTTGCCTGATTAATAGAGTAACATTTTATTACTTTTTTTTAAATGTAAGTTATTATTTTGGCTTCTACACTGGTCTTTCTTGTTTTGGCTTATCCTGGCAGCTTCCACACTGGTCTATATTATTTTAATTATTTGTTTTGCTTTGCTAAGTGGCATTTGAAAATAATAAAAAGGAAAAACATTTAAAACCCCCTCACTAGACTTGGTAAGATAATGGACCCTAATTGTTACGCAAATAGAGATTCTTAGGTGTCAGAATTGTGTCACATGCTGTGTCACATGCTTAAGGACAATTAAGTTAATGAAGAGTTGTGTCTCTTTTTATCTTCTCAGGTCCCACAAAGAAACTAAAGTTGCATAGTTCTGCATGCACTCCTATGGACTTACTTCTAAGAGTATAGTTTAAAAATTTGCCTTGGGATCCCAAATCTCCTTGGGCTATATGGTACAAGTAACATCTTAAGTGTTAAAGTGATCATACAGATGGGCCTAATTATTAGAGTGATCATATAAAGAGTGTTTAATAATAATGATAGAAAGGATTAAAGAGGTGTGAATGCTCCAACATGGGTAACAGTCCATAGAGCAGATTCATAGAATGGCATACACTTTAAGTAGCACTCTGACCTCAAAGTCAGCCTATAAGTCATTCTGGTGTGGCTGAAAAACCCACAAGAGCATTTCAGGCATGAAAAGTCAGGACACTCATGCAAAAAGTGTCCCTACATGGAGGACCTCCCTGGGTGAGACCCCAGTATAAAGAAGTGATCATCAAAGAAGGATACACTTTGAATACTTATGGAGCTTGTGGATTCAAAAGGCTTCCATAGCCTAGGCAGCTCATGTCAAGAGCCTCGGGTGGGTGATCACTGATGTCACATAAGAGTGTTAATTGTTAAATTAACAACAGGAGGCCGGCGCCATGGCTCACTAGGCTAATCCTCTGCCTGCAGCACCAGCACACAGTGTTCTAGTCCCGGTCGGGGCGCCGGTCGCTCTTCTTCCAGTCCAGCTCTCTGCTATGGCCCGGGAGTGCAGTGGAGGATGGCCCAAGTCCTTGGGCCCTGCACCCACGTGGGAGACCAGGAGAAGTGCCTGGCTCCTGGCTTCAGATCAGCGCGGTGCACCGGCCGCAGCCGCGGTGGCCAGTGGAGGGTGAACCAACGGCAAAAGGAAGACCTTTCTCTCTGTCTCTCTCTCTCTCACTGTCTACTCTGCCTGTCAAAAATAAAATAAAAAATATAAATTAACAACAGGAGTCACTGTGTACAAACTTCCCATGCAGGACCTCTGTCCTCAAAGAGCTACAGTATTAGCATTAATGGTAAAACTTGTTCCCAAAGACTTACCTTGTTCTAGTTATGTCTAAGTGTCCAACTCCATTGCCTGTATTTTTAGGTGTTTCTTTAAAGTTAACTTAGTGGTTTAAACATGGACTCTTGGATCGATGTCTCTCTGTTATATTCTTACTTTGTGTGTTTTAAAATGGGGAAGTACAGAATGGTTAAAGACCTCAGGGCTACTATTGAGACTGTTGTTTCAATGCATCTTATTGTGTGCTAAACCTTTTTCTAAGGGATAATTTCTTCTGCATCCCATTAAACCAAGTATCTGGGAAACTGAGGATACAGAACTTCCCAAACAAAAGCTGTGGTTTTTAAACAAGACATAGATTGTCTGGGATATGTTTTAACTCCAGGAAAGTGTGCTCAGGCAAGAGAAGAGAAGCTATTATATTTATATGGTCACCACAGACTGAAAGCCATTAAAGACATTTCTGGGAATGGCAGGATTCTGTGGAATATGGGTTCCAGCATTTGGATTCTAAGCTTTTGTTCAAGGCTTTAAAGGTCCTGACAGGCTCACTGTGCTGGACAGGGGAGCTACAAAAGTTGTTCCAAAGAATTAAGGAGCTTTTAACAGAAACTCCAACATTGGATATCCCTGATGGCAGGATTCTATGGAATATGGATTCCAGGATTTGGACTCCATGCCTTTGTCTGAGGCTTCAAAAGGCCCTGACACAGATACACTGTGTTGGACAGAGAGGTACAAAAGTTGTTCCAAGGAATTTAAGAGCTTTTAACAGAAGCTCCAACATTAGGAATTCCTGAACAAGGCATTCATAGAAAGATCCTCTTCAGATTACTCCCAGGTTAAATGGAAGGTACCTTACCAGGTGCTACTGAGCATGACTACCTCAGTAAAATTAGGATTAAATTTCTACCTCTTAAGTCTTTGCAGGTGAATTCAAAAGACATGTCTGATTATCCCAAAACACCAATTAAAGATCTTAAGTATCTATTCAAAAGCAAAAAGATAAGTAAAGCTTATCAAGACTACTACACCTTAAGGCAGACATGCTGTACCTGCCTCTTGATTCTGGAAACTGTTATTGACAATATAACTCCTAATGGGTTCTTCTATTATAATTCTCTGTTCAAGGTAAATCATTGTATTATCTACATAAGGATAGCCTATCACCACACACTATCTGGGAGTCTGTAAGATATGTTCTTTCCATCTTATGGGGCACCACACTTGCAGCAATTGGTTTTGTTCCAGTTTTGCTTATGCTAATTAACAAACTTATATGTTTCAGAATTCAACAACTTCTGGAAATAACTGACCATGCAGGGGACACAGCCATTGTTGGTGACCAAGACTACTCCAGCTCATGCAGCGAATTTTTTAGATAAGAGGGGCAGAGACTAACAGGATCCAGGGCCAGCACTACACCCCTCATAAGTAGGAAGCAACAAGAAAAGATATGCTGATTCTCTGCCTTTTGGCATCCCTTTAGATTAAGGTCCAGAGTCTCTAAGGGGGCAATGATATAGCAGGTAGATAGGATAAAATTCATTAGATATGTAAACCGGAGACCACGCCCTGCACCACACCCCCTGTGTGCTCTCATGCCCCTACCTGGCCCCACCTGTATGCCCACTTGCCAATCAGACTATATAACCTCTCCTCCTTTGGGAGTAAAAACAGGCCTGTACCACGGTGGTCCCTTGCCTTGTTGTCCCTTGTTGCCCCATGGCCTTTGGACTGCCCACCCTCTGCTTTCCTATCTGCACGCTAGCTCTATGTGGCTTGTGGTCTGCTCTCTGCTTGGTATGGACCCAACTTAACTTCCAGAACCCTTTCTCCCCTAAATTAAGCCCTCACTCTCCTGTTACATTCCTTCCATTGAATAAAAACCTTAAAAACTTACCATGTTGCCTGGTCTATTTGAGCCAGTATCCAGAATTCTTCTCTGAATAAATGGCAAGAACCCACAGGGTTATTAGTATTGAAAATTATTAATAAGTTGGCCAATATCACCCTGACCTAAGCCCCTGAACTTCAATGTAGTATAATTCAGATCAAGAATTCTCTAACTTTTTGGAGCTTGCATTCTCTGGGAGTAAAAGAGAAAAGGAAGAAATAGGCTAACCACAGAAGACAGTGCTCAGTAACTACAAGGTGGCTAGAATCGAAGCAGAGTGGACAATATTCAGATTCATCCATGAGTGTGTTTACACATGTCCATGTGGATTTGCAAGTTTCTGGCATAGGAATAGGATTGGGTGGTTGTTAGTGAAGTGAGATTCCAGGAGGGTTTGAAAATAGGCCTAGCTAGAACCCATCTGTAGCTTTCCTCCGTTCCTGTGTTTTGTTATTCTCTGCTGCACTGCAAACACTGACATTACCCTGAATTTTTGTGAAAGTCTAGTATATATAATGGGCTGTTGTGAGTAGTTTTACAGAATTGAACGTAAAAGGACTATATTTCACATTTAGGCCAACATACAGCAGCCCCCAAATGGAAGCAGAAGCCTGAAGTGAAACTTCTTGAGAGAATTCAGTAGAAGCTGAAATCAGTACCACATGAATCCAGGAATAAAGTTCCCTCTATTCCTCATCAAACCAAAAATTAGATATTGGAAGGGTAATGGATATCTCCATTCGGCATGATAGGATTCATGAATTTTATATGAATCTTATAAAAAAGGAGACTATGATGCCAATCTTTGTTGCATATGAAGCATTCTTTTATGTTTGAATGCTTCTGGTTCAGTCCTTCAAAATCCAATGGTGTCTGAAACAAGTGTATTCTTTGTATATTATAGGAGCTCTTTCACTGGGACTCAGGTATTTCCACTGAAACATAAGCCCCACAAAGTAACGTATTGTTTTGTTTTGTTTGTTGTCGTTTCATTCACTTCCAGATCCCTGGCATCTGAGCCAGTTCCTCACACATGGAAACAATGAATACTCTTGAATGAACCAAAGGACAAATGCATGAATTGACAAAAGAACAACTAGAGAAGAGTAGGTGTGAATCAAGATAGAAACACCTTAATATTGACATAACGTTGGCACTTACGTTGAAATGAGAAGAACTGCTCAGACGTGTGCAGGTTGTGGTAGATATGAAGGCCTGAACATACTTTCTCCATGCACTTCCATGGTGCTCAAGGAGATCATCATCTGAGATTCTGCAAAAGGATGATGTTCTCTAAAGTAATTGTGTCTCTTTGCAACAGAATAAGCCATTCGAATAGATTTCACTGTTGAGATATATCATTTGTGTCTTTAGCTACTGCCTCTTTGAAGAGTTTCTGTTAAAGACACTAACAACTCAAAGACTTGATGGAAAGATAAGGACTTGGTTTTGTCAAGATTCCAATCTCTGCTATTATTTACGCATCCCCCTCTCAGCAAACGGATTAGTCTGTCCACTCTGATTCCTGGGGATATTGTGAGGTGTGAGAACTACAAGGCAAATAGATAGAGTACTGTTCAATTTCAATTCTTTACTGAAACTGGATCCTTTCTCAAAGTCTTCACTTATCCCCTATCCTGTTATGAACATAGCGGAGATAAGGACCTTACATTATTGTTGTTGTATCCCAGGATTTAATAGTCTTGTTAACAGTCCATTGTGAATAAACATACTGATTAAAATTCTATCAGCATACATTTCCCATACTCTCAACCTATACCATTGGGTTGATGATGAAATTCTAAATAGCTTTCTATAATGAAGAAGCTTTCAATTTAAAACTCTTAATTAATACAGTTTTCAATATCTGCTATCAATCCAAAATCCTCTGAGTTTTCCATAAGGAACATGTAAAATGTTGTCAAAATAGTTATAATACAATTGAAATTCTCAAAAGAGCCAGAGTTTTGTCAGGCCAAAGTCAAAAGCCAGAAACTCAGACTGGGTCTCCAGCATGGGTAACAGAGATCCAACTACTTGAATTGTTCTTGAATTGTTACCTACTACCTCCGACTGTGTGCATTCACAGGAAGCCTTAGTAGACGGGGGCAGGGAGTGAAAACCAGGTACTCCAATCCAATCCATCCCAAGCAGCTTATTTTTTGAAATGCAGAGAAAAACAGCACAACAGGGCTGCACCATTCACTGCTTCATCCCCAAATGCCTTTAACAGCCAAGCTGGTTCAGAAGTCAGAACACAATCTGCATCTTCCCACATGAGTTACAGGGACACAACCACTTGAGCCATCACCTGCTGCTTCTCAGTGTGCACATATACAGGAAGCTAGAAGAGGGAGTGGCTCAGGCTTGAATGTGGCTACCTAGTGTGAAATGTGGATGTCCCAAGCAGTATCTTAACTGCTGTGCTGTGAGTCCACCCCTGCTCTCTATGGTTAAAAATCTTGTAGTAAATAAATACAAAGTCTGAGGAATCATAAAAACAAGCAAAGTAGCATAAATTTTCCTAATTGTAAACAAACATAATAGATATAGGTGGAAGATACCATACACAAAGGGTAGATAATGATTAGAGAAGAATTTCTCTCAGGAGTCTCATTTTTAAAAGCCAAGAGTTGAGAGAACAGTGAGAATTTGCTAGTTACGTACTGAACTGCTTTGTGGGGTCAGTAATAAAAGGTCTTATGAAATGCATGAATTCAGTTCTGCTACTCAGTTACTTTAAATGAATCCCAAATTTCCAATATTTATTTTAGAACAAAACATATACTGATTCTGTAACTTTGATATCCTTATTTTGTCAAATGGAAGTAATTATAGTAACTGATTCTTAACATTTGTATTATCAATTAATAGGGTAGATGAAAAATTATCCATGAAAATCCCTCTTAGTATTTTTTTTGTTTGTTCTAATTAATACTTTTGGTTGAATACTGTAATCAATACACAGTTATTCTTAAGTGCTGAAACTTAAAAGTGATCACTGTTAAATGTAAGAGTGGGAATAAGAGAGGGAAGAGATGTGCAATTCTGGACATACTCAAGCTGACTTACCTCAAACGGTAGAGTTAGAAACATACCAGGGGATTCCAATTCAATCCCATCAAGGTGGCGTGTACCAATGCCATCTCACTAGTCCCAGTGATCAATTTCTGCTCACAATTGATCACAATGATAGGACTAAGAACCAAAGGGATCACAGAAACAAGAATAGTGTCTGCAAATACTAGCTGATAGAATAAAAAAGGGAGAGAATGATCCAATATGGGAAGTGAGATACACAGCAGACCCATAGAATGGCAGATGTCCTAAACAACACTCTGGCCTCAGAATCAGCCCTTAAGGCATGCAGATCCAGCTGAAAAGCCCATGAGAGTATTTCAGGCATGGAAAGCCAAAACACTCTGGGGGAAAAAAAAAAAAAAACCTAAATGAAAGATCTCTGCGAGTGAGATCCCAGTGGAAAGAATGGGTCATCAAAGAAGGAGGTACCTTTCTCTGAAGGGAGGAGAGAACTTCCACTTTGACCATGGCCTTGTATAAATATGATCAGAGTCGGTGAATTCAGGGGGCTTCCATAGCCTTGGCAGCTCATGACAAGAGCCTAGGTTGATTACTGAGGCCATAAACAAGAGTGTCAATTTGTTAAGTCAACAACAGGAGTCACTGTGCACTTACTCCTCATGTAGGATCTTTGTCCTTAGTGTGCTGTACATTGTGATTTAATGGTATAACTAGTACTCAAACAGTATTTTTCACTTTATGTTTCTGTGTGGGAGCAAACTGTTGAAATCTTTACTTAATGTATGCTAAACTGATCTTCTGTATTTAAAGAGAAACGAAAATGAAAAAAAAAAAAGAAAATTTGAAGCCCATTTATGCTTGTCCAGTATTCAGAAATGCACCAAGATTATTTTAAGCATTCAATAAATTCTGGAAGTTGTTACTGTTATTTTTATTGTGAATGCAAAGCTCTGCCATATTTCCCTTATACATTGATTACACACAGAAAATGAGGACATAATATCATTCCGTATGTTATAAAATGAATGAGAAAAAGTCAATGAAGTAACTGATGTTTATGATGCTGCACTGGATCATTTCTCTTTGAATGATTTGCCTATCTCATGCCTGGCGTTAAAATTAGAGTTATGCCCTGCCACCATTGCTGGAAGCCAGGTAGCCACATGGCCCAACCACTGGTGTCAGCCCCACCCCCATCCTAATGGGATTCTGCTACTTCCCAGCCCACCCCCCCCCCCAGCAAAGTTTGAAAAGGACCTGTTCCTGAACGCGTGCCTCTCTCTTTCTCTCCATGTCCTGATCTCTGTCTCTCTCTGTCTCTCTCTCTCTCTCTCTGTCTCTCTCTCTCTCATGCTCTTCTTCTCCCTCTTTTCCTTCTTCGCCCCTTCCCTCCAGTCTGTTGGGTTTCCCCCAAAAAAACTACCATAAAAAAAGAAAATTAGTGTTATGGAAGAGGTGAAGAAAGGGCTTGGTTACTCACTGGGAAGTAGGTTGCGCCAACAATGGACAGTGTTGGCATGCCTCATTGTGAATGACAAGACAATCCTGTTCAGAAAATGGTGGAAGGAGCCAGGAAAGTCTGCCTTCATAGGGTTGGCAAAGTCATGTTCACATTAGGGGAGAATCATCTGTCAAGCTATGGAGACTTAATGGAAATTGGAGAGCTGTTCACATAACGAAAATTAAGAATTTAATTAGCACTAAAGGAACACCCAACATATGGGTCCAATACAGCCGTATCTGTGTACCCCTTAATGTGCAAGTCCTCAAAGGAAGTTAGGTACAGACCCTTGGGGATAAGGAGACATTCACTAGGTAAAGAATAAAGCCAGTATGAAGAAGTCGTGTCGGGGTATACAATGGCACAAATCAAAGCTTAGAAGGTGAGCAAACTGAGGTAGAACAGAAGACCCAAAAAGTGTGTGGGGTGTCTTGAGGGCAGATGGAGATGGGACTGGAGAGCAGGCAGTGGTTAGATAATGAGCATTTTTGTATATTGTGCTAGGAATCCTATTAGAACAAATACTATGCAAACAGACTGTTGAACACTTTGTCAGTTTTCTCTCAGTGCAACACCAAGTTCCTCATTCAAATGAATAGTACAGGTTGAAGACAGAATTTTGATTTTGCCTGTCTTCCATGAGGTTCCCATAGGGGGAGCTAATAGAAATAGTTCTAAAGCTAAAACATTCCAATGTGAGCATGTGCATATGCAAACAGACACAGACACACTGGCATCAAACTGATTAACCATAAAACGATATCTCCAACAATGGCCAAGATACACGGGAATTAGTTAATTAGAATACATTTCACAGGATGTTCAGGGTTTTAGGTTGCACATTTGCATCTTTCAAAGATGTAATTATGTCAGATAATATACCCTGTGCCGGGGTTTTTACATAAACACTTGTGGTCTAGTTTATAGTTATCTCTACAGCATGGAACAGCTGTTGGGAGAAAAATAAGCTATTAAATGCACTTTGAATTACATGTGGTTTACTTGCATAAAATATACAATGTGAAGTCACTTATCAAGCAGAGGAGTGAGCTGCTATTTATTTATTATGCAAAACGTGTACCTGGATAAGGTATATAAATTAAGTGACCTGTAAAGGAGTATGCTACCAATTCTGCAAGGAGCTTAATAGCAACTCACATTACATAACGTTGCAATTCCAGATAAAGTCTTTATTCATAGACTCACAAATGAGAATCAAATATTGAGGGCCTATGACTAGGAAAGGAAGCAATTGAGTGTCTTCCCTTTTTTTGGAATCATCTTTTAACTCCACTTCGTGATCATAAGTATGACGCTTCTGCTTTAACTGAGTTGCCTTTAGAATAGAAAATAGAACATATTTTAAAATTTTTGTTAGTTAAGTTTCAATTAGAGAAGTGTAGACATTATAGGTATTGCGGGGAAAGGATTTTATGTCAGAAACTAGATCTCACACAATGGTGAGAGAAGTTGGTAAAATAAACTTATAAAAAAGATCAGGAAAGAGTTCGAGTCAGTCTTGTTGTGGCTGAATGAGCCTTGCTTTCTTGGGCATTGCCAGTAGACTGTCACCAAGATGGACAGGCATGGAAGCTGGTGATTTCCCGTCATCTCCATGGTTCCTGCTCCTGTGCGTTAACAGCTAAGTGTCTGGTACAGCCTGGGGTTTCTACTGAACAGCTGTGCTAAAATCAAGGAGAACTGGAAAGGGAGCAGGAAAAAGCAAGAGTGTCTTTCATTTATTTTTTTTTTTAAATAAGCACATCTTGAGACCTGTTTTTTATTATTAGATTATTTTTAGAAAAGTTTTAGGTTTCTAAAATTAATTGAAAAAAAAAAGTACAAAAATATGCCAAATAGTCCCTCTTCCTGCCTACCCTCGTCCTCTGTTATTAACATATTGCTTGGTATGGCTCATTTTCTGTAACTAATGAACCAATATTGGCCATTTTATTAACGAAAGTCCTCAGTTTACATGAGATTGTTACTAGTGCTATACAGTAGCATGGGTTTTGATTTGCATAATATCATCAGTCCACTGACTCCACTGTTAGAGTCCCTGCCCTAAAATCCCCTGTGCCCCACCTATCCATCCCTCTCTCCCTCAACTTCCTGGCCACCACTGATTTTTATTTTAATCCCTACTGCTTCTCTGAGCTCAGAAAGTCACATTTGGTGGTTGATTCCCAGTCAGCAGTCCTGGAACTTCAGAAGGAAATTGACTAAGAGCAGAAAACATTTGAAAGTTAACTGGAGCTCACCAACACCTTTGTGTGTCTCACACCACCCCCAGAGTAGCAGAATCGTGAAATACACAATGGCAACTGTGGGTGCTGAAGGTGGAGTTCACAAGACAGAGTCCTGCAGGGGAGAAAGCTAAGTAATACAGAGAATACCCTCTGATTAACTCAACTAAATACTGATCAGAGTAATCCTGTGAAGAAATTGCCTGTGGCACTGTGGGCCCCCTCAGAAGGAAATTGTGGGAACCTTGCCCCAGAGATCTCTCAAGCTGGGAATAGCATCTTTTCCTATAAGATGGAGAGGAAAGCTCCTAATTTGTAAGATTGTAGAACATGTACTCTACGGTTTTACCAAAGCACAGGGGATATCCATCAGAGAATAAATACAGATGCAGTATTTTGAGAGGCACTACAGTCAAAATCTAACAAGATCAAACTATTTCCTGATAACTGACTACATCTTAGAATAAAGATATAGAATATTCTGGAGACAGGTGTTGTGGCACAGAAGATTAAATAGCAGCTTGGAATGATCACATCCCATACTGGAGTGCCGGTTCAAACCCTGCTGATCCAGATTTCTGATAATGTACCTCATGTGAAGCTTACTATGGACCAACTTTGGCCCCTGCCACCCACATGGGAAACTCAGACTGAGTTTAAGGCTCCTAGCTTTGCTATGGCCAATGATAGAAAGATTAGACAGACAGACAGATAGATAGAGAGATAGTATAGATAGATGATAGAGATATAGATAGATAGATGGATGGATAGATAGATAGATAGATAGATATAGAAGATAGGAGGTAGAAACATACATTCAAATTGAATATGTAGAAAAGGTGATTGAAATGTCTGAAATGAAATATGCACCAGATAGGATTAATGGCAGATTAAACATTGCAGAACAAATAATGAGTGAACTTAAAGATATAGCAATAAAGCATATAAAATGAAGTGCAGAAAAAGAAAACAAATTATTTATTTAAAATACTGAGATATACATATAGAAGAGAGAGAGAGAGAGAGAGAGAGAGAGATCCTCCACCCACTGGTTGACTCCCCAAATGGCTACAATGACTGGGGCTGGGCCAGGCTAAAGACAGAGACCTGGAACTGCACCCAAGTGCCCCACATGGGTGTCAGGGGCCCAAGCACCTAGGCCATCGGCTGCTGCTTCCTCGGCACATTAGCAGAGAGCAATATTAGAAGTGGAGTAGTCAGAACTTGAACCTACGCTCTGATATAGGATGCTGCTGTCACAGGTGACAGCTTAACATGCTGTGCAATGCTAGAACCCCTTCCCCAAATT
Source organism: Oryctolagus cuniculus (assembly GCF_964237555.1). Lineage (NCBI taxonomy): Eukaryota > Metazoa > Chordata > Mammalia > Lagomorpha > Leporidae > Oryctolagus > Oryctolagus cuniculus. The sequence goes on along the minus strand of NC_091437.1, from coordinate 161,895,463 downwards.
TTTAAAGTGATAATATTAGCAAACTTTACGCCATATTAACATGCTGAAGGAAGAGACAGAAAATGATTAAAGGAATGATAATCTATTTTTTTTTCAACTGATGAACAAAGGATCTATGGGGCAAACTTAAAAACAAAGAGCACGAACATTGACTTAAACTTAACCGTACCAATAATTGTAGAAAACATACATGAACTAAACACCTAAGGAAAAGGCAGATGCTGTAAGATTGTGTTAAAAAAGGCAAGAGCAAATTACATACTGCTTTGAGAAACATTTTAAACATACAGACACAAATTAGTTAAAATATAAAAAGATAATGCACATCATTGTTAATAGATGGGATAATGTTGATATAAAAACTATACTGCAGTACAATAAATGCTGCAAAAAATAAAGACAATCATGTTATAATGTTAAAGGAATCAAGCTAACAAGTGAATGCAGCAAACTTAAGCGTACATATACCTCAAAACAGAATATGGAAGAAAAAACTATTAGAACTATGAGAAAAAATAGACCAATCAGAAATTATAATTAGAGATCTCAATACATCTTTCTCAATAAATAATACATCATATGGTAGAAACTTACTAAAGAAAAGTATTACACAATAACATCAATAAATTTAATCATTGATATTTATGACACTTTCTCAATGATGTAGAACATATGTTTCTGAATTATACACAGAATATTGACCCCAAAACTTGGTATTTTTAATCATAAAATAAACTTTTTTTAAAAAAAAATTAAGCCCTGCTGCTCCTTATTTGGTTGTAAGTAAAGCAAATCATAAGAAAGTTACCATTGACTTAAAGTAAATGATTTCATTTTATGAGCACAATAGAATTATATTACAAATCAATTAGAGGGCCGGCGCCGCAGCTCAGTAGGCTAATCCTCCGCCTTGCGGCGCAGGCACACCGGGTTCTAGTCCAGGTCGGGGCACTGGATTCTGTCCCGGTTGCCCCTCTTCCAGGCCAGCTCTCTGCTGTGGCCAGGGAGTGCAGTGGAGGATGGCCCAAGTGCTTGGGCCCTGCACCCCATGGGAGACCAGGAGAAGCCCCTGGCTCCTGCCTTCGGATCAGCGCGGTGCGCCGGCCGCAGCGCACCAGCCGCCGCGGCCATTGGAGGGTGAACCAACAGCAAAGGAAGACCTTTCTCTCTGTCTCTCTCTCTCTCACTGTCCACTCTGCCTGTCAAAAAAAAAAAAAAAAAGGAAATCAATTAGACCTAAACATTCCTGTAAATATTTCATTTCTAATTTAAATGATAAACTTTTACATAAAATTCTTTGATCTCAATGAAAAAATGAGAAAAGGTAGAAATACATATTAAAATTTGTGAGATGCTGTTGAAGCTGTATTTACAGAAAGATATAATATTTATTTATTGTATAATTAATTATTAATTAAATAATAAATATTAAATCTCTGTAAATAAAAATTTATTATAATCAATTTATTATTAATTAAATAATAAATAAATATGTAGAATAAATATAAAATATATTTATAATAGAATAATAAAATAATAATTAATAATAGATATGTTTATTATTTATTATTATTAGGAAGGAAGACAAACCCATGTAATAAGAAATGTTTCAATAAAATATCTCAGAACCTTAATAAAAATTAACAAAACAATATAAAGTGAAACTGAAACTAAAGAAAATAAAAGGAATGCTAAATATCTGGTAAGGAATCAGAGAATAATAATGTGGAAAATGAGCAAAGGAAATTAAACCAAATTTCAATTCTTTGTATAAAACAAAACAAAAATAATGAAGATATTAACATTTAACTAAAATGATCAGGAAAAAAATGAAAGTTACCAATACTGAATTGTCCTTACTAGAGATTAAAGAGATGCACAATCACGTTTTCTGCCCTTACTGGGAGAACGATAGAGTGAGGTTACAAGCAACTCTACAGCCACACACAGAAAAACCCCTTGAGAGGCACAACATTTAAGGGCTCATTCAGAACAAAAGCTGCAGTCACCTCCTGTCACTCTGAGAAAACCCCATGGATATGGTCTGCAAGAGTTCACTGATAGAGTTTACATTTTAAACACAACTAATACTGATTCTACAAAAATCTTTTAAAATATCAAGGAAAAGAGAATATTTCTTACCTCACTTTACCAGACTAGGATTATTCTACTACAAAAAAGTCATCACAAATAAATAAAATACATGAATAACCATATTGAACACTGACACAAATTTGAAATAAAACTTTAGCAAGCACAGAGACCAGCACTGTGGCACAGTGGGTAAAGCCGCCATCTGTGACACTGGCATAGCATATGGGTGTCAGATCCTGTCCTGGCTGCTGCACTTCCAATCCAGCTCCCTGCTGATGGCCTGGGAAAGCAGTGGAAGATGGTCCAACGCTTGGGCCTCTGCCACCCACATAAGAGACCCAGATTAAGCTCCTGGATCCTGGCTTCAGCCTTGCTCAACACTGGGGAGTAAACCAGTTGATAGAAAATCTATCTCTCTGTCTCACTCTCTCTCTACCTCTGTAACTCTGCCTTTCAAATAATTACCTAAATATTAAAAAAATACTTTAACAAATACAATCTAAAATGTATAAAATAGCAATGATTGATAATCAAGTGCATTTCACCATAAGTATATATGTAAAGTGGATTTAGCAAATATAATTATTATAATTGACCATATTAAACATACCAAAATAAAAACTAGCATGGTAATATCAGAAAAAGCAGAGAAAACATGGAATAAAATTGAATATCAAAGTCTGGTAAAAATTCCATAAAGGAGAAAGTGAACTGCTTCCATCTGAAAAAGAGTACCCATAATAAACTTACAGTGGTGTAGTGTTGAAATACTACTTATGAAAGTACAAGTCAAGGTATTATGGAATAATAAATGCAATGGGAATATGAAATAAATATTTTAGAAGAGCCCTTATATTTTATGCTGTATTTTCCATAAGGTGTTTTCATACAAAAAAAAAAAAAAGCTTAATAATTACCATCACCTAACACTGAAACCATTTGCAGCTAACTCACTTTTACCCACTATGTTGTTGCTGTCTATATTTTATGCAGAAATAAACTCCTGAAAATGAAAAGAATTTTAGATAAAAAAGACTTATAAATAAAATAAACTAGGTAGCAATTCTTTTCTGTGCTACATAAATATTTTTGAGAAGTTACTATGTTTGAGTCTGAACTGATGCAAGGAACAAAAGTCCAATACTCGTTGTGATACAGCACTTGTCCCAAGATAACTGCCAGTCTACTACGAGAAATATAACTATGTAGGTAGGTGGGAGGGAACACAAAGGAAAGAGATAATAAAGCAGTGGATACATTTAACCATACTTGATAAATTTAATTATATACCTATTGCAATGAGGAAAAAAGGCTTCTTGAGGTTAAATGGTTTCTAACATAGCTAGTTAGCAGTGGGAGATGAAATAAAATTCATTTATAATTATTGAAAAGACTATGAACTAGATTTTTCTCCTCTGTCTCACTATAAACTAAGTCCACAACTTCTAAACTTTAGTTATTGCTATCTTGATAAGACACAGAATCCCATGTGCAACTTTCCCCTCGTAATTATAGTGTGCTGCTGGCAGAAGGTAACAATCTTTATTCCATGTGTGTTTTAATGTTTCAGACCCTGCTTCCTGCTATGTCTGATTCATCATGGTGGCCAGTGTTGTGCTGAGTGTCCTACTGGAAGTGAACAGATGAAAGGATGAAGCCGTGCTGTGATGGGAGGAGCTACAAAATAGTCAAAATGCTGGATTCATGTCCAATATTCCCAAAAGATCAGCTCAGAATACCGTTTAAAATAATTATTTATTTATTTGACAGGCAGGAGACAGAGACAAATAGACAAAGACAGTCCACACCCATCAATTCACTCTCCAAATGTGCTCTTATGGCCAGGGTTGGGCCAGGGCCAAAGTCAGCAGCCAGGAGCTCAATCCAAGTCCCCCATGGGAGTAGCAGGGACCAAACTCCTTGAGCTGAAATGTTGTATTCCAGGGCGTTCGGTAGCAGAAAGCTGTAGTCTTTTCCTTTGAGAAACATGCAGACAAACCATCTTTATTCATATTCAAATAACATATATGATGCACCAAACTCAACTTCCGGGTATCACATAACATACTTCGAGGTTAAGCACTTATTTATCATGAGACTTTAGTCTATTTTCTTTATCTTGTAGAACTTCGATTTGTCTAATCCATAAAATGAAGAAGAGAAATCTACTAGCCAAGGTTGTTTACAAATTAAGGAGATAAACACTGATAAATTGCCTTAGAAAGTGATCAATTAGTTATCACATTTTGTGTTCTCATTGACACAATGCTTGGGAAGTTCACTTGAAGTAAATGCTTGTAAAAGGCTTCATGATATGTGACATACTAATCTATCAGCATGTTTAATTGGGAAGTCACTTAGCTGGACCAAGGTGGGAGTGTGTGAGAAAATTCCAAAAATCAAAATCTGTTATTGTGTTTTGTGTCTGCAAGACCCTAAAGGTTTGTGCTGCTTTCCTCTTGGAAACAGCTCTCTCAAGAGATGCTGAACACTTCCTTGAATAATTCTGGACCCAAGATTCTTCTATAACAGTTGGCTCTTCTGAAGCTACCATCACCAGGAAACAGAAAGCAGTAGGAAAGTAAATAGTGCCTGTGGTAATATCATTTAGCCTTAAAATAGGTCAACTTGGAAATAGCTTTTTTTATTGTTAGGCAACATCGACCCTTGCCAGGACATTCTGTGAAATGATTCACTGGATCCTAAACAAACACAGATGTTCATCCCATTTTTCTTGCTAGAAGAAAGGTTGCCCCAAATCATCTAAATTGATAATAACTATTTTACTAATCCTAAGGATTTTTTGTTTTAATAAGGATTCAAATTTTTCCTATATTTTTACTTTTTTATTTTATATTTATTATATCTCCTAGGTCTGTTTTAAGCTGTCCCATCCCTTTAATTTCAATTTTTGGAATTTCTTTGGGGGAGATACTAGGTTTTCATCCTGCCAGACCATTTCAGAATGTAGATTTTATTGTTTGCATAGTGGTTTATCACATTTTCACTAGTTTTTCACATTCCACTGTTGTCTGTATCATGTGAAAACTGATAATTGGATTTGGAAGCTTGATCAATTTTGATCCCTTCAGCAGGACCCTGGCTCTACTACCTGATTGATTCTCTTACTCTGACAGTGATGTTCATGGAAATTGATAAATATCTAAATTCAGTAATTCAGGCAAAATTATTATATTCTAGTATTGTTATTTCTTTCTCATTTATTAGGTACTAATTATTGGCTAATAAGACACAAGAGAAATTTCTGGAGCAGAGTGTGAGGGTCTGGGCTCTGAGAAAGAAGTTCACTCCTTCCGCATTAAAAGAAACTATGGGTTTCCCATCCTCTGTCATAGGCATCAATGCTTGAGGTCCCAATCCTCAGAGCTGCCACAGTCAATTCACAAACTGATGGTGAGACAGCGAATTGCCATGAGACTAAGGGGACAAAATAAAGAGAGAGAGAGGAGGAGAGAGAGAGAGAAGAGGGATAGAGAAAACCAGACAGATTCGAGGTTTCTTGGCAACTTTAAACTGTGAAGCATATCTCTGGACATTTTGTTATCTGTTAAAACAATAGTAACAATAATTGGTGATATTTTAAGCCAGACTTACTCATTATTATTTTACATGCAGCCAAAATATGCTGAATAATAGAGTCTCAGAGGCAGGCAGGTTGTTCTCTTCTGATTACCTGGTAAGCTGGCCCACTAACTCATGAATCATAAGGTGTTCCACACTACAGCTTTCTCTGTTCTAGACTTAAGATACATTAAGTAGATAAAAAAAATCCTAATCTGATCTAAATCAGATCAAGCATTCACACTAAAACATTTCAATCTGAACCATATAGTCATAAATAACAAGTATTACATAGATTATTTAGAGCTGAAAAATATCAGTAAATGTAATTTGCTCATTACACAGATGAGGACTAAAAGAGTTAAAGGAGTGAATGTTCAACAGATGGGAATAATAAGATTGGAATATGTTGCCAGCGCCGTGGCTCACTAGGCTAATCTTCCTCCTGTGGCGCCAGCACACTGGGTTCTAGTCCCAGTCAGGGCGCCGCATTCTGTCCCGGTTGCTCTTCTTCCAGTCCAGCTCTCTGCTGTGGCCCGGGAGTGCAATGGAGGATGGCCCAAGTCCTTGGGCCCTGCACGTGCATGGGAGACCAGAAGAAGCACCTGGCTCCTGGCTTCGGATCAGTGCGGTGCACCAGCCGCAGCATGCCAGCCACAGCGGCCATTAGGGGGTGAACCAACAGAAAAGGAAGACCTTTCTCTCTGTCTCTCTCTCTCACTCTCCACTCTGCCTGTCAAAATAAAAAAAAAATTGGAATATGTTTACCAATATTCCACATGATGAGAAAAGAAAGTTCACAGAAAATGGAAATAAAGGATGCTTTTTCCAGAATGAAGCTTTCTTTAAAATCCATATGCAATTTGCATCATATATATTTTTATGAATGACCCCTCACATGCATGGATTACAAATTCATGAGCTTGGAACACACCAGTAGTTGGTTGCCCTGGATGGTCAAAACTAATGTTAGCCAGTACAGTTAGTGGATTCTTTGTTCCTTTATCATTTAGGACATATGTTCATATGTGTTAATGTTGGCTGAAGGGTGCAAGTATGATGTGGGTGAGAGTTTTTGTTTATTTAATTATGAATAATTATGTTTGGGGGTGGGAGCCTATTTATGTTTCAGTGTGGGTAGGCATCTGAGTGCAAGCTGATGTGTGTGTGAACATGCCATGCTGGATAGAAAGATAAGGGTATTTAGGTGGAGTAGATAACAATTAATGCCATACTCTTATCTTTATTTTTTTAATCATTGAAAAACTGGCTAAAAGTATCACAAAATATTTTCCATAACAGCTGATGTTTTATTAGATTTCTACCTCTCATTAGTACTTGTAGGTCTTCTGTTATTCAAGTCATAAGACAAATATCAAATGTGTGAAGCCAAGCAAACTAGGCACTGCTGAAAGATTGTATATTTAATGTGATGGAGAAGTGGTTGGCCAGAGTCCTCACCCTGGTAAACAGGTGTGTTCTATTTGGAAGTTCTGTGGCTGAGTACAGAGGCTTCAGCAGGGAAGACCTCTGTCAGATGGTGGCAAGATTTAAACACGGGTCAGTAACAGTGATGCTGTCTCCAGCAACCCTGCAGCCAGGTTCCCAAGCATCTGTGGCCAGACATTAATATTTAAGTAAACACATGGCTTTTACCACATTTATCACATCTATTTTGCTTTCCTGTCCTTTGAATTCTTCACAAATGCAAGGAAGACAAGAGATAGGGCTTGAGCTTAAAGCCCCAAGTCATGGTGTGCATCATTTAACACAAGGGAGACAGCATCAATTATTCAGAGCATGAAATATAAGGTGTTAATGTTGTACTTCACATTGGGAACCACACAGCATGCAAAAGGCAGGTGCTAAAAAGTGTTTCACAGGTACTTAAAGATGTCATATGGGGAATTCTGCTACCTTTAAGCACAAAACATGCACAAGACAGAGGAGGTGCAATCAAATGTACAAAATAATGTTTCAAAGTAATTACAAGCAATATTTGTTTAATAGATAATTAATGCATAAGCCTTCCTTGTACCACTGGGAGGGACAAAAATGCACCCTGCAAAGCCATGTGGATTGAAGGCACTGGTTGGAAGACCAGTCCGTTCCAGACTAAAAAGAAGTAACATGTGCTGGTAATCTGCACCTGGCAGATCCTATCTATTGAAAGGCAGGGTTGGTGAAAAGTTAAATTGACTTCAAATGTAACTCACTGAAGAAAGCAAAAAAAAAAAAAAAAAAAAAAAAAAAAAAAACTAAAATTATGCAGGAAATTAAACTGATTTCAAAGATGTTTCACAGTGATCACATAACTTAACAATTTTATATATTTTAAATTGTATAGGCTGGTTGGGAATATCTTTTCAGTATAACACTTTAAGTGTTGTAGATATAATTGTAAGCATGTATATACTTGAGAGAGAGGTCATAGATACATATACAAAGAATGTGCATATTATATTCCTATAATAAATTTTAATTGCTATATTTATATATCTGTTTCATCAATCAATGTACTTCATTTTAATTGTATAACATAGCATAATATGGCTATAATCTACATTATATAGTTTTATTTTAATATTGATTAATGATGAGCAGCTCCTGTGGGATCTGTCCTCATACCAAGGAGTGCATGGACGCTTTGTGTGGATCTTGTAGCAGCATGAATGAATACTGTACTGACTGGGGCTAGCATCCAGACATTGGTTTCCTTGGAGGAGAGGAAGTGAGCATGAGACTACACCAACAAACTGAACAAACCTCCCCTCTGATTAAAAAAAAAAGAGATTTACCATGCCCAATTTGGGAGTCACCTTGTACACTCCCCTCACCATGGAGCACTGAACAGAGATCCCTGGCCACACTCAACATACGCCTCAGGGTATTCACTGAAAGAGCAGGTACTTGACTTATCCACAGAGGCATAGTCCAAAGTCAAGGCCATCACAAGGAAAATAAATAAATAACCAACAAGTATCTCCATAAATGCATAAAATAGATGCAGCAATTCAAGAAACAACAATAAGGAAGACAACACTGCAGTAAAACATAAAGAAAAGATTCTAAAATGTGCATGAGAAAAATGCCAGATTACTTTCAGAGGATCTCCAATTAGACTCACAGCTGACTTTACATCAGAAACCCTACAGGCTAGGAGAAAATGGAGAGATATATTCCAACTTTTCAGAGAAAAAAAAAACCTGTCAACCCAGAATACTGTACCCTGCAAAGCTCTCATTTATGAATGAAGGTGAAATGAAAACCTTCAACAACAAACAGAAATTGAAAGAATTTTTTACCACTCATCCGGCCTTACAAAAAATGCTTAAGGATGTGCTACACACAGAAACACAGCAACAGGGTACACAGTACACAAGGTACAAAAGAAATCCAAAGTAAACAATATGAATATCTATGGGAAAATGACAGGGCCAAGTCCTTACTTATCAATAGTCACCTTGAGTGTAAATGGCCTCAACTCTCCAGTTAAAAATCAGACAGGCTGAATCAATGAAAAACAAAACCCATCTTTTTTGCTGCCTACAAGAAAAACATTTCACCAACAAAGATACAGGCAGCCCAAAAGTGAAAGGATGGATAAAGATATTCTGTGGTAACAGAAACCAAAAAAGAGCTGGTGTAGCCATCCTAATCTTAGACAAAATAGACTTTAACACAAAAACTGTTAAAAGAGACAAAGAAGGTCAGTGTTTAATGATGAAGGGATCAATTCAACAGGAAGATGTGACTATAATAAATGTATACACACCTAATGACAGGGCACCTGGCTATTTAAAAGAAATATTGATGGACCCAAAGGGAGATATACACTCCCATACAATGTTAATGGGAGACTATACTTTTCAGCAATGAACAGTTCAACCAGGCAGAAAATCAGCAAGCAAACAACAGTAAATGGACACTATATACCAAAAGGACCTAACAGATATCTACAGAATGTTTCATCTCACTGTTGCAGAATACACATTCTTCTCACCAGTGAATGGAACTTTCTTCAGGATAGACCAATGAAAAGCATACCATGCATCTTCTCTGACCACAATGGAATGATGCTGGAGATGAACAACTGGAGAGTCTCCAGAACACACGGAAACACGTGGAGACCAAAGAGCATGTTCCTGAATGAATAGTGGGTCATAGAAGAAATCAGAAGAGAAATCCAGAAACTGTTGTGAACAGTTGATTTTTTCATACTATTTGTTGAAATCTTTACTTAGTGTAGATTTAATCTTCTGTGTTTAAAGTTAATTGAAAATAGATCTTAGTAAAAAATAGGAGAGGTAAGAGGAAGAAGGGTGGGGTGCGGTGGGGTGGGGGTGGGAGAGTGGGTATGGTGGGAAGAATCACTATCACTATGTTCTTAAAGTTGTATTCATGAAATGCATAAAGTGTGTATACCTTAAATAAAAGGTTTATTGTGAGAAAAAGAACACATGTGATTCATTTTTAAATGCCAATCTATTATATAAAAATTGTATTCATAATTTTCATAACTTGAATTTTACTGATTATTAGTTAGGTTAAGTAATTTTTAACATTTATTTGTTTTAGTGGCAGAGTTATACAGATAGACAAGGAGAGAGAGAGAGAGAGAGAGAGAGAGAGAGAGATCTTCCAATCTTCCATCCACTAGTTCATTCCCCAGCTGGCAGCATCTTCCAGGCTTGGGTCATGTGGAAGCCAGGTGCAAGGAGTTTTATCTGGGTCTCCCACATGGGTTCAGGGGTTCAACCACTTGGGCCATCTTCTGCTGGGAACTGGATTGGAATTTTTCCAGTTTTATATTTTTAAAATTTATTTATACATATTTTGGACAGTTCACTGCATTCCAGCTTATATTTTTTTCTTAAGTACTATTTTATTTTTACATGTTGATATAATTGTTTTTCCAAATAAAGTTTGATTCAGTTGAATTTTCAATCTTTTCCCTTATTGCTTTTGCTTTTGGTGTCATTTTTCAAGACTGCTTCCTTACATAATTTGTAGCTATATTCTCATACAATTTTTAAATTTTTGAAGTCCTTTTTAAAGACTTAGGTTTTATATCCTTTTGTTATTTATTTGTATAAATTTATGAAGTTATGATCCACTTCACTGTTCTCCAAAAGTATGGCTAACTTCTCCCAACCCATCCACTGGTTAGTTCATTCTTTTCCTAAGGATCTGAAAGGCAGAGGTCCTTGCATGACTTTGTAGCTTATAGGACCCACCTCACTAGGGGGCATCTTTTACACTGAACTCAATATGGACTGCATGTCTTAGAGATAGGTAACAGAGGTCTTGTTGGAGATATTAACTGTGTCATCAGCTGGGTTTCCAAATGCAAATGAATTTATTTATAGACTCTTTTCTTTTTACAATGATCACTTCTTATGTAATTTACACCTGTATCACTTTCTTGAATTACTTAAACTTCAAAGTATTTTTTTTATCAAACTAACCTTCCTTTTAGTTTGAAAGAATATTAGTTGGTCTCTTATATGCTCTCAAATTTTCTCTTCCTTAGGAATTTTAGAAGCACTTTGTCAAGCTCCATGAAAAATCTTGTTTGGATTTGATTAAGATTGCTTTGGATACATAAATCAATTTGGGGAGGAAAAAGGTCTTTACAATATTGATTCTTGTCATCCATGAACTAAATAGATTACCCTACTTACTCAAATATGCTTTTTCAAGTATGTGGTTAGATGAGAATATTTTATGTTCCTTCTATGATGTTTTAAGGATATAAAATACATTGATATATTTCCTAATTATTGGGTCATTCTTGAATGTTTGCATTTATTTTTTGGGTATTGTGTGTGTGTGTGTGTGTGTGTGTGTAGCTGGCTTTCATTAATATATTGTGCATTTGTTTTTTAGAGGCAAAGAGACAGAGAGCTCCCATTATCTGGTTCACTTCCCAATTGCCTGTAATTCTGGGGGTCCACAGAGACAGCTGAAGACAGGAAGCAAAGACTGAATCCAGTTCTCCCACATGAATAGCAAGAAACCAATCATTTTAGCTAACACCATTACCATGCAGGGTCTGCATTAGCATAATGTTAGAAATGGGTGACAGAGGTAGGCGTCATACCCAGGTACTTCAGTGTAGGATGCAGGCATCCAAGCTAACACCTTGATTTTGTAAAGGCTTATTTATTTGAAATGGTGTGTGTGTGTGTGTGTGTGTGTATGTGTGTGTGAAAGAGAGAAATAGAGAGAGAGAGAGAGAGAGAGAGAGAGAGATTTCTAGAGAAAGAGATTTTCTATCCACTGGTTCTCTTCAAATGGCCTCAACAGTCAAAACTGGGCTAGGCAGAAGCCAGGAGACAAGAGCTTCATCTGTGACTCCCACATGGGTGGCAGAGTTCCAAGTACTTGGGCCATCACACACTACCTTTCCAGGCACATTAGTAGGAAGCTGGATCATAAACAGAGTAGCTGAAACTTCAATCAACACTCTGATATGGGGTGTGGCTATCACGGTCAGTAACTACTCCATGGTGCCACAGGCTGGACCCTAATTTGCATTCTTATTGTTAGCCAATTGCCAACCACTGTTTATTTAATTTTTCATGTATCATTAGATTACATTATTAATGCAGAGATATTCTTTACCTAAGTATTCATAATATGAGTCAAAATCTGAGGTTTCCTAGAAAGAAACAAAACATATTTTAGTGATCTGAGTAATTATACTGATCCACACTCAAATGTCTCTCTCTGCTTTAACATAGGGTGTGGGTGCTTGCCTTTGCACATGTCTTTTTTTTTTAAACTTTTATTTAATGAATATAAACTTCCAAAGTACAGCTGATGGATTACAATGACTTCTCTGCCATAACTTCCCTCCCACCAGCAACCCTCCCCTTTCCTGCTCCCTCTCCCCTTCCATTCACATCAAGATTCATTTTCGTTTCTCTTTATATACAGAAGATCAGTTTAGCATATATTAAGTAAAGATTTCAACAGTTTGCACCCCCATAGAAACACAAAGTGAAATATACTGTTTGAGTACTCGTTATAGCATTAAGCCTCAATGTACAGCACATTAAGGACAGAGATTCTACATGAGGAGTAAGTGCACAGTGACTCCTGTTGTTGACTTAACAAATTGACACTCTTGTTTATGGCATCAGTAATCAACCTAGGCTCTTGTCATGAGTTGCCAAGGCTATGAAAGCCTTTTGAGTTCAACGACTCTGATCATATTTAGACAAGGTCCTAGTCAAAGTGGAAGATCTCTCCTCCCTTCAGAGAAAGGTATCTCTTTTTTTGATGACCTGTTCTTTCCACTGGGATCTCACTCACGGAGATCTTTCATTTAGGTTTGTTTGTTTTTTTTTTTTTTTTTTTTTTTTTTTTTTTTTTTTTTTTTTTTTTGGCCAGAGTGTCTTGGCTTTCCATTTCCTTGCGGGAAATACTCTCATGGGCTTTTCAGCCAGATCCGCATGCCTTAAGGGCTGATTCTGAGGCCAGAGTGCTGTTTAGGACATCTGCCATTCTATGAGTATGCTGTGTATCTCACTTCGCACATTGGATTGTTCTCTCCCATTTTATTCTATCAGCTAGTATTTGGAGACACTAGTCTTGTTTATGTGATCCCTTGGCTGTTAGTCCTATCATTATGATCAATTGTGAACAGAAATTAATCACTGGGACTAGTGAGATGACATTGGTACATGCCACCTTGATGGGATTTGTCGCTCCCCCTCTTCGTGGAGGAGCAACACTGAACCCTGCGCTGTTCTTTCGTCTGCTCGGCCCTCCCCGGGTTTGCTGCTGGTTCTTCCCGGGTTGGCTACTATCCCTTCCACCTCCGTGGAAGGGCAGTTCCCCCTGGCCACATTCCCCACTTCCGCAGGGGAGCGGCACACCGCCGGCCGGCTCTCTGGGGGCTGCACGGGTTCCCTTAGATGTTCCCCATAGATGTTCCCGGTGCATGCCGTCTCTCTCCTCCTTTATAGTCCTCCTCCGCCAATCCCAACTCGGCTGCCCACACGCCGAGTACGCTGCTCTCCAATCAGGAGCAAGTCCTACAGTTAATTGGTTGAACTGGAGGCAGCTGTGCGGAAGCTGTTTTCTCCTCTCCCAGCACCATATTGTGGGAGAGCAGATGCATAGAATAAGTCTTAATTCCAGTAACAGTCTAGTCCGGTTTGCTCCCCACAGGATTGAATTGGAATCCCCTGGTATGTTTCTAACTCTACCGTTTGGGGCAAGTCAGCTTGAGCATGTCCCGAACTGCACATCTCCTCCCTGTCTTATTCCCACTCTTATATTTAACAGCGATCACTTTTTAGTTAAGTTTCAACACTTAAGAAGAACTGTGTATTGATTACAGTATTCAACCAAAAGTATTAAGTAGAACAAACAAAAATAAATACTAAGAGGGATAACGTATTAAGTTGTTCATCAACAGTCAGGGCAAGGGCTGATCAAGTCACCGTTTCTCATAGAGTTCATTTCACTTTAACAGGTTTCCTTTTTGGTGCTCGGTTCGTTGTCACCGATCAGGGAGAACATATGATATTTGTCCCTTTGGGACTGGCTTATTTCACTCAGCATAATGTTTTCCATATTCCTAAGAGGGATCACTTTTCAGTTAAAATTTAAACACCTAAGAATAATTGTGTGTTAATTACAGAGTTCAACCAATAGTACTAGAACAAAAAAAAAATACTACATTGGATAAAGTATTACATTGTACAACAACCATCAGGACAAGAGCTGATCAAGTCACTGTTTCTCATAGTGTCCATTAAACTTCATCAAGTTTCCCCTTTGGTGCTCAGTTAGTTGTCGCCAGTCAGGGAGAACATATGATATTTGTCCCTTTGGGACTGTCTTAGTTCACTGAGCATGATGCTTTCCAGACTCCTCCATCTTGTTGCAAATGACTTGTTTTCATTGTTTTTGACTGCTGTATAGTATTCTATAGAGTACATGTCCCATAATTTCTTTATCAAGTCTACTGTTTATGGGCATTTGGATTGATTCCAGGTCTTAGCTATTGGGAATTGATCTGCAATAAACATGAAGGTGCAGACAGCTCTTTTGTTTGCCAATTTTATTTCCTTTGGGTAAATTCCAAGGAGTGGGAAGGCTGGGTTGTATGGTAGAGTTATATTCAGATATCTGAGGAATCTCCAGACTGACTTCCTTAGTGGCTCAAACAGTTTGCATTCCCACCAACGGTGGGTTAGTGTCTCTTTTTCCCCACATCCTCTCCAGCATCTACTGTTGGTAGATTTCTGAATGTGAGCCATTCTAACCAGGGTGAGGTGAAACCTCATTGTGATTTTGATTTGCATTTCCCTGATTGCTAGTGATCTTGAACATTTTTTCATGTGTCTGTTGGCCATTTGGATTTCCTCTTTTGAAAGATGTCTATTGAGGTCCTTGGCCCATCTCTTAAGTGGGTTGTTTGTTTAGTTTTTGTGTAGTTTCTTGATTTCCTTGTAGATTCTGGTTATCAACCATTTATCTGTTGCATAGTTTGCACATATATTTTCCCATTCTGTCGGTTGCCTCTTCACTTTCCTGACTGTTTCTTTTGAAGTACAGAAACTTTTCAATTTGATGCAATCCCAAATGTTAATTTTGGCTTTGACTGCCTGTGCTTCTGGGTGTTTTCCAAGAAGTCTTTGCCAGTACCTATATCTTGAAGAGTTTCTCCCATGCTCTCTAATAATTTGATGGTGTTGGGGCGTAGATTTAAGTCTTTAATCCATGTTGAGTGAATTTTTGTGTAAAGTGAAAGGTAGGGGTCTTGCTTCATGATTCTGCACGTGGAAATCCCAGCATCACTTATTGAATAGACTGTCCTTGCTCCAGGAATTAGTTTTAGATCCTTGATCAAATATAAGTTGGCTGTAGATGTTTGGGTTGATTTCTGGTGTTTCAATTCTGTTCCATTGGTCAATCCATCTGTTTCTGTACCAGTACCATGCTGTTTTGATTACAACTGCCCTGTAGTATGTCCTGAAATCTGGTATTGTGATGCCTCCAGCTTTGTTTTTGTTGTAAAGATTGCTTTAGCTATTCGAGGTCTCCTCTGTCTCCATATGAATTTCAGCATCATTTTTTCCAGATCTGAGAAGAAGGTCTTCGGTATCTTGATTGGTATTGCATTGAATCTATAAATTGCTTTTGGGAGAATGGACATTCTGATGATGTTGATTCTTCCAATCCATGAGCATGGAAGATTTTTCCATTTCTTGGTATCCTCTTCTATTTCTTTCTTTAAGGTTTTGTAATTTTCATAGTAGAGAGCCTTAACATCCTTGGTTAAGTTTATTCCAAGGTATTTGATTGTTTTTGTAGCTATTGTGAATGGGATTGATCTTAGAAGTTCTTCCTCAGCCATGGCGTTGCCTTTATATAGGAAGGCTGTTGATTTTTGTGCATTGATTTTATACCCTGCTACTTTGCCAAAATCTTCTATGAGTTCCAATAGTCTCTTAGTAGAGTTCTTTGGGTCCCCTAAATAAAGAATCATATCATCTGCAAAGAGGGATAGTTTGAGTTCTTCCTTCCCAATTTGTATCCCTTTAATTTCTTTTTCTTGCCTAATAGCTCTGGCTAGAACTTCCAGAACTATTTTGAATAGTTCTCTGCTAGTATCTCACTAAAAAGGCCTTCTAATCCTTTCTCTGTCTCCATGCCTTCAGGAACTCCTAGAACCCGAATGTTGGGTTTTTTAATAGTATCCTGTAGATTACCAACAGTATTTTTTAGATTTCTAATTTCCTCTTCTTTTCTTTGGTTTGACTGTATGTTTTCCTGTTCTCTGTCTTCTAAGTCCGATACTCTCTCTTCTGCTGCACCCATTCTGTTTTTAAGGCTCTCTAATGTGTTTTTCATTTGATCTATTGAATTCTTCATTTCATTATGCTTTCTCGTCTCTATCACAATTTCATGTTCTACTAGTTGTTTCATTTCATTTTGATTCCTCCTTAATATTTCATTTTCTTGAGAGAGATTATCTATCTTGTCCATTAAGGATTTCTGTAGTTTAAGAATTTGTTTTTGAGAACTTCTTAATGTTCTTTTCAATTTTGTGAGATCTGCTTCTTGCATTTCTTCTATCTCATCATCTTCATAATCTTGAATTGGGGTGTCTTTTTCATTTGGGGGCGTCATAGTGTCTTCCTTGTTCTTGTTACCTCGGTTTCTGCATTTGTTGTTTGGCATATTGGAGATATTCTTGGTTTCTTCACTGTGGTGTTTTTTTTCTCATTATACTATGACTCTAGATTAAGTGGACTGTCTGCTTTTGATGGATCCTTAGAGGCTGTGATGGGTGTGGCCAGAGAGCTTTGTTTGGTTCTTCAGGGTTAAGGGTGTGCCAAAGGTGACTCATGGAGATTGTTCTCTTGCTCACTCGCTCTCTCTCTTTTTTTTTTTTTTTTTTTTGACTCAGTTGGTAAGAAATTCCACACAGCTGAGTGGAATTGAGGGTAGTTGATGTATGAAATCTGGCTCCTGTGGGTATTCATCTGCTTACCCCTGGGACCACACAAAGAGTTTATGCAACCCTCAGTGTGGTCTCAAATTTCTCCACAGTCTCTCACCGGGTTGCCAAGGTTACCGAGTTTGTGTACTCGGTGAGTTCTCTCGCCCACCCCTCCAGACTTTCACAGTCTCAGTTCGTTAGCTCCACACTTTCACTAGGTCTTAACTTCCTGTTATTTCTCCCCACCAGAGTCAGGTTTTTCTGCTTGGCTAATGGTGGGTGCCGCTTTACATACGTAAAATGGCACCTGCTCTTTGTCTTGCTTGGCTTTGTAAGGTGAGTGGAGAGAGAGGCTAATGTCCCTGCCGGTTCCGCTTATTTGTTTGTTTTTACTCTCCTCCAGTCAGCCTGGTGAACTTTCCCCAGCAGGGCTTCAGGCCTCGTTCCCTGTAGGCTCTTTCTGCCTTTCCCGCCAATGTCTCAGGTTACTGGGGTTTTTGTCTCACCTCCCCTTCCAGCGCTGGCGCACAGACTCTGCGGCTCATCTTCTGTGGCTCGTCTTCTGCAGCTTGGCTTCCATGTGGTGGGCAACCTTGCTCTCCCCGTAGGTCCTCCATGTCACATCCACTAGATCCAGAAGAGTTTCCTCTGCATTTTTTTCCTGAGCCTTTTCCTGAGGCTACAGTAATTCCACTTTTATTAAACTATTTTTTCCTGGACTATCGGTGCATGCCCTCATTATTCTGCCATCTTGGCTGTTTCGCCTTTGCAAATGTCTTCATTTATACCTTCATTTCCAGATACTCTAGTCACTTGACAAATATAATATTAAATGATTTAAAAATAAAATTATACTTATTATTTAAATTATAGCTTTTATGTAAAGGGTAAATATATAGTTTTATCACTGAGGATGCAGAAATTTGTAGTTAATAAAAGCATTGGTAGAATGTCCAAATCTAATTCGTTCAATAAGCATTGATTAGTCCATGATTCTACATCAAGAATGATGATGTATTAGAGGACACAACAGTGAAGTCAAATGAGTAAATTTCTACATATTATATAGATTATATGATATTGGGCAACACGGATAAACAAAATATAAAATGAAACAAAGTTCCTGTTAGTGATGAATATCTTAAATAACTATGGTAACAAATATAAAGTGGAGTAAGGGGACAGTGAGAAGGTAGAAGGAGGGTTTAATATGGATAGGATAGTCAGGGACATGATGAACAGCATAAAAATATTTGTATACTTTAACCAGATTAAAACATCAAAGCCCAAAGTAACGAAGGTAAGATATAGATTTAAATATAAAAGACAGCAAGGCTCCTGAATAGAATGTTGAAACCCTCAGAAGAGCTTCTGCAAAAACACTTAGCAGACAAATATGGAATAAACAAAAATTAAAAAAATATTCTGGCATGCTGTAGCTTTAAGAAAAGAGCAATAATAAAAATAATAATCAAAACCTTCTAGTTCTAATATTTAATATTTCCAACAATCCTCATAGCAATTGTAGCACAAGTTTTATCAGATATGACATTCCAATATGCTTATAAATTTCACTACATTTTGTCCAAGTAACATTTACATAAATAAAATCTTTACGATTTTTTTTCCGAATTGTTGGTCATTTTGTTGTGAATGTATTGTAAAGTGATAACATTTCCCCAAACCATTTAGACTTAGATAATGAATATTTCTGATTTACAAGTTAGTTTGTCTTATATTTCTCCTTCTATTTGATTTCAATGTGAGCATTTATAGATCTTGTAAAATGTATACTAGGATTTTTTCACTGTTCTAGGAAAGTTTATGTAATATATTATAAGATATTTCAACAATAGTTATACAAATCTTATAAACCTCTGAATTTGGCACAGCAAATGCATTAATAACTGATTAATTTTTAAGAATACCTCTTTTATCCTTATTTTCATGTGCTCTGGTTTAAACTGAGTAATTTTGGTAATATTTAGTTAGCACATTACTTATATTGTTGAGTGTTAAAATGTGATACATATTATTATTATTATTATTATTTAAAAATATAGGATTTTGGGGGGGCTGGTGCTGTGGTATAGTGGGTAAGGCAGCTGCCTGCAGTGCCAGCATCACATATGGACACTGGTTCGAGTCTGGGCTGCTTCAATTCTGATCCAGCTCTCTGCTACAGCCTGGAAAAGCAGTAGAAGATGGCCCAAGACCTTGGGCCTCTGCACCCATGTGAGAGACCTGGAAGAAGCTCCAGGTTCATGGCTTCAGATTGGCCCAGCTCTGGCCATTGTGGCCATTTGGGAAGTGAGCCAGTGGGTGGAAGACCTCTCTCTCTCTCTCTCTCCCTGCTGCTGTGTAACTCTGCCTTTTAAATAAATAAATAAATCTTTTAAAAATAAATAAAATATAGGATTTCTGGATTCTCCCCCCTGTACTGTGGAACACTAGAACTTATTAGTCCTAGATGACTGTGATTTGAAGCCTGTTATGTATGTATTGCATAC
Source organism: Oryctolagus cuniculus (assembly GCF_964237555.1). NCBI lineage: Eukaryota > Metazoa > Chordata > Mammalia > Lagomorpha > Leporidae > Oryctolagus > Oryctolagus cuniculus. The sequence continues at coordinate 161,875,810 of NC_091437.1, read as the reverse complement.
TGTAAAAAGAACTGGAGGAAAGGAGATGGTAGGCTCCAACATAACAAAAAAAGTTATGGAAATAGAAAGTGAAAATTGTCTGATCTGCTGAGTTTATACTATATATACATGCTGAAATATTGCACTGTACTTCATAAAAATGGGCAAGTAAGATTTTACCCCAAAATTTGAATAATAAAAGATCTATGGAACAAATACACAAATCTTAAGTGTTTGATCTTAACAATGATGTACACCTGTAACCCATGCTTATTATTGTTTTTAAAACATCTATATATTTGAAAGGCAAAGTTACAGAGAGTGAGGATAAGAGCAAGAGAGAGAAACAGAGAGAAACAGAGACAGAGTGAGAGCGAAAGATCTTTGATTTGCTGGTTCACTCTCCAAATAGCTGCATTGGTGAGGGTTGGGCCAAGCCAAATACAGGAGTCTGGAATGCATCCAGGTCTCCCACTTGGATGGTGGGTGCCCAAACACTTTGGCCACCTTCTGTTGCCTTCTCAGTCACCTTAGCAAGGATACAAACTGGCACTCACATAGGGTGCTAACACCACAGGCAGCAGCTTATCCTGCTATACCACAATGCTGGCTGCCCTCCTAATCTTAAGACATATTTTTGCATTATGGTTCCTCCCAGTTGGTCCCTACTCCCAGAACAGCCATCACTTTTTCTGAGTTTTTCACCATAAATTAGTTTCACTTGTTCTGGAAATTCAAATTAATAGATGCATACAGAATGTGCTCTGTTGTGTTTGACTTACACTCAGCAAAACACCTGTAAGTTTAGTAGTTTCATTTTCAATGTTATTCATTTTCATAATAATAAAAATTATGAATCTATTTTTTGGTAATGGATACTAGAGTTATATCTTGGTTTGAGCAAGTAGAAATACATGAAGTGAATATTCTGTCCAAGTCATTTTGTATATCTATATTTAAATATTTCTTGGATAAACAGGAGCAGAATTAGTATGTGAATATGTAACAATACAAGAAACTGCTCAAACTTTCTCCAAATTAGAACATTTAATATCCTCTCAAGTTTTTGTTTTGTTTTACTATGCTTTTATTTTAGCCATTGGAGTGAGATTATTATTGTTAACATTACACTTTCTTGATTACAGTATAAATATAATAAGTCTTGGAAGATAGAGTAAGTCTTCCAATTTTGGTCTTACTCATGATTATTTTAACTATTTAAGGTTTGTTCCCTTTACCTAAAAGTTTTAGAGCCAATTTCTGAAAAAATTATTTTTAGGTTGATGACAGTATTTGCAATGGATCTAAAAATTCAAGGATATTTAAAATATTGACAAGGTTGTTATTCAATCCATTAATTCCTTTATTTACATGTTTTATTTCAGAAATATTTTATAATATCTATGTATATTTGTTTCACACATTTGCTAAATTTATTACCTACTTCTTTACATTTTCATATGTTATTACAAGCAGAATGTAAGCAATTGGTTTTCAAATTTTTACTGTTGGTATATAGACACATCATCCAATGCTGTGTTTTAACCTCCTATTTATAACCATGACAATCTCACTTATTGCTCCTAACATGTGCTCTGTATTTAGTATTTTCTACATCCACAAGCATGTCACCATGAGATAATCGGTTTTACTTTTCATTTAATAGCCTTACAAGGTTTCTGATTTTCCTCACCTTATGACATTGTGCAGTAATACTGGCACAAAAATGATTCAAAATTATGAAATGAGCAGTTTTCATTTTCACCTAATATGTAAAGAAATAATTTACACCTCATTCTAAATACAATGATCTAATCCATAGATCTTTCTAGATGGCCTTTATTAATTTAGAAAACCTACTTCTGCTTTTAGCTTATTGAGTTTCATCTTGAATGGATATTGAATTTGTCAAATTTTTTGCTTCATCTGTTTAGTTGATTTTGATTTTAGGAATGTGTACATTTGTAAATTTTGTATCTTTCACATATTGCACCTTTTTTCATTAGAAGTTATTCTTTATCTGCAACAATATAACTTTTTGGAATCTAAATTTTCTTATATTAATATTGCCACTCCAGTTTATTACTAAATGTTTGTATGATTTTTTTTATTTTTCACTCTCAATCTATGACTTTTCTTTTCTTAGTACATAGAACAAGCTTGGCTATTTTTGTTGCATTCAGTCTATCTAATTTTCAGTTGAAGTGCTCATATATATTTGTATTGATTTATAACCACATTTTTCTATTTCTTTTCTGTTTTTCTCATCTCTTTTATATGTCTCCAACCTATTTATGTTTTCTGTTGCATTAATGAAGTGTTTTCAGTATTCTAAGGTTTTTAAACTATGAATATTTTCATTCAATTTAGAGACTTTTCTTTGAAATTTAAGAGAATCTATTTAGAGTTTGTATTATACTATGTTATGTAAATTTGGAAACTCAAAAGACAGTGTAGCTTCATCTCATCATATTTCTGCCCTTTAGATAATTAAAATCATATACATCATACCTAAATGCATATTTGTTTTTATCATTTAGTATCATAATTTTTAGCTAACAAAAAGATAACATGGGGTCAGCATTGTGGCATAGCAGGTAAAGCTGTCATCTGCAGTGCTGGCATCCCATACAGGTGTTCCCTTCTGATCCAGCTCTGCTATGATCTGGGAAAGCAGTAGAAGATTGCCCAAGTCCTTGGCCCCTTGTACCCTCCTGGGAAACCCAAAAGTTCCTGGCTCCTGGCTTCAGATCAGCTGAGCTCCAGCTGTTGCAACCATTTGGGGAATGAAGCAGAGGACAGAAGACCTCTCTCTCTCTCTCTCTCTCTCTCTCTCTCTCTCTCCTCTCTCTATCTCTGTAACTCTGCACTTAATACAAATAAATAAATCTTAAAACCCTATAGGTATGAAATTTCTATTTTGCCATATTTTCCAAGTCTGTGCCTCATTACTGGTTCCTACAATCTGAGCTGGTGTCTCATGTGGTTAGCTACTGTGTTCTGCATTTGTCATCAATGGAGTTTTCTATGCTTCTTGGATCTGGAAGTTAATATTTTTCCATAACTTTGGAAAGCTTTTAACCATTTTGCATTTTTTTCACTTCCTTTTCCTACCATCCCTACTTTTGACAGTCAAATTCCTATTGTATTTCAGTGATTGATAGAACCTCTGGGGCTTTGCTATTTTTTTTTTTTCATCATTTTTGTTATCTTATAATTTCTATTGAATATCCCCAAGTAATTGAGATTTTTGCAAACAATCTAGGCTGTTCAGTGAAGTTTTCATTTTAGTTATTGTACATTCAACTCTAGTACTTCAATTTGGAGTTGATTTCTAATTTCTACATTGTGTGATATATTTTATTTACCATCAATTCTTAACTTTTAACTATAATTTTCCCAGAACTTCATAAGGTTCATAGTAGTTGCCATAGAATGAATGTCTCATGTGGATCGTATATGAGTTTCTGTGTTTTTAAATTTTCATTCTTTAATATGGGTCATATTTGATACATATATTTAATTTAACATATTTATTTGAAAGGCAGAAGACAAGAGATGGAGAGAGAGCGAGAGAGAGAAAGAGAGAATCTCCCACCTGCTGGTTCATTCCCTAAATATCTACAACAGCCAAGGCTGTGCCAATCCCAAACTGCAAGTCAGAAGTCAATCTGAGTCTCCCATGTGAGTGGTAGGAAACCAACTGCTTTAACCATCACTTGTGCACATTAGCCAGGAGTAAGAATTAGAAGCAGAGCCAACCGGGACTCAAACTCAGGTGCTCTGTTAAGAAACGCAGGCCTCCAAAGTGGAATCATAGCTGACACACCAAATTTCTGCTCCAATATTTTGTATTTTGAGTGTGGGTTTAGTGGCTTAAAATTTTTTGGACATTATGAATAGTAGGTTGTTGATTCCTTGGATTCTGTTATGATCCACAAAAGTGACCTCTCATATCCAGCAGTCAATTAACTTGACTGGAGTCTAACTACAGTCTCTGCGTGTGTGTGTGTGTTTCCCTGCCCCTCCATTTCCCTGTCACTCTACCCCTCTTGCCCTCTCTGTCTCCACCTCTGCCTTTCTTTCCTTTCTCACTCCCCATTCCCTTTGTCTCTCCTGCCTTTTCTCTCCCATTCCCTCTCCGCTCTTCTCACTCTGTTCCAGTCCCTCTCTATGAGCATCACATACATCTTCCTAGAACTTTCATACAGTTTAGAGGTCACAGTTCATATCTGGGTTCTTCGTGATCATGGCCTCTGTAGCACCTTCCTTTCCAGAGACTGAAGCAGCTACTATGATAGCTTTCAGAAGCTTTCCTGTGTTCTTCCAGCCTATAACTCTTTCATTTGCTTCAAGTCACTAAGACTATGTCTTTCAATCTGAATGTGTAGACTGAGGAATAACCTCGTGAAAAACAAACAAAGCTGTGTAATATCAAATATCTCTTCATACAATTTATATCTTTAGTTTCTTCCCACTTTTGGACACTTTCAAGAAGGTTTGTTGCTAATATTCTGTTTGTATTTCCTAAATGTGAGTTATGGGCAAGGTAGTTTAACCTAACAGGTCTACACACACCAGTAGCTAGAAGTGCATTGCATTATTTTAATAATATTCCTTTCAGCTAATCCATAAATATTTCCCTTTCCATGTATCAAATCTCTTTGCCTTTTTGTTTTATTTCCTGGAGATCTTCTATGAATTTGTCTCCAAACTGTTGTTTTGAATTGATATTTATTCCTATTACAGGTTTTTTCCATTTTTAGAGGCAGTATCTGCTCTAATATTTCTGGGGACATCAATTATTTTTTAGAAGTTTTAGTTTGTATTGCACATAAATATTTCATATGAGTGGTGGGATGGAATAGGAGGCTTGGGAATTTGATCTAGGTCTATATTTTACCTTTAGTTCTAAAAAGCTATGGAAATTTGGGGAAGCTTCAGAAATAAACCAAAGAAAATAAAATATCAGTCATAAAAACATAGCTGGGTTTTATTCAGGGAATTAGATTTGCTAGTGATGAAAAAGGCTGGGAGATCAAATATGGAGAATGACTCAGCTCATGTATTAGCTGAAGATGTTGCCTCTGCTCCCTCTTGGTTGGAGAAAGGACAGAGGTATTATTATCAGAGTCCATGCAGTCACACAAAAACAGAAAGGAAGAGGGAATATCTGCTGGCAGAAGCAGCCTCACAACAGACAATGGATCCGGCTCACAAGAGACAACAGCTGCTGAGCACAAACCCCCTGAAGAAAAGGAGAGGGGAAAGCATCCTTGCTTTCACTTCTCTTTCCTTTCAACACATTCCTAGTACCCCAGGGAGCGAGCTGGCACAACTGCTGGGAAAAGGTGGCCTGGCGGAGGGGATCAAAATAGGGAAGGGCCAGGAGCATCTTTCAGACCAGACAGCATTAGGAGCTGTGCATCTCTTTATTCCTTGGTTTGTTTTGTTTGAAGTGGGAACCTCAATTCCTAATGTTAGCTGTTTTAGGTAAGAGAGAGTAAATAAAATGAAATGGACCTCTTTTGGATTCACAACTATGAAATAATAGATGGCAAGTAATTATAAGAACTGTGTATAATCATTCTTACTATAGGAAAAGATATATTAGTGTTATAGGAAAGCACCATGTGTTTTCAGAGGGCAGGCATTGTGGAACAGTGTGTATAGCCACCGTTTCGGATGCCCACATCCCTGTTTGAATCCTGCCTCTGCTTCCAACCTAGCTTCCTGCTAATGGACACCTGAGAGGCAGAAGATGATTGTTCAGGAACTTGGCAGGAATTCAGGTGTGTGGACTGGTAGACAGTGTCTCTGAAGTCATCACCCCTGTCTCCACAACTGGAGACAGGCTGAACAAATGAAAATCAGCAACTTTCCTTATATCCATCAGAGGTTGAGATCATAGAACAAACTGCTAGCCCCAAACTAGAGAGACCAGTGGATATACAGCATCACACTGTAACTGGAGCAGAAACCCTCCGCTGGGGCCAATATTGTTAGAAATACTCTGCACCGTAAACTTACAGTTGTGAAAGACTCCGCATTTACTGGCTTTGGAATTGGAAACCTTAAGGAAGTCCAGGTGCAGATGGCTGCTGCACTCTCTTGTGTTTTCCCTCTAGGAGCCTTATCCCATCAAGTACTAGTTATGGGGTTGGAGAAAGATCTCATCATGCTTCCTGCCATGGGAGTGTAAAATGAGCCATTTTGAAATATGCCCAGAACTTGATGTTTTCCTCAACAAGTCTTGCCTTCAAGAAAAATTGTTTTAATAAAGCTTAACTTGGGTTTTACCCAAGTCTAATCAACCTGGGGAAATGGAAGTACCAAATTCAAGCTCACTCTAGTGTTCAACCTGGGTGAAGAGAAATATCCAAATCTATCCTTTTTTGGCCTATAAAATACAGGAAGGGAAATACTCAAGTCAGACTCTATAAAAAACTGAGATCTCTGCATATGATTGTTGAATCCTCTTGCTACCCACCCCACACATACACCTTATCATGACATTAATCTGCTCCCAGTATAATAGGAAACTACTAATAATAGTACTCTGTATCTCAAAGCCTACTCAAGGAATAAATATGAAAACATAAGACAGTAAGGGAGACAAGTGGAGACAAGTGGAGAGGAGAAATTTTAGCCTCTGACACCATAGCCACAGTAAACACAGCATAACTCCAAGCCAGATACACAGAAAAAACTAATACTAATAACCTATTTTAGTTCATTTTACCCTGCATATCATGTCTGATGTTCAACAACAATGAATAAACCACGCTAAAGTAAAAAAAAAAATAGAATCCAAAATGAAAAAGTAAGCATTAGAACCATTCTCAGACACAGCAGAAGCTGGAATTATTAGAATGGGAACTTTAAATACTATATTCACTAATCTGAGGAATACAGTTGGCAAACAAACATGAAGAGGCATTCAGTGTCACATGTTATTAGGTAACTGAGACATACCATTATATACCTGCAGGAATGTTTAAAATTCAAAATGGTGTTTGACCTGTTTGTTAAGATATCTGTTGCCAACATCAGAGTACTGAGTTTGACTCCTGGTCAGCTCCTCAGTCCAGCTTTCTGCTAATGTAGACCCTAGATGGCTCAAGTGGATGGGTTCTTGCCGTGCATATGAGAGACCTGGACTGCATTTCCACCAGTTCCCGACTCCGTCTGCCAGAGCTCCAGTTGCTTAGGAGGAGGGAACCAGTGCATGGGAATGAGTTCTTCTCTCTTTCTCTGTCTCTCAAATAAGTAAGTTAATAAACATTTCAAACAAAATCTAAAGTAATCATGAAGATTTGTTATTAAGAACTCTCATTCATTGCTGGTGAAAGTAAAATCAGAGTAGCCACTTTGGAATACAGTTTAGTAGCTTCTTACAGTAGGAACTTAGTCTTATCATATAATACTTCTAAAATCATACTCCTGAGTGTTACTCAAATGAATTGAAAATGTATGTTCATACAGAAACCTGTATATGAATGCTTATAGCACTTTTATCCATATTGGTCAAAAATTAGGAATAGCCAAGCTGCCTTATAAAAGTTGGATGGATAAATGTGCTGTGGTTCATCTATTTGATGGAATATTGTTCATCAATAAAAAGAAATCCACCCAGGAATAGACAGGGCAGAACTCAAAAGCTTGTTGCTAAATCAAAGATGCTAGTCTGAAATGATTGCATACCACATGATTCCAGGTATGAGACAACTGGAAAGAAAAGATCTGAAAAACCATGGAGGCAATGTAAACATCAGTGTTTGCCAAGGGTTAGGTAAAAAGAAAGGAAGACTAGGCAGAGCATAGAGTATGTAGATGGCCATGAAACCACAGTGTATGACAATATAGTAGTAGGAACATGACACAATTCAATTGACAAAACCCAGAGAACCAAATAATACAAAAAGCAAATGATAATGTAAACTGTGGGACTCTGATCATATATCAATATGGCTTCATGATTGTAACAAATGCAAACATAAAATATAGGGAAAATTGGCAGCAGGTAGAACACAGTGAATATGTGAGAACACACTATACTTTGTTTAATTTTTCTATAAACTTAAACCTACTTTAAGGAATAAAATCAGGGGCTAGCATTGTGGTTCAGTAGGATAAACTACTGCCGACAATGATGGCATCCCATAAAAGCCCCAGTTAAAGTCCTGGTTACTCTGCTTCTGATCATCTCCCTGATAATCTGCCTGGGAAAGCAGTGGAGGATGGTCCCAGTGTTTGGGCCTTCTGCCACCCACGTGGAAAACCCAGAAGGAATTCCACCCCGCTGGCCTTGGTGTGGCCCAGCCCCAGCCATGCATCCATCTGGGGAGTGAATGAGCAGATGGAAGATCTCTCTCTCTCTCTCTCTCTCTCTCCCCATCTCCATCTGTAGCACTGCCTTTCAAATAAATAAATCTTTTTTAAAAAATTACTTAAAATCAGTTTGCATTGTAATATGTATTACACACATGTAATGAATTTGATTTTTCATTGAGCCTTGAAGTCTGTTCATCCACTAAATTGGGTTTGATCATGTGATATGACTTGTCCAATAGCATATTAACAAGCGTAAAAACAGAGGTTTGACGTGTGCTCTTGGGTGTTCTTTTGCCACCAAGAGAAAAAGCCACAGTAGTCTATTAAAGGATGAGATCACATAGAATGGAGACAGGCCACTGACTTACCTACCAACTGACTAAGACCACAAAAGTTACTGCAAGTGAATCCAGCAGGAGAAATCCAACCATGCTGAACCTAGCCTAAATCTAGTATAAACAGAATTATAAGTAAATCAATTGATTGTGGATAAAAACCACTAAAATTCTGGGTGGTTTGTCACACAGAAATATGAGGAGGCTTTCAAAACTTCATGGAAAGGTGATGCTATCTTTTAATCTCATATTCCAGGAACTTTTTAAAGTCCGCTCATTAATAACTTACAGACTTTCCTATTTGATTCTGATCAAAGCTCTCCCCCCACATTTGAGACCTTGAGGGAACAGTTTCTAGGGTTTTTGTTATTACTGTTGTTTTGTTTTGTTTTGTTTCTTCTGTACAATAAAGAGCAGGGCAGAGGGTTGTGAGAAACTCATTTCTAGTTTCCTTCCAACTCCAAAAATGCTATGATTTTGCAAAAAGAAGCTGATTTTTTTCCTTATTTTTTCCCTATAAAGTTATTTAGAAATTTCTCTTTTTCACTTACCAAAGAAGCTAGCTTGGAGGACTATTTATAAGTATCTCATTACGATGGTACAAATCCGTCAATGAAATGTGCTCCAAATTTTGACATTTAAAAATGTTCAAGAAGTTAAAAGAAGTCTCAGAGCCCATATCAACACTGATGGTGTCTGTTTCCAACATTTTTATCATTGCAGCATGTTGGAGAAAAGGTTTGCTTTTAAAATCTGACTTAGGTTTGAATATCAGCTCAGTAGAAAGACAAAGACCACAAACACTATTCCTTAGCCACTCATATAGTAAAAATTGAGAATCCCAGTGATTATATTAATTGGGCACCAGTACAGTATTTAAAATACAAAAAGAAAAAAAAACTACCCAAAAAACCTGAACATGATTCAAATTTCCCTTCAGTAAAGAAAGATTAATGAACATAGGGGCCGGCACTGTGGCACAGTAGATTAATCCTCTGCCTTCGGCGCAAGCATCCCATATGGGCGTTGGTTCTAGTCCCCACTGCTCTTCTTCCAATCCAGTTCTCTGCTATGGCCTGGGAAACCAGTAGAAAGTAGCTCAAGTCCTTGGGCCCTGCACCCATATGGGAGACCAAAGGAAGCTCCTGGCTCCTGGCTTCGGATCAGTGTAGCTCCAGCTGTTGTGGCCATCTGGGGAGTGAGCCAGCAGGTGGAAGACCTCTGAATCTCTGCCTCTCTCTCTCTCTCTTGCTGTCTGTAACTCTACTTCTCAAATAAATAAATAAAATCTTTAAAAAAGATTAATGAACATTGATTATTGTTGTTTACTAGTGAAGATATGATAGCTACATTTGATAGCATGGATAAAATTTGGCTGCATAATTTTCAATAAAATGATAAGACACTAGGATGGACATTCAGTGTAGCTATTACTACACAGCCTGGAACACCCACATTCCTTATGGATGTGCCTGCTTTCCAGTCCTGACTCTGCTCCTGCTGATGTACACCCTAGGGGGCAGCAGGTGATGGCACAGGTAGGTAGGTCCCTGCCACCCATGTAGGAAACCTAAGTTGAGCCCTTGGTTCCCAGCTTCTGCGTGGCTCTTCCTCAGACATCTGCCGGCAGCTGAAGAGTGAATTGTTTCTCTCTGTCCATCTGCATCTCAGACTTTCAGAAACATGCAAACAAATCTATAAACAAGGTTTTTAAAAGTAGGCCCCAAAAGATTTCAGGTAGCGTGCAGGCCGCAGCGGCCATTGGAGTGTGAACCAACAGCAAAGGAAGATCTTTCTCTCTCTTTCTCTTTCTCTCTCACTGTCCACTCTGCCTGTCAAAAAAAAAACAAAAAACAAAAAACAAAAAACAAAAACAAAACAAAAAAACAAACAAACAAACAAAAAAACACCTTAGAAATTTTAGTAGAAAGACTCAAAATGAGAAATTTGAACTTTGGGCATTTTTTCATATAAGGAGGCATTTATTTAAGGTTTAGCATGAGATTATACAAATCAAATTCATATAAAAAGAAACATAACAAAATTAAACTGCATTGCATGGAATGGTAAGCTCAAAATTTAAAGTAATGATTACTTTGACAGAGAAGGATTCAGAAAGGATGAAGATCCAACAGAGACTGGGTGTAGGGTGTTACACTTAATACTGTATATATTTTTAAGATTTATTTATCTATTTATAAGTCAGAGTGACTCAGAGAGAGGGAGATTTTCCATTTGTTGGTTTACCCCCAGATGGTTGTAACAGCCGTGATGGGACACTCTGAAATCAGGAGCCTGGAGCTACCTCCCCGTCTTCAATGTGGGTGTCAGGGGCCGAATTACTTGGTCCATCTTCCTCTAATATTCCCAGGCCATTAGCAGGGAACTGGATTGGAAGTGGAATAGCTAGGGGCCAGAATTTCAGGTGTTGACTTTACCTGCTACACCACAACACTAGTCCCAATAGTGTTTATTATTAACAAAGAATGAAGGTAAGATAGCCTGGCAGAGACCAAAGCATAGAGTGTCTTGTAGCAAGCATCATAATTAATTTGTTTCTGTGCATCTTTTGATCTGGAATCCACAAGAAAAATGTTAGAAACAGGAAACTATAGAGCCCCCTAATTTTAATTGGAGAAACTGCAGCAAAGCATGTATTCAACAGGCCTCCAAGGTCACATAACAGTAAACAAGGGTCGGACAGGGAGAGGAACTAAGAGGCGCTGGAGCACTTCTTCATTTCCCACAGACATGGCTGGGGTGCTGTGATCAATGCAATGTTTTCTGGATGATTGAGGTTGTGGCGTTCTGCTGCCTGACATGTCACTGTCCTCCTCACACTTGATTCCACCCCACCAGGGAGCAGCTCCATTATTAGCACAGTGTAATCACTTAAGTTCATTGAATAATATAAATGGTTAGCATATATTTACTCATTCAATCCTCACAAAGATAATCTTTTCTCTCCATTTTACACAGGAGGGAAGTAAGGCTCAGAGAGGCCAAGGAAAATGCCTAAATGATATTGCTAAGTGGCAGAGGAGCAGATCTCTGAGTAATTACAGGACCTGCGCTGCCACTACTGTGTACTCCTGACTGATAGCACAGAGCTTACTCAGCTTTGGTTGCAGAGGGAACTGGTATTGCGGTAAAGATACGCCAGCATCAAATTTGGGTGCTGGTTCATTTCCCAGTTGCTATACTTCCAATCCAGCTCCATGCTAAAGGCCTGGGGAAAGCAGCAGAAGATGACGCAAGTGTTAGGGTCCCTGCACCCACATCAGAGTCCCCGAGGAAGCTCCAGGCTCCCAGCTTCAGCCTGGCCTAGCCCTGTCCATTGCTGTCATCTAGGAAGTGAACCAGCAGATGGAAAATCCATCTCTGGCTCTCATATGTGCTCTCTCTCTCTCTCTCTTTGACTCTTTTAATAAATAAATGATTTTTTTAAATGTATGCAGGGGTAAAGGAACCCCAAGCCCACTGTGAGCTGGTGAACAGGAGAGCTTGTTCTATGAAGAGGCTATATCAATAGTCACCTAACTCTCCAAAGTTAGTTCTCCCGCTAGGATCTAAGCACGCTTTCGGTGCAGTGTTATGTAGCGTGTGTTCCTGATACACAGAAATGGAATATTGCCTCTGGACGTTTTCTGAACAATGAACAGCTTTATGAGTATATGTTCCCTGGGGCAGGTATCTAAGGCTGCTGTAGTCTTAGCAAGAAGAAGATGTTCACAGTGTGTTGTGCAAATGTGCTATTCCCTCAGGATGTTGATAGACACTGCCCTCAGGCTCAGATGACCCAAACCCATTAGCACTCAATGCTTGTGCCAGAATCTTTCCATCAATAGAAACATATCCGGCAATCCATGTTCTCACTTAAAGGAAATATGTCCAGGAGGAAATGAGCCACAGGATCCAGCAGCAGATAAAACCTAAGTGCATAAAGCTTCATTGCAGACATCAGAAATTACATGCTCCCGCCCCGAACTCCACCTGCTCAGGAAGCAGGTTTTGAGGCACTTGTTTCCCTCCTGGGAACAGAAACAAGACCACAGCTGTTGAGGCCCTTTATAACTGAAGACAATGATATATAAATTGAGTTAGAAGGGTTGTGAGCAGACAGTGAATACCAGCAACTCTACTTATTGGAATGATTTACTTAGGTAAATTACTTAGTTCCTTGTAGCCTCAGTTGCTTCATTTTTAAATTAAAAGCTTCATTCAGAACACAAGGGTTTCAAAATTAAATAAGATGAAGTGGACTGTCAGTTCCTACCCTCTTCAAAGAAGTTGTGCTTCAATGACCTGCCTATTTACCTACAGACTTATCTTGATTTGTTGTACTCGATTTTATTGTACTTTTTGGATATTGTGTTTTTTACATATTGACATTAGGTGACAACCCTGTGTTGAACAAAGTATTGATGCCATGTATCAATAGAGCATTATGACCTCTTGTCTCCTTGTCACATTTTAGTAATTCATGCAATACTTCAAATTTTTTCAATATTACTGGATCTGTTAGGGTAATCTGTAATTAGTGATATTTGATACTATTATTGCAATTGTTTAGGGGAGCTATGAACTATAATCATGTAAGATGCTGAACTTCAATGGTCAATGAAATATACAGTGTTGTGGGTTTTCCATCTACTCCACAGGCCAGCTACTCCCCGGTGCTCCTTGGCTTCTCTGACATCCCTGTTCCATGGGGCTCACAAATATTGAAAGTAGGCCAATTAACAACACTTCAATAGCCTCAGAGTCTTCAAGTGAGGGCCGGCGCAGCGGCTCACTAGGCTAATCCTCAGCCTGCGGCACCGGCACCCTGGGTTCTAGTCCCGGTTGGGGCATTGGATTCTGTCCTGGTTGCTCCTCTTCCAGTCCAGCTTTCTGCTGTGGCCCAGGAGTGCAGTGGAGGATGGCCCAAGTGCTTGGGCCCTGCACCAACATGGGAGACCAGGAGGAAGCACCTGGCACCTGGCTTCAGATCAATGCAGCGCCGGCCCTGGCGGCCATTTGGGGAGTGAACCAACGGAAGGAAGACCTCTCTCTCTCTCTCTCTCTCTCTCTCTCACTATCTAACTCTGCCTGTCAAAAAAAAAGTCTTCAAGTGAAAAAAGAAGTATATGTCTCTCACTTGAAATCAGTAGCTAAAAATGATTAAGGTTAATGAGTAAGCCATGCCAAGGCAACACAACTGAAAGCCAGGCCTCTGTACAAAAGTTAGCCAAGTTGTGAATGCAAAGTTCTTGAAGAAAATCAGAAGTGCTCCTCCCATAAACACACAAATAATAAGAAAGTGAAACAAGCTTATTGCTGATGTGCAGAACATTTCAGTGGCCTGGGTAGATTAACCAAATCACCATATTTTCCTAAGGCAAAGTCTAATCCAGAGCAAGTCCCTGACACTTCAAATTTCTGATAGCTGAGAGAGAAGAGGAAGCTACAGAAGGAAAGCTTGAAGCTAACTTGTTCGTGAGAAGCTGACTTGTTATTTCACAAGATTTAAGGAGAAAATCCATCTCCATAATATGAAAGTGCAAGGTGAAGCAACAAGTGCTGATGCAGAAGCTGCAATCAACTGCCCAGAGATGTAAGACAAGGTAGTGGATAAAGCTGGACACTATAAACAACAGATCTTCAATGTGGAGAAAACAATTTTCTATTGGAAGAAAAGGTCATCAAGGACTTTCATCACTAGAAACAAGTCTAAGCCTGGCCTCAAAACTTTGAAGGACAGGCAGATTCTTTCACTATGGACTAATGCAACTGGTGACTTTAAATTGAAGCCAGTTCTTACTTACCATTGTGAAAACCCTAGAACCCAGAAGTATAGTGAATATGATCTGCCTGTGCCCTATGAATGGAACAATCTAGATGACAGTGTATCTGTTTATACCATGTTTTACTGAATATTTTAAGACTAGTGGTGAATCAGCTGCTCAGAAAAACAAAGATTTCTTTCAAAATATTTCTGCTCATTGACAATGCATCTGGTCACCCATGAGCTGTGATGCAGATGTGCAACGAGATCTGTTTTGTCTTCACCCCTACATTCTACAGCCTACGGATCAATGGGTAATTCTGAATCTCAAGTACTATTAGTTAGAAAATAAAAGCTGTAGAGCTAAAGCTGATGGGGCTGGCACTGTGGAGTTTCAGATTAGGCTACTGCCTCCAGTGCCACCATCCCATTTGGGTGCCAGTTCAAGTCCCAGCCATTTCACTCCCAAACCAGCTCCCTGCTAATGAACCTTGGGAAGGCCCAAGTGCTTGGGCCACTGAACCCATGTAGGAGATCAGGAAGAAGCTCCTGGTTCCTGGCTGCAGTTTGGCTCATCTCCAGCATCTTTGGCCATTTGGGGAGTGAACCAGTGGTTGGAAGACTTTTCCTTCCTCTGTCTCTCCCCCTTTCTCTGTAACTCTGCCTTTCAAATAAAATAAATAAATCTTAAAGAAAGAAAGAAAACTGCCAAAGATAAAGCCATAGATCTATCATATGAAGAATCTCAATAGCTAAGGTATGGAATCAACCCAGCTCTCTATCATCTGATGACTGGATGAAGAAAATGTGGTATATATACTCAATGGAATACCACTCAGCCATAAAAAAGAATGAAATAATTTTGCAACCATTAGATACAACTGGAGACAGTAAGATAAGCCAGTCCCCAAAAGAAAACTAGCATATGGTTTCTTTGATCTGTAGTTAATATATAGAGTACAAAAATGTAATACATATGGGTGAAATTGCCACCTGGAGATTTGATTATTATTTATAGCTCTTGTCTACACTAGTGAGAAACAATGATCTCTCTACTTTTTACTTGTTGAATTCTTTAGTTTATGGAGGATTAAGCCTGTGAGTATAAAGTAAATTGAAAGTATATTATTGTAAGCATGAAAACAAAAAAAAAAAAGGAAGGAAGGAAGAGGGAAGGAAAGTAGAAGTATCATAATAGGCTTAAAATTCTACATGTGAAATTTGTTGTCTTCATAGAAATTTTTAAAATTTAAAAGTGCATATCATGAAAAAAAGGGTCTCCACAAAGAAAATAGAAAATTTTCTTTACCATTCTAGATTTCATCAACAGCATTTGCGATTCATGAAAAGAGGTAAAAATATCAACAATAACAGAAATCTGGAAGTTGATTCACACCATTATGGGTGACATTCAGATGTTCCCAACTTCAGTGGAAGAAGTCATTGCAGGTGTGGTAGAACAAGCAAAAGAACTAAAATTCAAGATGGAGCACGGGGGCTGGAGCTGTGGTACCTTGCATTAAAATGCCATCTGCAGTGCAGGCATCCCATATGGGTGCGGGATTGAGTCCCTGCTGCTCCACTTCTGATCCAGCTCCCTGCTCATGCACGTAGAAAATCAGTGGAAGATGGCTCAAGTCCTTAGGGCCCTGCACCCATGCTGGAGACATGGACGATGCTCTTGGGCTTTGATTTGGCCCAGCTCTGGCCATGATGGCCAGTGGAGAGAGAAACAGAGACAGAAGATCTCTGTCTGTAATTCTGACTTTCAAATAAAATAAATAATCTTTTTTTGGGGGGGGTAAAATAGCAAGGTTTATTAGGGCAGGGACATCCATAAGGATGGATGGGCACCTCTCCAGACAGAGCCTGAGAGACCGGGGGAGGAGGAGCGAGGTTACATGGTTGAGTAGAGAGATTATACTTGACCAGGACAGGGTGGCAGCTCAGCAAAAAAATATTTTATTTATTTATCTGAGAGAGAAAGTTATAGATAGAGAGAGGAAGAGAAAGTATTCCATCGGCTAATTCACTCCCCAAATGGCCATAGCGACTAGGAATGGGCCAAGCCAAAGCCAGGAGCCAGAAGCTTCCTTCTGGGCTTCCACATGAGTGCAGGGGCCCTGGCACTTGGGCCATCCTCTGCTGCTTTTCCAGGCCATTAGAGAGTGCTAGATCAGGAAAGGAGTTGTCAGGACATGAACTCATGCCCATATGGGATGCCAGCAATGCAGACAGAGGCTCAGCCTACTACACCACAGTGCCTGCCCCAATAAATAAATCTTTATCAAAGAAAAAACATGGAGCATGAAGATGTGACCAAATGATGACAATTCATAATAAAACATGAATGAATTGGCTGTTTCTTATAGAATGGCAAATGTTTCCTTGAGATGGAATCTACTCCAAGTGAAATGCTTTATGGATTGTGGAAATGATGACAGAGGATTAGAAGATTGCATGCATGTATTTGGTAAGGCTACAACAGGGTCTATTGACTTCAGTTTTGAAAGAAATTCCATTTCAGTTAAAATGTAAAAACATCTTGTGCTACTGAGAGTTATTTTGGGAAAGAAGAAGCAGTTCATTTAGTAAACTTCATATTTCAGTAATTACTTTTAGGTATCCATTTATTTGAAAGGCAGAGTGAAAGACAGAAAAAAAGGGGGGTATCTTCCATCTGCTGGTTCACTCAAGAAATATCTGCAGTAGGCTGGGCTGAAACCAGAAACCAGAATTTCATCTGGTCTGCCATATGGGCAGAGACCCAAATACTTGGACCATCATCCTCTGCATCCCAGGTGCATTAACAGGAAGCTGGATCATAAGATAAGGCAGGTCTCAATCCTAGGTACTTTGAAATGGGACACAGATATCTCAAGTAGTGACTTAATGGGCTGTATAATTGCCCCATTTTTAAAAAATATTAAGACATTGTCACAGCCACCCTAATTTTCATTAATTGCCACTCTGATCAATCAGAATTCATCTATATTGAGTCAAGGCACTCCACCAGCAAAAAGTTTTTGTCACCTTTAGAAATCAAATACTTTTACTTAAGATATATTCAACATTTTTAGATAAATAATATCTACTATATGTAATAGATTATAGTATAGTATAAGCATATTTATTATGCATATATAATAGACTAACAGTATAGTATAAACAAATTTTATATATACTAGGAAGCAAAAAAAATCCATGTGACTTTCTTCACTGCATTATTTACCTTATTGTGGTTTCCTGAAACTGAACCTGCAATCTCAGTCTTCCTGTATATGCGTAGCCAATATTTGCGAAAGAGCAAAAGTCAGTGAGGTCCTCTCCTCAATACGAGACATTCACAGGAAAGAAATTGAAGTCTCTGTGGAAATTATATTCTATAAAGTAAAACAACAATGGAAGTAAATGTACTTAGCACACACATATATATATATATATATATATATACGCATATGTTTATATAAACGTAAATACTTTACATATGACTATAGGTATAAAATATGTACGCATGCATGCAAGATGCTCCTTGCTTTATGATGTATTTACATCCAAAGAAACACATCATGAATTAAAGACATAGTAAGATAAAATTCATTTCATGCATCTAATATAGAAACTATAGCTTAGTTACACAGGTTACTGGATAATATTGGTTGCTTGCCCAAATGATCACATAGCTTGCTGCCTATGCCAACAATTGCAAGAGAGTTTCACAAAGCATATTGCTTGGTCCAAGAAATTTTGAAAATTCAAAATACATAGCATAGTTTCACTGAATGTATATAGATTTCTCACCATTGCAAAGCTAAGAAATCATAAACTAGAGCATCCTAAGTGAGGGACCATCCTTATAAACTCGAAAAATCACAAAATGATATAATATAGTCAGTAAGATGGTTTCAAGGAAAAGTAGGCATTTAGTGTCAGGCATAAATTCAAATGTTTACATTGATTGTTTTTTGGAGTTTAATCAAGTCAACTTGCCTTCCTACTGCCAGGATTGCCTTTGAGGTTAAATGAGATAGTATCAGTGAAAACATGGAGCACAATGCTAGACTCACCGCTGACATAATGAACTCAGAATTCTCCCCTCATATATTTTGCCCAAAGAAGAACAATATAACGTTTCCATTATTCATTCAATGGACTTGAGGATCTGACTCAGGCCCAGGGCTTCTTTCCAATTGCATTTCTGGCGAACAGTCAGCCATGAGTCTGCTTCTTCTTTTCTCGAAGTGCAAAGAGGGACACCATGAGTATAAAGAGGCCCCTGCACATTGAATAAGGAAAGCATTGGAGAGGCTTCCAGCAGTTCCACCCTGGTCTAGGGGATGGGCAATCAGCTCTGTGATCAGCTCTCTCTGTTCATCTTATAGTCAAGTGCTCCAAGGCACTTGTTAGCCACCTACACGGGCAGGTCTCTTTGATAAGCAGTATTTATTGAATCAAGAATAAGGCCTTATTAGAAAATTATTCCTATATTTTTGCAATACAAGAGAAATATGAAGTTTTGGAGCTTAAGTCATATTTGTATTGAATTGTACAATTTTACTCAACACAATAAAGCTTATACAACATTGCCCAGCTCATTATACCACATTACTTCACAATCTGTAAGGATTTTCTTCCCTTGTTTTAGGAAACTCCCACAGTTCCCTTTTCTAGATCCAAAACCCTGCCCATTTACCCATATGAGTGATCTATTCCTATTTCTTAAAGAAAAATAACCACACTCGCTATACTGTGGCAGTGACTCCATTTCTCTTTTCTTTGATTCTCCTTTCTTCCCGGGAACTCCTTCCTTCCATCATCTCCACTCTGACTGCCACCACATCCAGCCTCGATAACTCAAGGCTGGTTGACTAACCATCTTTATATCTGTGGTCTCCTGGGTTCACAGCACCCTTTTCCTCATTCCCAGCACATCCCAGAGTTATATTTGCCTATTTTGATATTCTAATGCCGCTATCCCTTCATCTTCTGGATGTTTCATAACCCAATCCCATGTCATGCCAGCTACCTCCTAAGCTAGATCAGTACATATTCTGTGACCCCACTTCCTAGTGATAGTGTGGGAGTGCATGCATTGACATATACATGCCTAGTGCTTAGCACTACACAAAGTGCAGTGTGTATACATATAACATTTATATATATAAACATGTATAGGTACGCATGGGGGCTTCAAAAGTTTATGGAAAATGCTATTGTGAAAAAAAATCTAGGCATAGATTTCAATTTTTTGCAGCAAAATAAACTTACCTTTTAATTTTATTTCCAAAAAACTTTTTGAAGTACTCATTTATATCAATGCTGTTTCATAAGAAGGAAAGAAAATATATGGGAAGCGTATATAAAAGAAGGCATATGGGTAAAGAATTTCAAAGAAACTTAAAAGATGTATTGGAAACAAGCTTTTCATTGGAAAAATGCAGCAGAGGGACTCATGTATTTTAACATTACATTCGTTGCGACATGTAATTTGAATTCTGGCTCTGCTACTCACCTGCTACATGACTGGTAGTAAGTCTCTCACCTTCTCTCGGTTTCCATATCCACAAAAGAGTCAATGCAATCTTTCTAGGCTACATTGAAGATTACATCATTTAAATAAAAGTAGCCCTGGTTTATATTTTATACAATTTTGTTTTAGAAACTAATCAGCTCAGGAAGGCTGGGGTTTGCAAGTTCATGCTATGCACTAGCATTTTAGTGTTCCCTGGGAACTTCAAAATAGCAGTCAGCAAATTTTGCCCAGAAGTGGAATCCTGCCCTTGTGCATGCTTTCCTATGGAAATGCGGCCACACTCCCTCTTTTTCTAATGTATTGTCTATGGCTGTTTTTGTCCCACAGTAGTAAAGGTGAGTACTGGTGACACAGTGACAACATAGAATGAGGGAGGAGAGAGAAATAAGGGACAAAAAACTTGGGAAACTGGAAGTCAAATTATTCATGCTTGCAGATGACATGATGTTATACATAGAAAAGCCTAGGCATTCCACCAATAATCTGTTAGCACTGATAAACAAATTCAGTAAAGTTGCAGGTTACAAAATACTTATATAGAAACAGTAGCTTTTTTGTATTCTAATAATGAACTCACAGAAAGAGAAATAAATACCCACAAAAAACCCCAAATATTTAGGAATGACCTTAATCAAAGAAGTGAAAGATATCTTCAATAAAAATTATCAAACATTGATGAAAGAAATCATCAAGGACACACAAAAAGTGAAAAGATATTCCTTGCTCATGGATTGCAAGAATCAATATGATCAAAATGTGCATACTACACAAAACAATGTACAGATTTAGTGCAATCCCTACCAAAATACCAATGACATTCTTTACAGGACTAGAAAAAGCAATCCTAAAATTCATATGGAAACACAAAAGATCCAGAATAGCAAAGTGGTCCTGAACGAGAAAAATCAAATTCGAGGCAACAGAATACCTGACTTCAAAGCATACTAGAAACCTGTAGCGATTAGAACAACGTGGTACCGGCATAAAAACTGATATACAGATCAATAAAGGAAACAGAAATTAATCTACGTACATACAGCCAACTCATTTTTGACAAACAGCTCAGACCACACAGTGGCCTAAGGATAAGCTTATCACCGAATGGTCCTGGCAAAACCGGATGTATATAAGTAGAAGAATGAAATTAGATCCACACCTCTCACCAAATACAATAATCATCTCAAGATGGATCAAAAACCTCAATTGAACATCTAAACTTAACACTTATCAAGTTTCTGGAAGAAAATGTAATGGAAATACTCCAAGACATTCGTAGAAGTGTTGACTTCTTGGACAAGACTCCCAAAGCCCAGGAAACAAAAGCAAAACTAAACAACTGGTAATATATCAAACGCAAAAGCTTTTTCAGAGCAACGGAAATGATCAATAGAGTGAAGAGAAATCCAACAGAATGAGAAAAATATTTCCAAATCATTTAGCTGAGAAAGGAATAATATCCTGAATATAATTTGCACTACTAGAAAAGGGAATGATATTGTATGAAGGCTAGACACAAATCCTAAGATATGATAAGACTAGGCATCTGGAAAATTGAAATACAGAGCCAAGCCTTAACAAAGTTCTTATTAAAGAGCAAATATAGTGATATTTATAATTGTTTTTCATAATAGTAAGTAGCATATATGCATATATAAATTATGTGTGTATAATTTATTTTCTATTTTTACAATTTTTATTTATTTATTTGATTGATTGAGAGAGAGAGAAAGACAGAGAGAGAGAGAAAGAGCAAGAGAGAATATGAGTCTTTCACCTATTGGTTCATTTCTCAAATGTCTACAACAGCCGGGACTGAGTCCATTAGATGCCAAGAGCCAAGAACTCCATCAGGGTCTCCTGCATGGGTGGCAGGAACCTAAGTTCTTGAGCCACATTCCATAGCCTCCCAGGATGTATTATCAGGAATTTGGATCTAAAGTGGAACATCCAGGCCTTCACCTGGTATTTGAATTTGGGATGACGCATCCTTGGAGGTGGATTAGCCTGCTTGGTCATAATGCCTGTCCCTTACTCTGCATTTGAAAGTAGTTACAAGAGGGGATATTGGATATTCCCAACACAATGAAATGGTAAATGTTTGAGGTAATTGAAATGTTGATTATTTTTATTTTTTATTATATATTGTATATGTGTATTGAAATATCCCACTACACCCCATAAATACGTACAGTTACTGTGTGTCATTTAAACCTTGAAAAAAACCCCTGAAATCAGCACCTCATTAGCCCCAAAAAGCACACTCATGTCTGAATTGTAAAAGCACTTTCATATATATCTCTCTTCTATGGACAAATAAGCTTGCTAATGGTGTGTGTTTGATGGTGGGGTGGGGACTGTGAGCGGCTAAGCAAAGGTTGTAAATAGAGGGACAGAAACAAAGACTGAGTTGTAGTTCTCAGCACTTCCATTTGCTCCACAGTTGGTCAAAGTGCTCTATTTAGGAGCGACAAAGGTGCCTACGCCCATCTGTTAGCTCCAATAAGTACTCACCAGTACACTTTCCTATGGCTGATTTAAAATAAACTCAAGCTGTAAAGACATATTGTGCATCTGAAATATGTTGTGTTGCTTACATAACACATCTTTCCAAAATTATCCCTCACATTTTCCATTCAGAGGGAAGCAGCAGAGAAAGCAGGTCCCACCTCTTGCAATAGAGCTGAAAGACCAGGGTAGGTCAGCACTTAGACACTCCAGCAGATCTGAGTTCACATCCTTTCTCTGTCATCTATTGGATCCCTAACCTTGGTCACGTTTTACATATTTTTTCCATGCTCTACCTTCACAAAAGTCTTGGATATAACATAAAACTCTGTGGGTGTTATTTTCATAAAAATATTGAAATCGTGAATATGAAAATGCAACATGATCAAAGATGTATTTTAAAAATATTATAGCAGTAGTCTATCTTTTGCTAGAGGCAGGACTTGTTGATCAAGAGAGACTTCAAGTAAATTTAAGAGACTGTTTTAGAGACCAAACACTGTAATGCAGTAGGTTAACCTCCACTTGGAACATAGACATCCCATATCAGTGTGGTTGTTCAAGTCCTGGCCACTCTGCTTCTGATCCAGCTCCCTGCTAAAGCACATGGGAGTAGCAGAAGGTGGCCCAAGTACCTGAGTCCCTGATGCCCATGTGGGAGACTCAGATGGTTCCTGGCTCCTGTCTCCAGTGCTTTTTCCAGCAATGGATGTTGGGGCCATCGGGGGAGTGAATCAGTTGATGGAATATTTCTTTCTCTTTCTTTCTTTCTGTCCGTCTGTCTCTCTCTCGCCCCCCAATATAAGAGACAAAAGCACAGAATTGTGTATCATATTAGAAGAAGGGGTGATTATTTTAATGAGGTTGGGGTACATGGGAATTAACTTAGGTGGCAAGATTGGGAAAGGACAAATACAGTTATAAGGTTGAAAATGAATAGTAAGATTAAGCCAGATTGTAAAGGTTACATTTGGATTCTATATTTCATTTTATTTTCAAAATAGACCAACTCACTTATAAAACCCTATGACAGTGATCCAAAAAAGGAATTCCAACTACCTGTTCCACATATCTCCCATTCACATTCCCTAACACATTGTCTTTTGTCTCCCTCCATCCTTCCCAGGTTGCAAATACCTACACTTTCTTCCCATTTTTGGAACTTCTCTTTCCATTTCTCCCCATGCTCCCAAACTTTGGCCTCTCAGACTTCCCTCCAAGTGTGTTTCTACTCAGGATTATGTAATGCTTTGTGATTTTTCAAGTCCAATCATCTTAGAAGAACTTCCACCCGATCTGTAGAACCCAACCTTGGAGACTCACGGAGGAAGAGGTCACGTCACAACCCAACCCATTCCCGCTGGGAGAAGAGCCCGGTTCCCAAAGCTTCCTTGATGCCCCTTTATCCTTTCTTGCCTGACTCCTGTTGATGTGAAAAGTGTGCAGTTACCTCAGGTAACTGGTGAATGAAGAATTTCCTTTTTGAGTTTTATTTCCAAAACACTTATACATCTTTAATGTAAGTCACTATTGACCATAGCACTGATTGACTAAAAGATTCTCTGTAGGTTAATCAACTGGCTCCCCTTACTTTCAAATATTGCCAAATGATGTAAGGACAATGTGATCCAATCCCCCCTTATCAGGAATACCTTAAAATTTCTTAGGCCCAAGTTAACTTTCAATTTGTTTGAACAGTTCCAATCTTAGTAAAAATGACACTCCTTAGATGCTAATTCACACACTATGTGTCCTGATTTGGCAAATACTAAAGAAAACATTCTTCCTTATTGGGGAAATAATTAAATTTGATAGCTAATCACACTACTTGTACATATGTGTAGTAAGCTTATGTGTGATATAAACTCACATTTTCTTCAAGCATTTTTCATTGTTCAGATAAATAAATAAGAGAGGACCATTTAGTTTTTTCCCGGTGTTATTGAGTGGATTAACTTTTTCCTAGAAGGGAATCAAATGTTGTCCCCAGTGGACGAGACTCCTCTATCACCTTTATGTTCCTTTTCTTCACATAATTTATCATAATATTAAAACCTCAGATGTCCTCAGTTTGATATTCATGATATTCCATATAAGGAATCAGCTAGTTTCCATGGGAGAGAGATACCAGTAAGCTGATCTTGCTGTGAGTTTTGGAGGGGCACAATGAGGTTTGGTGTCAGGTGGAGAAGTGAGACAATAAAAATCAGAGAATCGAAATAGTCTCAATTACGCTGTATGTGGCAGAAGTAAGGTCACACAGTTGCCTTTTGCCTTCCCCTAGGGCCAAAATAATATCACTTTTTTCCCACAGGAGAGAATAAAAAGCACATTTAGTCTTGCTTACCATATTAGTAAAGGGAACTAAGAAATTTATTCTTACGGAGTTCACTGTATTTTCCATGCCATGGGCAAGAGTATTTCACATATGTTAGAAGCCATGTGACATGGTTTAAATAGTCAGATCTCAGTGTTCCAATGATGTAAGCTTGAAATCCAGTGGTGGTTCTGGACATGTGAAAGTGTGCTTTACTATTCTGAGACTATGTAACTAATTTGTAAAATAGAAAAAAAAAGCATACATCTCAATTGATATTCTAGATCATTAAGTGAAATAAATACAAGAATTTTACTTAAAGCAAGGGTATAATAATGAAGAATCAGTAGCTTTTCTCTTATACATACTTTACAAAAATTCCAATAGTTGTCTTTTGTCAAATATATTTTTACAGATAAAAATTCTAGAATTCAACAAAATATAAAAAATTTTACAGTACTAACACACTGTAGTCAGTTGCATGGTTAAAGTTAATCTCCAAGGACTTTCACATCTAACCACATGAGAGTCACAGAAAACTTTCTCAACTGCCAAAAATAACTAGCAAACTAGACACGGTATATGTGGAAAAAAATATTGGACACAGGAAGACAAAATTTTCTTAGGTTCTGTAACAATGCACAACCATGATTCCACAAGAAGAGAAATAAACATTATGAACCATGGATGCACTCTTTCCCTCCAGAAGGAAATTTCTAGATATAGAACAACAGAGCCTTGTGGTGACATTGAGATGAGACATAAAATAGAATTCAAGGAAGACAATGACGCTGGTTTGTGTGGCACATCACAACTTTTAGAAGCTCTGTAGAAAAGAGTTCTAGAAACAGGAATGAATTTCTTATGAGTTGCTGGATGATTATTAAGCTCTCTGTGTGTGAAGTGAGATATCTTCAAATGTAGGAACAGACAAATGCCACAGAGTGGCAGGCAAAACTCCAGGTAGTTCTCCAGGATGTAAGGATATAAGAGATCTAGAGTAAGGTATATCAAAGGGGAAAAGTTTTAAAATAAACCATGAAATTAAAGAAACTCTGCCAATAAAGACTAAGTCCCCAAACTGGATTCAATACCCTTTGTAGAATCCAAAACACTAACATTTAAACCCAAGTATGTGTGATATAAGATGTCACCCATACAAAGGATTATGTATGCAAATGATGGAGATGACAGAATTAGCAAGCAAGGAATACCTAAAATTAGTTTGAAAGAATGTTAAAAAAAAATCACACAGTGAGAAGCAAAACTAGAATATGTGATAGAAAATCAAACCTAACTCCCAGTGGTAAAAAGTATAATGTCAGAAGTGAAAAATTCTACAGATATACTAGGTAATAAAAGAAGATCAGAAAAATTGAAAACACTGGAATAGAAATTATTCAAACTGAAGATAAAAATGGCCAAAATAACCAGAAAAAAAAATGGAGCTTCATAGATCTTGGAGGGTATACTGGGTAATATTTGGAATCCCAAAGTAGGCAGAAGACAAAATGGAGACAGGAAGCAGTAAAGAAATAAAGGTCATAAAATTTCAAAATAGATAAACCATGGACATCTACAGATTCAATAAACTCAATAAAACCCAAGAGAAATAAATACTGAAAAAGATACTAAATCACATTATAATAAAATTACTGCAAGCCAGAAATATAGGAAAAAAAATCCAAGACATTAACATATGCTGTGTAGAAAAGTACAGGCTGACTTCCCATCAGAAACTATTCAATTGAGAAGGCAAGACTGAATATGCTTGAAAAATAGTGGATGGATGAAATATAAATAGCAGCACTATGAACAATAAAAGAATATAAAAATAGCAAGCCCGACCATTAAAAAATTATGACAAAATAATTTTCAAATAAAAAAATTGTTAAATTAACATTTTGAGAATATATTATTGTTTACAGCCTTTGTCACTATTGTTGATGAACAGTGTTTTTTTTCTTACTATTTGTTGAGTTCTTCACTTATTAGAGTGTTAATATGATTATAAAATAAACTGAAAGCATGTCATTGTAAAATTAAAAGGAAAAATAAGAAAGTAAGGAGGATGGAGAGAGCAAGTGTGGTCGGGAAGAGGGTAGCATAGGAAATATAATGTTCCTAGATCTATATATATGAAATATGTGAAATATGTTCACCTCACATTAAATAAAGGAAAATAAAAACATGAGAATTTGGTGTCAGATGACATGCACTATAATATGAAAGAGGGACTGGCATTGTGATGAAGCAGGTAAAGCTGCTGCCTGCAACACTGGCGTCCCGTATGGGCGCGGGTTTAAGTCCTGGCTGCTCCACTTCCAATCCAGCTCCCTGATAATGCACCTGGGAAAGCAGTGGGGGATGACCTAAGTGGTTGGGCCTCTGCACCCACTTGGGAGACCTGGAAGAAACTCCTGACTTCAGACTTCTAGCTGGCCCTGCCCCTGCTATGGGGGTCACTTGAGGAATGAATCAGCAGATGGAAGATCTTTCTCTCTCTCTGTCTCTCCTTCTCTCTGTACTTCTGAATTTCAAATAAATAAATAAATCTTTCAAAAATATTAAGAGATTTTTAAAGCAATACCTTAAAGAATATCATAAGTAGCAAGCATATAAGGCAAAATAGAATAGTTACTTAATTTATATTTGACAGTTGTCACACATGTACAAATAGGTAAAATAACCAAGAAAAATATGAAAGGATAAATAGAATCAAATATTTGAGGTTTTACCCTACATGTAAAACAGAATTTATCTGAGCATGTACTTGGAAGAGTCAAGTATGCATATTAGAAATATGATAAAACAATGTAATTTTTGAAGATACAGAAGTATCACTTTTCTAAGATGCAAAACTGCAGAGAGAATCAGTAACACAAAATACAAAAATATCCAGCATTATTAGAATAATAAAAAATGAATTTAAGATGTGACAAATAGAAAAAAAAGTTATAAATAGATTTTAGCCAAAATATGTCTATATTTACATAGAAGGTTCATGGTCTGAACATACAAATTACAAGAAAAAATTTTATCACAGAAGATAAACAATAAAATCAAACTATATCCAGACTAAAACAAATACATTTTAAACATACTGACATAAATTAAAAGGAAAAATAAGGTAGCACACATTTTTGTTATTTTCTCTGTCATTATTATAATTTCTCCAAATCATGAAGAAAAAAAAGTAAAATTGTCTCTTCAGAAAACATGATCTAAAGGAGTTCCAAGATAATGGAATACAACAGATGGTCTATATTGTGCAGGGCAAAATTAATATTTAAAAAAGGGGAGAAAATACATTAATTGAATAAAATTGTGGGAGAACCCCAGTGGGAGACCCATCAAAAGCAACAGAAATTGCCCAAACTCATGCTGAAAGAGAAAATATGCAACAAAGAGCAAAAAAAGCTTGGATCTGAGGAGGAAGATGCCTGCCCCAGCAAACCAGGTGAGAGGTGAATCCATGGGTTCACAACACTGATAATAACAGCAGGAGGGAGAGCTTGGGAACTGCTTTTAAAGAGCCATATAAACCTCCTAAGACAGCAGAGGTGGGAAGGAAATAAAAAACGGCAGGTGTCTCTCTCCCTTCCCCTGCCTCCCTGCTACAGCAGAGACATGCAGACAGCTCCGGGAAGGCTCACGCCATTGTGTTTTCTTTTTGGATACAGGCAGGTAGCTGCTACCCCCACCTCCTGTGTGCCTGCCCAGCAATAGCAGCCTTCATAACCACCCACACAGCAAGGGCCACAATAATTCAGAGGAACTCCATGTCCCTCCAGGCAAGCTTTACCCTGCTAGTTGGCTGGCAATGAGAGGGGAGGGGGAACTGTACCTATGGAGGGAAGCACCATCTATGGGACGCTCTTACCTTCCCAGCACCATCCAGAAGTGAGCAGGGCTGCAGTGGGCAGGTGCTCTGCACGTCCTTGATCCACAACCTAGCCATAATAATAATAATTAAAAACCCACTCACCCACCCTCCCTCATTGACACCAAAGCTGGTTGGGAGGCCCACACACAGTGGCTCTGGAACATCTTACTTTTGTTATAGACAGGACTGGCTAACAGGGCAGAGTGACCCCACTGACAACCTACAACCTGGAGAGCCATGGAAGCTTAGTCAGAGAACAGTGACTGCACAAGAGGAGAGAGAGTGTGGCTGGGCCCTGGGCAACTACAGAGCGCTTCTCCACAACCCGCTCCTCCCCAGCCAGAACTCCTCAGCTACCTATAACAGCTCATAGTACAGGGAACTGGGCTTCCAGGAAAGACTCCACAGATCACATGTGCAGTTCATTAAGCAGTGGGGTTGAGTGTTGAGCACACCATGGACTAGCACCATGGCATCCTGCAGCTGTGAGGAGAAGGGCGGGTCATGCCAACAGAGGTGACCATTCTTCTCCATCCAGCAAAACAGAGGAGAGCTACCAAGCAAACTGAGAGTCTTACCTTGGATACTTGCCCCACCCTGGAATACTGAAGAGAGCACCCTGGCCAAACCCAGCACACACCTCTTGTTATTTGCTGAAAGTACAGACATCCCACTAAGTCATAGACACAGACCAAAGATAAAAGCCAACATACAATTAAAAAAAAACTAGACAAATGCCAAAAAACAAAATATTTAAGATATAGGAAGAAGGAAGACACTAGAGCCTCAAAGAACGCTACAACATTTCAATACTGGACGATGAAGATGAACAGATTCAGGATATGCCAGAAACAAAATTCAGAAAACTGATCATCAGATAACTTGGAAACAATCAGAAGCAAATTCATGAACTAAAGAAAACTATACATGATATGAATGAAATTTTTCTCATGACACTCATATATTAAAAAGAAATCAAGGGGCCAGCACCGTGGCACAGTAGGTTAACCCTCTGCCTGTGGCACCAGCGTCCCATATGGACACCGATTCAAGCCCTGGCTGCTCCTCTTCCAATCAAGCTCTCTGCTGTGGCTTGGGAAAGCAGTAGAAGATGGCTTAAGTGCTTGGGCCCCTGCACCCACATGGAGACCAGGACGAAGCACCTGGCTCCTGGCTTTGGGTCAGTGCAGCTCTGGCCATTACGGCCATTTGGCTGTTGGAGAGGGGAAACTTTTCTCTCTGTCTCTCTGTCTGCCTCTCACTGTATGCCTCAAATAAATAAATAAAATCTTAAAAAAAGAAATCAAAATGAAATACTAGAAATGAAGAATTCAATAGATAAAATTACTAATGCAGTGGAAACTCTTAACAACAGGGCAGTTGAGGCAGAAGAAAGAATATCCAAGCTAGAAGACAAACCTCTGGAAATTTTACAGTAAGACTAAAACCAAGAAGTAATTAGAAAACTAAAAAACATGGTTGGAGATCTACAAGATACTATCAAAAACCCAACATATGGGTCTTAGGAATCCATGAAGGTGTGGAAAGAGAGAAAGGATTAAAAGGCCTTACAGTGAAATAATAACAAAAAAACTTCCCTAATTTGGAGAAACAAAGGAACTTCTAAGAACAGGAAGCACATAGAACTCCCAATAGACATGACCAGAAAAGATCTTCGCCACAACACAGTATAGTCAAACTCTCCACAGTAAAATATAAAGAAAAGATTCTAAAATGTGCATGAAACACCAGATTACATTCAGAGGAACCCCAATCAGATGCACAGTGGACTTCTTATCAGAAACCATATAGACTAGGAGAGAATGGTGAGATATATTATAAGTCTTAAGAGAAAAAACTGTCAACCCAGAATACTGTACCCTGCAAAGCACTCATTAATGAATGAAGGTGAAATAAAGATCTTCCACAGCAGAAAGAAATTGAAAGAATTTGTCATGACCTGTCCAGCACTACAAAAGATGCTCAAGGATGTACTACACACAGAAAGACAGAATCAGGGACATCACTACAAAAAAAGGTGAAGGCATAAAATCTCCCAGTAAAAGTACAAATGAAATCTGAAGTAAAAATAGGAATATTAATGGAAAAATTGCATGGCAAAGTTATGACTAAGAATAGTCATCCTGAATTTAAATGACCTCAACTTTCCAGGTAAAAGACATAGACTGTCTTAATGGATTAAAAAAGGAAATCCATCTATCTGCTGCCTACAAGAAGCACATCTCACCAACAAAAATACTCACAGACTAAAAGTGAAAGAATGGAAAAAGGTAATCCATGTT
Organism: Oryctolagus cuniculus; assembly: GCF_964237555.1. NCBI lineage: Eukaryota > Metazoa > Chordata > Mammalia > Lagomorpha > Leporidae > Oryctolagus > Oryctolagus cuniculus. Next base: position 161,844,851 of record NC_091437.1, on the reverse strand, counting down.
AATGAAAAACAAAAAAGAACTGATGTAGCCATCCTAATATTAGACAAGATAGACATTAACACAAAAACTGTTGAAAGAGATAAAGGGCTCTATGTAATGATTAAGCAATAAATTCAATAGAAAAATGTGACTGTTATAAATGTATATGCACCTAATAATAGAGAATCTGGCTATTTAAAAGAGATGTTAATGAATTTAAAGGGAGACATAGTCTCAAATACACTAGTAATTGGGGACTTCAATACCTCATTCTCAGCAATGGACAGATCAACCAGATAGAAAATCAGCAAGGAAACAATAGAGTTAATTGATACTATAAACCAAATGGACCTAAAAGATATCTACAGAGCTTTCCATCCTACAGCTGCAGAATACACATTTCTTACCAGTGCATGGAACTTTTTCATGAAACAAGACCCCTACCTTACACCTTACACAAAAGTACACTCAGAATGGATCAAAAACCTAAATCTATGACTGATACTATCAAATTATTTGAGAACATTTGGGATACTGTGTAAGACATGGCATAGACAAAGATTTCTTGTAAAAGACCTCAGAGGCACAGGCAATCAAAATCAAAATCGACCAATGGGATTACAACAAATTGAAAAGCTTCTGCATTGCAAGAGAAACAATTAGCAAAGTGTAGAGACAATCATCAGATTATGAGAAATTATTTGTAAACTATACATCTGATAAAGGATCAATAACCAGAATATCTAAAAAGTTCAAGAAACGCAACAACAACAAAATAACCCATGAAGCAATGGGAAAAGGACTTAAACAGGCATTTTTCAAAAGAGGAAATCAAAATGGCCAACAGACACGTGAAAAAAATGCTCAGGATCACTTGTCGTCAGGAGGAAAAAAAGAAAAAAAAAAGTGATAATTACTTCCGAGATGCAGTAACTTTGAACAGTTCTTGTCTGGACTGTTGAGAAACAGGTTTTTCTCCTCCCTCTCCCATCCCCTCTCCCTTCCCTCCCCCACCCCTCCCATTCTTCTTCCTCTTCGTCTTCCTCTTCTTTTCCTTTTTCTTTTTCTCATACAAAGGGTTAAATTTTTTACCCAGCATAGAGTTAATCCTCTGTATATAAAATTAAATGAAAATAAATCTCATTAAAAAAAAAACAAACAAGACAGGGAATAGGAGCAGGAAGGGTAAGAGTGATGGGTATAGGGTGGGAGGACAGTTACAGTGTGAAGAATTACTATGTTTCTAGTGCTGTATTTATGAAACGCATGCAAATAAATATTGTTTTTAAAAAAGAAAATATGATCTGATATATGGAAAACCTTCAAAATTTCATTTTAAAAAACTTTGTGAAAACTAAGATGTAAATTCAGGAAAGCTTTAGAATACAAAACAAATGCACAACAAAGCAAATGGAAGCTAATCGAAGAAAACACCCCATTTACAACAGCACTGAAATCACAAAATACTTACAGGTAAAGTTAAGAAAGTTGGCAAAGAAGTTACACACTAAAAGCTACAAAACACTGCTACAAGAAATAAGATGAAGAATTGAAATCATGAATTGGAACACTTAATAGTGTTGAAATATCAGTACTATTAAAATGAATCTAGAAATGTAATACCTTGTCCATCAAAATTGCAACAGCACATTTTATAAAAGTAATTCTAAATTCATATGAAATCACAAACACCATTGACTAGACATTGGACTATTGATAAAGAAGAGCAGAACTGCAGATTTCTAGGATTCAAATTAATGTGATGCAAAAGAATACGCTAGATAGTCTAAACAAATGAGGAAAATAATAGGTGACATGTATGAGAAATTCGCCAAAGATATAGAAGTAATGAAAAAGGAGCAAACTGTAATTTTTTAGAGATGAAAATTTCAGTCAATTAAGTAAAAAGAAAAACAACTGAGAGTTTCAAAAGCAGAATTAACCAAGAAGAGCTAACTTCTGATCTTGAGGACAAGACATCATACAGATGAAATCATACAGATGAAACTAAGAAGAAAGTAATTAAGCAATGATGAAGAAAGACTACATAAAATATGGGATAACAATGAGCTAAAAAAATTCATGATATATGGGGCTGGCACTGTGGTGTAGTGGGTAAAACCGCCGCCTGCATTGCTGGCATGCAATTTGGACACCAGTTGGAGTCCTGGCTGCTCCACATTTTTTGCTTTTTATTTGTTTATTTTTTGACAGGCAGAGTTTGACAGTGAGAGAGAGAGACAGAGAGAAAGGTCTTCCTTTTTCCATTGGTTCACCCCTCAAGTGGCCACTACGGCAGGCATGTTACAGCCGGTGTGCTGTGCCGATCTGAAGCCAAGAGTCAGGTGCTTCCTCCTGGTCTCCCATGCAGGTGCAGGGCCCAAGGACCTGGGCCATCCTCCACAGCACTCCCGGGCCACAGCAGAGAGCTGGACTGGAAGAGGAACAACTAGGCTAGAATCCTGTGCCCCAACCAGGACTAGAACCTGGGGTGCCAGTGCTGCAGGCGGAGGATTAGCCTAGTGAGCTGCAGCGCCGGCCAGCTGCTCCGCTTTTGATCCCGCTCTCTGCTATGGCCTGGAAAAGCAGAAGATGGCCCAAGTCCTTGGGTCCCTGCACCCATGTGGGAGACCCAAAAGAAGCTTTAGGCTCCCAACTCAGATTGGCACAACTCTGGCCATTGCGGGACAATGGGGAGTGAACCAGTGGATGGAAGACCTCTCTCTCTCTCTCTCTCTCTCTCTGCCTCTCCTTCTCTCTGTGTAACTTTGACTTTCAAATAAAGAAATCTTTAAAAAATATTCATATTATACAGATCCCTAAGGAGATGACAAGGAAAAAAGCAACAAGAACATACTAAATGAAGTAATATTTGAAAAATTCTCAAGTCCTAAAACAGACGTGGATATTGAGATACAGGAAGCCCAAAGGAACCCAAGAAGACTCAAGCAAAAATAATCTTCTTCAAGACATATTGTACTTAAATTGTCAAAATTTAAGGACAGGAATTAATCGTAAAGACAGTAAGAGAAAAGTGTCTTGTTATATACAAAGGAAAAAAACAATTAGACAAAGAGCAGCCTTGTCAGCACAAACTGAATAGGCCAGAAGTGAATGGGGTAATATATGCAAGATCTTAAAAGAAAAAAGAAAGCTTCAAACCAAGAATATTATATACAATGAAGCCATTCTTCAAAAATGAAAGAGAAATAATATATTTCCAGTGAACCAAAAACAGGACTCACCACCCCCATACAAGCATTGCAAGAATTCTGAAAGAAGTTCTACATTAGAGGGAAATGTCATGAAAACATATGATATTACAAATTCAATAACATATCGGGCATAATTGGTTACCAATAAACAAAATGATAAGTGTTAGTTCTTATGTATTAATACTAATCTTGCTTCCTCCAAGATGGTGGAATAGGGAGGGAGCACACTGATAGTCCGGCAAAAGATAGTTTAATAAAAGTGGAGATACTGTAGTTTCAGGGAAGAGTTAGGGAAAAAATGCAGAGGAAACTCTTCTGGAACTAGTGGGACACGGTGGACCTATAAGAAGGGCACAGGAGCTCAGGGCTCGGGACACCAGCCACCGAGTCTACACACCAGCACTGGAAAGGGAGGTGAGGTGAAATCTCAGTAGCCTGAGACACTGGCGGGAAAGTGGCAGGAAGAGCCTAGAGGGAACGAGGCTTGAACCCCCATGGGAGAAAGTTCACCAGGCTAACTGGAGGAGAGAAAAATAAAAAGGACCAGTACAGACACAATTCTCTCTCTCCACTCACCTTACGAAGGTGAGCAAGACAAAGAGCAGGCGCCATTTTGGACATACGTAAAAGCTGCGTCACCTCTGGGCTGCGAATGCCCTCAGCCAAGCAGAAAAACTGGACTCTGGGGAGAAATAACAGCAAGTTAAGACCTAGTAAATGTGTGGAGCTAATGAACTGAGACTGTGAAAAAAAAAAAAAAAAAAGAAAAGAAAAAAACTGAGGGTGTGTGTGAGAACTCATGGAGAGCCTGAGACGCCACAAGCTCGGCAACCTTGGCAACATAGTGGAAGATTACAGGGGAATTTGAGCTTAAGTTGAGGACTGCACAGATTCTTTGTGTGGTCCTTGGGACAGAGCAGACGAATATTATACCCACAGGGGCCAGAGTTCAGATGCTGACTGCCTTCAATTTCCCTGAGCTGTGTGGAATTACTTCCCTTCTGAATAAAAAAAGAGAGAAAGAAAGAAGATTTACTATGCCTAACCTGGGTGTGTCACCTTTGGCACACCCTTAACCCTGAAGAACCAAACAGCTCTCCAGCCACACCCATCACAAGCCTCTTAGGATCCATCAAAAGCAGACATTCCACTTAATCTAGAGTCACAGTATAACAAGAAAAAACACCACAATGAGGATAAAAAAGAAGAAAACAAAGAACACCTCCACAATGGCAAGCAACAAATGCAGAAACCGAGGAAACAAGAACAAGGAAGACATTAAGAAGCCCCTAAATGAACAAGACATCCCAATTCAAGATTATGAAGATGATGAGATAGAAGAAATGCAAGATACGGATTTCAAAAAATTTATGATAAGAACATAGAGAGAAGTTCTCAAAAACAAATACCTGAGTTTACTAGACAGGAAATCCTTACTGGATAGGATAGAAAATCTCTATTGTGAAAATGAAATCTTAAGGCAGAATCAAAATGAAATGAAGAAACTAGTAGAACATGAAATTGTGATAGTGAAATCAAAATGAATGAAGAATCCAATAGATCAAATTACAAATGCATTACAGAGCCTTAACAACAGAATCAGTGAAGCAGAAGGGAGAATATCAGACTTAGAAGCAGAGCACAGGAAAGTATACAGTCAACCCAAAGAAAAGAACAGAAAATTAGAAATCTATAAAATATCGTTGGGAATCTATAGGATACTATTAAAAATCCCAACATTCAGGATCTAGGAGTTCCTGAAGGCATGGAGAGGGAGAAAGGATTAGAAGTCCTTTTTAGAGAGATACTAGCAGAAAACTTCCTGGGTTTGGAGAAGGACAGAGACATCCAAGTACAGGAAGCTGATGGAACCCCTAATAGACATGACCAAAACAGATCCTCAACAAGACACATTGTAATGAAACCTACCACCCACAATGAAACATAAAGAAAAGATCCTAAAATGTGCAAGAGAGAAATGTCAGATTATTCTCAGAGGATCTCCAATTAGACTCACAGCAGACTTCACATCAAAAACCCTACAGGCTAGGGGGGAATGGCGAGACATAGCCCAGGTACTAAGGGAGAAAAACTGCCAGCCCAGAATATTATATCCTGCAAAGCTCTCATTTGTGAATGAAGGTGAATTAAAGACCTTTCATAGCAAACAGAAATTGAAATAATTTGTTGCCACTCATCCAGCCCTGCAAAAAATGCTTAAAGATGTGCTACACACAGAAACACAGAAACATGGCCATCAGTATGAAAGAAGGTAAAGGAAGAAAACCTCCCAGTAAAAGATCACAGGAAGCTCAAAGCATATATTAGAAATATTTTTGGGAAAATGGCAAGGCAACGTTACTACTTATCAATAGTCACATTGAACGTTAATGGCCTCAACTCTCCAGTTAAAAGACACAGACTGGCCAAATGGATTAAGGAACAAAACCCATCTATTTGCTTCTTACAAGAAACACATCTTTCCAACAAAGATGCATACAGACTGAAAGTGAAAGGCTGGAAAAAGATATTCCATGCCAACAGAAAACAAAAAAGAACTGGTGTAGCCATCTTAATATCAAACAGAATAAACTTTAACACAAAAACTGTTAAGAGAGACAAAGGGGGCACTATATAATGGTTAAAGGTTCAATTCAATAGGAAGATGTAACTATTATAAACGTATATGCACCTAATTACAGGGCACCGGTTTATTTAAAAGATTTGTTAAGGGACATAAAGGGAGATTTAGACTCCAATAGAATAATACTGGCGGACTTCAATACTCCACTATCAGAAATAGACAGATCAACAAGACAGAAGATCAATAAGGAAAACAGGTTTAATCTTTACAATAGCACAAATGAATCTAACAGATAGCTACAGAACTTTCAATCCTACATTTAAAGAATTTGCATTCTTCTCAGCAGTGCATGGAACCTGCTCTAGGATTGACAACATACTAGGCCATAAAGCAGTATCAGCAAATTCAAAAGAATTAGAATCATACTATGCAGCTTCTCAGATCACAGTGGAATGAAGCTGGAAATTAGATACCCAAGAATCCCTAGAGCATATGCAAACACATGGAGATTGAACAACATGCTCTTGAATGAACATTGGGTCATAGAAGAAATCAAAAGTCAAAATAAAAACTTTCTGGAAGTAAATGAGGACAACAGCACAACATACCAAAACTTATGGGATACAGCAAAAGCAGTGTTAAGAGGAAACTTTATAGCAATAAATCAAGAAATTGGAAAGGCAACAAATAAATGAGCTTTCAATGCATCTCAAGGATCTAGAAGAACTGCAGCAAACCAGAACCAAATCTAGTAGGAGAAGAGAAATAATTAAAATCAGAGAAGAAATTAACAGGATTGAATAAAAAAAAATTACAAAAAATCAGCCAAGTGCAGAGCTGGTTTTTTGAAAAAATAAATGAAATTGACACCCTATTGGCCCAACTAACTAAAAAAAGAAAAGACCAAAATCAATAAAATCAGAGATGAAAAAGGAAATGTAACAACAGACACCACAGAAATAAAAAGAATTATCAGAAATTACTACAAGGATTTGTATGCCAGCAAACAGGATAATCTATCAGAAATAGATAGATTCCTGGACACATGCAACCTACCTAAATTGAACCAGAAAGACATATAAAACCTATGATTATTTATTTAGGGGATTCAAAGAACTGTACTAAGAGACTATTTAACTCATAGAAGAGTTTGGAAAATAGGCAGGATATAAAATCAATGCATAAAAATCAACAGCCTTTGTATACATCGGCAATGCCGTAGCTGACAAAGAACTTCTAAGATCAATCCCATTCATAATAGCCACAAAAACAATAAAATAGCTTGGAACAAACTTAACCAAGGACGTTAAAGATCTCTATGATGAGAATTAAAAACTCTTAAAGAAAAAAATAGAAGAGGATACCAAAAAATAGAAAAACCTTCCATGTATTGGAAGATCAATATCATCAAAATGTCCATTCTCCCAAAAGCAATTTATAGATTCAATGCAATACCAATCAAGATACCAAAGACATTCTTCTCAGATCTGGAAAAAATGATGCTGAAATTCACATGGAAACAGAGGAGAACTCAAATAGCTAAAGCAATCTAGTACAAAATAAACAAAACTGGAGGCTTCACAATACAAGATTTCAGGACATACTACAGGGCAGTTGTAATCAAAACAGCATGGTACCTGTACACAAACAGATGGATAGACCAATGGAACAGAATAGAAACAACAGAAATCAATTCAAACATGTACAGCCAACTTATATTTGATCAAGGATCCAAAACCAATCCCTGGAGTAAGGACAGTCTATTCAATAAATGGTGCTGGGAAAATTGGATTTCCACGTGCAGAATCATGAAGCAAGACCCGTACCTTTCACCTTACACAAAAATCCACTCAAAAGGAATTAAAGATCTAAATCTACAACCCAACACCATGAAATTACTAACATTGAAGAAACCCTGAAAGATATAAGCGCAGGCAAAGACTTCTTGGAAAACATCCCGGAAGCACAGGCAGTCAAAGCCAAAATTAACATTTGGGATTGCATCAAATTGAGAAGTTTCTGTACTGCAAAAGAAACAGTCAGGAAATTGAAGAGGCAACCAACAGAATGGGAAAAATATTCCCAAACTATGCAACCTATAAAGGGTTAATAACCAGAATCTACAAAGAGATCAAGAAACTCCAAAAAAATAAATAAATAAAAAATAAAAGAAACAACCCACTTAAGAGATGGGCCAAAGACCTCAATAGACATTTTTCAAAAGAGGAAATCCTAATGGCCAACAGACACATGAAAAAATGTTCAGGATCACTAGCAATCAGGGAAATGCAAATCAAAACCACAGTGAGGTTTCACCTCACCCCGGTTAGAATGGCTCACATACAGAAATCTACCAACAACACATGCTGGCGAGGATGTGGGGAAAAAGGTACACTAACCCACTGTTGGTGGGAATGCAAACTGGTTAAGCCACTATGGAAGTCAGTCAGGAGATTCCTCAGAAACCTGAACATAACCCTACCATTCAACCCAGCCATCCCACTCCTTGGAATTTACCCAAAGGAATTTAAATTGGCAAACAAAAAAGCGGTCTGCACCCTAATGTTTATTGCAACTCCATTCACAATAGCTAAGACCTGTAATCAACCTAAATACCCATCAACAGTAGACTAGATAAAAAAATTTGAAAAAGAAATTTGGATAAAAAAAGACTGGATAAATAAATGGGAAATGTACTCTATAGAATACTATACAGCAGTAAAACACAATGAAATCTGGTCATTTGCAGCAAAATGGAGGAATCTAGAAAACATCACACTGAGTGAATTAAGCCAGTCCCAAAGGGACAAATATCATATGTTCTCCCTGATCAGTGACAACTAACCGAGCGCCAAAAAGGAAACCTGTTGAAATGAAATGGACACTATGAGAAACAGTGACTTGATCAGCCCTTGTCCTGAATGTTGATGAGCAACTTAATACTTCATCCCTTTTAATATGTTTTTGTTCTACTTAATACTATTGGTTCAACTCTTTAACACACAATAACTCTTAGGTGTTTAAATTTAACTGAAAAGTGATATCTGTTTAATATAAGAGTGGGAATAAGACAGGGAGGAGATGTTCAGTGCAGCACATGCTCAATCTGACTTATCCCGAATGGTAGAGTTAGAAATATGCCAGGGGATTCCAATACAATCCCATCAAGGTGGCATGTACCAATGCCATCTCACTAGTTCAAGTGATCAATTTCTGTTCACAATTGATCATAATGATAGGATTAAGAGTAAAGTGATCACATAAACAAGACTAGTGTCTGCTAATGCTAACTGATAGAATTAAAAAGGAGAGAATGATCCAACATGGGAAGCAGGATATACAGCATACTCATATAATGGCAGATGTCCTAAACAGCACTCGGGCCTCAGAATCAGCCCTTAAGGCATTCGGATCTGGCTGCAGTGCCCATGAGAGTTTTTAGGCTTGAAAAGCCAAGACACTCTGGCAAAAAAAAAAAAAAAAAAAAAAAAAAAAAAAGAAAAGAAAAAGAAAAAGAAAAAGAAAGAAAGAAACCCTAAATGAAAGACCTCTGCGAGTGAGATCCCAGTGGAAACAACCGGCCATCAAAAAGAAGGAGGTACCTTTCTCTGAAGGGAGGAGAGAACTTCCACTTTGACTATGACCTTGTCTAAACAAGATCGGAGTCAGTGAACTCAAAAGGGTCCCCTAGCCTTTGCTATTCATGACAAGAGCCTTGGTTGATTACTGATGCCATAAACAAGATTGTCAATTGTTAAGCTAACAACAGGAGTCACTGTGCACTTACTCCTCATGTAGGATCTCTGATTAATGTGTTGTACAATGTGAATGAATGCTATAACCAATACTCAAACAGTACTTTACACTTTGTTTCTGTATGGGTGCAAACTGTTGAATTCTTTACTTAATATATACTAAATTAATCTTTTGCATATAAATATAATTGAAAATGAATCTTTATGTGAATGGGATGGGAGAGGAAGTAGGAGATGGGAGGGTTGCGGGTGGGAGGGAAGTTATGAGGGGGAAAAACACTGAAATCCATAAGCTGTACTTTGGAAATTTATATTTGTTAAATAAAAGTTGAAAATACAGTAATCTTGAATATAAATGGAATGAGTTCCCCAGTGAAAACATTTATGTTGCCTGAATGGATTCAAAAAACAACTCAACTATACGAGGAACTCACTTCACTAGAAATTATACATATAGATTGAAGATGAAGGGTCTATAAAATAAAATCATGCAAATTGAAACCAAAAATGACCAGAATTCACTCATACAAGATAAAACAGTTTAAATCAAAGACTGTAAGAAGAGACAAAGAACATTAGAAATTTAAAAGCAATGTCAATTCAGCAAGAATATACAACATTCATAAATATTCACCCATCACAAGACCAACCAGATTTATGCAGAAAATAGTATTAGACCTAAAATAAGAGATAGACTTCAAATACAATGCTAGTGGGGGACTTCCACACCCACTCTCATCAATGGCCCATAATATGTAAAGAGCTCAATAAACTCAACAACAACCAAACAACTGAGTTGAGAAATGGGCAAAGGAATTAAAAAGGCATTTTTCAAAACAGGAAATCCAATGGCCAACAGACACATAAAAATGCTCGAGATCACTAGCCATCAGGGAAGGCAAATCAAAACCACAATAAGATTTGACCTTACCCTCATTAGAATGGCTTGCATACAGAAATCAAGAAACAACAAATGCTGGTGAGGATGTGGGGAAAAAGGTACTTTACTCCACTATTTGATGGGAATGTAAACTGCTACAGCCTCTGTGAAAGATATTATGGAGATATCTCAGAAATCTGAATATAGACCTACCATAGGACCTAGCCACCTCCCTCCTGGGAATTTACCCAAGGAAAATGAAATCAGCATATTAGTTTACTGTACCCCATGTTTATTGCAGCTCAGTTCACACTAGCTAAGATATGGAATCAACCCTAATGTCCATCAGCTAAAGACTGGCTAAAGAAATTATGAGGATGTAGGCCATAGAATACAATACAATGGTTAAAAAAAAATCTGTCCTTTGCAATAAAATGGATTTAACTGTAGAATAGTAGTGAAATAAGCCAATACCAAAAGTACAGATTCCATATGTTCTCCCTGATTTGTGGTAACTATTATAACACTTACAAGGTAATCTATAAAAGTAAAATTGGCACTTTGAGATGTGATGACTTTGAACACTTATCTTGACTGTTGGAGAAGAGTTTTTTTTTATACTATTTGTTGATATCTTTATTTAGCATAGACTTTATGTATATAAAATTAATTCAATATAATTCTTAGTAAAAAAAAATAAGAATGGAATAGGACAAGGAGGAGAAAGAAGGGTGGGAGCATGAGTGAGAGGGTAAGCAAGTTGGGAAGAATCACAATATTTCTAAAGTTGTATTTATAAATTGTATGAAGTTTATGTACATTTTTATTTGACAGGCAGAGTTAGACAGTGAGAGAGAGAGAGACAGAAAGGTCTTCCTTTTTCCATTGGTTCACCCCCCCAAGTGGCCACCATGGCCGGCGCGCTGTGCTGATCCGAAGCCAGGAGCCAGGTACTTCCTCCTGGTCTCCCATGCAGGTGCAGGGCCCAAGGACCTGGGCCATCTTCCACAGCACTCCCGGGCCACAGCAGAGAGCTGGACTGGTAGAGGAGCAAGGGGGACAGAATCGGGCACCCCGACCGGGACTAGAACCTGGGGTGCCGGCGCCATAGGTGGAGGATTAGCCTAGTGAGCTGTGGCGCTGGCTGAGTTTATATACCTTAAATAAAAGGTTTCTGGGGGAAAAAAAAAGATAAAAAATAAACCACAGAACTTACGAATTCAAAAACAACAACAAAAACCCAAGCAAAGAAAAATTCAGGATGTCAACATTTGGCACAATAGTTAACTTGCTGCTTGGTGCCCAAACACCATATCGAATTGCCTGGGTTTGAATCCCAATGGCCATGTTTCTGGTACAGCTTCCTGCTATTGAACACTTGGCAGGCCACAGATGATGGCTCTAGTAGCTGTGTCCTTGCCATCCACTGGGAGATGTAGTTTGTGTACCAGACGCTCAGCTTCAGCCTGGCCCAACTCAGTGTTTCAGGCATTTTGAAAATGAAACAACAGATGAAAGATCTCTATCTCTTTTTTAAATAAATAAAACAAATCAACCCACATATTTAAAAATAATGATTCTGATTACAACAATGAGACAAAATACTTTGAGTCAGAATCCAGTGCACTGAAATGAGACATCTCCTTAATCACTTTAGTTTTTCTTCTGCATTATTTGCCTTTTTCAGGAGTTGGGGTATTTTTAATAGAAAACTTTTATTAATAAATATAAATTTCAAAAGTACAACCTTTGTATTATAGTAGTTGTTCCCCCCATAACCACCCTCCCACCCACAAAAAATCCCATCTCCTACTCCTTCTCCCATTCCATTCTTCATTAAGATTCATTTTAATTGTCTTTATATACAGATGATCAACTCTACTAAGTAAAGATTTCAACAGTTTGCACCTACACAGACACACAAAATATAAAGTTCTGTTTGAAGACAAGTTTTACCATTAATTCTCATAGTACAATACATTAAGGACAGAGGTCCTACATGGGGAGCAAGTGCACAGTGACTCCTGTTGTTGATTTAACAATTGACACTCTTATTTATGATTTCAGTAATCACCCAAGGCTCTTGTCATGTGCTGCCAAGGCTGTGGAAGCCTCTTGAGTTCACAGAAGGAGTTGTTGGGTTCTTAAACAGTCAAAGGAAATAGCACGGAATCCACACTATTTCCAAAAGGGAGAGAGGCAGAATAACCTAAACACGCAGGACTCTTCACCTGAGCTAATTTAGTGATATAATTTCAAATAATTGTCTGTCAGTTCATTTATCATTTTTTATTAAAGAATGACAAGTGAATGAATATTCTTAATGGTGAGCAGGAAGAATATCATTGAAAAATATATTCATTGAAGAATAATCATTAAAGTTGAGCATGTTTCAACAATTTTTTTTGTAATGGTTTACACAAATCATAATAAGTTCTGAACAGCACTAAAAGATGCAAAAGGGACTAGAAATAGTCAGGCATGTTTATATTGTGCCCGTTTTTAATGGTGATTATGCAAGGATGATTAGATGAAATAAAAAAGTTTGTCATAATTCAGTGAACAAAAATCAAAGGTTTCAAAATGTCATTATGTCTGGACCACAGAAATGGATAATATTTACCTCTGGGTTAGTTTTTTTGTTTGTTTGTTTGTTTGTTTGACAGGAAGAGTGGACCGTGAGAGAGAGAGACAGAGATAAAGGTCTTCCTTTTGCCATTAGTTCACCCTCCAATGGCCGCCACTGCCAGTGCGCTGTGGCCGGCGCACTGTGCTGATCCGATGGCAGGAGCCAGGTACTTATCCTGGTCTCCCATGGGGTGCAGGGCCAAGGACTTGGGCCATCCTCCACTGCACTCCCTGGCAGAAGATTAGCCTAGTGAGCCGCGGCGCTGCCTACCGTCGGGTTAGTTTTATCAGTGTTCAATAAATCTAGCCATAACTTTATTTTTGCTTTTTTAAGATAATTATTGATAGCAAGCATTAAGCTATCATTTCACTACTTCCTCCTTTATTTGTGGCAAAGTAGATGAAACAAAAATAAGATGATGAATAATCAAAAATTAGGGAAATGTGGATATTGAGCTGGGTGTGGAGAGAGGTTTATTTGTTTACATTTCTCTCCTGCCTCATTTTCATCACTTTGAATTGTATGTAGGGAGTGGAGGTGGATTAGAAAACATACAGTGAATTGTGATATACTTTGAATGCTGATGCTGATGCCTTTTTAAGTCTTGTTCAAATTTAAATCTTGAAACCAGGCTCACATACCTATTATTTGCTTAATCAAAATATTAGACTTGTAACAGCCACTTACTGCTTCAGGTTTCTTCAAACTAGATCTGACCAAGATTTGCTATGTTGTTTTATTGACAATAGTCAATAAGTAAAGTTACTACTTCCCATAATTAACCATTAAATTCAATAAAAATAATAATAATTATGCTATACCTGAAAATTATTGGAAATCATAGGAACTTCCCATCATATTATACTATAGTTTAGTACATCCTAGCTGGAATCCTACTTGAAGCCTTCATTGCCTTCTCCATAGTCAGTATATTAAATAATAAACCTTAATTATTTATCCTGATAATAATTAAAGCACATTAATAATTATTCAGACATAAATATAAATCTTTATTTGAAGGTTTTTACTGAACACAGATGATGAAATTATATACAATGCAACAAAACATTCACATTGAACTATGACATCATCTGATCTTTTCCTGACTTTGAAGAAGCAGAGTAAGTTTCTTTTTTCTTTTTTTTTTTTTGGACAGGCAGAGTTAGACAGTGAGAGAGAGAGAGAGAGAGAGGTCTTCCTTCCATTGGTTCACTCCCCAAATGGCCACTACGGCCGGCACACTACGCTGACCCGAAGCCACGAGCCAGGTGCTTCCTCCTGGTCTCCCATGCAGGTGCAGGGCCCAAGAACTTGGTCCATCCTCCGCTGCACTCCTGGGCCACAGCAGAGAGCTGGACTGGAAGAGGAGCAACCAGGACAGAACCGGCGCCCCAACCAGGACTAGAACCCCGGGGTGCCGGCGCCATAGGCAGAGAATTAGCCTAGTGAGCCGTGGTGCCGGCCCAGAGTAAGTTTCTTAATTTAACTGATTATTTATGTGTGATGTAATTTGAATTCATCTGCTTTCCTCTGCCTTTCCTGTAAGCTGCAATTTGGGACCTGGGTCTGATTAGATTTAAGATAAACACTTTTTGAAGGGAGAAAAATCCTTCCAGGTGATATTCTTGGTTTCATATTACAACATTGGGAGAGGAACAGAGCATCAGGTAGTGCCAGTAAGAGTAATAGCATGTTAGATGATTATGACAAGGTAGATTCTTTGTAAAGATACGTGTTACGTCTTGCAATTAGCAAGAAATCCACAAATAATCCACTGGGTGATCTTTCACTAGGAAAATAGTCTTTAGCAAATATTTTGCACCCAATAGTTTTGAGCATTTATTGACTATCCTTAGCAGAAATATTTCACCTGGTATTGTAAAATTGTCTTTTTAAAATTAAAATAATAATTCATATATTTTTGAATTTTAACATTATATGTCTATATCTATGTATCTATAGATATATATGAATATTTAATATATACAGGGTTATAGTTTTTGGAAGATGGAATTGAATTTTTTTTATAAAACACATATATACATATATATTTACACATATATACATATATACATGCATATACATAAAATATGTTTATTCTTAAAAATTGGGAAAATACAGAAAATATATCATCTTTAATCTTACAATGTTTAATCTTTCTGTATTTGTTTTCTGGAATTCTGTAAAGCAGACCTGATAGTCATTGATTAAGTATAAACTACTGTATCTCCTGACAACGGCAGAATATTTGTTACTTCTTTCCCATTGATTAATATTACGTAGCTGGAAAAGCAATGTATTTGTCAAAAGTGGCAGTTTGCTTTCCTCTCTTTTAGAGATCGATTTTTAAAATTTAATTGGTGCATTTTAATCTGTCATGGATTAAAAGTGAATTAATGACATTTTGAAATCTAGTGCAGAGGTGGGCATTTACCTCAGTGGCTGAGACACTGGCTAAGATGTGACATCCCACCTGAGAGTACCTGGGTTCAATTAGTAGCTCTGACTCCGACTTCAGCTTCTTGCCGTTTTGGACCCTGGGAGGCAGCCATGATGGTACAAGTAATTGGGCTCCTGTCACACAGGGGCAAGCTGGACCGAGTTGCTATCTTCTGGCTTTGTCTCCAACATGCTAATACAGGCATTTGGGGAGTAAACTAACAGCAGATGGGAGTTTTCTCTATGGGTTTGTCTGTCTCTCAATAAATAAATAAAATCCTGAAAAAAAAAACATTCAATATGTGGTTACTGTGATGAGAAAATTCAGAGATTTGAATAAGCATTAGCAAAAGTTGTCAATGAATGTTGTAAGTGTTCTTAAGCATTTTAAGAACAATGAGGTAACTTATAATTGCTCTCATTGTTGGAAGAATTCTGATTGAATACTAGAGTTCCATAACATCTGAAGCATTTTCAAATGGTTCAACAAAATATGTGGGAATATGAGTATATTTTTAAATCTCAATATAAATAGGAATTCAAGTCATAGTTCACATGTATTATATCTCTTAACTTTTTCTATATATGAGGTTTTTCTGCAATACTTTGCAAGAATCATGAAAGTTGATTTTGTATAATCAAGCTAAATTAGCAGGCAATACTTAAATGTGTTTGTATAACATGCAAGATATGTAAAATTATTTTATGATCTACAGAACTGAGCATACCTATTTGGGATTAGAGAGGAAAATCATCCCTCAACCAGCCACATAAAATATCATGCTGTTACACTGCCTATAATGTAGACCTCTTGTCCCTCTGCCCGTCATCTTCCCTACTGATACAAAGCTCAGATTATAGGCTACCAGGACCAGCTCCTTCATTACAGAGCCCAGAGCAAAGCAAAAATGCTGGTTTCTTTGCTCAAAAATTACTAAAATTTTCAAGACATCACACCATAAAGCAACGGAGTGGCTCCTCCAAGGCCAAGGTACTTTGTGGCTTTACAAGCAGCAAGCCTCTAGAGCTGACACTGGGACCATTTCTTGTCACGCCTCACTGTCCCCATGCTTAGGTTCATAAAATTCAAATGAGCATTGCTTAGAATCCCACTAGAAGATAATGTCACCTCCATCAGGGCAGATATTCGGAAGGATTTTCCCTTGTGTACTTTATTTCTGGCATTGTTTTAAACTTTTGGGCTCATACGGAAAGGGAGAGGAGATAGTGAGTTCATCAGGGGATGTGGTAAAAGTCCACGACTTTGTAGATGTGTTTCTAAGGAATCATTTAAAGTCTGATATACTCATTGTGTATCATTATAAAAATGGGTAAAATTTCTACTTCATAGAGAATTTGTGAGAAAATGTGAGATAAAACCATTATGTTATTAGGACAATAATACGTTGATTCTTAGTGAATGTATAAATTTCTTGGTTGATCCATGTCTATGCTGGACAGGGTGAGAGTGGGAGAAGAGTGTAGAAGACTGAGTCTTTTGTGTGACTGGAAGACATATCCAAATCCATTACACATATCCTATGATTCCCTTCCACCAAGGTAACCAAACAATCACAGCCTTATCCAACCAGGATTGCATCTCCTAGTTTCAGACAGAGAAAAACAATAGTTTTTCTTCTTGCAGTGATATACAGAAGGAGGCAGTATTAATCAGAAAACAACAATCTCTGTTTAGCTGTGCTTCTTTTCAGGAGCTCTGGCATCCTAAGCATGTACCTCGCATTTCTGAATTTCTTAGCCCCCATCCATATAGCAAGCAATACAGTGTACAGTGAAGATTAGTTACTGTACCAAATGCCAAACTATCAACATTAGCTTGATGTCAAATAAATGTTAGTTTGTATAACAATAATTTGACTACAGCATTTATGGCAGTGTATTTTGCTGTTCAAATGAGCTGCAAACAGTAGTTTATTAAACGCTGAACTCCATTGCCTTCATCTCTTACAGACTCAAAACTTTCCCCTTGCTTTCACTTTTTCGTCCTACTTTGAATTCTCTTAAAACAACATGACTCAATATAATTAAAAGATATTTCTGGCTTCTTCTTGTCTTATTAGGAATTGTGTTATCTTGTTGGCTTTTAGGGTGCTGAAGTTCTTGGAACTTACCCGTGATTTCACTAGATAATGCCTTGTTAGAATTCTCGTTAATGTCAGACTTAATCTGGCTCAGTAGTTTCATAGAGCACATAGTAATTATGGTTACATTTTTATGCTGCAAACTTTAAGTACATATTTTTTCACTTTTTAAAATATGATTTTAAGTTAGAGGTCACCTTATCCATTATGCTCTAATGGATAAAGGATACACTCAGTATGGTATTGGCATATTTTTTTCTGTTTAATTTACTTTGGAAAAAATATCACATTTTCCAACTGCATTAACTAATTTTTATAGGGAGTCACATTCAGAGACAAAAATTTTCTTCATTCATTTATGCAGTCAGTCTAGCCATTCATTTATTTTTCAATGATTCAATGAAGATATATGTACAACTCTGAGGTGTACTTTAGGCAAAAAAAAAAAAATGAAACAAACTGGCCTTTTTAAAATAAATGATTTCACGATCTAACACAAAGTAATCTGCACCCTTATTGAAGTTTTATTTCACAAATGTGAGGAGATCATAGGAGGAGCAATCCTTAAGTCTGCTTTAGGGCATCAGGACCTGAGACTTGAAGACTGAGAGTTTGGGAAACACAGAAAACAGAAGGTCACACTAACATATGCGGAAAGTCAACCTGTATAAAGGAGGTCTGTGCAGCAGTGTTCAAAGTCTACCAACCTAACAAACAAGTCTAGAAGGATAAGAGATTGTGACATATGCTTCCGCAATAATGTTAAGTTCTGGGATTTCAGATGGAGTAGGAATGGCCTGTAATTTACCCCAAATAGTGAAGCAAATAAGTATCAAACCTAAAAAAAAAAATTAAATGGAATGATAAATGAGGGCAGAAAATAAGGAGTAAATCTAGAGAGCTGTTCTGAGAGTCTGATAAGTGAGGTCATATGATTTTAAGAAAAATGGGTCACAAAGATAGAAAACAAGAAACTTGGGAAAGTGTTTCAAGGTCAAGATGAAAAGTTAAGGACAGAGAAAGGAGGTAATGTAAAGGCATTTTACCTGTCATGATTGTTTCTGTTTGGGTAGACAAGATTAGTGAAACACACTATGAATGATCATATAACTGTAGTTTGCTCAACAGATTATACATAGTTGAGGGACGTGGAATAAGATATGGCTAAGACATAGGTAGTCCCAGTCTTCTTCATCAACATCATCATCAAACACTTCATAGAACAAAAATCATTGGCAGTTGATCCCACTGGCATCAGAATCATCAGAATATTTGCACAGATCTCTATAGCTCACCACACTTAATCTTTAAAGCAGCCTGAATTATGTAAACTCTATTGCTTCCCCTGTAGATGAGCACATTGCCCTATAGTATTGGTGTCCCATCCAAAGACATGCATATACTTAGATTTTGAATACATAAAAGGTGATTGGGGCCATAGTACTTTCTGTTATTGTTTTCTTGATGGGTTTCAGTTAATTATTCTGTAAAAAAAATTCAGAATGTAAACATTCTGAATAAAATTACCTGAAAAATCTACTAAGAGGATCCACTGAGATAATGCATTTAAAATTTTCTCACAAGCTACAAGTGGTTTATGAGGACATGGATCATGGTGAAGACAGAGGACAGGCAGAAGAAGGGAGAAAACCTAGTTAGTGAGAGCTGAGCAGTATATTTGATCTTTCTCCCATGATCCAGCCTATAAGCCACACCCTTTTACCATAGTGAGTTCTGGGTGATTATCCAATTCACTACTTCAAAACTGATCTTTAATCCATACGTTTGTCATTGCTCTTGTTATTTCAATGGCTACGTTTTTCAAATTGCAACATTTGTATCAGGTCTTTCTATGAAATATTTTATATATATATTTGTTTATTTGTTTCAGTAATCTTACTTCTGAGGATTTATGTAAAAATATAATGAGAAATAGAATAGTAACATTCATGGGGTGTTGACTTTCACAATAGCACCATTTGCAATATCAAAATCTAAGGATGATATCAAGTAGGCAAGTGGCTTAACCCGCCATACCACAGTGCCAACCCTACAAATATTTTTATAAAGGTTGTTGCTCTGGGTCTTGCTGTTGTGTGCTAACTCATACAGGTTACGAGTATTCCATTCTAGACCGGAACAATGCTATTCTTGATGATTAATGTTGAGCATTCTTCCAATGCACTTATTTTACTGACAAAGAAACAGAATAATCTGAATACTGTCTTCTTTCTCCAGAAACAGACACATTTTTCATATCCTAAACCCAAAGTTCCTAGTCTTGTACCCTTAAATCAGCTGTTAGTTATTTTGAAACAAATCACAATTTATGGAAATTAAAGAGTTGAAGGCTTGAACTAAAGGGGCCAGTGTTGAGACACAATAGGTTAAGGCACAACTGTGAAGACAGCACCACATTTCAGAGTCAGTTTGAGTCCCAAGTGCTGCATTTCCAATCCAGCTCCCTGCTAATGCCCCTGGGAAAGCAGCAGATGATAGCCCAACTATTGGGTCCATGCCACCCGTATTGGAAACCAGAGTGCAGTTCCAGCTTCCTGGCTTCATCTTGTCCCAACTCTGGCCCCAACTACTGTGGTTATGTGGGTAGATGGACTATTTCTTTCTCATTGTGCCCCTTCCCCTCATTCTGTCACTATTTCAAGGAAATAAAATAAATCTTAAATAAAAGACTTGAACTAATACTGATTTTTTAAAAAAAGAAGTATCAGTGGCTATAAACAATAATCAAATCTCAAAATATTAATTTCATTCATATACATTAGCACCCTTTTCTATACTCCTGAGGAACGGTGTTTTTTTATTGTTTTGTTTTTGTTTTTAACTTGCTGATTGTTGAGTTCTTTATTTAGTGGAGGATTAAGCTTGTGACTATTAAGTAAATTGAAGGTATGTCATTGAAAACATTAAAAGATAATTAAGAAAGGAAGCAGGAAGGAGGGTAGAAACTACAAGTTCTTAAAAGTATATATATGAAATACATAAAATTTCATCCCTTTATATAAATAAAAATATAAGGAAAAACATCATTGATTAATTCTTTGTAATAATATACATCATATTTTTATAACACTAACATTTACAGGATGTTTCCACATGCATGGTTTTATTAAATTTTTATAATAATCCTATGGAGGACAAATTTTAATATGCCATTTTAATAATGCAAAACACTTTTGATCTTCAGGACAAATTTAAGAAAAACAGTTATGGTGTCAACTGAGAAGAATTTAAATTTAATAATAACTCCCATATCATAATTAAACAATTTGGGATAAATGTCTAAGAAATTTTCTAAATACATGTTAAGCATTGTAAACTTGTGACATGACCGGTGCTATAGCATAGTGGGTAAAGCCACCATATGCAGCGCAGGCATCCCATATGGGCACTTTCGGAACCAGACTGTTGCACTTTTGATCCAGATCCTTACTAATGTGCCTGAGAAAGCAGAAGAGGACGGCCCAAGTACTTGGACCCCTGCACCCACATGGGATACCCAGAAGAAGCTCTTGGCTCCTGGCTTCTGGTCACTGCAGCCATTTGGAAAGTGAAGCAACTAATGGGACGATTCTTTCCCCAACCCACTTCCCTCCCCCTCTCCCTCTCCCTCTGTGTATGTGTGTGTGTGTGTGTGTGTGTGTGTGTCTGTAACTTTGACTTTCAAATAAATAAATAAATCTTAAAAAAATCCATAGTTTTTTTTTAAAAAGAATGGAATAGACCCTAACTTCATATAATTTGCCTTTCAAAAGACATGCATTTTGAAAACCCTAAATTTAAAGTTTATAATTTAAATATTTAATTCCATCCATGAAAAAATAGAAGTTTTGGATGTCATGAAAATGAATTTTAAGGATTCTGGTCTGGTCTTGGAATATCAACAAAACTTTCTTTCAATAAATTACTGACTTTTGAAAGATACCTGAAAATTATCCAGGTGAATTTTCGGGTGGGATAGTAAGAAGACATCTTCAGATGATGGATATATACACACAGAAAGAGCAAAACGGCAAGCAATGTGTCTGCAGGGTTGGGGAGGATAGGAAGAGTTATCGTAGTTGATGCTGGTGAAGAAGACAGATGACAGCCTAGCTTGCTTTGAAGACCAAATCAGGGCCGGCGCCGTGGCTCAATAGGCTAATCCTCCACCTTGCGGCGCCGGCACACCGGGTTCTAGTCCCGGTTGGGGCGCCGGATTCTGTCCCGGTCGCCCCTCTTCCAGGCCAGCTCTCTGCTATGGCCAGGGAGTGCAGTGGAGGATGGCCCAGGTGCTTGGGCCCTGCACCCCATGGGAGACCAGGAAAAGCACCTGGCTCCTGGCTCCTGCCAGGATCAGCGCGGTGCGCCGGCTGCAGCGGCGGCCATTGGAGGGTGAACCAACGGCAAAAGGAAGACCTTTCTCTCTGTCTCTCTCTCTCACTGTCCACTCTGCCTGTCAAAAAAAAAAAAAAAAAAAAAAGACCAAATCAGGATTTGGGGGCAAAAGAAGATCATCTTAATTGGGGAATTCCATTATTAAATTTGTTTTTAATATCTCACTCTTGTTGTATAAGATAGGAAAAGGACAAAAATAAAATTGAGACAAAGCAAGAGGCCAGGGATAAAATAATAGTCCCTTAGCATGAAGGAAATGCTTTTGAAACAAGCAATCTACTCAGTACTTCACTGTGAAATACTACCTCCATTATCATTATAATCTAGAGAAAAACAAGGACTTGAGATACTTAGGGTTCACTGATATGAAACATAGAAAGTGTGGAGCTCAGATTGTTATCTGAAACTGAAAGATGAAAACCTTTTTTTAAAACTTTTATTTAGTAAATATAATTTTCCAAAGTACAGCTTATGGATTACAATGGCTTCCCCCCCATAACTTCCCTCCCACCCGCAACCCTCCCATCTCCCACTCCCTCTCCCATTCCATTCACATCAAGATTCATTTTCAATTATATTTATATACAGAAGATCAATTTAGTATATATTAAGTAAAGATTTAATCAGCTTGTACTCACACAGAACATAAAGTGTAAAATACTGTTTGAATACTAGTTATAGCATTAATTCACATTGGACAACACATTAAGGACAGAGATCCCACATAAGGAGTAAGTACATAGTGACTCCTGTTGTTGACTTAACAATTTGTCACTCTTGTTTATGGTGTCAGAAATCTCCCTAGGCTCTAGTCATGAGTTTCCAAGGCTATGGAAGCCTTTTGAGTTCACTGACTTTGATGTTATTTAGACAAGGTCATAGTCAAAATGGAAGTTCTCTCCTCCCTTCATAGAAAGTACCTCCTTCTTTGATGACCTGTTCTTTCTACTGGGATCTCACTCGCAGAGACCTTTCATTTAGTTTTTTTTTTTTTATTTTTTTATTTTTTTTTTATTTTTTGCCAGAGTATCTTGGCTTTCCATGCCTAAAATACTCTCATGGGCTCTTCAGCCAGATCTGAGTGCCTTAAGGGCTGATTCTGAGGCCTGAGTGCTGTTTAGTACATCTGCCATTCTACAAGTCTGCTGTGCATCCCACTTCCCATGTTGGATCTTTCTCTCCTTTTTAATTCTTTTTTTTTTTTTTAATCTTTTATTTAATGAATATAAATTTCCAAAGTACGACTCATGTGTTACAATGGCTTCCCCCCCCAATACCGTCCCTCCCACCCACAACCCTCCCCTTTCCCACTCCCTCTCCCCTTCCATTCACATCAAGATTCATTTTTGATTATCTTAATATACAGAAGATCAGCTTAGTATACCTTAAGTAAGTATTTCAACAGTTTGCTCCCACACAGAAACATAAAGTGAAAAATAATAGATGATTTTTTTTAAATGATGATGAAATCAGATCAGACCTATTGTCATGTTTAATCCCAGTGAGAGTCAAGTTGGGAATTGATAATTTCTTTCTTTTTTTTTTTTTTTTTTTTTTTTACAGAAGATCAGTTTAGTGTACATTAAGTAAAGATTTCAGTCGTTTGCACCCCCATAGAAACACAAAGTGAAATATACTGTTTGAGTACTCGTTATAGCATTAAGCCTCAGTGTACAGCACGTTAAGGACAGAGATCCTACATGAGGAGTAAGTGCACAGTGACTCCTGTTGTTGACTTTACCAACTGACACTCCTGTTTATGGCATCAGTAATCTCCCTATGCACTGGTTATGGGTCTCCTTTTTAATTCTATCAGTTAGTATTAGCAGATACTAGTCTTGTTTGTGTGATCCCTTTGACTCTTAGACCTATCACTGTGATCAATTGTGTATTGAAATTGATCACTTGGACTAGTGAGATGGCATTGATACATGCCACCTTGATGGGATTGTATTGTAATCCCCTGGCACATTTCTAACTCCACCATTTGAGGTAAGTCTGATTGAGCATGTCCCAAATTGTACATCTCCTCCCTCTCTTATTCCCACTCTTATATTTAACAGGGATCAGTTTTCAGTTAAATGTAAACACCTAAGAAAAATTTGTGTTGATTATAGAGTTCAACAAATAGTATTAAGTAGAACAAAAACATATTAAAAGGGATAAAGTATTAAGTTGTACATCAACAGTCAGAACAACGGCTGATCAAGTCACTGTTTCTCATAGTGTCCGTTTCACTTCAACAGATTTCCTTTTTTGTGGTTGGTTAGCTGTCACCGATCAGGGAGAACGTACATGTGTCCCTTTGGGAAAGATGAAAACTTTATACCCTAAGAGATGAAGACAAGAAGCAAATGTCTCTAGATTGTTAGGTACCATGGAGTAGACTCACAATTGATAAGTTTTCTTGATTTTTTTCCTTTATTTTTGTGTAGATGGAGGAGAGACCTATGTTAATCATGCTTCTTTATTTTCTGTATTTCTTGTGTTTTGATAATATCTTTGGTCATGCTTTCCTGGAGAGATTGGCTTGATAATGCTGGTAGTGGAGAGTTGCATCAAAGGGCTAGTCAATTCTTTGGGAGAGTAAATGATTCACCTCAAACAGCACTTTTCATGTGGCAGTAATCGGACAACACCTCCTTTATCCATCTATTACATGCTGGGCCATTACTCATTCATTGTCTTTATCCAAGAACTAGGTATCAGAAAACTAAAGACAGATCCCATACTCCCAAATCTACTGAAATTTCTCAAACTAACCAACCCTAATCCCACATATGTCACCTCCTCCTTCCTATGGAATCTCCAATAAAGGTTATTCCCATGCTTTCCTCTTTTTCTCTCGGGCTCTTGACCAATGTGGGTGCTTCTCTGTGTGGCATGGTATGCTCCCTCCTCTTGGGAACCATGAGTCTAATAAACTGTCTCTGCTGTGACAGTCATCTCCTACCTATTGGCCTTACCACACTGAAAACAATACAAACTTCATTTTAAACCAAGACTTTCATGATCTGAGCCTCCAAGTAAAGCTCAACTTTGGGGGAGATAGTTTGTAAAATCTGCAGAGCCCTTGAAATACACACACACACACAAACACACACACACGGAATTGAGGCAAGCCCCCTTGGCTGCATTAACGTAGTGAATCCTCACATCGCATCACCCTATTATTTATGTGGGGCTATCTTTACCTCATTTCACCAGGGAGGAAATTGAGGCACAGTGGAATTAAGGGACTCTCCCTATATCACATTTCTCCTATGTGACAAAGATCAGTTGCAAACTCACTCCCGTCTCACCACAAAGCCCACACTTGATTCTCTACTCACACATTCTTCTAATTCCAGGAAATGGGAATGCAAGGCTAAATGACTTTCTTCAGGGACTACATAAGAGAGAGAGTACAGCTCTCAGAGAGTTGATAATGACGGGGCCATAGGTGAGAAAACGAGAAATCATGAGCCCTGAAAGCAGTCTCATACAACCAGACAGGAAAATTGTGCAGCAGAAACGGAGACATAGTTGAATTTTCCTTAAATAGGTACCAAGACCAGCATGGTCACCCTCAGGGGCCACATTTGCCTGTTGGCCAGTTCTAATTATCGGCATTGATGCTTCTATAGGCAATTATCCAGGCTCAGGGACCTGCTCAGTCAGTAATTGGAGGACAGGGAGCCCTAGAGGTTATTCACACTGAAGTACTTACTACACACCCTTGCTCCAGAACTCAGTCAACATGGCCTGAGTGGGAGCAATAAGGCTTCTGCAGAGCTGGCCTGGGGCTACTGAGCAAATTGCAGAGTGATCTTTCAGCATTAAGAGAAGCCCGTTAGCACAATAGAATTCCTGTAGCTGTCAAAACCCCTGGGTGCCTGGCCATGCCTCCACACTGTTCCACTGAGCTAGGCTGTCAGGGAGCTGGCTACGTCTCAGAGACAGATAAAGGTCAAGTTGGATGCCCTTCACTCAGTTTGATGGCTCAGGGAAGGGGAGCTTCGCAGTCCAAGGCCCACAGTAGGAAAACTTCAAAGTTGCTTTCATGTCCCTCAGGTGTACCATTAGATTATCTCAGAAAATATAATGAACAGAAGAAATATGCAGAGTCATGCAAATATGTGTGGCTTGGGCATTGACCAGTACCAACCGATGCATTCCATGAGTTCCTGGCCCAGCAGCCTCTGCGGTAGGGAGGACAGAGGGGAGACACTGCAGTATCCCTCAACCAGTCCTGGGACAATTTGGTCAATGTGTCTAACTCCTAGTCTCATCCACCCCGTAGTAGGAGTATTTGTGTTTGTACTGAGCATTTTCCAGGTGTGGGATATTAGACCCCGCCTCCTCAGCACATTTCTCTAAATGGTCTCATCTCTCATCTGCATCTTCCCACAAAACTACCTGATTTCTCTCTATGTAACCAGCAAACAGACAGCCTGCACAACTGAGTGCTGCCTTTCCCCAATATCCATGCCCAGCCCTTCAATTCTGAATGTCAGAAGCTATTTCTCTATTGTCATGGTTCAGAAACAACTACAACAACCAACGAGTCAATAATTTCTCTTTTGTCTCTTCCTACTTCTCATGACTGCTTTTATTTTCATTATGGCCTCCCACAGGCTGCATTAAGATACTTCTCAAGAAACCAGCTTGTTTCTACCAGCCACTATAAGCTCGTATTTATATGCTGGGTGGCTGCTTTTCTGTCCCCATGCTGCATCTTGGTGGTGTCAAATAAAGATGCCAAAGTTCTCAACAGCAGTGAGCTAGCACTATGTTCCTGAAGCTTTTGAAAAGAAAATGTGGGCCGGCACCCAAATATCCCTGGGGCATTGTGACCATGAAATCTGATTTTTTTTCTTATTAAGACGAGCTCAACACCCATTCTGTCTGCCTTTTAATTTTCATCCCTAAAAAAGATAAACTGTGACACAATTCCTGAAAAGTGGGTGACAAATGACATTTTAATCAAGTAAGGTTGTGGGAGTGAATCACAGGCAAAATAGGATGAAAGACTTTCCTGTTGTATAAGTTAATTGTGTCTGCACAACCCACTATTCTCTCCGTGACACCCTAAGGACTTGCACCTTAAACTTAAATGATTTTTTCTACTGTTCAGATGTAAACAGCACCCTTGTGACATGTGTCGTTCAATACACAGCGAGAGGAGTGTTTACAAATGTCCACAACAGTTAAGTCAGTCTCCTTCTAAGCACTTCCATATCCCCAAACCACAGGAAATCCTCGGTCTTCAGGAACAATCTTGACAAACCACTGTTTCTACCTCAATTTAACTACTTAACTGAAGTTCAGTAAACTAATTCAGAGCCAATTCAGGCACCTCAAAGAGAACGCAGTTTCGCCACCCTGTAGTTAGACCATGTATTTAATTCCAATGATGTTTTCAAGTATAATAGACCCTTTTATTCTGAAGATCTAGGCCTATCCATTCTTTCTTGAACACGCATATTCCATCAAAGATTAAAATGTTGAAGGGTTACGAGTGGTGAAATTTGAAAGAAAATGATGCAGAATGTTGAAACTTTTTGAGGACAAAAATAGAGCTTTGAAGGGCCAATTTAAGTGAGGCATCATCTTTGAATGAGCAAGTCCTTGAATGTTTGATTCAAAATGCCAACAAGGTTCCTCTGAATGAGCACAGATTTTCAAAGCAGTCAGTTCTAGGGATGAAGCCTATTCCTCAAAATAGGTGGTTTAGCTCACCTGAAATTTTGTTCTTTAAAGTACAAAAGTGGGTCCTTCTCTAGGGTGGGTAGATTTATTGTTAAAATCAGGGCTGTGTGGGGCCGGCACTGTGGCACAGTGGATTAAAGCCCCAGCCTGCAGTGCCGGCATCCCATATGGGTGTCAGTTGGAGTCCCGGCTACTCCTCTTCTGATCCATTTCTCTGTTATGTCCTGGGAAGCAGTAGAAGATGGCCCAAGGGCTTGGGCCCCTGCACCCACGTGGGAGACCTGGACGAAGTTCTTGGCTCCTGGCTTCAGAACAGATCAGCTTTGGCCATTGGGGTCATTTGAGAAGTGAGCAAGCGGAATGGAAGACCTCTCTCTCTCTCTCTCTGGCTCTACCTCTCTATGTCTTTAAAATAAAATAAAATAATTCTTTTTAAAAAATCAGGGCTATGTAGAAAGCTGGATCAAAGTCCAGTCAGGAACATAAACCCTCACTAAGTATTTCAAACAGAGGAATCAAGTACACTGAATTGCTTACACAGTATTGAAAACGCATCAGAGAAAAAAATGAAAATTAATAACTACACAAACCAGTGACTTTCCATTGAGCTGCAAGAAGGAAAAAAAAAGACAAATTGTTACCAGAAATAAGGAGCATGCTCTCAGCTTCAAAGACCTCAGTGTTCTCAGCTTCAAATACTCGATTTCATTTTCCAACCTACTCTGGAGGAAGAGAATCAAAGTGCCGTTGTCGTGGTTAAGACGTTGGGATCAGACTGCCTGCGCTTACAGTCACTCAGTCTTTCTTGTGCTGTCGCTTTGAACAAGCCATGCACCTCTTCATGCCTCAGCTTCCACATGAGCAAAATGAGGACAATAATGGCACCTGCTCCATAGTATTGCTCACTGCACCTGCTGAGCCACTCTGTGAACAGGTATAGTAGGCGTAAGCGGGGTGTGCAGCAACTGCAAATGGGGCATTTGCTGAGGTTGCCAGTGATGCTATCAGTACTTCCATTTTACTCTTACTTCTGCTATTTTTGCAATAATAGTCCCCCTTCATACCAGAAAGTCTGGAGGATTGTAAAGGCAGTATTGCTTGTTTTTTTCTGTAGAGTGCTCATCTCTTTTATGTTACGAACTTGACCGACTTCTGAAGGTAAGAATCATTCTTAGGGGATAGCCCTGTGCCCAGTGTAGAAGGCATGCAATGACTGCTGAGAGGCTGATTTATACATGTGACAACTCCTAATTTCTGATTTAGACTACTAAGAGGATGGAGGCACCATACCTTTAAACAGGGCATTCAAGATAGAAACCAGGGAAACCTCAGAATACAAGTTTAGGAAACTGGAAGATCTCTATGGAAAATGCATGGGGTGGGCCAAATGTATTTATTGTAACATTTACTCTGTGACATTGACATTGCCAATTGACATTGTTCTAGACAATGGAGAAACAGCTATGATATAGAATGACATAGAATCTTTTTCTTTTGCAGTTACTGCTGGGACTGAAATGAGCATTCTAACGTAAAAGATGATAAAAGACTAAGTTACATAGACGATTTAGAATAAAGTAACCCTCAGGAAAATGAGTTCATTTCACAGAAGTAAATTGAGATGGAAGGAAAAAAAAGTTACAGTTACTTATAGCTTTATATTAACCCAGGATTCCACCCTGACAGAAGTCAGCTAAATCCCTGAACTTTCCAAGCCATTGTGAGATATTATCCCTTCCTTCTTCCTTCTCTTGCTCCTCTCATTCCTTCTTTCCTCTTCCTTCTTTCCTTATCATTCAGTTTGAGATAAGTTTGTGTCCTTTCTGATGCAAACATTTTTGGAAAAATAACTGTCACCTATGTTTACAGCCTTTGATTCCATGCAGGGGACCAGGGATATGCTGAGGAGTATTAGGTATCTGAGGTTAGGAGGTAAGAAATGTTAAAGGCTACATTGAGAAAAAAAAAAAAAACTTTCATTCACATCTACTGTGAATAACTTTAGACTGATGGAGCAGTAGAATGAAGCACTAATTTCCAGGATGATGTTTGAAATAAAATAATGAATAACCCTGGTCAAACCTCCACATCAGAGGATTCCATGCCCAGCAGAGCAAAACTAGAAGAAGCACAGTTAAAGGGAACTCAATGTGAGGGAGTTGGAATGCACTGTGATTTGATCAAAACACAAAAAGGCAAATTCCAACCACAGAGCAGGCATTGTAGAGGCCTGGTGTGTGTGGATACCCATGCTGCTTACCTGGCAATTTGCAGTTAATGGCCAGGAGAAAACCATCACTCCAAAGACAACATGGAGGATATCCTATATTCATTTTTCTCTACGCACAAAAGTTGCTAAGACAGGATGGGTAATGAAAGGTGAGGGATAAGAAGATGCTGAGAGATCTGTGGTTCCTCCTCAGGAATACAGCCTCCTGCTAAAGCATT
The DNA here is from genome assembly GCF_964237555.1 of Oryctolagus cuniculus. Lineage (NCBI taxonomy): Eukaryota > Metazoa > Chordata > Mammalia > Lagomorpha > Leporidae > Oryctolagus > Oryctolagus cuniculus. The sequence goes on along the minus strand of NC_091437.1, from coordinate 161,814,734 downwards.
TCTGAACTGCAGGGGCTGCAGTTGGAGGGCTTGAAATAGCACAGGTTGTGGAGGTGCAGGGGAAGTCAGCCTGTGTTCAGACTTTGGGCACGTTCCAGTACCTGCACTTGCCAGTGTGCTGGGAGCTGGTGCTGCAGCCTTGTGGGCTTCATGAAGAAGGCCCTCTAATGATCCTCAAGATGCCTGATCTAAAGCCCTGCTAACTGCATCTCAGAAAATAAGTAACTAGAATCAAGGACAAATAAGTCACCCTTTATCACCATCCCCTCCTCCTCAATAATCTCATCTCTACTCAGTGTTACTTCCCTGCATGCGAGTGGAAAAGAAAGTTCTACTTATTATGATTAAGGGGGGCAATCACCAGTTCAACTAAAATCAATCACTCTAAGAGAATGTCTCTCTGCTGATGCTGCAGCTCACTAGGCTAATCCTCCGCCTGCAGCTCTGGCACCCCGGGTTCTAGTCCTGGTCGGGTGCCGGATTCTGTCCTGGTTGCCCCTCTTCCAGGCCAGCTCTCTGCTGTGGCCCGGGAGTGCAGTGGAGGATGGCCCAAGTGCTTGGGTCCTGCACCCGCATGGGAGACCAGGAGGAAGTACCTGGCTCCTGGCTTCAGATCAATGCAGCGCCGGCTGCAACGCGCCGGCCATAGCGGTCCCTTGGGGGTGAAGCAATGGAAAAAGGAAGACTTTTCTCTCTGTCTCTCTCTCACTGTCTAACTCTGCCTGTCAAAAAAAAAAAAAGAGAGAGATAGACAATGTCTAAAAAATTTTATATAAGAGGTTTCAAAGAACTCATAGAATATATATCTATATGTATATGTAAAGTGTGCATGGGTTTTGAAAGGTTTTAGAACAGAATTATATTTTAGTTCCATTTTTCTACAAGTTTTTTGAAGTATCCTCATATGCAATAACTAACTTCATTCTGTAAATACACAGTCTATGAGAAAACATAGCAATCCATGAGTATATTGGAGTTTGAACCAAAACCTTGGTGGAATTTTAGGAAATATATATGAAATTAGCATTTATTTTGCTACTGTCTGACTCTACTTCTTTTTTAAAGGATTTATTTTATTTATTTGAAAGTCAGACTTACAAAGAGAGGTAGAGACACAGAGAGAGGTCTTCTAACCACTGGTTCACTTCCCAAATGGCCACAATAGCCAGAGCAGAGCTGATCTGAAGTCAGAAGCCAGGAGCTTTTTCTGGTTCTCCCATATGGGTGCTGGGGCCCAAGAACTGGGCCATCTGCCACTGCTTTTCCAAGTGCATTAGTTGGGAGTTGGATCAGAAATGGAGCAGCCAGGACTTGAAACCAGTGCCCATATGGAATATCTGCACTGCAGGCCAGGGCTTTAACCTGCTGTGCCACAGCACCAGCCCCCAGACTCTACTATTTACAAAAAGCAAGGAAAGGATAAATGGTCCTAAGTGAGAAGGCATTATCTGAGGGTTGCATAATTAACACCATTTACAATTAAATAAGCCCAACAGTCATTATAAGATTATTAGGAAAAAGGTAGCAACAGGTTGAGAGACCCAAGCGGCCGTATTCTAATCTCAGGGGGAAGAGGCATCACTGACAAGTTCCTTGGGAAAGATGTATTGAAGAGGTAAGAAAGTTCAAAGCCCAAATCAGTCAGGAAAATCAGTATCTGTATATGAGCAAATGATAATTTCAACTTGGCTTCTGGGTGTCCTTAGAGAGACTATCACTTTAACCCCTCAAATCCCTGTCCTCTGCTTGAACCTGCAGGCACTGAATAAATCTGACCAAAGACAGAAGTGAAAGACAGGACAACATCCCCCTTCAATGAATTCGGTAGTTAGGCTTGGCTCAGGAAATAGGGCTTCCTAACCCAGCCCAGAGCCCCTCCTACTACTAAGGAGAGTGTTTTAGGGAAAGAATCTTGTGCATTTGTTTCCAGAATCCAGACTTTACTTTGAAGGGGAGTTAGGCCTAGGGGCAAGGACGAGACAACATCCCCTAACTGAAGCAGCATCTAATTGTAACATCTCCTTTTCATTAGGTGTCTGATGTTCAAGTTTTCATGCAGCTACAGATGTTGCTCCATTTCTTGCCTAGCAGCCCAAGGCAGGAAGGGCTCGAGGAAAAGAAGACACCGTGAGAACCAACTTAAGGCCTCACACAAGGGTACCCTTCTCGTGACAGCATGGCTCAAACTGGGGTTGGAGAGGTAGAATAGATTCCAGCACCTCACAAAGTTTCTTCTCCATGTGTTCCAGTTTCCTTCTTTGAGGGATTAGATATTAAAGTGTAAAATATTTCAGTCTTGTGAGTCTTTGTAGAGTACCCTGCTACAGACTGGACCAAGACTGACTTACTAATGTCCCTCTCAAAAGTCATCTTTTCCGGGCTGGTGCCTTGGCACAGTAGGTTAATCCTCCGCCTGCGTGTCAGCATCCCATATGGGCGCCGGTTCTAGTCCCAGCTGTTCCTCTTCAATCTACCTCTCTGCGGTGGCCTGGGAGAGCAGAAGATGGCCCAAGTTCTTAGGCCCCTGCATCTGCATGGGAGACCTGGAAGAAGCTCCTGGCTCCTGGCTCCTGGCTTCGGATCGGCGCTGCTCTGGCCATTGTGGCCACCTGGAGAGTGAACCAACGGACAGAAGACCTTTCTGTCTCTCCCTCTCACTGTCTGTGACTCTATCTCTTAAATAAATAAAATCTTTTTTTTTTTTTTTTGACAGGCAGAGTTAGACAGTGAGAGAGAGAGAGAGACAGAGAGAAAGGTCTTCTGTCCGTTGGTTCATTCCCCAAAGAGAGAAAGGTCTTCTGTCCATTGGTTCATTCCCCAAATGGCCACTAGAGCCAGCGCTGATCTGAAGCCAGGAGTCAGGTGCTTCTTCCTGGTCTCCCATGCCGGTGCAGGGCCCAAGCACTTGGGCCATCCTCCACTGCACTCCTGGGCCACAGCAGAAAGCTGGACTGGAAGAGGAGCAACCAGGACAGAATCTGGCGCACCAACTGGGACTAGAACCCGGGGTGCCGGCGCCACAGGTGGAGGATCAGCCTAGTGAGCTGCGGCACTGGCCAATAAAATCTTTTTTAAAAAAGTCATCTTTTCTCAATTTGAAAATCTTCATTCCCAAAGGCATGAACATCTTCCAGTGCCTAACCTATTTGATTAACTATTATGGAAACATTTTTGAAAAAAAAAAAATCCTGTCATTATGTCATTACTATTATTCGAAGGCTTTGCTGTCACATGAAAAATTGTATACATCTGCAGTGTACAAGTTGCATTTTGATATATGTATGTATACATTGTGGAAGGATAAAAGAAAGTTAATTTACATATCCATCATCCCACGTATTTACTATGCTTTGTGATAATAACATTTAAAATCTACTGTCTTCGCACTTTTTTTCAAGTGCAGAGTACAATGGCAGTTACTAAGGAATAGAAACTAAGGCAAGGCAAATAGGGTAAAAGGTTTCAGTTATACAAAAGGAATAAATTCTGGAGATTGATTGTCACCATGGTGACTATAGTAAATAATACTGTACTATACAGTTGAAGCAATATATACCTAATTCCCTAAAGAATACTGAAGCACATGTCTTAGGGAATTCACCAAAAATCACAGTTTGTAATGAAGGTTTGTGTCTATTAAGTAGTTCTATGCGCCAGACCTTGGAATAAGCATTCCACAGAGACTAAGCCATGAAAAACAACCAACCACCTCTTAAAGTGGAATTATTATCATTTTTACTTCTTCTATGGACAAAGTATTAGAAGCTCTGATTAGATATACCTTGTCCAAACTCATACAGAGAGACAGTGATTCCAGAGTTTAACATAGGCAGCCTAACTCCAAGGGTTTCTCTCTCAAGGTATGTGATGAATTATTATTTCATGCAAAATTGGTTTTGTATAAGGGTCTTCTTACTCAGAGAGGATGCAGTAAATTCAATATATATATATCATAAATATTATATACATATATTAACAATCTTGCTTAATATGTAATTGGATAAAAATGATTCTATGTGTGAATCTCAATGACTTGAAGGATTTGGATTATCTTGTTTCAGCTTGTATTTAGTTGGGTAGTCTGCAAGTTCAGAGCTGCTCAACTACTATTATTCATAATAAAGTCATTTGTGATTTTAGAGATCATAGTAGAAATGTCTAGGTCTTAGAGGAGAGAAGCTAGACAGAAATTGGTTAAAAGAGAAACAGATACTAGGTTGTTGGCATTAGCAAGAGGGTTTTTAAAATAGCATAAATATCTAATAAGAGTTTGTGAATTTACTTGTTGTGTTGTATAATGGGAACCTACTCTCACAGACCCTAAGGAAATGTCAGTGAAATTCAGAAATTCAGAGTAATTATTATGTTTGATGCAACTATTTTTCCTTTTCCGCAAAATACAAAGAAGTAATGAGCCCTGTGTCAAGAGTGTTGGGAACACACAGGGGCAACCACTTCTGCCTTTTACAGCAACAGCATAACTGACTCGCAGCCTCATAGGATGCTGACCAAACAGGCAGACAACTGCACATACTGATGAATGACACACACACACACACACACAGCACTGCACATAATATAACTGCTGCTGCCAAGGTTATGGTTGCCCCATCTTCAGTTATTTAACAAATAGTTCTTGCTGCCTACAAAATGTTCTCATCATTTTTAAGCACTGAGATTATGGCATCACGCAAAAAGGGCAAGGCCCTGATTTTGTGATTTACATGAACTTCCATCTTACTAGTAGAAGAGAGATGCTAAACACGATCTTGGATCCTGATAGATACACTGAAGACGTGAATTTTCGACATTTAAGAATGAAAAAAAAAATGGGAAAAAGCATGAGAGTGGTTGATAAATGATTTTTTGAGAGAGAGAAATGTGATGACAGAGGGAAGAGTATTCCAGGTAGACAGAAGACCAAGTCCAAAGGTCATGAAATGGGAACTGAGCTCTGCAGAGTCCAGAAGACCAATATGTTCACACACAGCTTATAAAATGTAGAACAAAGGATACGAGGCTAGAACACAGGGAGAGGCCAGATCAAATGGCATTTTGTAGTCCATACCTTACATTTTGTAAGTTAGCCTAACTGTAATGCATGAGGCATTGGTGGGATATTATTTAATAAATACTTTATCAAAAAAGGAACAGAAACTGATATGAGTGGCAACAGGGAAATCAATATTACAGGAGAGAAGTGAGTTGTAAGAGTAAGAGAAGTTTGATTTAGGATGAATTTGGAGGCAGAGTCTAAAAAAATGTTAAATTTGATATTGGATACAAAGAAAAGCTCAATATTGAATAGGATACAAGGGATTCAGTTGAACAAACATTAAGCACAACCATGTAAATGGATATCTCTGCATGTTGAAACTGAGCTGAAAGGAACATGATCTTATGAGATTGAACAAGAATTTGCATCTACAAGATCCTATAAAGTCATCCATCCAGGGGCAACTAGTCTATATTATACATTTTTTTAAAATCTCAGTTTCGTGGCTGGAAGATCATCCAGAGTGAGTCAGAATAAAGTTTATTATTGGATAAAAGGAGAAAAATCCCAAGAATTGATTTAATCAGAAAGAAGGAGAAATCTCTCCTTTCAATGGAATCTTAGTTGCATTAATATAACACTTGGTTAAGTAAGAATAAGTATCTCTTCTTTGATTCAACTTCAAAAATCCACAAATGGACAGAGAAAACAATTACTAAATGAATGCTATCAATTAATATACAAAAAAGTATCACAACAATCCTAACAAGTATTATGTCAGTATTCCATGATAAACTGCTATAGATATGGTGTCTTATAAATAATAGAAGTCTGTTTCTTACAGATACAGTTGTTGGGGAGTGTGAGATCAAGGACAAGATCAAAATGTCTGGACGTTCAGTTGTGACACTGGTTTATAAATGACCATGTTCCCCCTGTGAAAAAGAAGTGAGGAAGCTCTCCAGAGTATTTTTATAAGAACACTAATGCCATTCATTGGGGCTCTGTCCTTATGTCCTAATCATTTGCTAATATCCCTACACCCTACTTGGGGTGAATATTTCAACATAGGGATGGATGAGTAGTATTCAGCAGTCTATTGCATGACTTCCAAAAATTAGGTTCCTTTCACATGCAAAATACCATTCCATTCCAACAGAAACTGAAAATCTTAACTTAGACAAGTATCCACTCAGAAGTTTGAAGTTCAAATTCTCACCTAAATATCACCTAAATGAGATACAAGTGAGACCTGTGATATAATTTATCCAAATTATTTTTACAAATTGATGTCCAGCTGTGAAACTATGAAACAAAGTTATATATCTCAAAAATGTATTGTTGTCCAATATGGTATTGTAACATCTACAGCCTGTGACACAGGCATCCCATATGGGTGCCAGTTTGTTTCTCAGCTGCTCCACTTCCAATACAACTCCCTGCTAATTTGCCTAGGAAAGCAGCAGAAGATAGCCCAAGTGCATGGGCCCTGACAAATCAGATAGCAGATGTTACCGGCTCCTGGCTTCAGCCTGGCCCAGCCCTGGCTGTTGCAGTCATCTGTGGAGTAAACCAGTGAATGGAAGATATCTTACTCTCACTCCCTCTGTAACTTTACCTTTCAAATAAATAATCTATTTAAAAAATACAAAAAAAAAAATACATGGTTGGGGCAGGCACAGAATATATATTTGCATTCCCAAAGGGAGAAATGAGAAAGAAGAAAGTAATGGGTCCCAAGTAAGTTCAAATTACGAGGCAAAAGCCTTGGTATCTTAAGGCTCAAGAACAATACATTTGAGGGCTCCATGTGTTGTTCTAGACCCATTCGGGTAGAGTTTCTGTGAAATATATCTGTCAAGCACTCCCCATGGCTCTAAGTGGTCCCAGAGCCACATCTTTTGGCAGAGCCATTAACTCCTTGAAAATAAGGCAGTGGTCTGCCCTTTCAAAACTGAGTAGGCAGCCCTGGTAATCTCTGAGCCACCACTATGGTCATTCTCTTCTTGTCTTAAAGAAAAGCTCATATTATCAGATGAATTACTCTATGTTCCTGCCCTGTGAAATTCAAAAATTCTGACACTCTCCCTTCCCATCTTCTTCCCTTATGGTTACAACTGGTAGTAATTCTCCTGGAGTTTGCCATGGTCCCCCCTACAAAATAATTGCTTGTTGATACATTTCTTACAATATGTTCTCATTTCTTACAATATGGATAGGCTAAGGATTTCCAAATCTTTTAAAAATATTAATATTTATTTGCTTAATTTATTTTTTTAATTTTTATTTAATAAATATAAATTTCCAAAGTACAACTTTTGGATTATAGTGGCTTTTTACCCCCATAACCTCCCTCCCACCCACAACCATCCCATCTCCCACTCCTCTCCCATCCCAATCACATCAAGATTCATTTTCAATTATCTTTATATACAGAAGATCAATTTAGTATATACTACGTAAAGATTTCAATAGTTTGCACCCACACAAAAACACAAAGTATAAAGTACTGGTTACACTGTTAATTCACCATAGTACAACACATTAAGGACAAATATCCTACACAGGGAGTAAGTGCACATGACTCCTTGCTTAATTTATCTGAAGACAGACAAAGAGAGTTAGACAATTGAGATTTATGTGCTGGTACACTGCCTAAATGCCTTCAACTCTCAGGATTGGGTGACATCAAAGCTAGGATTTAGGAACTCTATCCAGATCTCTCATTTGAGTGGCAGGTACTCTATTATGTAAGCTATCATCTTCCAATAATGGTGTACATTAGTAGGAAGCTGGAGTTGGTTACAGAACTAGAACATGAATCGAGGTACTGTTAAATGAGATGTGGTAACCCAATTGGAGTTTTTGCCACTGTACCAAATGCTTACCCTGCATCTTCCAAATCTTTAAGTTTGCTTCTTTCTTTCCTTAACAATATCATATAGTAGTAACTTCTCCATTCTGCTAGTTTAATAAATGATCAGGAGGATCTATGCCACATTTTCAACCCTGCTTAGAAGTAGTTTAAATTCAATATTCAATTTCATTGCTTGCTAGTTCTACCTTCCACAAACCACTAAAAAATGTACACTATTCAACCAAGGTGTTTTTTTTTTTTCTACCTTATAACAATGTCTGTTCTTCCTCTAATTTTCAATAACATGATCTTCATTTCTATTTGAAAAGCTTGATATAGGAATTTAAATTCGAAATTTCTTTCAACAATTTGTACAGTGACATTAAAAATGAGCCATCAAGACCATTATATTGGGGCCAGCACCATGGCTCACTTGGTTAATCCTCTGCCTGCAGCGCCGGCATCCAATATGGGCACTGGGTTCTAGTCCCGGTTGTTCCTTTTCCAGTCCAGCTCTCTGCTGTGGCCCAGGAGGGCAGTGAAGGATGGCCCAAGTGCTTGGGCCCCTGCACCTGCATGGGAGACCAGAAGGAAGCACCTGGCTCCCGGCTTCAAATCAGTGCAGAGCCGACCATAGCGGCCATTTGGGAGGTGAACCAACGGTAGGAAGACCTTTCTCTCTCTCTCTCTCTCTCTCTCACTGTCTATAACTCTACCTGTCAACTAAAAAAACAATGTATAAAAAAAGACCATAATATTTGGTAATTTTCCAAAAATATTTAATATATAAATGTCATATATAAAATCAGCTAACCATTTGCTTCTTATAAGTGATTGGTTATCAGGTATCCATATACTAAAAACAATCAACATAATTATATTTATTAATTTCCCAAAAATGTTTTTCCATATGTAGAATCACCTAGTCACTTGCTTCTTATCAGTGATTGACTATGAGTAATCAAACGTTACCAATGTAGGTATCTTGCATGCATTCTTTGTAAGCAGTTCACACCATGGACTAGGAATATTGTCTTTTGTACTGAAATAGAGTCATTAACATATTTAATCAGATTAGACTAGAGAATGTTACCATAACTTATGTTAAGGTTCTCCAGAGAAACAGAAAGTGCTAGATAAATAAACAGATAATAGATGAAAGATAGATAGGCAGATAGATGAATCAACAGACAGAGAGCAGACTGGCACAGAGCTAGCTAGATAGCTAAATGGACAGAAAGATGATAGACAGATAGATAAACAGACAGACAGACAGATAAGGATAAGGTAAGGTAAGGTAAGACAGGCACAAACACAGATGGCTAGATAGAAAGAAAGATGATAGAGATAGATAGTAAATAGAAGCATATATATCATGGAAGGTTATGGAAGGTGAGAAGCCCCATGATTTGGCCACTAAAATTTGGAGACCCAGGAAAACTTGTGGTGTACAGACATGCACAACATAATGGTATTTTGATCACTGGCAGATCACAGTTGTAATGATAGCCCCATTGGATTATATCACCTAGTGGTATTGTGGCTTCCTTGCTTTGTGTAAGCTCACTCTGTGATGTTCATACAATGACTAAACTACCCAACCACACATTTTCAAAACATATCCCTGTGTTTAAATAGTGTATGGTTGTAACTCTGGTCTAAACCCAAAGGACTGATGGTGAGCCAATAGTGTAAATCATAGTCTGACCCTCAAGACCTGACAGCCAGGAGCTCCAGCATACAAGGGTGGACAAAAATGGACATCCCATGTCAGACAGAGAGAGCTTTCCTTCTTCAAACTTTCTGTTCTATTGAAGCCCACAACAGATGCCACAGTGCATGCCTCAACTAATGAGGGTAGTTTTCCCACTAGAATACTAGAGATTATTCTAGAAACACGCTCATAGATACATCTAAAACTAATGTTTTGTCAGCCACCTGGACATCTCATAGGTCAAGATGACACAGAGAAATAACCGTCATATGTCATTATACCCATTTGACTGAGGAACTGAAAGTTACAATGGCATCTAGATAGATAGATAAATAGATAGGAAGGAAGGAAGGAAGGAAGGAAGGAAGGAAGGAAGGAAGGAAGGAAGGAAGGAAGGAAGGAAGGAAGGAAGGAAGAAAGAAAGAAAGAAAGAAAGAAAGAAAGAAAGAAAGAAAGAAAGAAAGAAAGAAAGAAAGAAAGATAAATATTGCCTCACCTATATGGAATCACATTTTATCTTTTGTGCTTAATATATCATAATTCAAATCCAAATGTATATATATATATATATTTGGAAATAAAATGTAAAAGAAGAAACTATTGATTACAGTTTCAATAATGTCTAACACTCAGTTTGTGTCCCATCTTTGCAAAGATGTGGATAGTGAAAGAAGCCTGTCTGAGGGGCCGTGGCTCACTTGGTTAATCCTCCGCCTGTGGCGCTGGCACCCCATGTGGGTGCTGGGTTCTAGTCCCAGTTTCTCCTCTTCCAGTCCAGCTCTCTGTTGTGGCCTGGGAAGGCAGTGGAGGAAGGCCCAAGTGCTTGGGCTCCTGCACACGCATGGGAGACCAGGAGGAAGCACCTGGCTCCTGGCTTTGGATTGGCACAGTTCCAGCCGTGGCGGCCATTTGGGAGGTGAACCAATGGAAGGAAGACCTTTCTCTCTGTCTCCCTCTCTCATTGTCTATAACTCTTCCTGTCAAGTTAAAAAAAAATAAAGTAAAAAAATTTAAAAAATAAACAACAGGAGTCACTGTGCACTTACTCCTCATGTAGGATCTTTGTCCTTAGTGTGCTGTACATTGAGATTTAATGCTATAACTAGTACTCAAACAGTATTTTTCACTTTATGTTTCTGTGTGGGAGCAAATTGTTGAAATCTTTACTTAATGTATGCTAAACTGATCTTCTGTATATAAAGAGAAACGAAAATGAATCTTGATGTGAATGGAAGGGGAAAGGGAGTGAGAAAGGGGAGGGTTGCGGGTTGGAGGGACGTTATGGGGGGGGAAGCCATTGTAATCCATAAGCTGTACTTTGGAAATTTATACTCATTAAATAAAAGTTTGAAAGAAAAAAAAAAAAGAAAGAAGCCTGTTCTATACCATTCCATTGCGGCTTAAAGTTATGTTTGTGGTTTCCATAAAATATATCTATATCACTGATCTCCTAAAAGCTACCAACTGCAAATTCTAAATGCTGTGAAACTCTTGAATATAACCAAGAAATATGTACTGCAACTTTGTATGAAAATATGGGCTCTCTTATGGATAACAGTGATAGGATTAAGGAATACTTGATATACAAAGCTAATGCTCTCCAGTTTATTGAATCCTATGTTAACTTCAGAATATTCAGGCTGCCCCAGTCAGCTCCCTTGTCCACATGGAGAAAAAGAGATGTATGGGGCTGGCTTGACATGCTTTGGCAAGGCTCCTCCCACCTGTACTGTCCTAGTGCTTATGATTATCATAAGGGCAAATAGAAGAGGAGAAAGAAGCATGCTTTGATGAATCCATGACGCTGTCACTCAAACCTATTCCTTAGGAAGTGATTTCAAGTAACTCGAAAAAAGTTATTTTAGGTGAGAAAACTAGATCAATGATATTTTTTCAATATAGATAATTATTTTCCATAACTTTAAAGATCCTTAGAGGCGTAGCACTGGTAACTAAAGAGCCAGCAATAGTTGTACTGATATTTGGAATCCATCATTAAGGAGGGGTTCAGGGTTCCTCCCAATCTATATTCGTGAGATACACAGCTCTTTGAATGCCCATTCCTTCACATCTGCTATTTGTCTTACTGGTAATATTTACACACTCCCTCCATCACTATTTTCTTGCACACTCATCTTTCTAAATTTTGTTGACATAGCAACTCTTCTATGCACCCTGTCTTGACACCTTCCCTTATTATACCAAAACCTTTTCCAGATGGGCTCTCAGTCCAAATCTTTCACACCACCACTGCAAGTTTGGTCACAGTTCAAAAAAATATTTGAGAGGCAGGGAAAGAGTGAGAGATCCCCCATCTGCCAAACCATTCCTGATTCATTCACATGCCTGGGCCTGGGCCAAGCAGAAGCCAGGAGCTGGGACCTTAACCTGGGTATCTCACATGGATGGCAGGAACCCAAGTGCCTGAGCCATCAACTGCTGCTTCACAGGGTTCTCATGATCAAGAAGCTGAAATAGGGAATACAGGTGGAATCTGGACCCAGTCACTCTGAAAAGTTCCAACCAGAATCTTAACTGGTAAGTCAAGCCCACCATGCCCTTTTGGCTCTTCTCTTTACTGATGGCCGCAATTGAGAGAAGCCAAGTAAAGGACAGGGGAGTTAAGAGCTACAGAAAAATAAAAAAGAGAACATAATGCTGTTCTTTGAGACATAGGAAAATGTAATCTTCTTTAATGGATGAGATTAATTATCAATAGAAATGAAGACAGTGGTTTCTGTAATGGGTGACTGAGGGGTTTGGAATACCCAAAATTCCAATCAAGGTGATCTGAACACATTTTAACAGAGGCAGAGATGAATATGAAGGTAAACTAGTGAACATAAATCTAATAAATTAGATTTTCACTGTGTAAGCAGAGATGGAATTGTCAGCTTGCAAAACAAAACTCAGAGTAAAAATGGCCCAGGGGGGTTGTTCACATAGCTTGGTCCTAGATGACGTCCACAGGTCTGGTGTGTGGACTCAAGCCCCATGTTCCCAGTGGCTGGTTCATCACTGCCCCCCACTAAAACATGAAATAATGAAGTACACTCTTCTATCATGTAATGAGCTATTCACTCACTAATGCAATTCATTAAAAATTATTAAGCATCTAATATATATTTGGCATTATACTAAATGCTTTATAAGTGTTCTACTAACTTAATTCCCAATCCAAAGATATAAGGTAGATACAATTTTACCCATATTTTATAGACAAGGACATCAAGAGTTTGAGAATTTTGCAGATTTGCCCATAATTACTTGGCCATTCAATGACCAAGGTGTAGTTTAATCCCAGAGTCTACAGTGAGCCCCTTCTCTGTGTGAGGGGCTCTGCTTCATGCTGTGTACAGAACAAACATTGATTAGAAGTGATGGTGCCTCTCCTTACCCTGGTCCAGCACACTTTCCACATTCCTTGACATTTTTGCACATAGTCTGACGCTCACCCTAGGCTATCTTGCCTGAAGTATGAGCCAGCTCTTGCCCAGCATTCTGTTTCCAGCCATTCAGTTCATTCAACGCTCAGAGTTCAGTCTTTAGGGTTCTGAGGTTTCACCCCATACTACCATCAGGGAGAGGAGAGAGAGAGAGGGAAAGAGGTTAACAATTGAATGTAAGCCTCCTGAACCTAATCTGTGTTACATCATGAACTACTTCCAACTGGAAAAGCACAAGTGATTAAAAAAAAAAAAAAAGCATGGGAAGGAGCAGACAAAACCCCTCTTTGTTGGTAACATGGGTCTGGTCTTCTCAATGATGGGAAATCGCTTTCCTTAAGTGAATATTTGGGCCTTTTGTAGTTGTTTCCTATTTCTCTTTGACAATGGTTGACTTCGGAAGTGGTGATGCTACCCTTCATTTACATCAGTGGTTAGCAAACAACATACCATAGGCCCAATGCAGCTACCTACCTACCTTCTTTTGGACTTAAAGTCTTATTTGAACACAGCCACACTCACTCAACTACACAATGTCATGACTCTCGCAGGATAATGAGAAAGTTCAGAGGTTATGACAGACCTTACAGCTGCAAAATATTCATTATATGATCTTTAACAGAAAAAGTTTGCCCAGCTAGCTCTATGTCATAAGAGAATATTTTTATAAGTTTTGCTGATCATAAAATGCTGTGATATAGGAATTCTGGCAAATGTGGGGAGTTGCCTGTAAGGAATTCAACCCCTAAGGGAGAATGTTTTTCCCACAATTCCTCTACATGTCTTTCCTTTGAGCTGCTCAAACTACATGAAGCAGAAGTGATAACTCCTAGGCAATGTCTAGGTGTTCATAACAAATATTGAACATCTCTGTTACATGAAGTAAAAATACTACATTTGAATAACAGTAGCCACTTGATTGAATATCAGCTAGCTTCCAAGTCTTATATTTATATACATCATTTTAGTTGATCTTTGCTTGAAGAGGGAAGATCATTATCCACTTCTCTCTTCCACAAATGATGATGCTAAGATGGAACTTAAGAACATTCATCCAGCCCACACAGTAAGGGGAGAGGAAGAATTTTATACCCAGACCCTCAGGTCTCTGAAGACTATCGCATTTTTATTCCACAAGACTTTCCAGCAAAATGTATTTATTTTGTATTCTACATTCTCCCATCATATGCAACAATTCCTTTAATGTTATGATATACAGTGTGCCTTAGAAAAAACTGTTTATATGAGGAATCTGAGATGTGCAGAGAGAGTCATTAAGTTGCTAATGAAAAGTGCAACGTTTATGTAATGTTAAAACCTTCAATATTTCATTCTCACAATAGCCTTGAGAAGTACAAATTTCATTATTACTCCAACTTTGTTGATGTAAAAACAAATTTAGAGGTTCCCACACCTGAGTGGTGAAACCTAGACTCTTGTTTCCTGGTGGCAAATTCTTCATTCTTAAAACATCACTTGGAGTGTGTTATATGCTCAACACGTAACTGTAAAATCAATACAAAAGCTACTCAAAATATGCTGTCTTGCTAATACTTGGAACAGAGCAAAGAGATTGGCCTAACTTAATGTATTAAAAACATATACTTATTAAAAGCCATAAAAGTATGCTTTTCTGTATCTAACTTAGCAGTGTACATTTTTGATTGATATGTATAAATTCTTTTTAACTCTGGAAAAGATGTGCAGCTCCTCCAAAGAAAGTATAACCACTTGAAGGATCCAGTGTTTAGGGGCTAGCATTGTGGCATAGCTGGTAAAATAAGGCTGGCATCCCACCTGGGTGCTGTTTTTTGTCCCAGCTATTCCACTTCCAACCCATTTGTCTGCTAATGTGCATGGGAAAAACAGCAGAAGATGGCCTAGGTGTTTGGGCCCCTGCCACCCACGTGAGAGACCAGATAAAGCTCCTGGCTCTTGGCTTTAGCCTGACCCAGTGCTGGTCTTTGTGGCCATCTGGGTAGTAAGCCAGTTGATGGAAGATTATTTCTCTGCCTCTCCCTCTCTCTCTCTGTAACTCTGACTTGCAAATAACTAAATAAGTCTTAAAAAAAAATTCAGTGCCTGTCCTTGACGTCCACATTGGGTTTTAATTTGGAGAAGACAGAGTTCAGAATTACCATCATTCAGCACAGCCCATTTCCTGTAAAAGTGGATAGATGAGTGAGCATTTTGCTCCACAAGAATAAACCTGTAAGGAGTTCTTGAGCAAAACCTGTATTACTCTTCTGATTAAATTTCTCAGACCATTTTGGGTACTTGTAGAGGCTTCAGGCTGTAGGACATTTTCTCTGTCACATTTTGCTTTTCAATTCAGTTCTGCATGGAACAAAAGTTGATTGAAGGCACACATTGTGTAACATATTACTCTAGGCTGGGACTGAAGGCAGGGAGATTAGGTTACCAATTGTGAGGTGAGTGAAGTGCTTGCAGACTGAGGTAGGCAAGACATTACGGGGGCAGAGCAGAATGAGCAAGGCCATGGACTGAACAAATGCTGTATAAGGACGGATAAGTAATGCGTTGTGACTGCAACATGATTGTGCACGAGGAATATAGTGAGTGATAAGATAAGGCAGTCAAACTAGGCAATAGAGAGCCATGAAACAAACTTCCACAGGCAACTACTTACCTGGAGATCCACCCCACCCAGTAAACAGTCTGTGTATTCCATTCCCATAATTATTTTCAATTTGTCTTCTTTGATCCACCCCATCTGTATACACCATACCAAAGCAGAGCCCCAGCTAGCCGATACTGGCAGACCAGATCATGCAGAGTCCCTTGCTACTGGTTTTGACAAGCATAAGGCACTGACTGAAGACAAAAGGGCTTTGTCTCAACTCCTCCCTCCTCCCTCTCCATCAATAGCTCGGCACTTGTTATGTTCTGTGTGACATCGAAAAGTTCTGTTCACTCAACCTCCTGGTTTGCCTGGGATGCGGGGCTTTCAATAAAACTGAGAAAGCTCTAAGCAAACCAGGACAGTTCCTAGCAAACGCACGTATGGTGGCCGCTCTCCCACAGCTGCGCTTCTTCCTGCCTCTGGAGAGTCTTGCTGGATTCTGGTCATCGTTCTTGGCTCCGGGCACCAGGAAGATAACAGCATCCTTGGTTGCTGCTACTAGGAGCATCTCTGCCCATTCTGATACCTGTCTGTCACTGTGCCCACACTTCAGGGAACAGTCGCTTCCTTTCATTCTTTCTTTCTTTCACTCTTTCTTTCTTTCACTCTTTCACTCTTTCTTTCTTTCACTCTTTCTTTCTTTCACTCTTTCTTTCTTTTTTTCTTGGTGCAGAACAATGCTTAGTTGTTATTTTTTCAACTTTTATTTAACAAATATAAATTTCCAAAGTACAGCTATGGATTATAGTGGCTTTCCACTCCTCCCCCCATAAATTCCCTCCCATCTCCCGCTCCATTTCCCATTCCATTCACATCAAGATTCATTTTCAATTATCTTTATATACAGAAGATCAATTTAGTATATATTAAGTAAAGATTTCAACAGTTTGCACCCACACAGAACATGAAGTGTAAAATACTGTTTGAGTACTAGTTATAGCATTAATTCACATTGGATGACACATTAATCAGAGATCCTACATGAGGAGTAAGTGCACAGTGACTCCTGTTGGGGACTTAACAAATTGACAGTCTTGTTTATGGCATCAGTAATCTCCCTAGGCTCTTGACATGAGTTGCAAAGGCTTTGGAGGCCTTTTGAGTTTGCTGACTCTGATCTTATTTAGACAAAGTCATAGTCAAAGTGGAAGTTCTCTCCTCCTTTCAGAGAAAGGTACCTCCTTCTTTGATGGCCCGTTTTTTCCACTGGGATCTCACTCGCAGAGACCTTTCATTTAAGATTTTTTTTTTTTTTTTTTTTTTTTTGCCAGAGTGTCTTGGCTTTCCATGCCTAAAATCTTCTCATGGGCTCTTCAGCCAGATCTGAGTGCCTTAAGGGCTGATTCTGAGGCCTGAGTGCTATTTAGGACATCTGCCATTCTATGAGTCTGCTGTGTATCCTGCTTCCCATGTTGGATCATTCTCTCTTTTTAATTATATCAGTATTAGCAGACACTAGTCTTGTTTATGTGATCCCGTTGACTCTTAGACCTATCAGTATGATCAATTGTGAACTGAAATTGATCACCTTGACTAGTGAGATGGTATTGGTACATGCCACCTTGATGGGACTGGATTGGAATCCCCTGGCACGTTTCTAACTCTACCATTTGGGGCAAGTCCGATTGAGCATGTCCCAAATTGTACATCTCCTCCCTCTCTTATTCCCATTCTTATATTTAACAGAGATCACTTTTCAGTTAAATTTAAACACCTAAGAATAATTGTGTGTTAATTACAGAGTTCAACCAATAGAATTAAGTAGAACAAAAAAGATACTAACAGGGATAAAGTATTAAGTTGTTCAACAAGAGTCAGGACAAGGGCTGTTCAATTCACTGTTTCTCATAGTGTCCATTTCACTTCAACAGGTTTCCTTTTTGGTGCTCAGTTAGTTGTCACTGATCAGGGAGAACATATGATATTTGTCCCTTTGGGACTGGCTTATTTCACTCAGCATGATGTGTTCCAGATTCCTCCATCTTGTTGCAAATGACCGGGTTTCATTGTTTTTGACTGCTGTATAGCATTCTATAGAGTACATGTCTCATAATTTCTTTATCCAGTCTACTGTTGATGGGCATTTGGGTTGGTTCCAGGTCTTAGCTATTGTGAATTGAGCTGCAATAAACATTAAGGTGCAGACAGCTCTTTTGTTTGCCAATTTAAATTCCTTTGGGTAAATTCCAAGGAGTGGGATGGCTGGGTTGAATGGTAGGGTTATATTCAGGTTTCTGAGGAATCTCCAGACTGACTTCCATAGTGGCTTTACCAGTTTGCATTCCCACCAACAGTGGGTTAGTGTCCCTTTTTCCCCACATCCTCGCCAGCATCTGTTGTTGGTAGACTTCTGAATGTGAGCCATTCTAACCGGGGTGAGGTGAAACCTCATTGTGGTTTTGATTTGCATTTCCCTGATTGCTAGTGATCCTGAACATTTTTTCATGTGTCTGTTGGCCATTAGGATTTCCTCTTTTGAAAAATGTCTATTGAGGTCCTTGGCCCATCTCTTAAGTGGGTTGTTGGTTTTTTTTTTTTTTTTTTTTTTTGTGGAGCATTTCACTCTTTGAAACACTGCTTTGAATGTGATTCTATTTCCAGCTAGACGTTGACCGATAGACTCAAAAAGAAAATAGAAATTTTTATAATTCACCTTCTGCTTAACTGACTTGACACCTGTTAATTTCTAAAGCAAGATAAAAGCAGCTCTCCATCTGACTCTTGACTATGCAACATTGTGAGTTAATAAAATTCTGAACAAGATCTGGTCTCCAAATATTTGTAGCTCTATAACTGAGTATGTATGAGCAAGTTATCCCATGACTGAATTTCGTTGTCTATTAAATGGGGATAATCACACCCATATGTCATGCTTAGCCTGGGAATGAAATAAGAAAATGACCACCTCATACCTGAGGCCATGCCTCAGCACAAAGCACCAACTTACACAGTTTTAGCTCTCTTGTTGATGCGGAATAGGTTTCATATTCCTGGTTCAGGGAGATGGCTAACATTTATGCATATTTATGGAATATTCATATTTGTTATACTCATTGAACAACTACTGACAACAGATTTGCTCTGAGGCTAGTATTGTTCCAGGTACTCGTTTGTTTGATGTAGCTGAGAGCCCATGTGTACCCAGTACCACTGGGTGGGAGGGTCACTTCTTTCCAGCCACACATGTCCCTTGGCCTTCTGTAAAGAATTCCAGGAATGTTCCTGTCTTCAGCAATTATGCTTGCTGCTCTCTGAAATATCCTTCTCCTGATATCCAAATCCTACTGTCTTTTCTCCATTCAGATCTTTGTTTCATGGAGAAAACTGTTGGGAGAGTTCAATGAGTACTTGCCAAAATTAGAAGCCCCTACCATCATTCTCTGTCCACTGACTTCATAACTCTCATCGTTATCTGGTATTACATAATCCAGTTGTTCTTTGTGTATGGCCCATTTCTCTCCCTAGAATGTAAACACCTTAAAGGCAAACACTGTCTTGCTTACCACCATCCCTCACCATATAAACAGGATCTTTGCCCAAAGTCCTCCCAATAAGAATTTGTTAAATAAGCAACAAGATGCTAGAAATCAAATATGCAAAAATAAATAAGATATGCACTGATCCATGACTTGGTAAAGATGAGTCAGGGGTAGCGAGTAACTGATTGGAAGAAATGTACAAGCCCAGCTAAGGGTTTCTGACACTCCGCTCTCATTTCTGATCAAATGGAGAAGGAAATCTTGAATATGGAAGATTCAATTAAGCTTGGCAAATCTATTTTTCATTGATTGTATCCTGAGTGACTGAGGTCTAGTTGTAGTCAAAGGCATAGAAGTGTAATTGGACTGTGAAACTGTCTTATGGTTAATTGATGTTTCAACAAGGAGAAGCAAATGAATATTTGAAGCACCCCAGGAAGTGAACTTCCCCATGATGCTGTGTTCTTGTTGGCTTCCAGCATGTGCCCAATTTACACTTCCAAAGCTCACCTGCCATGGAAAAAAGAAGTTTAAAGAGATTCCCCTTCATCTCTTTGGCCCAAGTTTCAATTACATTCAGGGATGAAATGTGCTCTGCACAATATTCCACTTATTCCCACTAGCCATAACCTACAAGAGGAATGACATGAATGAATGAGATAAAAGCACAACCTTATGTAATGTGACCAGCAGATCTGGAAGCATGTCTGGTCTCCCTGGCACCAGCTATGTGAATGAGGGAATGCTGTTTCACCTTCTGTACATCAATGTCTTAATCCCCAAAACTGATATGTAAATTTTACATAAATAATTGTGAGCATATTTTGTAAAGTATAAAACAGGAGTTCTTAACTGCACTTTGCAATTTCCAAGTGTGTTTGTGCATCTAAAATTGTGAAATCAAATAATACATATTGTGCATGTGTAATAAAGGGCATATTTTCTGACGTGGACTCCATAGAGGCACTAAAGCCTTTTTTCCAATTCTCAAAGCTTTCCTGACCTAGAAGAACCTCCATGTGGCAAAATGGAAAGGAGTTGAAACAGTTGTGTTCATCTCACCTAATTTGGCTACTACAAAAGGAAAACTGAAATTATACAAAGTAGTCTTATAAATTCCTCACATTGCCGTTCACTCTTCTCTTGTACTCATTCAGAAGTTACAGAGAGGTAATCACATATGGGAGAGGTTATTCAGAAAGGTGGGATCTAATTGTGACAGCCCAATTGATGAATCACACGACTAAAAAAGGTAGGACCAGGGGCCGGTGCCATGGCTCACTTTGTTAATCCTCCGCCTTGTGGCCCCAACATCCCATATGGGCGCTGGGTTCTAGTCCCGGTTGCTCCTCTTCCAGTCCAGCTGTCTGCTGTTGCCCGGGAAGGCAGTGGAGGATGGTCCAAGCGCTTGGGCTCCTGCCCCCACATGGGAGACCAGGAGGAAGCACCTGGGTCCTGGCTTCGGGTCGGTGCAGTGCTGGCCCTAACGGCCATTTGGGGGATGGACCAACGGAAGGAAGACCTTTCTCTCTGTCTCTCTCTCTCTGTCTATAACTCTATCTGTCAAATTAAAAAAAAAAAAAAAGGTAGGACCAGAAACAAGAGACTCCATTTTCTTTCATTTGTGTGTTTGTATATTTGCATTCACAGACAGTTATATTTTCTTGAGTTATTTTTAATCTTTTATGTATAGCTCCTTAATTATTAATCCAAGAGTTTATTAATCCTCTTAAAATGATAAACAATTCATTTCAACAAAAGCGTCATTGAACCACTTATATTTCTGTCTCTAGAACTAGCCAGTCATGAATTCCTTGGTTGAGTCACTAAATTTCAGAAATTCCTCAGAAATTCCTGTCTGCATTGTGAGGGGGTTGGATGTGATTCCAAGCGAGAAATCAATTCCTGCCACACTCCTGTAAACTTCTGCCACGTGAGTTACTCACTCTGTTATCTCTGTCTTGTTTACCATGTTTTCTCCAGTTGTATCAAATGCTGTCTTTTCCATCTATTGAAATACCAATTGCATAAATTTAAGCCAATTGTTTCCCAGATTTTCCATTCACAATACATTGCTCTTTTGCTGAATTGTCCTTAAAGTGTACTTTTTCCCCTCTCTGGCATAGTTCCTATGCATACTAATTATATAATGCATGGTTGTGCTACCTTTATGTTCAATAGTAAATCAACCTGAACATGCCTCTGTCCCAATAAATGGAGAACCAAGGTGATTAATGATTCAGATTTATTAATGAGAGAACAAAGTCTAGAATTTGTGTCTCCTAATTTTAGTGAATCATAAAAATCATAAGCAGGGAGGTGTACTGTGACCTGGTGATTATACACAAAGAATAACGTACAGATTAAGAGGAATTAGATGTTTGGAAAACTAATCAAATTCTGTGTATTTTTGTCCCAGTCAAGTGGACCAGTCTTTGGGTGAGGTCTCAGGACTAATATGAAAGTGAAGTGCTTGAAGGAGAATACCAGCGAGATAATGAGGAGACATTCAGGGAAGAAATACCTTCTCAGTCTAGGTCAGCAAAATGGGAAACAGGGAATGAAGACGGTTTAAGCAGTCTTGAAGAAATGCCCGAGATAACACTGTCAAAGGCATCCCCTCAGTTGCTGGGTGATGGGGAGCACATTGCTTCACTTCCCTTAGCCTCAGTTGCCTTATCTGTAAAACAAGGACAAATATACACATCTCGCATGCAGCTTTGAAAATTAAATATAAGTGTATGGTTTTCAGCCCAATGTCCTACCTCGGGATGTGATCATGAAGTAGGCAGGCATACAGGTTAAAATTGTTAAATTTGTGAACTGGAAGACCACGCCTTTGCCACGCCCCTGAGTGACCTCATGCCCCTACCTGATGCCTTTGCCACGCCCCTGAGTGGCCTCATTCCCCTACCTGGCCGCACCGGGGTGCCCACCAGCCAATCAGGTTAATTAACCACTCCCCTTTGGAGTGGGTTAAAAGCCTGGGGCACAGTGTGCCTGGCCAGCTCTTCTTCCCTGGCCTCTTGCCAGGACAGGGCTTGCTATAGCCCTGCACCTCCAGGATGCAGGGCCTTCAGGCCATGTGCTCTAGGCTTCCTGGCCTAGATGTTCATCCACGTGGCTGGTTCCTGGTGCTTGGTATGAACCCCTATTCACCTCTCTCCCCTAAATAAGCTCTCACTCTCCTATGCATCTTTCTCACTAAATGAAAGCTTAAAATGTGCCATGCTGCCTCGTTTATCTGTGCCAGTATTTAGAATTCTTCTCTAAATATTAGGCAAGTACCCTCTCGGGCTTGTTAATATTGGGGACTTAGTAATAAGCCCATGGTGAAATCGTAAGGCACCCCAAATTCCAGTAGCGCATGTGGCACCCCGGATAGCATTTCTAGGGAACTTTAAGGGGCCACAATTTAGTGTAGATTTTAGGGGGTCTTGTCAGATTTCAATCAGTGAAAGGTACTGTTATTCTTATTTTCATCATTCTTGGACTGATAGAATCAAAGAATATTGTCAGTAACATTTATTTCCACTTGGTACCAGGTGGTGGGATTGAGCTGCTGGTAATCTCCCATCCAGTTTAAGCTTCACCCATGAGCTGGAATGAACTTGGGTAGCAAAAGAACACATGCACTGAGCCACCAGTAACTACAGTTGTTGGTATGTAGGAACTAAGATGATTAAAGAGATGCTCCAGGGCCAGTCCCAGCCTAGGACTTGTGTCACTAACTCACACAAAATGTTTGCAAAGCCTTTATATCCATCGTAACCTTTACTCCCACTGCCTGTACATCAACATTTGAGATTCTTATTATAAAATAGCTATTTTCCCTTTTTAGTCACTTCCCTAGAATTCTAAACTACCGCAATGCATGATAAGTTGCATCAACCCAATATCATTGACAAACTCTTCTGCCAGGAAAAGAAATGCCCAATGAAAGCAAATCAATGGCCCATGGAAGCAGCTCTTCCCAGCAGTGACCTGATCTGCCTGTTTCAAAGGAAGGTGAGGAAACTAATTCAGTAGCAAGTCAGGATTACTGGAAATAGTAATTCTTCACACATCAGTGCCATCACATTCTTGTCTAGAGGTTGTAATAACACAGACTGTGAAGGGTAGGAGAAAATGTAGTAGACTTAAGAGCCTTCGCTTTAATGTTTATCTGAAGAATCAATCTGCTTAATCATGTTGCTGTCAGTTTCCTAATCTGTAAAATGGTTAGAATGGGAGTTTCCCAAAAATTATCTGAAGGGGTTCTCTGATTATTTGTTTTCTATATATTACGGGGGAAATTTAATGCATGTTTCATGCATTGCTATCTGTTTATCCTTTCTTTGGTGAGAGTCTAAAGCTAAAATCACCCTGTTTCTTTCTTCTTTTCACAATTTGAGGTAACTACTGAGCATAAACATTTATTTAGCTCACAAAGACAAGAATTTTATTCTGTTTTCTTAACCCACTGTGCCATAGTGTTGACCCCAATATTTTACTCTGTTTACTGTCATAACCTTCACCTCAGAATAGGAGTTAACTTTTGAAAATTTTCTGTATGGATTAATTTTGTCTTGATTTGGTTTTTGTTGGGGCATATTATGTTGTTTGAGATTTAATTTTTTTGTTTGATATATATCTATACATATATACACACATTTATGCACACATACACATACACACAAACATTCATAATGAGATGGAGGGAGGAAGACAGAGAGAAACAGAGAAGCAGCCATTACCACTACTGGCAGCTGAAGTTGAATCCTGCTAAATGACTGTGTAGGACACACCTTAGAGCTGTCTACCGAAACTCAGAGTAACTGCTGGGCTACCATCATCTCTTGGGTGAGGCCTCTGCCAGGGCCATTATGCCCCAGTACTTCCTCCCCATGCTTCACACTAACAGAAGTAGGTTTTGTAGCCAGAGAATGGCCACAGGTGAATAAAGGCAGGTACTTCCTATCAATACATGTATTACATTAAATATATGACATAATTTTATATGTAATTATATTGCATAGTTTAGATACACAACAAAAGCTATGGTCTGGTTTGATTGAGGCTCAAAATATTTTGGTAGTAAAACTTTTTAAAAAATAGGAAATGAGTAAAAAAAATGGTAAGTACTTTTGGCATCAGCTGATAAGTAATCATAGATAATGCATCTCTCATTGGTTGTAAAATCAGAACCTTGAGCCAGGTGCAGGCCAATAAATACACTTCAAGATGCATGCCTTGAGCACCCTGTTGGGAATCCTGAGTGTATTCAGGCTTGCACTGAACAAGCCCCATCATTTTCTACTGATGTCAATGGGAGTGCTAACGGCTATGCCCCTGCCATCCTACTGGTAGGCAGTCGCTATAGTTACAGTGAACTCCTTTCACCCGACTTTTGTTCTATCATAACTAATGTAATCATGGAATGAGATTGTTTTAAAACTTTCAAATGCAAAATAAGAAGATACTTAGCACTCTCTGAAAGTATACATATTTTGAGCCCTCCTTTTTGGAATGGTTAAAAGTTCTGTTGATCTGAGAGTGCTCAGGGTTACCAACATACTCAGAAAACAACATCACTGCTTTACAGTTGTGTAGAATCAGCTGGTATCAAACATGGAAGAAAAGGCTAGATTTTAACAAGAACATAAAACAAACTGTAATGAAAGGGAAGTAATAAAACTCCAATAAACAGGATTTGATATCCTGAATAGTCAATAAGGACATTGATTTACAGTTTTAAATTGAATTTCTCATAATTTTCCATATACAGTCTTCAAATAAACAGTGAGTTAAATAGCAATCAAAGTCCAGGGAAGGAGTCATGATGCCTCTTTTATTTAATGCCATATTGCACCACCTAGAAGAGTATTAAAAGCAGTATTTGCTCTCAGAACTCATTTGTTGAATTTCCTAGACAAGATGAAATCTTTCTCTCCCATGATGCAGCTTGCAAATAAAAGAACTGTGGCTTTCAAAAAGACTTGTAGTTTATGTTCCAGGAGCTTAAGCTTTACATTTTCACAGTTCAGTCTCAGCATCATCCCATCTGTGGCATATTTCATATGAATTTCCCCAATTAGCTCCTGCATGTTTTATTTTTTCTCAGCTAAGTTCTCAGGATCTAGGTAGCTGCCTTAGATATGATGGATGATCAAAAATTTATTGCTGAATTTTCATTTTTAAGGTTCAAAACGCTTTTAGAGGAAATAAAAATTCCAAGGATCAAAGTCATAGAGAGAATAAATGTTAGAGGCTTTTCTAGAATCCAATTCTCCCTTAAATCCAGAGAAAACATTCAGAGTAATTCTCTGTTAAACATTATCATGTTGATGTGCATGAAAGTTTCAGGTAAGGAATCTCAAATTCTACCTTATTTGGATATTAAAAAGAAAATAACCTCAAAAACAACATTTTTGAAGTAGCTGAGGTTAAATAACTTTTAGAAAATTTCCCAAACACTCCCCAAGACTCCAAACACTATCAATTTGGGGTGACATGTTACCTTTAAAGGTGATCTCTAGCCTTATTGAGCCTAATGGATGATGATACCAAATGTCAGATTTCCCTCTTTTTATTTGACCCTTGGGTTTCTGAGTGAATTACATTTATCACCAAAAGGTCAGCAGATTCTCTGAAGTGAAATGTGTTCAGAGAAGAAGGGAAATTTAATAGTTAATAGGAATTGACTTTTCAGTATAGTTGCCAGTGGAGCTAGGCTATTCCAAACTCTTAGTTTTATACAAGAAAAACCCAACTAAAATTTCACTAAAGAAATATCAGCATCAACTAAGTAGTTGGGTTTAAGCCTAAACAGACCCAATAAGATGAACATCTTGTGATTGTGATACAACCCTTTTCCACAACATTAGTGGCCGATAGCCCTGGAGCACATGTCCTTTGGTTTCCACCAGGGTTGTTGCCAACGATTCAGGTTGAACACCTCAAGAAGTATCTGCCTGTCTGTATATCATCTCTTGAGTCATTCTACACACCAAAACTTCTCAAGAAATAGTCTTGGAAATAAGGAGAGATGGAGACTTGTTTGGCCTTGGTATTAATGGATAAAAGTTGTAGATTCTCCTCTTTCATATAGATAAATCTATGATGTGAGTGTGTGTGTGTGTGTGTGTGTGTGTGTGTGTTCAATTACCAGAACTAGGGTATAAAGCAAAATTCCAGCAACAATTCAGAAACCACTGATTATACAACTGTAATATATATACTAGTGTTAGGTAGGAAGTCAGAAATGAGCTTATATGTGTGTGACAAAGGCCTAAGGAGTTGACATCTAGGTCCAGTATCCTCATCTCAAAGTCATCCTGAAACCTTCCATGTGCAGCCCAGTATCTGCACTTCAAACGCCTTGCCCCTTTTACCCACCCAATAGCCATCCTTCCTCTAAGGCTCCTCTAAGGTGGGGTAACACCAGGCAGGCTTCCCCCGTCTGATAACTCCAGGGGGAAAAAACTCTCTCAGGTTCTGTCTGGTGAGGTGCCCATCCATTCTTATGGATGTCCCTGCCCGAATAAACCTTACTATTTGCTTTCCACTTACTCTCTATCTCAAGCCTGAATTCTTTCTTGCACGAAGACAAGAACCCTTGCATTCTCCACTAACACTAGGACCTTCTTCACAAAGATGACATTAGATGGCCCTTAAATTGTTGGAACTCAGGGTCCCATAGGTGAGAGATGTATGGAAATATATTTCTCTCTCTGTTCTAAATTCAGTTCTTTCAGAAAGCTTTCTCTGGCATCATTTCTCCAGAATCTTCACATATAAATGTCCTCTCCATAGTATTTATGTGTTTATATTTATCACTTTGTTAAATGTTTCTTGAGTCTCTTCAGTTCTGTAGTCCTAGAAGTTCCAAAAGGGCACCAGTGCTGTGGTGCAGTAGGTTAATCTTCCACCTGCAGCACTGGTATCCCATATGGGTGCCGGTTCTAGTCCCGGCTGCTCCTCTTCCAATCCAGCTCTCTGCTGTGCCCTGGGAAAGCAGTAGAAGTCCTTGGGCCCCTGTACCCACGTGGGAGACCCAGAAGAAGCTCTTGGCTCCTGGCTTCGGATCTGGCAGCTCCGGCCACTGCAGCCATTTGGGGAATGAACCAGTGGAATGGAAGACCTCTCTCTCTCTCTGGCTCTACCTCTCACAGTCTGTAACTCTCTCTCTCTCAAATAAATAAATAAAATCTTAAAAAAAGAATCTTTAAAAAATAAAAAAAAATAGAAAAAGAAGTTCTAATAATGTGCACACCGTGTCAACAGTAGAAGTTTCATTCTAAAAACAAAATTAAACTATAAAAGGCATTTCAAAGAGTTTGTGGAAAAAATGGAATTAGAGAATAAGTTTATTTGGGTATAAAACATTTCAAAAACTATATACATTTTTCATAATGCATACTTTCCACAAATTTTTGAAAACTCATGATTTCATTCTTGGAATATATAGCCATCTTGTATATCTGTATATGACTCTCAGATATTAATCAATATTTTCTTTCCTTCCTCTCCTCTCCTCTCTTTTCCTCTCCTCTCCTCTCCTTTCCTCCTTCCTTCCATCCTTCCTTCTCTTTATCTCTCCCTCTCCTTCTCTCTCTCTCTCTCTCTCTCCTCTTTCTTAACAGCAGATGCTGATTCCTTCCATTGCTATTCCTATTCATATTTTTGGTATGTTTGTAACTTCTGTGAGATAATCTTCAATTATCTAAAAACAAATGATTTTCAACAGTTTTGGAGAAAAACAGCTCAGATTTGTGACACTGTACTTTGGATATCATTAGCATCCACAGTTCTAATGGAGAGTCCTGGATGACTACAATATTCAAATGAGCCAATTCTCAAATACTCTAATAAGTAGTCACAGTCACAAAAGAAGACGATAACAAGTTGATGCCCAAATACACTAAGAAGTAAGGGAAAACAGAACAGCCGGACCCTTGGCTTGTTACAAGGCAGAGAGATATGGCTCAACAGCATCTATTATGTACGTCCCCTAATCAAGCAATGGTGATACTATATTGTTCCTGGGTCTGCCTCTTCTGGTACCCTTACCCTCCTCCTCCATCTTAAATCCACATACCAAATAACTGCTTGTGATCAAATGCAAATGCATCCTACCTGGCTCACTGAATATTTGATATACACTTTCAACAATGCTTTTTTCATTCTAATGTCATTCATCAATCACAGCTGTAAAATGTAGGGACAAAATCACATTCCCATTCTGCAGCTGGATGTGTGCACTGTTTCAGTGGACTAACTATAGACCATTTTCTTTTAGAATGAAGGAAATCATCTTGAACTCACATTCAATTCTGGTAATTGTTTTTTCTTTTAGATCACAATATGGCAGAGGATATATATTTTTGTTTGCTCATTTCCCTGCTGTTGGTTCTATTATTAATAAATTTTTAATTCTGTATCTTTAGGTTCATTTCATGATTCTGATCAGGAACTTTTACAGAGGGCACTGCTACATTTAAAATATTGAAAAAAGGCAGAGGGAGGATACTCAGTTAGACATCTGGCCAGAAAAAAAGAGAAGGATTTATCTTTTAAAATGCCTTTATGCATAAAATCCATTTTACTTGTCTCAAAATATTTGCATGATTGGCTGACCAAGTTTCATTATGTTGTTTTACAGATGGAAACCTAATGTTGGGGAGTTGCAATAACTTGGTCAAAGTCATGTACATGGAAAATTGTGGATCTTGCTTGTTATAGAATCAAGTCCTGACTCCTCTGCTCTTCTAAAAAATGAACAAAAAAGTTACATTAATAAGAGAATTATAATAAAGCAATAACACAGATGTGCCATTAAGCAATTAACAGTCATTATATAAGATTTCTTGTGGTATTTTTTAGAGAATTTATTTTTACTTTAATTTTTTTTGACAGGTAGAGTTAGACAGTGAGAGACAGACAGAAAGAAAGGTCTTCCTTCCGTTGGTTCACTCCGCAAATGGCTGCTACGGCCAGAACTACACCCATCTGAAGCCAGGAGCCAGGTGCTTCCTCCTGGTCTCCCATGCGGGTGCAGGGCCCAAGCACTTGGGCCATCCTCCACTGCCTTCCCGGGCCACAGTAGAGAGCTGGGTTGGAAGAGGAGCAACCGGGACAAGAACCTGGCGCCTATATGGGATGCCGGTGCGGAGGCAGAGGATTAACCAAGTGAGCCACGGCGCTGGCACCTCCTTTAAATTTGTAATTCAAAAATAATATTTTATATATTTGTGTTATAGAATGTGATGTGTTGACACATGTACACAATGTAAAGTAAATACATAAAGATAATCAACATAACTATAGTTGATAGTGTCCTGTGTATTCCAAATTTGCTAACAGAATAGATTTTATGTGCTGTCACCATAAAAAGTGATAGATATTTTAGCTACATTGATAGAATACTCATTTCAGGATGAGGAAGCAGGTTTACAAAGGAAGAAAGAAAGGCACTATAGTGAGGAAAGTATTCAAGACCTCACCATTTTCTAGGAAGCTGTACTTAGATTAATTAGATTGATTTAAGTGTGGCCAAATTTGAGACTGTACCTTTCTACTATTTCACCACTGACTTGTAGTCTGATTGCTAATGACCACATTTACTCAAGGCTAAGTAGGAAGTGAATCAGTGAAATGGAAGGAATCTCAAGAACACAGGAGTTAACCAGGGTTTTATCTGGTTAGGCTCTAGTTGATAAAATCCCAGGGTTAAAATTAGAACTTGAGGAGTAAAAGACACACAAGAGAATAGTTAGGGAAATCAGCCAATAATTTCATATTAGGACACTATTCTCAACAGGAAAGGACTAGTTATGCAGATGATTTCTTATCCTGCTTTGGCTGTTGTAACAAAGTACCATAGACTTGGATACTTAAAACACATAACATTTACTTCTCAATGTTCTGTAGGGTGGAATTCTGAGTTCAGGGAGCCAGTGTAGTCATGTTCTAGTAAGGGCTCTCCTTCTAGACAGAGAGAGAGAGAGAGAGAGAGAGAGAGATCTTTGAACAAGGAATAAAATTATATGCAGTTTCATTGTTGCCCCAAGATAGCTGTACCATGTGCCACTCAACACTCCCAACACAGTCTCTTCTTGCTGATAAACACTGAAAGCCTGCCACATGTTTTCAAGCAAAGAAGATGCTCAAGACTTTCCAAATAAAGATCAATGGGCTCATTCTGCATGCAGACAATTTCATCAACAGAAATACACACCATAGAAATAGACTACTCCCCACGGTTTCCTGCCCTCCAGCTTTCGTGAAATCATAACAGATGCTCGACAGCCTTGCAGAGCTCAGACTGCTAGCAGCTGTGCATTGACTCCTGCTAATTAAGCCACCTATCACCTGACCAACAGTGCATTCATTCCAAGTTGGGATTGCTGTAGGAAAGGCAACAGTCACACTAATCATTCACCTTGAGCAGAGGTGATTTCAGACACAAAACAAGCTTCTTCCAGCACTGTCTGCTCCTACAGGGGAGGAAATAAGCTTCTCACTGAAAGCAAGACCACAATGTGTTAGGGATTAGTGTTGTCACTAGTTTTGAGCGTGAAAATAAATAGCTTAGAGAGCATTTAGCTAAGGTGCTCTCAAAGTATACCTTTGATTTATTTGTGAGTCTTTTAAATTTAGTTTCCTGGACCCACCCTTGACCCCACTGAATGAGATGCTACAAGGGTAAACACTGTATAGACTTCTAAAACTCTTTAGTATACTACAACCTAGTTTAAAACAGTCATTTGATCAACAGAATCCCTGCCTCTATAACACATAAGGAAGCTGATGTACAATCCAGTAGACGGGTTAACTAGAACTCAGACTTATTGAAACCTAAAAATAAAAAGAACACAAAAAGATTAGGAGGCTTATGCTATCGTACTGTAGGTTTTCTTGAAAAGCTCATTTTAATATCTGTTTGTCCATCATATCAGAGAAGTGGTAAGGAACCACAGATAGGCTCATGTTAACTGGCTTATATCCTGGACATGGCTACCTACTTGGCAGTATATGATAAAAATAAAATGACACTAAGAGTTAATAGAGCTTAGGAGAGAAAATTTAACCCATCACCACTTAGAAATCTTATGCTAGTTAGTTAACTTTAGCATTCTCAACTATGAAGTTGAGATATAATTTCAAAAAATGCATAGAAAAAAGAAAATAGAAGATGTTCATTCTGGAACAAAACGTTTTGACTTCCATGCATATTTTTTCATAATATACATTTCCCATGAACTTTTTGAAGACTTCTCATATGCATGGAATTCAAAAATTTTTGTACCAAAATAAACTTATAAATATGGATTCCACTTTTTTAAATCAAAATAAACCTTATTTTTAATTATATTTCCACAAACTTTATGTGATATTCTTGTAGTAATATGCGCTTCATTGTATTGTGATAAGATTTAATTTTTAACAAGTCACAAATGGTAAACACTGTTTCAAGACAGGTGCTTAGCATAGAGGTGCTTATTATGTAAGAGCCAGGACTCATCAAAGCTGAGAAACGTGATTCTTATTGTAGCTACCAAAAGATAGGCCACCCAGGGCTAAATCCTGACTAGGCCATTCACTAAATGCCTTGCCTCACTTACCTGTTCTGGTCAAAGAGTGGGGTGAGCCAATTTGAGTCTAAATAAGGGTGACAGAGTGGAAACCAGAGGCTAGAAGTCAGGACTTTTAATGCTTCGTTTCTCAAAATGTGAGCCATGGAGCATCCAGTGTCAGTGTCACCAGGGAGCTTGTAAAAAACCAAGGATCTAGTGCCCCACCCCAGACCTATTGAATTCAAATGTGCATTTTAACAAGATCCCTAGGTGATTCATAATACACTAAATTTTGAAAAATGCTACTTTAATGGACCAAATCCAGGTAACACGGATGCTAGAAAAACTGAGTGAACAAACCACAAAATAAAAATAGAATTCCCCAATGGTGGATAAAGATAGTTACAAGGTAAACCCACTGACAGGCCACTGACAGGTAATTTTACAGAGACACAATCAGTAAATAGAATTCTGGAAGGGAAGCTTTTGCTGTCTGGGACTGGTATTTTAATGTTTTAGGGTCAGTTCACATAAACGGGTCTGTAGACCTAACCAGAGAGGTGAAAATACTGAGAAAACTTAGAAAAGAGTAACTGACTTAAAGCAAATGTTCAGAGCTGGAAGTGGGTGCAGGGCGGGAGCACAGCTGAGGGTCACACACTTAAATATAATGATAGTTGAGTGCACATGTCCATCTCATGTAGGCTGAGAGTAGAATGTTATACAAAATAAAGAAAAAATTTAAAATGAACTATAAACACTCAGGGATCTAAAACTCTTAAGAAATAAAAATAATGGCCGTGCATGGTGAGGGATTGAAAACTCCCTTAATCACACAAGAAAAGAACCCTCCACCTTTTCAGGT
Organism: Oryctolagus cuniculus; assembly: GCF_964237555.1. Lineage (NCBI taxonomy): Eukaryota > Metazoa > Chordata > Mammalia > Lagomorpha > Leporidae > Oryctolagus > Oryctolagus cuniculus. Next base: position 161,782,176 of record NC_091437.1, on the reverse strand, counting down.
ATCAGGCACCTGCTCAAAAATAATCATTGCTAACAAGTTCTTATAATGGCACTTAGAAGTGCATCTGTTCTGTGTAACTCCATGTGTACACATGTATGTGCAGATATGATGTATACTGGCAAATCCTAACAATTAACAACACCTTCAATCCCTTTTCTTTTAATAACTTGAGTGTACTGGAGTTTACCTATCTATATCAGCACATGCGCATTTGTTTCAATCCTGGGGAATGTCACATCCTTTGTCATTATTTGGATGTACCGTAATTTATGTAGCCAGCTTCCTTTTGAAGAATGCTTTGTTTGTTGTTGGTGGGTGCTTATTGCAAAGCTGAAGTAAGCATCCCTATGTGTCTTGGTTCAGTTTTGTCTGCATACCTGGACAGATGTCTGTGTGTCTATGACAAGATAACATGATCAAAGGATACATATTTCTTATTGTTATTTTTGATGTTTTATTTCAGAATAGTTTACATTGGGAAAACCAAAAATGTGAAATGGAAATCTTAAGAATTCCTATATGCCTCTCACCTGATTTAACCTATTACCATCTGATATTAGTATCTGTCACAACTAATGAACCACACTCAGCCTCTCCTAATTTTTTAGTCCAAACTCCTTTTATCCCTTCTACTCTTCTCAGTTTCTTGTAACCAACATTGTATGTTCAGACTGAGGTTTCTCTTTCTTGCTGTTGCTGGTTTTGGCTCCCATAGGGAGCACTTGTAGTATTTATAGATATTTTCCAAAAATATCTATATCTAAAAGATTGACCAATCCTTTTTGGTTTTTTTAGCTATGTATAGAGAATGTCTGTTTTCCCCACACCATACCCAGCAGTAGATATCATCAACATTAACAGCTTTACCAACCTCATGATGAATTCTATTAACCCAATTTGGTTTGAATTTACACTGTTTAAGCATGAATCACCCTGGGCCTTAAATATATCATTAGATCATCATGGAAGCCGTGTTTGTATTTGTTTCCTCTACTATGTTGTGAGTCTTGCTTCATTTGTTTTTTTCACCCCCTCTCACACTCAACCAATCTCTCAATATCTCAAAGAAGAATGATTCAGTGTGTGACATGTGCAAAGCACACATGTATTGCTTGAAGTTGCATCCCTGTGTCCCTGTCACCTCTCTTCTCTCCCATCCCTACTCCTGCAGGATCTGAGGCTGCACAGAGAAGCTGGCTGGGGAATGAAGAAAAGCGAGCAGGTGACAGGGCTCTCACTGCCTCTTCCCTTACAACAATGCTCTAGTATGAGGCAGAACTAGCTGAAGGGTGCGAGAGATCCCACTGGTGGAACTGTATAATTTTTGTACCTTAAAGAGACAAAATAGCATATGGAATCCAGCTCAGATTCTACCCAAAATAAAGCTTCAGACAAATGTCAAGGAAGTGATATTGGAAGTGGTTTCAGTTGGTTGCTCCATTTGCCTCCTTACAAATTTATCCTTGCTTTTATCAACTTGAGGTTTTGGTTAGAACCCAGTAGCATCTGGCTCTAAGTCCTGGGACACTGTCTTTGACGTCTAGCTCCGTGTTGTTCCCACCATGTGCTAATCCGGTCCTTTCAGAGGAGGTATGATGGCTACTTGCCTCAATCCTGCCCTCCGTCTTATTTTCCAAATTATTATGGGAAAAGACTGAAAATGAAGGAAAGCATGACAGTATCGTCCTGTTATTACATCCAAGGCTCTATTTGTGGCATGTAAACATGCACCAGTGCTCTGTATAATCATAATTTGTATGTTTTATCATTTGCTATTAGTTTTACTTCTCCAATTTTAAACGTCATTATCCAAACAGGCTGGGCACAAGCTTTCTGCACTTGTTCCACCATAAATAAACAAAAACGCCTAAACACAATTTGTAAAATGTCATCTCCAAACCACAGCTAGGAAGCCGCATAAGTAGGAAACCAAAATTAAATCAAACTGGGCACAATGCCCAGACTACAGGCTTCCGGCAAACAGACAGGGAGGGAGACAAAAAGAGAAGACACTAAATTGGGGGGGGGGGGGGGAACTGGTGGAATAGCAGGGAAACCACAGTAATTAACCTGAGGACCAATCTGTCTGTTCTGGGAATCACCTTTTAGTTATCTTTGGGGAAAATGTTGAAAAACGTTTCATTTTTATTTGAAGTGAGCCTCCATTATTGACACTGCTTTAAAGTAAAACAAGAGTACAGTGCACTTTTTTTGGTTATTCTGCATGGGTTGATAATTTTTAGCCAATTACAACTTTTCAACAAAGTAAGATAACAAGAAACAGAGTAGTTACTTTCTCCCTGATATGCCCTTACGTGGCCTGTTTGTTGTCTAATGCACTTTACAACCTTAATCTCTTGTAATTTTTGATATGTTCTCTGCCCTGTGGTTTTGAATTTTCTAGAATATCATATAAATGGAATTATATTGCAAAGTAAAATAACAACAGTAGTGGCAGCAATGATAACAATAACAACTGCAGCAACAGTAGCAACTACAGTATGCACTAAGCCTGAAGGTGCCTCACCCCATACTTCTACGATAACACTGAAAACCATGGATCTCAGCAGACTGACAGCTCCCAGCTTCAAACATTGGCATCAAGAATGAACCAAGAAAACAAGTGGGAAGATAAGTTTGAGAGAGAACCACTTACCTTTTGACTGGCAAAGAGGGCACAACACAAACAGAAGGGAGTGTTGATCATTACCAACATCAACATGTGATTAAATCTTTGAAAATTCCACTGATAGGAGTGAGCATTAGACACAATAGTTAAGGAACTGCTTGGGATGCCCATGTCTCATTTTGGAGTGCCTGGTTTGAGTCCCAGGTTCTTTCATTCCATTCTGGTTTTCTACTAATGTGCACCCTGGAGGTGATAGCGATGGCTAAAGTATTTGAGCCCCTGACGTCCACAAGAGACCCACATTGAGTTCTGGGCTCCTGGCTTTGGCCGGGCTACAGCTGACTTGTAGACATTTAGGGAGAAGATTCTCTCTCTCTCTCTCTCTCTCTCCCTCTCTCTCTCTTTCCTCCCTCCCTCCCTCCCTCTCTCTTCCTCTCTCTCTCTCTCCCTCTCTCTCTTTCCCTCCCTCCCTCCCTCTCTCCTCCTCTCTCTCTCCCTCCCTCTCTCTCTCTCCCTCTCTCTCTCTTTCTCTCTCTCCAGCTGGTGCAACCATACTAAACATAGTAAACCTGACAGAGCACCTCAATAAATCCTTAAGTATATAGTGTGTGGATTTTGACATTCTGTTATTTTCTATCCTCAGAAAAGATTATCAAGACAGTTTTCATTTGCATAAATTAAAACGGACACACACACAGACACACAACTAGTTTTGTACTGGGGATATGTTAACTCTTCTACTCTCTGTCATATCAAGTCCAAAGTGACATAAACTTTCTGCATATTTTGGCAGACTGCACATTGACACATTATATTGATCATGCTATGCTGATTGAGTTAGATGAGCAAATGCTGGAGAACAAGCTATAAGACTCAGTAAGAAATGCATGTTGTAAAGGTTGAAAATAATCTGAGAAAGCTTTGAGGCCCATACAAATCAGTTCAGTTTTAAGAATCTGATAGTCACAACGTCATGAGATCATATTTTAGAAACATTGCAACCACAGTAAAAGTTACTAAGTCTCACACTATGAGGAAGCAGAGTGACAGTGTGAGGAGTCACATGGGTTAATAGGTAGTCAGGGGATCCCAATAGAATTTGGGGTGTAAAATATTTGCTTCCCTCCCCAAAATGTTATCTTTAGCTAGAACAAAGAGGCTGCAGTGAATCCCATTAGGATGGGGGTGGAGTTTGACACAGATGGATTGACCATGTGTCCACCAGGCTTCCAACAATGGAAGAGGGGTAGAGCCTAGGATGGTGTCAGGGTGCAGATCACACCATAGATAAGACTGTGCCATTTTACTAATACAGGCTGCCCTCCTTCCTTCAGAATCTCAAAATTTACCATGATAATAACAAGGGAGCTCTTCCTGAGCTCACAGCTTATTGTGAAAACAAGTTACCAATCCTACTCATAGCAGACCAGACAAGATGGAGAATTGTAAATCAGGTCTTCTGTTGAGTTTATCTCTTTGATTGCCAGTTTGGTCCCCAAGATTGTACTTAGAAAACCTGAATGCTAAGAGGCCTTTGGGGTTCTTTCCTCTCTTTGAAGCCCCCTCCATGCTGCTCCATCTGGAGGTGTTTGACTCTAATAAATACTTTGAAATTTCTTTGCTGTCTGCCTGCAAATTCTTCTTCCATGTGAGACAAAGAACTGAGGTAACAATTTCTTTACCACCATTTTCTGGTAACAATAGTAATAAAAAAGAGCAAAATAATGGAACCCAAAAGGCAATGATCACTGGTAACCACTTGTCACACATTATAATCTCCTTACTTCTAGTAGCAATGCAACAAAAGAGGCAGCAGTATTTTTTTTTGAATTTTCCCTGTGAGCCTCTGATGCTCAGGAATAGTTGGTGACCTCTCTTCTTGAAATTACGTGAGCAGCCATGAGAGTATTTCAGGCATGGAAAGCCAAGACACTCTGGCAAAAGATCTCTGCGAGTGAGATCCCAGTGGAAAGAACAGGTCATCAAAGAAGGAGGTACCTTTCTCTGAAGGGAGGAGAGAACCTCCACTTTGACTATGACCTTGTCTAAACAAGATAAGAGTCGGAGAACTCAGAGGGCTTCCATAGCCTTGGAAACTCATGACTGGAGCATAGGGAGATTACTGATGTCATAGACAGGAGTGTCAATTTGTAAAGTCAACAACAGGAGTCACTGTGCACTTACTCCTCATGTAGGATCTCTATCCTTAATGTGCTGTATATTGAGATTTAATGCTATAACGAGTACTCAAACAATATATTTCACTTTGTGTTTCTATGGGGGTGCAAACTGTTGAAATCCTTACTTAATGCATACTAAACTGATCCTCTGTAAAAAAAAAAAAAAAAAAAGAAATTATCAATTCCCAACTTGACTCTCACTGGGATTAAACATGACAATAGGTCTGCTCTGATTTCATCATCATTAAAAAAAATCATCTATTATTTTTCACTTTATGTTTCTGTGTGGGAGCAAACTGTTGAAATCCATACTTAATGTATACTAAGCTGATCTTCTGTATATTAAGATAATCGAAAATGAATCTTGATGTGAATGGAAGGGGAGAGGGAGTGGGAAAGGGGAGGGTTGTGGGTGGGAGGGACGGTATGGGGGGGAAGCCATTGTAATCCATAAGTCGTATTTTGGAAATTTATATGCATTAAATAAAAGTTTAAAAAAAAAGAAATTACGTGAGCAGCAGCACTATAAATCTAGAAAATAGAGGAATGGACAGAAATCAAAATTTAGAAGTTCAGTGACCTATTTACTAAAACAATGCTAACAATTGCCTATCCTCAGGCCTCTGTTTATATGGAAATTACAAACCCCTATTGTATAAGCCATTTTAAGTCTAATTGTTGGTTATTTACAGCATAAATCATCTCTCAGTAATTGAGTGCTTATTTAATATGTCATAAAAGCTTTTTTTAGTATTAGGCTGCTGAAAACAAGGTCATATGCAATTCATACAATCATGATTTTAACGAAGATATTTGAAAGCAATATTATATAAGTAGCAAGATTTCCTCTTCCTTGTCCCTGTCCAATTTAAAAACATTCTATACACAGAATAGTTCTTTAGCATCATAAATTCCAGATGAGATAGCAATAGAGACTACTGTCACACAACCACGTGCCTGATATAGGCATCCATGTATCTTCAGAATGCACAGCAATGCTTGTCTTGAGCACTTCACCAATGGTTAATAAACTGTATAACAGCCTATTTCTTGGAACCAGAGATGTGATATTTTTTTATAAAAGCCCTTCTTTTTGGAGAATTAAATAATTTCTGTAGAACATCATTCACTGAGCTCGTTTCTGACCCCTGAGGCTAACAAGTTTATTAGTTCTCCTGTATTTCACAAAGATAACTATTTTTGTCTTTCTTTCCTGCAAAGCCAACACGTTCTTTCATTCACTTAGTAAGTATTTATTTGACATCCACCATACACCAGGGACTATTTAAGATACAAAAGTTATAGCTGTGAATAAAATGGACAATACACCTGTTCTCTTGGGATAAGAATATAGAAGAGAGAGGCAGATGTTAAATGATTAACAGGATATAAAGGTGTGTTATGAACACCAAAGTTAAAAAGGGAAAAGAGTGTTACATAAGCTTTAAAAGAAGCTTCTTTAGAGGAGGTAGAAAGGGAAGAAATACGTAACCTGCATCCTTAGAATGCCAGGAAATAGTCAACACATGAATGGAAATTTTGAGGAGGAGTTTTGCAAGGAGAGGAAAAATAAAGTATAAATTCCTCGTGGCATGAGTAAGTAGGGTCTTTGTAGAAACAACAACACTAAGGTGTCCACAGAGTCTTGCACAAGGAGAAAGTGAAAAGAGATGTCATTGGGAAGAAAGGAAAGGCCAGGTAAGTGGGTGGTTATGGCCAAGGTGAATTTTGAGTTTGATCAATAATAGAACAATGGGATAAGCATAGAAATAGCTCTAGATCACCTAATACTTGCACAAAGTACTTACATCTCTAACTTCTCAGAAGTTAACCTTACTGGCTCTCCCAGATGCAAATCCAGATTTCTCATTTGTAAAAATAAGGGACTCAATTAAACTATAAATTCTTCTGAAGGATAGGTGAGAAGTCAGTCATATGCATGTGGTTTGCAGTTTTGAAAGTGTTGTAGGTATATGTACTATTTCTAGGATCAGAGTTTTCCTTTGCTAAGCTAAATCTTGTCAGTCCCCCCACACTTCATGTTACATATGGCAGGGCTTCCTATTTCTCCTTTATCCTGATGCCCTACTTTAAGGACTGAAGTACCTGGGGAACCTGACTACCAGTGCAATCTCAGGCATCACTTTGCTTTGCTTTATTTACAGTTTGCCTCAGATTTACGTAGCACGCAGAGCAAAATGTAGCATCTGAGTAAGGAAAAAGGCAGAAGCTGAAGCCTCCTCGAAGCCACATCAGCTGTGTTATCCTCATGGAGCTATCAGCATATCCACTTGTATAATAGGGATAATAGCCTTCCAGATTAATTGGATGAAATGGACACACAGCGAGGCATCCTGAGCTCCAGGTATACAAAGCAATGCCAAGGATGTTCCTGGTCTATCCCTCTATGGAGTTCACAAATTGCTTCTTAATGGGTTTGAAACTACTATGATGCCATTTAGTGCAGCTTCAGCAGTAATTTATTAAATGGAATCTAGTGTAGTGACCAAACATGACTCACAGTAAGGCATGCTCTCCTCTCACAGGAACATGACGTAAGAAAAATAAAAGGTAAAACAAACTGCAAATCTATATATGCTTACAAGTATAATTTATCTTCTAATAATCATTTCTCATTAATTCTATATTTGATTATATGCACATATCAAATTATGAGTAGAAATGACAGGTAGACTATATGGATATGTAATTATCAACGAACACATATGAGGGAACTTTATGTGTGGAAAATGGAATTGAAAAATAATCTTATTTTGGGGCCCATGCTGTGGTACAGTGGGTTGAAGCCCTAGGGTGCAGCACCAGCATCCCATATAGGTGATGGTTCAGGACCTGGTTGTTCCACTTCTGATCCAGCTTCCTGCTAATGCACCTGGGGAAGCAGCAGAGGATGGCCCAAGTCCTTGCCCCCTGCACCAATGTAAGAGACCCAGAAGAAGTTCCTGGCTCCTGGCATCAGATCTGCCCAGCTCCAGCTGTTGCAGCCATTTGGGGATTCAAGCAGAGGATGGAACATTTCTCTCTCTCTCTCTCTCTCTCTCTCTCTCTCTCTTTCTCTTTCTCTGTGTGTGTGTGTGTCTACCTCTCTCTGTAACTCTTTCAAATAAATAAATTTTTAAAAGAAAAGATATCTGCAAATAGTAGCTGATAGAATTAAAAGGGAGACAATGATCCAACATGGGAAGTGAGATACACAGCAGACCCACAGAATGGCAAATGTCCTAACAGCACTCTGGCCTCAGAATCAGCCCTTAAGGCATTCGGATCTGGCTGAAATGCCCATGAGAGTATTTCAGGCATGGAAAGCCAAGATACTCTGGGGAGGGGGGGGAACCTAAATGAAAGATCTCCACGAGTGAGATCCCAGTGGAAAGAATGGGTCATCAAAGAAAGAGGTACCTTTCTCTGAAGGGAGGAGAGAACTTCCACTTTGACCATGGCCTTGTCTAAAAATGATCAGAGTCAGTGAACTCAGGGGGCTTCCATAGCCTTGGCAGCTGATGACAAGAGCTTAGGGTGATTACTGATGCCATAAACAAGAGTGTCAATTTGTTAAGTCCACAACAGGAGTCACTGTGCACTTACTCCTCATGTAGGATCTCTGTCCTTAGTGTGCTGTACATTGAGATTTAATGCTATAACTAGTACTCAAACAGTATTTTTCACTTTATGTTTCTGTGTGGGAGCAAACTGTTGAAATCTTTACTTAATGTATGCTAAACTGATCTTCTGTATATAAAGAGAATCGAAAATGAATCTTGATGTGAATGGAAGGGGAGAGGGAGTGGATAAGGGGAGGGTTGCGGGTTGGAGGGACGTTATAGGGGGGAAGCCATTGTAATCCATATTCTGTACTTGGAAATTTATATTCATTAAATAAAAGTTAAAAAAAAATAAAAAAAGAAAAAAAGAAAAGATAACCTTATTTTGGCAAAATTATTTAGACATATGCAAAATTTTTTTTCATAATGGGCATTTTCCATGACCTCTTTGAAGTATCTTCATACATAGGGCTGTGTGTGTGAGAGATAAATAGGCATTTATACATATTGTTACTAATTCTCACAAAATGTGAATTATGTACTATTGTCATCCAGCTTCTGTAATAAAACACTGAAGCTTAGAAAAATTTTAAATCCACTCAACATTACCTAGCTGATGAATTGAAGTGTTAAGATTCTAGCATAACTCCATATGGTTCCAAGTCCACACTTGTTTTCTTATCAATATTCTTCTTCTTTAAAATTATTTATCCCATACTAAAATTGTCATAGTCATAACATCATTTTTACCAGATGGCTTTTATTAAGCGCCTACCATGAACCTTAAGGACTTCTTAAATAGAGTATGCAGCAACTTTAGCATCTTTATTATATAAAACAATGGATAAAACTGAGGAGCACTCAAGGTGCTATCCCAGATCCACATCAGCACACAATAGATCCTTTGTCCAAACTCATTTCCATCAATTTTTAGAAATTATATTTAAGTTATACAAGTTTCATGCATTTCATATATACGAGCTGAGGAACACAGTGATACTTTCCATCTTTCCCTCCCTCCCTCCCTCCCTCCCACACACCAATCTTTCTTCCTCCTCCCTCTCCCATTCTCACTTTTAATTTTTACAAAGATCTATTTTCAGTTTACTTAATGATCATAAAGTTTATACTACACTAAATAAAAGAGTTCAACAAACATTATGAAGAAAGAAAGAAAGAAAAAAAAAAACACTGTTCCTCAATGGAAGAGAGAAGGGCTGTAAACAATCATCGAATCTCAAAATGTACTAAAACTTAATGCACTGGAGTGAACATTTACATAAACTACAGAGATTTTACCTACTGAGTACAGGGAGAAATAAGAAATGTGAAAATAGAACATGGAGAATTATTACATGGAAATAGGTTAAGTTTTAGTCCAGCAAAATCAGGAAAATATGTGAGCAAGCACCCTTCTTACTGTTGATCAAAGTATTTCAAATGAACACCTCAAATAAACAGGAGCAGGTTCCACTGTCCCTAAAAGACCCACCAATTCCAAGAGGAAGAGGTATTGATAGCCATCTTTCCACTAACCAAAAACCACAGTGTAAAACTTGCACACCAGCTACATGCTGGAGACCTGGGTTCCCAAACATGCAAATTAATGATAAAATTTAGCTGTAACCCACTCTTCTCGTCACTTGTTGCATTAGTCAATTACAACAATTTAGGCTGCAGTTACAAACAACTGTCAAATTTCAGTGGCTCAGCACACACAAACATGTATTTCCTGCTAAGACAAATTTTGCTATGGGTCTGAGTTACTCTTTATATGCAGTGTGCCAGACTTTAGAAACCTCCACAAAACTACAACTGCACAATGTGGAGCACACAGTCTTCTCAGTGGAAACACCAAAAGAAGGGGTTGGAGGAGGATGTGACCACAAAAGTCAGTGCTTGATCTGGACGTGATAAACAGCCTTTCTCCCCACACTGAATCATCCAGAACTAATCATGGGACCCTGCTCATCAGACAGCGCAAAAGCAGAAGGAGATAATCACAAGCAGTGGAAGCATCCACCATACCCTACGTAGATAGTAACAACCCTGTTAGAAATGCTGGACATGTTCTATGTCTCAGTCGCTCTTTTATTCCTTCTAAATATATTTATTAGGAAATGATCCATACCATGCAATTCACCCTTCTAAAATACTTTAGTTGAAGTATCTCCAGAATTGTGCAGCCATCATCACAATTATTTCTCAACTGTCAATCCCCATTTCTCACACTACCATCACTCCAGTTGTCATATCCTAGGAGCTTTCTAATTTACTTTTCATTTCTATATATTTTTCCTATTGTGATATTTTATGTAAATGGAATATATGAGTAAAACATGTGAATATTTCTGCCAGATTTGATATAGCACCATATTTTGAAAATCCAACTATGATGTAGCAGGTCCCAGAAAATCATTTTTATTCAGATCATGCTTCACTGTATTGACACACCTCACATAGTGCCCAATAATCAGTTGATTGGCATTTGTATTGCTTTAGTTGTCAATTATTGTGTGCAATTATACCAAAGACATTCATGTATAACTTACAATATGGACACAGGCCTTCATTTCACTTGGATATATATGAAGGAGTAGAATGCCCAGGTCATATGTTGGCATTATGTTTAATATTTTGAAGTGTAGAAAACTTAACTTTCCATCAATAACATATGAGAATTCTGATTTCAATTCAGTTTCTCCAATACTTACTGTTGTCTGCTTGTTGTGTTTATGACTTGCCCAGAGGGTGCGAACTGGTATGTTATGGTCATTTTGATTTGCATTTCTCTGGTGATAGGAATGTCAATCAAATTTTCAGGTAATTTTGGTCATTTGATGTCTTCTATAATGAAATACCACCTCAGATATGTTATCCATTTTCAATTATATTATTTAACTTTTTATTTAACTTTTTTAATATTGAGACATGAGAATTCTTTAAACATTTTGAATACAATAATACAATATCCTGATAACATATTGCAAACATATTCATGCATTTGATGATTTGTATTTTTGTGTTTCTGATGGCATTGTTTGAGCACAAAAGTTTTATATTTTTTTCTTTTTTGACTTGTACTTTTAGTGTTATATTTAAGAAGCCATTCCCTACTCCAAAGTTATACAGAATTAGTCTTTTGCTTCATTAAAAGGCATTTGCATTTTAGCTTTAGACTTAGATATATAGTTCCTTTTGAGTAAATATTTGTGTGTGGTATGAGGAATACTTTTGCATATGTATAATAAGTTGTCCCAGCATAATTTGCTGGAATGACTATCCATTTCCTATCTTATTGTCTTGACAGCCTTTTCCAAATCAATTGATCATGTGTGTAATGTCAAACAGTTCATTTCTGGATTCTCAATTCTATTCAATTTATACATAAAAATACATATATTCTCATTGATTTTTATATATATTTCTGTATATGTAAATTTATATATTTATAATCTAAATAATATAAACTATATAATTCATATTATACATTTATATAATATATAATCAATATATTATATATCATATGTATTTTATAATATATTTTATATATTATATATAAATATATAAATATAAATATATATATCCTGTAAAGTAATACCCTTTCTTGATTGCTATAGCCTTGCTGTTAATTTTGAAACTTGGGAACTATAAGATCTCCATTTTTTTTCTTTCACTCTGAGTGCTTTGAATTAAATATGAGTTTTAAACTTGAGCTTGACTTGTCAATTCTGTAGATAGTAAAAAGAAGAAATTTTCTGAGATGTTTATAGAATTGTGTTTGTGGATTACCTGGGGAGTAGTGACAACAATATCAAGTTATCCAATTGACCTCCTTCAATAATATTTTATAGTTGCATTTGTTTTCTATTGCTAATGTCACATTTTACCATAAATAGTGCACTGAATGGCTTGAAACAGCACATTTTCATTTTATAGCTCTGTTTTTGTTTATTAGAAGTCTGACTCAGGTCCCACTGAGCTAAAGTCATCATGTTGGAAGGGCTCTGTTCCCTCCTGGAAACTTTACAAGTTGTTTCTTTGCCTTTTCCACCTTCCAGACACTGCCAAAATTCCTTGCTTCGTGATCCTTTTCCATCTTGAATGCCAACAATGATAAATAAATCCTTCTCATATTAAATTGTTCTTACCTTGACTTGGCCTGTTCTTCCAACTTCCCCTCGCAACAGTCTTTGTGACCACATAAGCCCACTTGATAAAACAGGATAATCTCCGTATCATAAATGCAGCTAATTAGCAATACTAATTGTATGTGCTACCTTATTTCTCCTCTTTGATATAACACAACAAACTCTTTCCAGGTAGTACTGGATCACCTTTAAAGGGCCATGACTCTTCCCACTACAGTGCTCTTCAGTGCATTTCTCTGGAACATTTCGGATTACATGCATCCCCCAATTTTTGTTCTTTTTGGTGATATTATAATGATAATTCTTATTTAAAGTTTTGAACTGTTCATTTATGTTTCTATAAGTACAATCAATGTCATCTCACTGTTTCATCTTAAGTCATGTTCTTGAACTTATTTATTTAGTATTTCTTGTAATATTTTAGAGAATTCATCAGCATTTTCTGTAGCACAGGACCATGTCATCTAAAAATACAGATTTTCACTCCTAAATTTCAGTCTAGATGCAGTCTATTCACATTTTTATCTAATTTTACTGGTTACAACCTTTAGTACTGTGTTGAATAGTAGTAGCAAAATTAGGTATCCTTGTTGTGCTTGAGTTCTAGGGAAAAAGCATCAAATCTTTCACCTCTAAGTAAGATTCTGGGTTTATGTTTTTCATGGATAGCCATTGTCTAGCTGATTGCTCAGTGGTTTCCAATAATGTCCTGGGGTGCAAACCAGTTAAAGTAGAGACTATTTCCAGAGGCCTCTTTCTAAAGTGTACTGAGTGATTGAGGCTGCTAAGGCCCCATGAGGGCTCTTTTTAGCTGTCTTTTCTCCTGATTTTCTCCATTTATTATCTACTTATCCCTAGTACTCTTGTTGCCATGAAATTTTGCAGAAACTGGCCTCCTCTCAGTTGTTCACCAGCAAAATATCTATTATTTCTGACAATACCCTGAGGTATGACTTCTCCACACTCTTTCAAATAAAGTCAGTATTGGCAAACAAAGGTGTACACATTTCCTATTTTCACAAGTATGCTTGAAAACGTACTGATTTAAACAACATGTACTCATTTTATTAATGATTAATCTTAGGTTAAGAGGTCTAAATTCAAAGTGTTAGCAATACTGTATTTCTTCTGAAGTTTGCATGAGCAAATCTACTCTTTACTTTTCGGCTTCCAGCAGCTGTCAGCATTCCTGGGATTGTCATGGGGGTTCGTTCAAATGATTCAAATTCTGACTTCCATCCTAACTTCTAATCTTTATGCCTCCATCTTATAAGGTCCCTTTAGATTACAATGGGCTTATCCAGATAATCCATTAATATTTCCATCTCACAATACTTACTTTAATCAAATCTGAAAAGTTCCATGTGAGGTAATCAAACTATTCACCAATTTTAGGTTTTAAGTCATGGACATATTTGGAGGGACATTAGTCAGTCTTCATCAAACTATGTGTCTATAAGGCATGCCTTTCTTTATAGCATCTAATGCCATTGTATCAGATAATGCTCTGTTTTCAGCACAGTAGTTATTCTGATCTGAAAGAGGATGTTAGATTCTAGTCTTCTGGGTTACACCTCCTGGCATGGAGTCTACCCTACATAGAGTCTAGGGCAGGCTGATTAATTGGAGACTCATTAAAATGTTTAACCTACAGTACAGTGCTCACTCGACAAATATGGGCTGCATCAGAAAAGAGCCCTGGAATAGGGTTTCTATGATATGGAAGTGGGGTATGAGATATGCCAGTGCCCTGGCCTCCCTACTGCGATTGTAGTCCTAGACAGAGCCAAGGCGGAGAGCCCTCTTTCCTTGCTACACATGCCTGGAAAAGATTCCATCATACAATGTGGGTGGACAGGAGAGTCCTGTGAGTCAATCATGACTCAAATGCTACAAACTCTGTTGTTACTAAGACTTAGTAGTTTTTTTTGTTTGTTTGTTTGTTTGGTTTTTTTTTTATGTAAGTGTCCCTCTATTTACTGTATGTTCTAAGAACAACTTCTTGGTAGTGTGTGTGTGTGTCTCTGTGTGTGTGCATGTGTGTATGAGAAAGAGAGAAGGAAAAAGACTCAAACATAATCAGAGATGGAAAAGGGGATATTACAACTGAGGCCACAGAAAGACAAACAATTAGGAATTATTACAAACAGTATGTACCAATAAAGTGGAAAATCTAGAAAAAATGAATAGATATCTGGGCACATATAATTTACCAAAATTGAGACACAAAACAGAAAATGTGAATAAACCAATTACTTAGAGATTGAATTAGTAATAAAGAGTCACTCAAAAAAAGAAAACCCAGGACTGGATGGCTTCACTGCTGAATTCTACCAAACTTTTAAAGACGAACTAATCTCAATTCTTTTTAAATTATTCAAAACAATTAAAAGGGAGAGAACCCTTCCAAACTAATTCTTTGATGTCAGCATTACCTTAATTCCGAAACCAGAAAAACATCTAACAATTACAAAAAAAATAAAGGAGACAGAACTATAGGCCAATATTCCTGATGAACATGGATAAAAAAAAAATCCTCAACAAAATACAAGCAAATCAAATCCAACAACATATTAAATAATCACACACCTGGACCAAGTAGAATTTATCCCAGGGATGCAGAGATGGTTGAACAAGTCAAATCAATAAATGTGAAACATCACACTAAGATAATGAAGGGCCAAAACCGTTTGATCAACTCAATAGATGCATAGAAAGCATTTGAGAAGCTACAATATCCTTTCATGATGAAAGCCTTCAGAAAAATGGGTATCAAAGGAATATACCCAAACCAAATTAAGGCAATATATTACAAACCAACAGCCAGCCTCATACTGAATGGGGAAAAGGTGGACTCATTTCCACTAAGATCCAGAATCAGACAAGAATGTCTATTTTCATTATTATTATGAAATATAGTTCTGGAAGTTTTAGCCAGAACCATTAAGCAAGAAAAAGAAGCACACTGAACATTCAATGTTACCATTCTAGAAGCTTATCTTCTCTCTATCCATTTAAATGTGACAAGCCATAATTCCTCTGTGCTACAACTGCTACTAATGCCAATATAATGGAAAAATCCCAAAGCAACATGGAATTTCACACTCATAGTCAATGGATCATTGTTCTATTAGGATATACCTTCTATTTTTTCACTTCAGTTGCTAGAAAATCCACTTCCAGTACATCCAAGAAGAGCCTACTAAAGAGGAAATTAATCTATATGTTGCCTAATTGAAATAATTATTTCTTGAAGCCTACTATGAATTACCTCAATATCATTTGCATATTTTTCTCTCTGAACTCAGTAAAATATCTTCTTGTATTTTTCACCTTGAGCCTGTAATAGTATCACTTCCATTCTATCTATAGTTTTTCCTTAATAGCCCTTCCTTTCTCTGTTGCTTTAAGTTAAATCAACCTCTCTGTCCATAATTTAATTCGCAGCTGTTTCCACTGCCCAAGTTATTATTCTCAGGTAATTCTAAATTTAGTATTATTGATGCTTCTATAATGTCATGGAATTTTGTGTTTCCAAGTGGGGTCAGATCATCTGAGAGCAATCTAGTTCCATTCATTTTTATTATCCTCTGATGTACACTTGACATAACAGTCCTTGTATTATATATCATTTTATGCACTGATCTGAGATTTACAAAGATTAGAGTCAAGGACTTCCAGCCAGGGTGGCGTGGAGGGTGGCTTCCAAGAGAGGAAAAAAACCAAAAGAACCTAACAGCACTGGGTTTTTCTAAGTATAAATTTGAAGGAAAAAAAATTTGGCAATCAGATTGGCATTCAGTTAGCAGGCTGGGACAAAAACCCACAAAAGACCCAATTTACAGATTTCCATCCTGTCTGGCCTGCTCATGATAAAACAAAAGACCATCCAGAAGGCTGGGAAAGGCAATTTGTTTTCACAATAAGCTGTTATTTGGGGGTGAACCAGTGGAAGAAAGACCTTTCTCTCTGTCTCTCTCACTGTCTAACTCTGCCTGTCAAATACAAATAAATAAACAAACAATAAGCTGTGGGATCAGGAAGAGCTCCCTTGCTATTCCCGTGGTTCTTTGGAGATTCTGAAGGAAGGAGGGTGGCCGGTATGTTCTCGCTAAAGATACTGTTTTTGGGGGGAAGGTAGCAAATATTTTATACCCAAAATTCCATAGGGACCACCCTGACTACCTAGCAACACATCTGACTCCTTATATCCCCCACCCTTAACATGAATGTACCCTAATATCTCTTAAGGGGTCTGGAGGATGATCCCTCTGGCTGCTTTATGCTGAGAAGGGGTGCTTTGGGGAAGGGGAGTCAAGACAGGGTTCCAGCAGGAGGTGGCTTCTCCAGTGGGATGGAGTGTCAGCTTGCAGAATCTGCTTCCATAGGAGGTTTCATGCATAGGGCCACCTAGAATGTTACTTTGTTAAGTCTGGAGAAAATGAATTTAACAAGCAGTTTAAACCCACAGGATCTAAAACTGAGGACAGAGTCATTATCAGAGGCCTTAAGAGAGGTGTCCAAACCATGAGCAAGTTTTTTCATTGAGAGGCAAATAGAAACTGACAGAAAGGGCTCGAAAATATTCAGGTGGGCTTTAAGGCCTTGCCAGTTACAAGGCCCAGACCTACCTATCTCTTCACGTGGGGTACATCATAAGGGAGGTATGAACCTTGTCAGGAAGGCACCCTGTTGACTTCTGTTACCTAGCTGCCCTGGGAGAAGGGCTGGCTAACAGTTTTAGTTAAAATACAGTTCTGCCTGCAATGCTGCTGACCCTACTTGGCCAGCCCTGTGACAGAAGTGGTTACACTGGAAGCTGGGCCCAGTGAAGGGCTTCTCAGCTTGGAGCAAACAAGGTCTGCAGCTCTGACCTGGAGCCCGTCGACTCCAGAGCTGGTCCCTTTCCAGCGACTTAACTCTTACATGCACTGATCGTCCACACCAGAATTTCAGAGAGGATGGAACAACAAAGCAAATGCAAATTTTCAAAAAGAAACAAAAGATGGAACAGTCAAGGATGGATTTTTCACTTGAGAGAGAACGAAAAAGAACTTTAGCAAAGGAGAGTAACTTGATAATAATAATAATAGAAGGCCAAAGGACAGAAATGTAAGTTAAGGAAATTGCAAATGTTTACAACAATCTAATTTAAATAGGATGATATTTGGCAAATGCTATAACCTAGTATGTTAGGCAATGAGATTTCAAATTTGCCTTGTCCTCACGATCCCTTTCCATACTGTTCTTCTCCTTCTTCCTTAAAAAGAAGAGACAGAGAAAAAAAATAATGCTTACAATTGTATTTTAAATCTACTATCAGAATTTCCTCTATGGAGGCAACTGTTTAATCTCTAATAAAACAAAGATTTTCTTAATTATGAGAAATAGACCTCAGATAATTTCTGGTTAAGGGAGAAAACAAGCTATAATTGATGACAGATAGATTGGGATCAACAGATGTAGATAGATAGATGATAGATCATATTGCATAAGTAACAATATCAAAAATAATAAGAATTTAGTGAGATCTTACTGTGAACCATTTATGTTTGTAGGTACTTACATGTTTGTACATGATAAGTTCTTTAGTATTTACAATCTTTTGTGATAAGTATTTTTGATCTTCCCATTTTCTAGATTTTGAAGATGAACTATAAACTGATAACCTTCCCAATGTCACCAGAATAATGTTAGAGGAGAGATTCAAATTCAAGTATTTTGACACAATGTAAACATCATCAATCTTCATATTGCCACAGCAAGAAATATATTGCATTCATTTTGATCAAAAATGGTTGGGTATAGAGGCAAGGGAACTCTGAATGACAAACAGAAGAGGAAGAGCTGAAATGAATCAGAGCAAAAAATCGAATTGAACACCATGACTTGACATTAGCACACAAAGAGAAAGGTCAGTTAATGAAAATGTCTTCTCAAGGTAATATTGGAGAGTTTTTTTTAACAATATAGTTATCTAATATTCAAGTTAAAATTATTCCATTTTCTGTGCTGAGACATGAATACCCTTTAGTAACTCCAGTCTTAAGTAACAATTTGCAATGGGTTTAAAATAATGAAAAAACAATCTTCCTCCCCAAGATTGACAGCTGAAGGAGATGTAGGATACATAAACCAAGAGCTTATCAAGCCCAGGATGGGAAAACAGAAGCAATCAGGAGACATCATCTTGGAATTCTGTAAGGATTTAAGGGAGGCCATTGAATTCCCTTGAGCTGTGAGAAATGGGCTCAAAGCATATTTATCATAAGTTGAAATGATACTAACATTGCTGAGTGCTTTAAAATATTCAGGGTATAGTCATTTCAGGGGCATGAACACTACATTTTTAGACTCCTGGATTTGTGCCTACTGAATCTTAGGCTAGATGTTGGCTATTGTGTTCATACTTTTTAAAATACTTTGTTTATTTATTTATCTGAGAGGTAGAGTTACAGAGAGAGGAAGATACAGAGAGAAAGGTCTTCTATCTGCTGGTTCTCTCTGCAAATGGCCACAATAGCCAGAGCTAAGCCAACCTGCAGCCAGGAGCCAGGAGCTTCCTCCTGGTCTCCCACACAAGTGTGGAGGCCCAAGCAACTGAGTCATCTTCTACCCATCTTCGACTATTTGCTCCGGCCATAGCAGAGAGCTGGATCAGAAAATGAACAGTCAGGACACAAACTGGTACCCATATGGGATGTTGGTGTTACAGGTGGATATTCAGCCTACTGCTACACAGTGCCAGCCCTGTGTTTATACTTAAAATGGCTCATGAATCCTTCCAATTATATGTTTCTCCAGTTACATGTAGCAAATGAATAGATGAATGCAAAGATAGATAGATAAATAATATTAGTAAGCAAGGAAGTGCTGGATAAATATGAAATTCTCCCTCAGTTATCTTCGTAATTATGCATTCTTTCTCTATGTGTCATTCCTCTTATGAGGATCTGAGACTCAAAACAGGTGTCAAATAGAAAATGATTATACATTCCTTGATATATGTATTTCTGTGCTTAAAATGTTCTAGTAATTCTTATCAGTATGTTCTGAAAAGTAAACGCTTCTAGCAATTAGGCAATTGTATTTATTCATTCACTGACTCATTTACTAAAAACATTTCTAGATCACATACTACCAAAAACTGCTCTATGCAAGAGAATATTGATAATTGAATGGAGGGAAAGGGAAAATTATTTTTTAAGATTAGTCTAATAGAGAAATATATACAAGAGGTCAGGTATGATTAAATAGGAGTAAAAATAATACTTTATTAGTATTTTACCTCAGAATTAAGAATTGACCTGGTTTTTCATTGATTTTACATTTCCTTCCCAGGGGAAGATGACGAGAGTTCTGTTCCATACCTTGTCTGGCAGAAGTACCAGACTTGGGCTCTGCAGCAAGCTTTGAAAGAGAATTGTAGAGAACACACACATATCTGTAAGCCAAAGTTGGTTGATCATCACTAAGCATTTTGCTTGAACACGGGGCAGAACTTCATGTCAAAGACAAGTGAAAAGGAAGAAGGACATGGAAATAGTTAAGCCACTTCTAGACCTTTCCAAGTGCTCTTAACTTTCTCACACCCTTGAAATCTCTACTCTGAGCAAACAATATTCAGTCACATATTCTGACCAGATTGGTTGATGAATCATCCCTCACAAATAGGAAGTAGAAACATGACAAGAAACCGTGATTCCCCTGTGGATCCCATAGGAACACTTATACATATGAAGAGTCTTCAAAATGTTAATAGGAATTTGAAAACATTATGTATCAGTCTGAGATATGTTTGAATCAAAATAAACTTTTATTCTAATTCTGTTTTTCCACTAACTTTTTGAAATTCCTTCATACAAGGATCAAAAATGAGAGCAGAAGGAACACAATACACTCCAGTGTCCTTGCAGCAGAAGAGATAAATCACTCAGAAGTCTAAGCTATACCAAGCACCAGAACATGATCAGAAACTACCCATAAAGAATCTCTTTAATATCCCCCCACCCTCTTGGACAATCAAGAAAAAAATAAAGTATTTAAGAATAAATTTAAACAAAGATGTGAAAGATCTCTACAATGAAAATTATCAAACATTGATGAAGAAATCATCAAGGACATAAAAAATAGATATTTCTTGCTCAAGGATCGGAAAACTCAGTATAATTAAAATGTCTATACTACTTAAAACAATCCACAGATTTCCCTATTAAAATACCATTGATGGCCGGCGCCGTGGCTCAATAGGCTAATCCTCTGCCTTGCGGCGCTGGCACACTGGGTTCTAGTCCCGGTCGGGGTGCCAGATTCCGTCCTGGCTGCCCCTCTTCCAGGCCAGCTCTCTGCTGTGGCCCGGGAGTGCAGTGGAGGATGGCCCAAGTGCTTGGGCCCTGCACCTGCATGGGAGACCAGGAGAAGCACCGGACTCCTGGCTTTGGATCAGCGTGATGTGCCGGCCACTGCATGTCAGCCGTGGCGGCCATTGGAGGGTGAACCAACGGCAAAAGGAAGACCTTTCTCTCTGTCTCTCTCTCTCACTGTCCACTCTGCCTGTCAAAAATAAAAATAAAAATAAAAATAAATACCATTGATATTCTTTACAGAAATAGAAAAAACAATCCCCAAGTTCATATGGAATCAAAAAAGATCCAGACTAGCCAATATGATCCTGAACAAGAAAAATCCAGCTGGAAGCATCACAAACATCTGTCTTCAAAGCATACTACGAAGCTGTAGTAATTAAAACAGCATGATACAGGCCTAAATCTGATACATAGATCAATGGAACAGAATGTAGAGTCCAGAAATTAATTCAAGTACATAGAGCCAACTGATTTTTGACAAAAGTGCTCAAACCATACAGTGGGGTAAAATCTTTAACAAATGGTGCTGGCATTCATTCATATATATGTATGAAATTAGATCCATACCTCTCACCATATCCAAAAATCTACTCAAGATGATCGAAAACCTAAATTTAATTCCTGAGACTATGAAGTTGCTAGAAGAAAATCTATGAGAAACACTCAAATATTGATAGAGAGGAGGTTGACGCCTTGTCCAGAAGTCCAGTCGTATTTATGGACCCGGGTTGCACTAAACAGCCTTGAAGTTCACAGTAAATGTCTTAATTTGCCTAAGCTAACAAAAAGTGGTTTCTACTACTTACAACCCTAAATCAGAAATTAACAGGAATGACCTCTGCCTTTAATGACTAACAACTGCAGAAGAATGGAAGATAATTATCAATTCCAATATGAACCTTCAGAGGGGCTATCACAGGAAGATGAGAAGTGCATTAGCTCAGTACTTTTTCTGGTGTTCACCACTAGAAACTTATGGGCCCAAGCTGCATACCAGGACTTGCTAATCCTAAAACACAAGCCAATTCTAGCAGAACCAATATAGCAGGGTGGGGCTATCCAGAGTCTCTGAGCCAACACTCTTGCAAGGACTCATATTTCTTTATCTTGAAGTTGGATTTGATAATAGGGAAGTAAAAAGGCAGGTTCTTGGTTTATTTCCCAGAGGCATGGTTTATAGGCTTACGTAAGCATGAAGGATAAAACCAAAAGGGTTTCATTGTCTCATGAAATTATTCTGAAAGCATATCTAGGAGAGAAGTTCAATGTGTACAAATCCACAGTTTATTAAAGTCACTGGGATAATCTGGGGAAACTGGAATCAGCTAGACGTGGGGCTAATATCTTATGGATACAGAAACGTTAAGTCCTAGTGGTATCCTGAACTAAGTTTTGGGAGAACTAGGACCAAGCAATGTATTCTTTTCTAGAACTCAATTTTCTCATTAGAAAGTAAAAGACTAGAACTGGATAAACCGTGGTTCCTTGCAGATATACGAGAGTCTTCAAAAGTTTATGGACAATGCGTAATATGATAAAACTATGCATAGATTTCAATTTTTACAACAAAATAAACTTATATTTTAATTCCATTTCCCATGAACTTGTATAAGTCCCCTTATGTTAATTGATAAGGTTTTAGGTTTGTACTATGTTAAGAAGAAGCCATGAGTTCAATGGTCTTATAGTCAGAGAAACTTATAGTTTTCTCTCTCTTCTCTGTCTAGAAAGGATGAGCATTTACAGGGATCAAGGAAGGACTGAGAGATGCAGTCAGGGACACATGGGGGCCCCTGATGTGAAGATAGGAGAGGTGGGAGGAGGGGTGGTGCTTCTTCTCCTGTGTGATCACCTTACTCCCTCCTGCATTGCTGCAGTGTGAACCAGGCCCACTGGCTCTTTCTGGTCATTAAACTTCCTCTGCCCTTGGAAAGTCATTTGAAATTAATATAAGTATGTTGAGCAAAAACATATAGACTGAGTGGGTTGGGCTGTCCCCAACCTATCAGGGAATTGGGAAGTCTCTTCTGTGTGCCCACTCCCCAGCCTGAAGTTCCAGGTTCCCATTGAGATGAGAATATAAGGGTTTCCTGAAGATGATGGTAAAGGAATGGCTGCTTTGCCACTTATCTGGGGGCTTGAGTTTAACTGTAATTGTCTGCATTAAGTCTACTGAGGATACACACTCTTGGTTTCCTGGCCTGAGAACAACCACATTCAAGCATTACAATTCTTTCCATTATGGATACAACGCCCTAGAGCACGTTGCTAAGGGCCCTGACAACTTGAATTACTGTCTTTTCCTACTCAGCTGCTTCTGACTGAGCTCACAATGAAATGGCTTTAAACAATGTCACACCTCTTTACAGAGCCTCGTTCACACATTAGTGGCAATGTGAGGAGGGGGAGTACAGGGCTCAGACTCCTCCCAGGTCCAGAGTGGCTGACAGGTTCCATGACCTTGGCAAAGTCATTTCCCAACTCCTGCGCTCACTGTCCCTGTCAAAGCAAAACTAGGGGTTCAACGAGACCAGAGAGAAACTTTATGAATCTTTCTAGTTCCAACTCAATTCAATTCAGCAAACATTTACAGTTTATGCTATGTTTCAGTCACTGTGCTACATAGCTCCCAGCTGTATAATTTATTTTTTATTCCATTGAAAACCAGAATAAGGTAATTTTCATGCAATTTTTAGCACAGAATCACTAGACTGGGAGTCACAAGCCCTAGGTTCTGCTTACAGCTTCATCATTAAATATTTGTGTGATCTTTACTGATCTTTACAGATCAGCCATCTGGGTTGCAGTCTCTCTGAAGGATAGGGAAGGATGAAGATGATGTTGCCAAGTTATAGCCAGTCTGAGAGTCTTTTGTCACCTACCAGTCCTACAGCAACGGTGTACTGAATGCACTTGCTGTGCCAGGTGCTCAGGCAAGGAGTGAGGACACGGGGTGGAGGGGATAACCTGTAAGGTCATTAAGGAAATTGGAGGGGGAGGTGAAGTTAGATTCATTCCCTTTTGGTTTTTCCTTATTCAGGCACTATCCCTTGATGCATAATCAGAATATTTCTCCTGTCACTGTTATTTGTAATTCTGAGAATTTTATAGCATTTTATTTATTTATTACAAAGAGAGAAACACTCCCATCCATGGGTTTATTCCCCAGATGCTCACAATGAGGCCAGGAGCCAGGAACACATCACAAACCTGTAATGTAGTAGGAACACATTTACTTGAACAAAAGTATATTTTTCTGCTTTTCTCTCTATGTCTATGTCTATGTCTATGTCTATGTCTATGTCTATGTCTATGTCACACCTTCTCTGTTTTCCTGTATCTCCTCTTTCTCTGAAAGGTAGCCTTGCCTCCAGGTTCTGTTTTCAGCTGTGTCACAAGGATTTTATCTATTCCTAGAACTTCAAGTATCAATTCAAGATTCTGTATTTTAATCTCCACAAATATTTTTAAACAATTGCCCTGAGGTATCATTTACATGCCATAAAATTCACTCATTTAAAGCATATAATTCAATGTTTTTTAGTAGTCTCAGAGTGCCACACAGACTTTTAAATACAAATCTTTGCATTTCTTTCCAATGAATCAGTCTCAGGTTGAATTGTCACATTGTGATAGCTGTGTTATGGTTCACTACTATTAATGGTGTTTGCAAGATGAAGCTGTTCCACACTGTGTGTTTGGTAGCAGTGATGAACACACACCAAGCTACACACATTATTTCATCCAGGTCTCCCAGTGATCGAGATCTGCAGGTTGACTGATAGGGATTAAAGAGATGCTTCCTGTACAAGAAAGCCAACTTAGTTGGCCTTCAAGGGACTAGACTTTTTATTTCATGAAACTAGCATGCTTGTCAAAGAAATCAGATCCCCTAAGTTAAGCATTTTTCTAGGAGGATAGTCCATTGAGGGCAAGGTAGCAAAAGAAGACTACACATATAATAAATTCAGGGAAATTCTGAAAATACTGGAAGACCAAACACACATACACACACACATGTTGGCTCTTAGAAACGTTACACCTGACTCTTTGTAGAAAAGCAGCAGCCACAAGTGTATAAAAATCAGATTGGCTGTGTAAGAATATGCAGGTCCATTCGGAGCCGAGTAGTCAGAGGCCCAGTAGCTACAAACTGTTATTGGTTCTGCATTGACCCCCACATTGGCACTGTGTGCACTTTGGGCCACCCTGGTATTCTTTCCCTATCTGATTCATTGCTTAGGCTTTGTTTAATAGCAGTCCTCTCAGAAGCCCAGAGAATCAGCTCTGTTCATAGCCTGGTTAGCTAACCCAACTTCCCTATGAATTCCAACAGACAAATGCTCCAATCAATAGGAAAAAGATGTCACTCACAGGTCAGAGTCTTCCTTAACACAAGAAAAGATTGTTCTGTGCAATAGATCCTGATCTGTCTATGTGCTCTTCTCCTTACTGAAAACCAGCATCATGCTACATCTTTAGTCACATTGAATATCTAGCCCAATGGTGCAGATATCACTAAATGCAGCAGAAACCTCACTTCAGGCGCAGGTGTTATGGCACAGCAGTTTAAGCCACCACCTGTGATACTGTTTGAGTTCTGGCTGCTCCATTTCCAGTCAGGCTCCTTGCTAACACTCCTTGGAAAAACAGTGGAAGATGGCCCAAATACTTGGGCTCCTGCCACACAAAGGGGAGACCCCAATGATGCTCCTGATTATGATTTCGGCCTGGCCCCACCCAGGCTGTTACAGCCATCTGAGAAGTGAGTCAGCAGACAGAAGATATCTCTCTCTGTCTTTCTCTCTATATTTGTAATTCAGACTTTCAAATAAGTAAATCTTGAAAAAAAATTCCTTGAAAGAAAAAAAAAAAAGACACTTCAATTCAGCACATGTGCAAATGGGTAAGAGACTCGCACAATCCAAATCATTTCCTGTGTCTCACCCTGGCTGGAATTACTACAAAGATATGAAGAGATTCCATAAATGAATAAAAAAGTTTTTATAGAAATACAATTATTTTGCCTTTTTTTATTAGAGGAGAAGCAGAGAGAGAGAGAGAGAGAAAGAGAGAGAGAGAGAGGTCTTCAATCCAATGGCTCACTCCCTAGATGGCCACAATGGCCAGAGCTCTGCCAATCCAAAGCCAGGAGCCAGGAGTTTCTTCTGGGTCTCCCACGTGGGTGCTGAGGCCCAAGGACTTGGGCCATCTTCCACTGCTTTCCCAGGCCATAGTGGAGAGCTGGACTGGAAGAGGAGCAGCCGGGACTAGAACTGGCACCCATATGGGATGCCAGCACTTCAGGCCAGGGCTTTAACCTTGCGCCACAGCGCTGGCCCCAATTATGTTGCTTTGCCCCAAATGGTGGAGTTAGAATCATGCCAGGGGATCCCAATACAATCCCATCAAAGTGGCATGTACCAATGCCATCTCACTAGTCCAAGGGATCAATTTCAGTTCATGATTGATCACACTGATAGGTCTAAGAGTCAAAGGGATCAAACAAACAAGTCTAGTGTCTGCTAATACTAGCTGATAGAATCAAAAAGGGAGAGAACGATCCATCATGGGAAGCGGGATACACAGCAGGCTCGTAGAATGGCAGATGTCCTAAATAGCACTCTGGCCTCAGAATCGGCCCTTAAGGCATTCGGATATGGCTGAAGAGCCCATGAAAGTATTTTAGGCATGGAAAGCCAAGACACCCTGGAGAAAAAAAAAAAAAAAGGAAGACCTAAATGGAAGATCTCTGCGAGTGAGATCCCAGTGGAAAGAACGGGCCATCAAAGAAGGAGGTACTTACTATGAAGGGAGGAGAGAACTTCCACTTTGACTATGACCCTGTCGGAATAAGATCGAAGTCGGCGAACTCAAAAGACTTCCATAGCCTTGGCAGCTCATGACAAGAGCCTAGGGAGATTACTGACGCCATAAACAAGAGTGTCAAATTGTTAAGTCAACAACAGGAGTCACTGTGTACTTACTTCTCATGTGGGATCTGTCCTTAGTGTGTTGTCCAATGTGAAGTAATGCCCTAACTAATACTGAAACAGTATTTTACACTTTGTGTTTCTGTGGGAGTGCAAACTGATGAAATCTTTACTTAATATATACTGAATTGATCTTCTGTATATAAAGATAATTGAAAATGAATCTTGATTTGAATGGAATGGGAGACGGAGCGGGAGATGGGAGGGGTGTGAGTGGGAGGGAAATTATGGGTGGGGAACCATTGTAATCCATTAACTGTACTTTGAAAATTTATATTTACTAAATAAAAAATTTTAAAAAATATGCATGTTAATATTCTAATAATAAATACTGCTTAAAACTTTTTAAAAATAAAAAAAGGAAAAAAAATACTGGAGCAATCACCACTGCCTTCCAGGATCTGCACTGATGGGCAGGAGCTTGAGCCAGGAATCGAACCCAGGTAGTTCAATATGGGATGCGGCCATTGTACTTACAAGACTGAAAAGCAACCCCTGAGTATTTTCTCATCGGAAGTCATCATCTCCTCTCTTCTACCGTGAGTGCTTGAGGACAAAGGCCATCTCTTAAATCTCTGTATTTGCAATTCCTATTCAGGTTCTGCAACTCAGCATGTGCCCAATAAAAGTGCATCCTATTCTTTACCACATATTACTCTATTCCAGGCATAAGTAAACTCCCACAGACCAAACCAAGAGTGATTCTCACCAGAAATGATCCCAACATTTTTATTCTAGATTCTAATTCTAAGTAACCATAAACCAATTAATTCCTTCTTTATTCCTTGCAAATTTGGAAATCCAAGATGAATAGTAGTAAGTCGCATTGACCCCAGTAGAAAGATACCAAAAAAGTAAATGGAGAACCACGTTCCCAGAATCTTACTGAGAGAAATTTTCAGTGGGCATGCGACAGATAGAAAAGAGACTCTGTGGGATAGGAAGGTAAGCAGACAGACAGAACTCGCTATGACCCCCCCACCCCCACCATCAGCAGCTTTAACCATGGGAAAAATCCAGTGCCCTACTGACTTGAGTCCAGTCTGCAGTGTTGCTAGGGTCTGAGTAACTACTTTGCTCCATTTAAAGGGAAGCCACACGGCCTCCTTCCCTTCACTTGTCCTCATAAAGTGCCAGATTCCGTTGGGTGTGTTGGAATCATGGCTGAATCCTGCTCTGACTTAGCAGACAGCAAGCAGTCACACTGGGGCCAGAAGCAGCAAGAGCCCAAATCAGGGTAATTTACATGGTAGAGAACAGGCCCTTTGCATCTTGCAACTTTCAGAGTCCTAGGCATAAGTTCCATTGCTGTGTTTACTTACACTGCATAATCCGGGGGCTTCCCCTCAGCTTACTGGAACCAGAACCAGCAGCAGCCCATAACATATCCAGACACAACCTGAGGAAGTTCTCTCTGTAGCTAGCAGCCCCAAGCATAAACCCCAGCATCACCCTTGCATGATGCATGAGAACTGGGGACAGTTGCATGTGCTAGCAGATCCTTGACTGTTGATGTTGATATTACAAACTTTGGTGGAAACTCACACTCACAGTATCTGAAGTGCTCTACCTGCTCTGCTTCAGGTAGGTGGCCAAAACAGTCCATCCATACTGGCTCCTTTCCAGTGAGACCTGAGCAGTGATTCCACTAAATATTGCAATACCAGAACATCAACAATCTGTACTAATTTCCTCAAAGCCACTGGAGTCTACCTGTCGGAATGTAGGGAAGAACCTGTCTGAATTCCACCTCTCTGGACTCACACCCGCCAGTGCAAACTCTCCTGCATACCTCGTAAAACCCAAAATTACTGGTTCAGGGTTCTGTTCCCATTCCCCAGTCCTGAGACTCGGGCTTTAGGAGCTCGAAGCTCCAGCACCAGTCACACTGCCCCAGCAGGATGGGGTAAAGTCTCATCCACATGACACAGCTCTAGAGCCATAGCTATTGGTGCCACAAGCTCCAGCATAATTCAGGCTTGCCAGTGGGGCAAGGTAAAAGCCCTCTTTGTGTAACTCAGCACCAAGAACAAATCCCTGGCTATCACAATTCCTATTGTAAATGACACCCTATTCTCTGGTGACTGAAGATACACACTTTAAAAAGCACACATTCACCTCAAAGTCATATTTTGTTCTTTCCCAATGACCTGCTACAGACTAGACCACTGTATAGCTTATAGGCAGAGCTGACATTGATTAAAGGAAAAGAAATCACACAGAGGCTATACTTCTGGTCTCACCTAGAACCAAAGCCAAAGCAAGAAGCCAAGTGATAACCTGTATTCCATCTAAACAAGCTCTTTTCCGATAAGACCTACTCTATAAAGAAGTAGGGACTATTACATCAGATGCATAGATATCAACAGAGGGACATAGGATATATGAAGAAGCAAGGTAGCATGACCCCTCCAAAAGATCACAATAGTTCAACAGATGTAGATCCTAATCTAAATGAAATCTATGAAATGTCAGAAACAGAATTCAAAATAATGATTGTAAGAAATTTCAATGCAATGCCAGAGAATACAGACAGCTTAAAGAAATGAGGAAAATAGGTGAAATAAATTACATATTCACTGAGGCAGCAGGAATAAAAATGTAAGTATACCTAGGGTTCTAACATTTTAACTTTTAAAAATAAAATATCCATATTTAATGGGGATGGAATGGAACATATACTGTCTGGCACAAAGCACCTATTCTAACTTGACAGAGCTGAGAAATTTTATTTTATTTTTCTTCCTAAAATTGGTTCAATAATTAGGATTAAGTATATGTGACTTGCAAATTGTATAATAAACATGACAACCACAAAGCCAAAAAAACCCCAGAAACTTTGGAGATGAAAACTTCAAGCAATGAAATAAAAATATGATTCAGAGTTTCAATAGCAGAATAGATGAAGCGAAGGACAGCATTTCTGATCTTGAGGACAAGACTTCTGAAATAATTCAATTAGACAAAAAATGAGCTCCTGCAATACCATTAAGTGACCAATACACACATTATAGAGATTCCTGAAGGAGAAGAGAAGGAACAAGGCAATGAGAACATGTTAAATGAACTAATATTTGAAAACTTCTCAAATCTTGAAAGAGAGTTGGACATCCAGATATAGGAAGTTCAAAGGATCCCAAACTGACTCAACCAAAAAAAAAAATTCCCCAAGTCATATTGTAATACAATTGTCAAAAGTTAAGAACAGGAAAGAATCCTAAAGACCGTAAAAAAGTGTCAACTTACATATAAAGAAAATTAATTAGACTAACATCGTGATTCTCAGCAGAAACTCTGTAGATCAGAAGATAGGATGACATACTCAAAGTGTTAGAAAACCTTCCAACCAAGAACAGTACAACTAGAGACGCTACCCTCTCAAGTGAGGGAAAAATAAAATATTTCTCAGATAAGCAAACATGACAGAATTCATCATCCCTAGACCAGTCTTAAGAGAAATTCTGAAGGGAGTCCTACATTAGAAGTAAAAATCATGAAAACAAATAACACTATCAAGTTCACTAACAGATCAGATATAGTCGGTAACCAATTAACAAAGTGGCAGATGTTAATTCCTGTGTATCAGTACTGATTTTGAATGTAAATTGAATTAATTTATCAGTCAAAATACTCAGGCTAATTGAATAGATTAAGAAAAAAATCACCAAGATTCAAGTAAATGCTGCCTATAAGAATCACTCTCCACAAATACAGATAAACATAGACTGAAGGTGAAGTATGGAAAAAGTTATTGCAGGCAATTGGAATATCATAGATAAAATATTTATTCCTCCTCTGGCTTCCATTGTTATATGCAATGCTTCCAATCACGTTGGAAGTTAAGTCGCTCTGACCAATACAATCTTTCCAATTACTATGTGATCAAATATTTAGGATAGGATTTGTCTTTTTCAGATCTGTAATCACCAGGATAAGAACATGGCCTGGTGGTCCCTGTTCCCTGAATAGGGAGAGATGTGTGGAGTACACAGGAAATACAACCAAAATTTGGAGTAAAGCCTGTTATAGACCATTTAACATTTAGACCACACTCATTCATGAAAAATAACAAATTTGGTTGTTTTAATTCATTGTTTTGAGATAATATATTATCTAGCTTTGTGTTGCAGAAGATGACTAATGGGCTTAGAAAGCCACACGTGAAAAATACCTTGTTGAGCCTTGCAACTACTGTGTCCTTTAACTCTTCAATTCCTAGAAAACATATTTGGTCAAGAGATTAAGTGAGAAAACACAAATGGTTTAGGGACTTGGAATCAGAGATTAAGGACACAGTCACTGACTTGCAGGAACTCACAGTCTAGTAAATGAGGCTGAGAAGTAAATTAATAGAATAAAATTTGGCATGTGCTTTTACAGGCTGGAGCAACTGGGAGGAACCACATAGAGGAGCAACAGAAAAAAACTACGGCTTAACTGGATTTCAGGAAAAGCTATAAAGAGATGATGACATCTAAGCTGAGTTTTGACAGATAAATGAGAAACAAGAACACATAGAACAAAGATGGTCAAGCGGAAGGGAATAATATGTGTAGCCTCTTGGGAAAGAACAATTATGAAATGATGAAGGATAGGGGGAATCTCGAGACTTTGAGACAGGAAATGTGGTAGGTCCATATCTGCAAACCACCACTTACTAAGTACATCCGTCTGCATGACACGTGCCTTCTCTGATATTTGGCTTATTGACTATACAATGTGAATCATGCATTTCTTGCAACGTGGTTGAGTATATCGCAAGTAAAACACAAAACTGGAGAGGTGGCTAACTGCATCAGTTATGTCTAAAATCTAGAAAAAAAGTGACTGGAAAATTGTTGGTATCCAATAATGATTTCTGACACACACACAACCAAGAGAGAAGTAATTGGTATAGACTCTAAGGACAAATAGCTCAAAAAAACACAGATTTATCTAAACCAAGCCTTCCTCAAAATGGGAGAGAGATTACCATGAAACTGAGGTGAGTATAAGATAAAAATGTAGGGTCTGATCCAAGCTGAGAGATGAAGCAGGAGACGTCCCAGGGGTGATCCATGGAGATGCATGGCTGTCACTTTAATATAGTCCACTTTATTATCTAGATAATATAGAGCCTCTGAGGGTACATTAATCAGAGCTCTTGTTTGAAAAACAAAATCAATCTCACTAACTCAAGGAGGAAAAATCTTTCTATTACAACACTCAGAAACTCTGAGAGGATCAGGTATGTTTGGATTGATGCCACTCAGCCACAGAGAGGGCAGCTAGGGTGCAGCCATCGACACATGCCCACGGCTTTTCTAGCAGACACCTGACTGTCTGCATGGCTACTGTGGACAACTGACTGCATGCTGCTTACCAGAAACATCAGTACTTCTACAATATAAAGGTGAACGGTTTGCATATGGTAGCTTCCTCATCTCACTCATGTGCATTACTGTGTTGGCCCTCAGACCTGTGTGAAATTGTAGTAGCAAGACCATTTAGGTAATATAGTTCTTATCTTTTCAACTCTCATAATCAGGTGAGCTTGGATGATGACAGGTGATGAAACCTACTCTATGTGCCACCCAGACATGCAATTGAGAAACTTGAGACTGTCTAAAAGGTAATGCCAGATGACATGGAGAATATTCCAGAGAATGTGGGTCTAGCTGTTTCCTAAGATACCTGCTGTCATTGAGATCCTTTGTCTCTTCGGGGGTCTACTTCCTGAAGAGAAATTTAGTTAATAAACAGAATCATTTTTATTGAATGCCCACCACGTTTCCAAACATTGCACTGAGGATGTTGCATTAACTCATAAAATTATCTCAGAAACTCCAAGAAGGAAGAATGAAAGGACCCTCTTTTTTTTTTTTTTTTTTTTTTTGACAGGCAGAGTGGACAGTGAGAGAGAGAGACAGAGAGAGACAGAGAGAAAGGTCTTCCTTTCCTCTTGGTTCACCCCCCAATGGCCACTGCGGCCGGCGCACTGCGCTGATCTGAAGCCAGGAGCCAGGTTCTTCTTCTGGTCTCCCATGGGGTGCAGGGCCCAAGCACTTGGGCCATCCTCCACTGCCTTCCCAGGCCACAGCAGGAAGCTGGACTGGAAGAGGAGCAACCGGGACAGAATCCGGTGACCAGGACTAGAACCCGGGGTGCCGGCACCACAGGCGGAAAATTAACCTATTGAGTCACGGCACCAGCCCCTCTTTTTTCCTTAACTCATCCTCCCCTTTTCTCTCTACACCTCTTTCCTTGCCTGGTACTCTGTGTCTTAAAGGAGTGAAGTTAATTTTTGAAACCCAGGATATTTACTGGACCATACATTTTTCCAAGTAGCAGGATTACTGGTCTTTGTCAGCAACACTTCTTTTCTTATATTTCCTGCTGTGATAATAAATATTGCATAAAACATACTTCTATATTCATGTTCTGTATGTTTTGGTGATACACAATTGGAGAGAGTGCCTACTTCTCAGGAGAGATCCAGTAATATGTCTAGCATTTCTATGTGTGTTGTATAACTTTAAGAAGTAAGATTACATGAGTAAGTCAAAGAGAAGAAAGAGGAGAGGGAGTTCCACTTTGGCCTCAATCCTTAGCAGCATTCTACAATCCAGCTTTCAGTTGAGAGACTTTCACTTTTTGTATTGTGATTTTTTTCAGACTCTAATACAGAGGTCAGTTTTTCCTGTGTGTGTCTCCATCAGATGAGAATTATGCAATAAAGAAACGTGATTGGTGGAAAATGGATTGCAAAACATCACACAGAACTACTGAGTACAGATATTTTGCTGTATTGGGCTGATGCCATTTTCCTGGCTGTATTGTTGTAACAGTTTTGTACAATGACAGCCCTTGTGCGTTATGGAGAAAGGTACAAGGGACTTCTGTATATATTTTTTTCAATTTATTTTTTATTATTTATTTTATCATTTATTTCCTCTTCTTAAGGGAAGATATTATTGTATCACTTGCCAAGCACACACAACAAATGGGGGGAAAAAGTTGTTCTCAAATTAAAACAGGTTGGATTTTCCAAAAATAGGAAAAAAAGAAAGTAGATATTTCATAGCTGCTTCAGAGCAACAGAAATGGAAGCTCAACTTGACTACATAACTTGTTCAGATTCATAGTTAGGAAGAGACTGTGTTTGGATTTGGATGCAGCTGAGCCCTGGAACGGTACAGAATGCACAGAGAAGTGTACCCTATCCCTCCAGAAGGTTGGGGGCTCATATAACATTGGGAAGGGTGCTCAATCACATTGTCCCTAAAATTCAGAGAAGCAGCAAGCCTGACAAAGCCACTGCACAGCTTCCAAGGGGACTGCTCCTAGCCAGGAAGGCCTCCATCCCGGAGAGCATCAGGTGAAAACCACCATGAGCACTTTCCTCTGTGAGAACTGTTTCAGAAGGCTGTCCATGAGCCATGCAGGAGCCACGTATTGCCAAGGATACGCCAGTGTGAACACCCACAGATTGTGAATCTGAGTCCTGCAGACACCTCTGTGATTTGTGAGTGTGTCATAAGCTTGCAGACACTATCATTCCACAGAAGGTCTCAGCAGAGTTTAGAAGGACAAGGCAGCCAAATGTAGGACATAATGTAAGGAACTGGAAAAAAAAATCCATGTTCCACTAATAACTAAAACAATGGGTAATCGAGTCTCTTCTTTTGATAAAAATTGCCCTGAAGATGTCTCCTCAAGTGGACATTGTAGGGGTACTGTCGCTCCCCCTCTTCGTGGAGGAACGACACAGGACCCTGAGCTGTTCTTTTGTCTGCTCGGCCCTTCCCGGGTTGGCTGCCGTCCCTCCCACCTCCGTGGAAGGGCTGCTCCCCCTGCCACTTTCCCCACTTCCGTGGGGGAGCGGCACACCGCCGGCCAGCTCTCTCGGGGGCTGCTCAGATATTATCTGGATGTTCCCCTTAGATGTTCCTGGTGCATGTTGTCTCTCTCCTCCTTTATAGTCCTCTTCCACCAATCCCAACTCTGCTACCCACACGCCGAGTATGCTGCTCTCCTCCAATCAAGAGCAGGATCAGTTCCTGCAGGTTATTGGTCGAACTGGAGGCAGCTGTGTAGAAGTTGTTTACTCCTCTCCCAGCGCCATATTGTGGGAGAGCAGATGCATAGAATAAGTCTTAATTCCAGTAACTTGGTCTAGTCCAAGTTACTCCCCACAGGGTACAAGAAGGGACTCGCAACTATATGAGACTTTAGTTAACATAGATTATAAAGGAGAGGGGGGAACCCACGTTGATTTTAACTGAAAAATGCAAACAGAAGGGGAATAGAAGGAGTTCTATCACTGCAGAAAAAAGTGATTGAGTTGGGAAATATGGATTATGGATTCAGGTCCTTCTCTGTCACTGTGTGACCTAGAACAAACATTTTCCATCTCTTTTGCACAGCAACATCCTAGAACAATTGTGAAAATCAATATTAATATCAGGGAAGTAATTTATATAAGGTAGACAATTTTGCAAATATAAATAATCACAATATTGAATTTTTTGTTTAATTTTGTTTTTTGTTTGTTTTTGGATATCAACTTCAAGTAAGTCTACTGTCACCTATGTGATGTCTTTGCACACCAGCTATTCTGTGTCTAGTGACTTCTCACCAGCTGTTTCCTCTGCCTGGAATAGTCTTCCTGCTGAGGCCTTTCTTTCTTTAAGATTTTTTTTATTTACTTGAAAGGCAGAGAGAGAGAGAGAGAGAGAATAATTTCCATCTGCTAGCTCACGTCCCAAATGGCTGGGGCTGAGCCAGGCCAAAGCCAGGAACCCAGAACTTCTTCCACATCTCCCATGTGGGTGGAGAGGCCCAAGAACTTGGCCCATTTTCTGCCACTTTCTCAGGCACATTAGCAGGGAGCTGGGTCAGAAGTAGAGCATCTGGATCTCAAACTGGCACCCATGTATTATGCCGATGTTACAGAGGGAGGCTTAACTTGCTATGCCACAACACAGGCTCCTGATGTTTTCCACACTCTCTTCTTTGGGTCATTCAGTTCTCTGCTCCACTTACCTCCTCAGAGAGTCTTCGTTGATTTTCATATGCAACATAGAGCCCATAACAGTTTATCTCCTATTTTCCTGTTTATTTTGTTTCATGTTTATAATTGTATATTATTAACTTCATTTTAAGATAAGAAAACCCAGGTCAGTAGGCATATTTCTATAGAATAACAGGACAGAATACAAACACTGAGCACTTATAATGTACCAAGTTCTGACAAAATGATTTAAATCTTTCAACTCATTAACCTAAGTTTTGTTAATTTATAAGCAAATAATCCTCTTGAAGAGATTAAACTTTTAACATGGGAAGTGAATTTAAGACAAACGTCATGGGTTTTAAACTCTGAGGGAGACAAACTCTGGTAGGTACTGAGGTAATGAGCCTGTGTCCTTCTCTGACTTTCCCACTAGACTATATCTTGTTATTGCTGCACCCCAGAATCTAGTACACTGTATGCCATGCAATAACCGAATCATATGTGGTCACTGAAAGAGAAGAAAAAAATTTTAAATTTAGTATAAATAATCCTTTCTAAGGCAACTATATAGCAACCAAATATCATCATTTACATAATATTAAGCTCCTCTGGGAAATTGAGATTTTATTTCCACATTCAAATGCATGATTTCACTGAAAACAGAATTTATCTCAGTTGATTTGGTGATCTGTCTTTTTATTTTTGAGAATTCTGATATCAGCACAAATTAAGTGAGAAGACCCACACCTAACTCTTTCCACTCCACCTTTGTTGACTCTTGTTAAAAACTCAAGTTCAAGCAAACTCTAAGGCCTTCTCCATTCCTGTACCAGTATCTTTCAATAGAACAAAATATGCCAAAG
Source organism: Oryctolagus cuniculus (assembly GCF_964237555.1). NCBI lineage: Eukaryota > Metazoa > Chordata > Mammalia > Lagomorpha > Leporidae > Oryctolagus > Oryctolagus cuniculus. The sequence continues at coordinate 161,745,436 of NC_091437.1, read as the reverse complement.
AAAATCCATTTCACATATTTTCTTTGACAAGTTCAGTAACCACTCAGCACAAAACACAGAGTTTGTGCTGTGTTCCAGGCAAAGTGCCGAGTAACAGGAAATCACAGATGAATTAGGCCCATTACCACCTGGAAGTGGTGCTACATTTAATGAAAAAGAACATTACACACAAAGAAATTCTGGTGCAGTGTGGTCAGTGTGTCTAATAAAGATGTCCCAGGCAGGAGCCTAGCATCAAAGAGAAGACTGAATCTGCCTCTAAATCTCTTCTGCTCCCAATGATTCTCACTCCATTTCCAGTCACTAAGCTCTCTCCTTCTATCTACTTTAGAAAAATTCATGACTTAATAATGCATGAGGGAGCATTACCTTAAGGTATAATTATGCATTTCCACAAATGACCTATGCAATTACACCAGAGTAGTGAACAGCAATTACAAGGAGAAGTTGGAACAAGTGCACAGGGATATAATGCGACAAAATGATCTCTGTTTCAATTTTCCTTTTCATAACTACATAAAAATTGCATTTGCTTCTATCACAGACATGTGCAGGAAAATGAAAAAGACATTTGATTACCCACTCTCATCTCTCCCTGGAAAGTTTTTGTTTTTTCTATTTTAGGCCTTCTAGGGACTTCCTTCTGTTCTATTATTCCAAAATAACAGGAATAATGAGGGAGGAAGGGTACCTCTCTTCCCAGTGTTTACCACCAGTCAGTCTGTAGGGGATACTCAAGAGTTGCTACTATCCATGGCCAGGGTATGGATGGAAGTCAAAGCAGTCGTAGGAGAGTGAGGAGACTCAAGGCAAGTCTTGGATTATAAAAATGGAGTTAGTATTACAGTCAGGATAAAAGAAAGAGCTCTGTTAATAGTCATGTGGGCAGTTTCTGATGAGAGAAACCAGAGGTTTGGGATCGACATATTTGAGATAAACATGGGAATGACTATAAAGTTGTTCTACATTATTATGGTGATGTGATGTTTCATAACATTTCAATCATATTATAAAATCTTCTGATTTTATTCCTTTAGTTACAAATCCTAATCCTCATTAGTGTCATTAAAAAGAATCTTAAAACCATTGTCCTAATCATGATCTTATATGTGGATATTAATTAGTTCAATCATTGCTGTAGTTAGGTATTAAAATTGATTTCACTTCTTGTGTTCTTTCTTCTCTTCTAAATGCAATGAACATCCATCAGTAAGAATATGTAAAATTGTTTATTCATTTTAATTCTGTAAACCATTTTCTAGGGATACATTTTAAAACAAAATCATGGGCCATTGCTGTGGCGTAGCAGGTGAAGCCACAGTGTGCAGTGCTGGCAACCCATATGGGTGCCAGTTCAAGTTCCAGCTGCTCCACTTCGAATCCTTCTCTCTGCTATGTATTGGGAAAACAGTAGAAGATGGCGTAAGTCCTTGTGCCCCTGTACCCGCATGGGACACCTGGAAGAAGCTCCACTCTCCTGGCTTTGGATTGACTAGCTCTGGTTGTTGTGGCTATTTTATGAGTGAACCAGTAGATGAAATACTTCTCTCCCTCTCACTCTCTCTGCCTCTGTCTCCCTGTAACTCTATGCCATTCAAATAAATAAATAAGTATTTTTTAAAAAAAATCAGATATGAAGTCTAGTATTTATATATTATTTCATATGTGCATGAACTCAGAAGCAGTGTTAATTTCAAAGCTCATGTCACTCACTCTGTCAAGTCATTTTTCATTGTGCAAAAAATATTTGTTAAAAAATAAATAAAATGAATAAGAGACAAAGGATGATGCTGACACATGTGTACATTATTGCTTAAAGCCAAAGGTTACTTTTGAAACACAGTGACATTTAGATAAGATGATAGTTTCATGGCCAGTAGAACTTGCCTGCCCCAATGTTAAACTTAACAAAGACTTAACTCCTTTGCTAATTAGCTTCTGTTTCTGTGATTTGTTTTAGGTGTTACAACATACCATCATCATGTGAAGAACTTGGGAAGATGCTAAGCACAAACTTGAACTTAGCAGAGTGAATCCTTGTTCAACCATGCAGGGTACCTGGGAAATACCATTTCATCCATCCATTTTTATTTCTTTCATTATAATTCATCTTTTCCCTCAATTAATGCTTGATATCTCACTAATATATTTAACCTTTTTAAAAACAGAGCTAACCTCTTCTTTCTAACTCCTACATGTTTTTTGAGAAAGAGAAACAAAGAAAGAGCGAGAGTGGGAGAGAGAGAGAGAGAGAGAGAGAGAGAGAGAGAGAGAGAGAAGTTTCAGCCAGTAGTTCACTCCCCAAATGCCCACTATGGACAGGACTCAAGCTGGGATCTAGGATCTCAATCCACAAGGGTCTCTTAGACGGGTGGCTGGGACCCAATTACTTGAGTCATCATTGCTGCTTCCTATAGTTTGTGTAAACAGGAAGCTGAAAACAGGAGCTGGAGTCAGGAATCAAACCCAGGTATACTGATGTGAGACAAAAGCACCCTGACCAGCATCTTAACAGTTAGGCCAAGCACTCAAATAATTTTATATTTGTTTTAATTTAATTTTTCTCCTTTTTTAGTTTCTTATGGTAGAAGTTTAGGATATTGATTATATACTGTTCTTTTCCAAGAATTTACAACTATATTTTCCTTTGATTTAGTTAGAAGTTTGTTTCTTCAAATTCCAAATGTTTAGGGATTTTCCACGTATGTTTTTCTCATTGGTTTCTGCTTCAGTTGTGTGGTGTTTGGAGAGCTTACTCCATATTAAATTCTTTTAAATGCTTTTAAATTTATTGATTCTTCTTTATTTGTCCATAGTTTGCCTGTCTTGATGAATATTCCATGTTTATTTGGAAAGAATGCACATTTAACTGATTTATTATAATGTTGTAAAAATGGCAACTAAGTCAAGTTTAATTTAGCATTGTGGTAGCTGGCACTGTGGTGTAGTGGGTAAAGCCACCGCCTCTGGTGTCAGCGTCCAATGTGGGCACCAGTTTGAGTCCTGGATGCTCCACTTCCAATCTGGCTCTCTGTGGCCTGGGAGGGCAGAGGAGGATGGTCCATGTCCTGGGGCCCTCGTGCCTGCATGAGAGACCCAGAGGAGGCTCCTGGCTCCTGGCTTCAGATCAGTGCAGCTCTGGCCATTGCAGCCATCTGAGGAGTGAACCAGTAGAAGGAAGATCTCTTTCTCTCTCTCTCTCTCTCTCTCTCTCTCTCTCTCTCTCTCTCTCTGCTTCTGTCTCTCTGTAACTTGGCCTTTCAAATGAATAAATAAATCTTTAAAAAATATTTAGCATTGTGTAAATTTTCTATATTCATACTAATTATCTTTCATTAACACTATCACTTACTGAAAGAAGAGTGTTAAGATCCCCAACAATAACTATGAATCTTATATTTTTTCTTCCCATTCATAATTTTATATGTATGAAGTTATACTGCAAGTGTAGACTCATTTAATATTGTTATATAAAACCAATAGAGGGATTCCTTTATTATTGTGAAATGTCTTTTTATATCTAGGTTTGTGTTCACTTTGGCTTGTCTGATATTGAAGCAATCATTCCAGTATTCTTATCATCAAATGTTTCCAATTGCATAATTATTTTCCATCATTTTAGTTTTTTTTTAAAAAAAGATTTATTTATTTACTTGAAAGTCAGAGTTACAAAAAGAGAGGGGAGAGGCAGAGAGAGAGAGAGAGAGAGGTCTCCCATCCACTGGTTCATTCCCCAGATAGCCACAATGGCCAGAGCTGTGCAGATCTGAAGCAAGGAGCCAGGAGCCTCCTACGGGTCTCCTATGTGGGTGCAGGGTCATCCACTGCTTTCCCAGGCTATAGCAGAGAGTTGGATCGGAAGTGGAGTAGCCAGGACTTGAACCTTGAACCGGCACCCATATGGGATGCTGGCACCGCAGGTGGTGGCCCTACCTGCCACAGCACCGACCCCCATCATCATACTTTAATCTTGGTCTTTACATATTCTTTTCAACAGCAACATTTTATGTTAATGTTATGTTTAATTTCAGGAGTCAGTTTAACAGGACAAAGTGATAAACTCAGTAAAAAGTAAAGCATTCTTACTGAGTTTGGAAGGAGGAAATTAGCATATGAGTTCATCATGTTAGTGGAAAAGATCCACCCTTAATATAGCCAAGAATCATCCAATTAGCTGTAGAAGCAGACAACAAAAATGCAAAGAAAAGGTAACTTTGCCTTCCTCTTCTCTGGAGTTTGGATACCTTTATTCTCTTGTCCTTAGACATCAGAATTTGGACTCCAGGGCTACACCAGTGGCTTTCCTTATTCTAAGGCAGTCAGACTTGTACTGAAACACAATATGCATTCTTGGTTATCCAGGTTGCAGACAACCTATAGTGAGACTTCTCAGCCATCATAATCATGGGACCCGGTTCCCTTAACAAATCCCCTATCATCCTCATCATCATCTATATGAATGTTATCTATCTACCCATCCATCCATCCATCCATCCATCCACATCCTGTTGATTCTCTCTGGAGAACTCTGACAAATACAGCTGATTTGTATTATGTTGTCACTACATCTAATTTTAAAATTCAGATGTTTAGACCATTTATACTTAATGTACATGTTCATATTATTCAGCTTGAAACTACCCACTTGATATTTGTTTCCTATTTGTCCCTTCTATCTGATCTGTCTTGTTGAATGTGGTGTGTATACTTGCAAATAACGTGAAGTGTGTCTTTGTGCAATATAGCATTGCATACTTGTCAATAGGTAAATTAGATCAACATTGTTAAATTTTCTATATATTTACATACTTTTTGCTTACTTGTGTCCTTTATTACAGGGCACTGTTTGTCTTCAACTTCCAAGATGCTTTAAATAAGTTATCTAGTTAACCTTTCCTTCATTGTTCAAAAATTATTTTTACTTATTTTGGGGACTACCCTTGTTCACCTTCACACCTGGGGTGGGAAAATTTTCCTGGAGCATCACTGATCAAAACCCTATATGGGGGGCCGGCGCTGTGGCATAGTGGGTAAAGCTGCCACCTGTAGTGCCAGCATCCCATATGGGTGCTGGTTCGAGTCCCTACTGCTCCACTTTTGATGTAGCCCTTTGCTATGACCTGGGAAAAGTAGAAGATGTCCCAAGTCCATGGGCCCTTGCACTCAAATGGGAGACCCAGAAGAAGCTCCTGGCTCCTGGCTTCGGATTGGTTCATTTCTGACTGTCGTGGACAACTGGGGAATGAACCAGTGGATGGAAGACCTCTCTCTGTCTCTCTCTGCCTCTCCTTCTCTCTCTGTAACTCTGATGTTCAAGTAAGTAAATAAGTCTTTAAAAAAAAAAAGTAAATAAGTCTTGGCACCAAGTACAGAATCAATCTTAAACATTTTAATTTTACCATGACAGAACACTATATTTTAGAGTAATAGTTTAATTCTCTATCCTCTAACCCTGACTCTTTTATCAAATTTACTCACAACATACATCAGCTATTATGGGTTTATATGGCTCATAAATAATATCCCCTTCAAGTCTGACTTCGGAATCAGTGTGAGTGGATCGGATTAGATGTATCTGGGATATTTACCACTAGTTTACAATATGTCTAGGACAAATTGAAAGCATGTGGTTTGGTGGGAAACAAACATACAAAGAAGGGTAACAGAAAGAAGCCACAATGCTTTTTCCTTTACCCCCAAATTATTAATCAAAGAATTTATTCCATTCTCTCATCATTTTTCCTTGGCAGGAGTTAGTGAATTGATGGAGAGAAGATAGAACCAATGTACTAATGGATGGATCCCTTTTACTTATGAAAATATCCTAAGTAATAATAATGCAATGTAATAAACAAGTATCCCACTCTTCCAAAATAAGTACTTCCTGAACTGTAACATTAAATGCAACTTCGGTTAATCTTACAAGTATCTTTTGCAAAGTGCTGTTAATTGGAAACAAACCATAGACTTTTAAAAAGAAAACTAGAATATAATCCATTAAACAGCATTTTAAACATTTCAAGTAGTTTATGGTAGTCACTAAAAGTTCACACAATCTCCTGTCTTGCTCTTACAGAGAAATTCTTGAGTACAACATAAGACCTGCATAATGGCACACAATCACACACATATACATCAGTTATCGCATGCTGGTTAAATACACTCTAAGATGGACTTCGTGATCCTAAGTTAATTTGTCTTTAATTTTGCATAATGACATCTGATTTCCCATTGCCATCACTATAGTTACATTTGACATGCTTTCACTCAAACCCAGACAATTTATTGTAATTGACTGTCCATAGGAACTCTGGTCAAAATAGCATTAGGTTTTAAGTTAAAACAACTATATCTATGCAGTGAATTTGAGACAAAAGACTGGGTAGTGAGCTTGGGAAATTCCTTCTGGTTCATTTATGATTCTTATCGGCCTTCCAGATTTTAAGATATCTATTTAATAACTGTCACATATACTTCTAATTTACTGAATGGCAAAGTTATTCTGAACAAAATACAGAATAATTTACAAGAAACTATGGGCTAACCATAGTATTATGGGCTAACTATAGTATTATTCCAAAGCTACAAAAATGTAATTAACTTGATCAGAGTCATTATGTTAACAATTAACATATTCAAGCTTGCACTTGTTACTCTTAACACACTCAACTTCTCCTTTATAATGTCCTACTATGTCTGTATGTCTGGGGCACTTGGAGAGAAGACAAGGCATATTTTAATAGGAAGTTGAGAATGTCAGTAGATGTGCCTGTTCTCTATGATCTAACAAGGCTATCTTTAGCTCAACAGATTATAGAACAGAACGGCAAGATGGACTGTGTTTTAGAGTTCGGAACTTTATGAATATTTGTTATTTGCTGTCTGATTAGTTGACTGCTTGCTGTATCTATAGGTTAATGATAGAGGTTTGCAAATGTCTCAGTTTTAATTAACAAGATGATACTCCAGTGTTCATTAAAAGTAGAAACTACATTTTTTAAACCAAATAGTGTTTGGTTTTAGTAGGATGAAATAGATTTAACACAAAACTAACCATCTTGATCATGTTTAAATGTACAGTTCAGTGGTATTAAATACACTAATGTTTTATAATAGTCCCTACCATCCATCTCAATATTTCTTTTTATTTTGTAAAACTGAAGCTGTATGTTTACACAAGAACAACTGCATTACCTCTTCCCCCACAGTGCCAAGCCTAGTGATTCTACTTTTTGTCTACTTTTTGTTATTTAAACTAAAGAAGACTAACATAGTAATTGTGTGGCTGGCTTATTTAACTCAGAATAATATCCTCAAAGTTCATCCACGTTGTAGTGTCTTTCAGAATTTCCCTTCTATTAAAGATTGAATGATATTCTTTTATATGGACAGACCACATTTGCTTATCCGTTTATTTGTTAAGGAACACTTGCTCTGCTTTCATGTGTTAACTATGATGAATACTGCTATGAAGGTAGGGTGCTAATATCTACTCAAGCATCTGCTTCCAATTTTTTGAGAATACATCCAGAAGTGGAATTGTTACTTTAAAAATTAGTTTTGATATAATATATTTTTAATTTACATTGTAGTAAAAGCCTTAATGATTCACTAAATAAGGAATTCAACAAGTAAAATGTGAAAAGACCATAGTCCAAAAGTAATGTAAGGGCTATGAACAATTTTGTCAAACACGGTTTAATATTTTTGCCAAATTGTTAAGAATGATGTACTATTATAGATTTAATATTGCATGATTATTTAAAACATACTGTATATGAGTGAAATTGACACTGTTTTTATTTTTAAGCCACTGTTTCCTACAGTGGCTATACAATTTTGCAGCCTGACTAACAATATAGAAAATTTCTGATTCTCCCATACTCTTGCCAACAGATTTTTACTTACTTCTTATTTATTTATAACAGCTATGCTTCTGGTTATAAGGTGGTATTTCATTATAGTTTTGATTTGCATTTCCCTAAATCGTAGTGATATTGGGCATATTTTCTTCTGCTTATTGGTCATCTATATACCTTCTTTGGAAACACTTCTGTTCTGGTCTTTTACCATATATATATTTTAGGCCTGCTAATTCAGAAACAAATATTGCCATTAGTTAAACATTGCACCACTTTAGCAAAGTTCCAGATATTGCCAGGTTAATGTACATCATGGAAATAAAAACAGACCTCTTATGCGCAAATATGTGCTTAGTATTCTGATATCTGCTTTATAGGAAATATCTTGTTTTATCGTCCATATTGCTCCTTGAGGCAGAGATTATTAGTTACATGTCTTAATAATATGGTATGCTCTATGTAGGTTATATAACTTGCCCTCTCCAGAGAGATGGCATTTAGTGGTAGCAAGTGTTTGATGAAGTTTGTATTGAAATTCAAACTCTTGGCCCAGAGTTTGATGTACATAATTGCCACATAAGAGCACATAGATATGCTCACTTGCAGGTTGTGTGCATGTGTATGTAGGTGTGTACATGCGTGCAGGCTGGTGAAATATAAATAATTTGCATTTGAACTCAGGTAGTTAGGGCAGCAATCAGGTGGGTGATGAGTAACATGCTACAGAGACCACCTCCCAACAGATACACCAATTTGAAGAGCTATTTATGCATCCCGTCATCTTTAGAAGAGTTATGGGAGACAGTTGGGAGGCCATGATATCTTCTTTGTAATGATAAGAAAAGTCATGTTAAAGAAAGCAGGAAGTAAACAGCTGCCATGTCACCTTCCCCAGTTACAAGTGATGTAGCATGGAGAAAACCGTATCCAACTTAGGAGAGGGAGAGTGAGCTGAATCCCTGTGCCAAGTGCACTGTCATAAACCTCACAGTCAGACTGTGCCACATGGCTCCTGCCCCGGGCCTGAGCCTGCAGGCTGAGTATTTGGAGCCTCCATAGCCAACCAAAAATATTAAATATGTAAGCAGCTAAGCATAGCACCTCAAGAACTAGAAAAACAATGGTAAAATCAAAATTTGTAGAAGGAAAGAAATAAAACTCACTGAAAAATTAAGTGGCATACAGATTGAAAAACTACAAAAATATCAATGATAAAGAATTGGTAGGGGCTGGCGCTGTGGCATAGTGGGTAAATTGCCAACTGCAGTGCTGGCATCCCAAATGGGTGCTGGTTCTAGACCTGGCTTCTCCACTTCCATTCCGCCTCTCTGCTAAGGCCTGAGAAAGCAGTAGAAGATGGCCCAAGTCTTTGGGCTCCTGAACCCACATAGAAGACCCTGAAGAAGCCCCTGGCTCCTGGCTTCAGATCGGCGCAGATCTGGCCATTGCAGCCATTTGGGAAGTGAACCACCAGATGAAAGACCTATCTCTCTCTCTCTGCCTCTGCCTTCCTTTAACTCTTCCGCTCAAATAATAAATGAATCTTTAAAAAAGAAATGGCTACCTGAAAGAAAAAACACAACTGGAAAATTACTTAACTAGACTAAGAAAAAAGAGAGATAATTAAAATACATAAAATAAGAGATGAAAATGGAGACACACTAATGGTACAAGAATAACATTCATTGTTAGAGATTACTAGGAACATTTCTATGAGAATAGATTGTATAATATGGACAAATTGCTGTATAGGTACACCCTATGCAGATTGAATCATGAAGAAGGAGAATACTTAAATAGAGCAGAATACCAAACAAAAAAAAAACCTGATCATTGATTGAATCAGTAATGAAGTTTCCCATCAGAGAGAAACCCAGGAATATACTGCATTACCAATTAATTATACCAAGCATTTAAAGAAGAATTAATGCTTTTAAAATTGTTTTTATTTAATAGAAGAGGAAGGAATTCTTCCAAACTCATTATGTGAGGCCCAAATTACCTTGATACAAAAGACAGAGAAAACACAAAATAAAGGAAGCTACAAGCCAGTGTTTTTGATGAACATAGATACAATAACCTCAAACCAATACTAGCAAATGGAATCCAACAGTGCAAATAAAACACCATGCAGAAATGAGTTCTACCCCAGGGATACAAGGATGGTTCAACATACACAAATCCATAAATGTGGCATACCACGTCAAAAGAATGAAGCAAAAAAATTATATGGTCATCTCAAAAGTTACATTAAAGGCATTTGGTAAAATTTAGCATCCCTTCGTAATAAAAGATCTGAACAAATTTGTATGAAAAGAGATATCTCAAAATAATAAAACCTATATACAGCCAGATAACAGTTAACATAATACAGAATGGGGAAAAGCTGCAGGATTTCTCCCCAAGATCCAAAACAAGACAAGAATGTCTAAATTAAGTGACAGAAACAAATGGCATCCAAATCATTAAGCAAAAAGTCAAATTGTCACTGTTTTCAGATGACCTGATCTTATATAGAAAAAAATTCAAAGACTCCCACTGTAAACCTGATTCTAATCATCCGTCCTAATAAACAAATTCTACAATAATAAATTCAACAAATAATAAACAAAACAAATAAACAAAATAAACAAAACCCAATTCAATAAATAATAAACAATTTTAACAAAGTTTCAAGATATGAAATCAATAAACAAAAATCAGTAAAATGGTTTTACACCAATCTTGAGTCTCTAAGACTAGAAATCAAGACTTCAATCCCATTTCCAATAGCTTCAAAAAATAAAACACCAGGGAATAAATTTAACTAAAGAGACTATTACAGAAAAAGCTGTAATTCATTTATGAAAGAATTGGAGGGGATGCAATGACATAAGAAGATGGTACATATTCATGGACTGTAAGAATCAATATCATTAAAATGTGCTTATTACCAAAAATGGTTTACAGATTCGATTCAGTCTCTATCAAAATTCCACAGGTGTTTTCCACAGAATTAGGAAAAATGAGTCTCATTGTTAAAATGAGACTGAGGGGCCTGTGTAGTGGTATAGCAAGTAATTGAGCAGAAGACAATATTCCTCCCCATACATCTGTGAATTTACTTCATAAAACATGTGTTCCAAAGTTATACTTTCATTGTTTTTCCTTCTTCAATAAAATGCCTAAGGTTAAGCTTTAGATAGATTCAGGATGTGAAGTTTGGCTATGTGGGTGCCAGTTTGTGCCTCCGTTGCTCCGCTTCCAATCCAGGTCCACACTGGTGGTCTGGGAAAGCAGCAGGAGGGTGCTTAAGTGCTTGGGCCCCTGCCACCCACGGAGAAGACCCAGATGAAGCTCCTGGTTCCTGGTTTCAGCATAGCTCAGCTCTGACCATTGTTGTCACTTGGGAGAGTGGACCAGTGGATGGAAGATTTCTCTGTCTCTCTGTCTCTCTATAACTAACTGAGCACCAAAAAGGAAACCTGTTAAAGTGAAATGAACACTATGAGAAACGGTGACTTGATCAGCCCTCGCCCTGACTGTTGATGAGCAACTTGATATGTTATCCCTCTTAGTATTTTTTTTTGTTTGTTCTACTTAATACTTTTGGTTGAATACTATAATCAATACACAATTCTTCTTAAGTGCTGAAACTTAACTGAAAAGTGATCGCTGATAAATTTAAGAGTGGGAATAAGAGAGGGAAGAGATGTGCAATTCAGGACATGCTCAAGCTGACTTGCCCCAAACGGTAGAGTTAGAAACACACCAGGGGATTCGAATTCAATCCCATCGAGGTGGCATGTACCAATGCCATCTCACTAGTCCCAGTGATCAATTTCCGTTCACAATTGATCATAATGATAGGACTAAGAACCAAAGGGATCACATAAACAAGAATAGTGTCTGCAAATACAAGCTGATAGAATCAAAAAGGGAGAGAATGATCCAACATGGGAAGTGAGATACACAGCAGACCCATAGAATGGCAGATGTCCTAAACAGCACTCTGGCCTCAGAATCAGCCCTTAAGGCATGTGGATCCGGCTGAAAAGCCCATGAGAGTATTTTAGGCGTGGAAAGCCAAGACACTCTGGGGAAAAAAAAAAAAAAAAAAAAAAAAAAAAAAAAAAAAAAACCAAAACCCTAAATGAAAGATCTCCATGAGTGAGATCCCAGTGGAAAGAACGGGTCATCAAAGAAGGAGGTACCTTTGTCTGAAGAGGGGAGAGAACTTCCACTTTGACTATGACCTTGTCTAAATAAGATAAGAGTCGGTGAACTCAAAAGGCTTCCATAGCCTTGGCAGCTCATGACAAGAGCCTAGGTTGATTACTGATGCCATAAACAAGAGTGTCAATTTGTTAAGTCAACAACAGGAGTCACTGTGCACTTACTCCTCATGTAGGATCTTTGTCTTTAGTGTGCTGTACATTGAGATTTAATGCTATAACTAGTACTCAAACAGTATTTTTCACTTTATGTTTCTGTGTGGGAGCAAACTGTTGAAATCTTTACTTAATGTATGCTAAACTGATCTTCTGTATATAAAGAGAATCGAAAATGAATCATGATGTGAATGGAAGGGGAGAGGGAGTGGGAAAGGGGAGGGTTGCGGGTGGGAGGGACGTTATCGGGGAGTAGCCATTGTAATCCATAAGCTGTACTTTGGAAATTTATATTCATTAAATAAAAGTTTAAAAAAATAACTGAATTTCAAATAAATAAATAAATTTTTCATTTTTTAACAGAATCACAAAAATAACCAAAGCAATCCTGAGGGTGAAAAAAACAGACAGGATACATTACACTCCTGAGTTTAAATATAGCTTTCCCCATCTTTAATATATATAAAATAACTGTAATTAAAATATGATGATATTAGCATAAAAATACATCCATAGGCCAGTGGAACAGAATAAGGACCCTAGAGGCAAAATTACTTATTTACAACCAACTGATGTTTGACAAAAGTGCTAAGAACATGTATTGGAAAAAGAACAGTATTTTTTTAAAGATTTATTTTTTATTTATTTGAAAGACAGAGTTATAGAGACAGGTAGAGACAGAGAGAAAGGTCTTCCATCCTCTGGGTCACTCCCCGAATGGCCGCAACAGCTGGAGCTGTGCCAATCCAAAGCTAGGAGCCAGGAGCTTCATCCAGGTATCCCACTTGGGTGAAGTCCTTGGGTCATCTTTTACTGCTATCCCAGGCCATAGCAGAGAGCTGGATCAGAAGTGGAGCAGCCAGGACTAGAACTGGCGCCCGTATGGGATGCTGACACTTCAGCCCAGGGCTTTACCCTGCTGCACCACAGCACAGCCCCGAAAACAGTATTTTCAATAAATGGTGCTGAGAGACTTATATATCCCATATGGAAGAATGAATAGACCCCTATCTCTCACCATGTACAAGATCATTTCTAAGTATGATCTGAGACATTGATAGTATTAGAAGAAAACATAAGGGAAAACACTTAAAGTTATTGGAATGGGCTAGGATTTTGGGGATCAAAGCCCCAAAGCACAAAAGGCAAAGAAAAAAATAGACAAGTGATATTTAATCAAATTGAAGGCATTCCACAAATAAAGGAAGCAATCATCAGAGTGAACAGACAATCAAAATTTTTTTTGCTGTAGACCTGACAATATTAATATGCAGGGCATATGAAGAACTCAAATAGCTCAAAGGCTAAACAACAAATAATTAATAAACTGACAGTAAATTTACACAGACATTCTTCAAAAGAAGATATACAAATGGCCAACGGGTATATAGAAAAAGGTTCAATATCATAATCACCATGAAAGTGCAAATCAAAACTACCATTAGATATCACTCTACTCCAACTAGATTGCCTATCATCAAAAAGTCTAATGAGAACAAATGTTTATAAGGATGTAGAAAAAGGTAACCTTTGCACACTGTTGGTGGGAATGCAAATCAGTAAGTCATTGTGAGAAACAACATGGAGGCTCATCATAAAATCTTAAAATAGAACTACAATCCCACTGTAGGACACAAATCCAAGACAATTGAAGTCAGTCTGCTGAAGGGATACCTCAGCTCCCTTGATTATTATAGCCCCATTCACAACAGCCAAAATTAGAAACAACCTAAGTGTCCATGCACTGATAAAAGACTAAATAAAATGTGGTACATTAGACAACAGACTACTACTTAGCCATAAGAAAAGGCAGAACCTTGTCATTAATAACAACATAGATGAAACTGGAGGTCATCATCTTAAGTGGAAGAAAACAATTGCAGACAAACAAGTATCTTGTACAAAGAAAAATATGATACAAGGGGAGATATTGTTAGGAATGGAGGGAAGAGTTGCTGTAGAAAGAGGAGAAAAATAAGGCAAAGTAGAGGAGCAAGGAATGCAAAGGGTTAAAGACCTTAAAATGGGCGCTCTCTGCCTTTTTCCTTTAATAATTGCAATTGTGAGAATCAAACAGAATATTCTAGAGCATCTCAGGACAAAGAGGCCAATTCTGCTTCTGAGAAAGTATCATAGGAAAATGATAAACTCTTTGCTGATCCTCGTCACATATGATGGTTTAAAAGCAATATACTTCTTTTTGGGCAGAAGATTGGACAAGGCTAAGAAAGTATCTTGGTTTATTTGACTCAATTTCCCTGCAGCCTGTCTTTGGTGTTTAAAGAGATCAATGATGATCCTGCATGTTCTACTGACAGGATATAAAATAGCTGATAGAATATATGGATTGAACATTGGCTGTAGTGAGGGAAGATGCAGAGCTGGGAGTTGTGCCGGGAATACTCGACTTCAGGACAGACCCTACCACAATGCGGAGCACCACCCCACCCATCCAGGGGATTACTGAGGATCCAATGGACCAACACGTGCACCGACACTCAACCCCCACCCTGTGGGCATCTGCAATGTCCACAGCGTCTGAGCAGTAGAGAGCATGGAGATGACACGGACTACAGTAACAAAGATGCTACGTTTTTAAATGGCTGCTAATTTCCTCCCAAATTCATCAAACTTAACACCCAAAGAACTGATGTTAAATCAGGGAAGAATGAATTGCCTTAATTTTGCAATCAGCCAACTGAGGGAACCCAGAGGATATTGGAACGAATAACCAAAAATAAATGGAAAGTGCATTATTATTTTTCTGCACCTCTGACTCAGGGTATATAAATGTCAACTTTAAAAGAAAAATAAAGAAAAAGAAAAGAAAATGCATCTGGGACCATCTTACAGTTTCAGATAATAGAAACTTGATGCAGATTTTCATTACCAAAAAGTGAGATTAATGATTAAGAACAGTGGTGGTGGTGGGTGCTTTATGATGACTGTGTAGTTGCACATGGAGAATCAGCTGAAAATGTATTTGTTATATTCTAAATGAACTTTAGATAATATGATTTTTGTTACTTCATAATTCTCATTAGTGTTCAGGAGGTCAGAACCAGGCAATGTGGTCACAGCTAGAGCATATGTTGGTGCAGATTTTATCCACCAACTGAGAAATGGGGAGACAGCAAGAAGTGGCATGTTCTATCCTTCACTTAGCCTCCAAGCTCAGAATGCACTGAGCTAATTCCTATGAGAGGAAAAGTTCTTAGTTCCAAACCATGGGGGTCTAGCATCCTATGGAATGCCATCTGGGCTGAGACCTGGAGGATGAACAGCAAGTCAGATAAATGAAGACATTGGAACTTCGGGAAAGCTGATTCAAAGAAAAGGATTTGTGCACTGGACGGAATGTGTGCTCCCAAAATCAAATGTGGACATTAGAAAGGGAAAGTAACAGGAGGTTCTTAGCTTTGGGGTCCAGAACCTACATGGATGGTATTGGTGAACTTGGGAAAGAGGTGAACAGGTCCTCACCAGCCACTGAAATTCTCAGCACATTTGTTGTGGACATTCAGACTCCAGAACTGTGAACAATAATTTATGTTGCTTAACCTTTCCGGATTAAAGAAATCTGTTACAGCAGCACACACAGATGAAGGTGGTTTGCCAACAGAGGGAGGAACTATACTGGTGTTCTCTTAAGCAGAAGCTCTCAAGTATTGTGAAGATGTTGAATATTTAAAATACATCAACGATAGTTATTCTCACCTGGGTTCTGGTCAGGATTTGGTGACTGAGTTGAGCTGGCAGGAGTGAGCTGGGCCAGGCACAGCTGGTATGACACTACAAGCCAATTTTGATAATGGGGTATTGCACTATAGCCTTTCTTTTAGAGAAAAAAAGTCAGGGGGGAAAATGTAAATTTCCTGGAGCCCAGAGGAAAACATGCGTGTTGCATGATTGTAAGCCCCTAACAGAATCTAAAATTCTATTAGTACTTTGTCTTCTATGAAACATCAAGCTTGCAAATTATCTCTCTACTCTCTTCGGGGTTGAACACACTGACTCCAGAATGGGCCCACAAGTATGAAGTCAGAACAGATACTAGAAGCTGATGGAGCTGGTGCTTCGATGCAGGCATTCTGTGTGGGCGTTGTTTCAGTCCAGAATTCCCTACTTCCAATTCAGCTCCCTGCTAAAATGCCTGGCAAAGCAATGGAAGATGACCCACGTGCTTGGTTCCTGCCACCTACAATCCTGGCTCAGCTTGGCCTAGGCCCAGCTGTATGTCTGTGTGTAACAACTGGTGGAATATATTTTTCCCTCCCTCTCTGAATCTCTCTCTCTCTCTCTCTCTCTCTCTCTCTCTCTCTGTGTGTCTGTGTGTGTGTGTGTGTAACTCTGCCTTTCAAATGAATAGATATTTTTAAAAAGAAAAAAATAAAAGAAACTTTTCACAAAACAATAAGCAGAAGTTAACAGCTGGCATGTTCAGATGCATAGGAAAGATCCTCAAAAGAAGTAAACAAAATAAGGTTTGACACAAAAGTGCACCCAAGGGTATTTCTAAGATCATATAGCAATTTTTTGTATATTTCATTATTTTTATTATTTACAATGACATATTTTCAGTTCATTTTATAATCATAAACTTAATATTTCAGCAAGTAAAGAATTCAGCAAATAGTAAGAGAAAATCACTGTACCTCAACAGTAGAGAAAAGAGTTATAAACAATAATCAGATCTTAAAATGTCAATTTCACTTTTATATATTATATTTTTATGTGCTGTTAGTTACCACAAATCAGTGAAAATATATGGTATTTGTCTTTCTGATACTGGCTTATTTCACTAAGTATAATGGTTTCTAGCTGTATCCATTTTGATGCACAAAATATGATTCCATTCAATTTTATGGCTGAATACTATCCCAAAGTGTATAAACCCCAACATTTTCTTTATCTAGTCTTGGTTTATGGACATCTAGGTTGATTCCATATCTTAGCTATTGTGAAATGAGCTGCAATAAACATGGGGTACAGATAACTCTTTCATATGCTGATTTATTTCCTTTAGGTAAATTCCCAGTAATGGAATGGCTGGATCATAAAGTATACCTATTGTCAGATTTCTGGGGAATCTCCATACTGTCCTCCACAATGACTGTACTAGATTACATTCTTATCAACAGTGTATTGGGGTACCTATTACCCCACATCCTTGCCAGCATTTATTGTTTGTTGATTTCTGTGTGAGGGCCATTCTAACTGTGGTGAGGTAAAATGACATTGTGGTTTTTATTTGAATTTCCATGATAGTTATCTTGGGAATTTTTCCATGTGTATGTTGGCCATTTGAATTTCCTCTTTTGAAAAATACCTGTTCAAATTTTTGCCCATTTCTTAACTGCATTATTTATTTTGTTATTGTTGAGTTTCTTGAGATTTTTATTAATTCTGGATATTAATCTTTAAGCAATTTTATAGTTTGCAAATAATTTCTTCCATTCTGTCAGTTGCCTTTTCACATTGCTGAGTGTTTCCTTTGCAGCACAGAAGCTTCTTACTTTATATATTCCCATTTGTCTATTTTTGCTTTGATTGTCTTTGTTTCTGGGGTTTTTTCCAAGATGGTTTCGCCTATGCCAGTGTTTTGCAGATTTTCCTCAATGTTCTCCTCTAGTAATTTGATGGTATCAGATTGTAAATTTAGTTCCCTATATGTAGAATCACGTCATCTGCAAACGGGGATAATTTTACTTCCTCCTTTCCAATTTGTAACCCTTTGATTTCTTTTTCTTGCCTAATGACTCTGGCTAAAACTTTCAGAACTATATTGAATAGCAATGGTTAAAGTGGACATCCTTGTCTGGTTCAAGATCTTAGTGGAAATGCTTCTAATTGTACTGACTGTGCTTATTAGTAATAAAACACCTCCCAAAGCCCCAACTTCCAGGATCCTAGTATTCCAATTTATTCCATTTTGTTATCTGTGGTTCTATACAATTATTTGGCAATCCATAATTAATATAGATATCCCAAAGACCATATTTCAAGAAACACTTCTCTGGATACACTGAAACAATAATCTCAAACCTTGCCTCATTTACTCAGTAAGAGGTCTTTTTCCTTTGGTACTTACATAGAATTTATGTTACTGATAGAATGAAGTGAAAAAATGTTGTACATACTGACTTTAGGGTCTTGGTCCTAAATCCCAGGCATCCTAAAATTATTCTTAGGCATTTTAGCTAAGTGAATTCTTCACAATCTAATTACAAACAAGCACTGATGGCAATAAGGGGAGCTTCTGCCCATTTAGCTATATTCATCACTGTCTGCTTAGGAGGGCGTTACTAATTCCAAGTGGAACCATCTATCAGTTGGTCCACAGAGTATTTTTACTTGTACTTCCTTCAGACAATGTGAAATGGGAAATTATTTTCAGCTAGGAACAAATAATGAATCTACAGAACAAATGAGAAAAATAGAAGTTCTGCATCTGTGTTCTCATAAATCCAATCTCAGCAGAAACAGACATGATTATAAATTTGGAATTAGAGCAAAATATATCTAAACATGAAACAAACCATTTTCCTCCTTTTTCATTAATTTACTTGAAAGGCAGAGTTACAGAGAGAGTGTGAGAGGGAGAGAGAAAGGGAGAAAGAGAAAGCTTTCTCTTTTTGGTTCATTCCCCAAGTGGTCGCAACAGCCAAGGATGCACTGGTCCAAAATCAAGTATTTGGACCATCTTCTGCTGCCTTCCCAGGCGCATTAGCAGAAAGCTGGATCAGAACCAAATTGCCAGAACTTGAATCAGCATTCCAATACTAGATGCCAGAATTGGAAACATTGTCTTAAACCACAGAGCCATAAAATTGGTCCTAACATTTTCCTGTTTGTTGAAAGTTAGTTTGGTCTCAGAGTTTAAAGGCCACCAGGAAAAGACGAACCTGAAGTAGAACAATCGTATTCATAATTGTTGTTATTTCCTTCCCTGTTTACTTTTTATTATTTATCTTACTGAAAATGTAGTCCACAAACACTTTCATAATTAAGGCCTCATTTATCACTCATAGCAATTCT
This sequence comes from Oryctolagus cuniculus, assembly GCF_964237555.1. Lineage (NCBI taxonomy): Eukaryota > Metazoa > Chordata > Mammalia > Lagomorpha > Leporidae > Oryctolagus > Oryctolagus cuniculus. Next base: position 161,726,166 of record NC_091437.1, on the reverse strand, counting down.
ATATCATATGCAAAACAAATACTATAGTTGAAGAAACTGAAACTAAGAGGCTAAGTGTCTTTGTCAGGGTTATATAGCTAGAGAGAGGAAGGAAATGTATTCAAAGCAAAGCTATTTGCTCCAAATCTATTGCTTATGTATCTTGCTACTAGGATTCTACTCTTTTAGAAAACTAGAATTAAAAATGAAGTTTCCAGTGACATAGTACAAAATCCGACTTGTTGTGTGAAAAGAAGCAGAGATGAGTGTCTATGTCCAGGGATGGTGTGAAGGTACTAGATTATTCCCTTTCATAGACCAGAATGATGTCAGATGATGTCAGATGATGGATGTTTCTGCCAGGGTGGATCTGAAGATCACACAAGGTTGGCACAATAAACAATGACCAAAGAAAAGACATAACCCCAATAACTGCCACTGACAACTCCATAATTTTTATCATGGCCTCCCAGCAAGATACCCTAAGTCAGTCATCACTCACTGTTCATCTGTGTCATAGGTGAATCCAATTGTGCTTCTGACCTCTGAAATCATCTCAAGGCTATTCTAAGCCCGGCTCTTGTGTCTTACAAGAGTGTCAATCCAAATTTTAAGCTCATATTACAAGGTGAGATTCAAATCTTTCTGTTATTATAAATGCTTAAAAATCAACCAAACACATAGAGTGGTGTTCCTAAAAAATCAGACATACAACTAAATGATAACTTCCAATTACTGAATATCCAACAGATATTAACAAAACTATCTTCCTTACTCTTACAAACTGTCTTGTGGACTTGAATGTCACTTCCATTATTACATATATCAATTAAGGATCAGAATATTAAATTATTACTTATAGTTGTTTGGTAAGTAAAATTGAGAGGACTTAAGTTCAAATTGACTACAAAACTCACTTTTTACTGCTTTCTTCCAAGGTCTTTCAGAGAAAGCTAATTAGTGTTCATCATAGTGAGGAATATGAACCTGGACAAAGAGGAAGTTAGCAAAAATATATTGGCAAAAGAAGAATGGCTCACAATTGTAAGTGGAGAAGATCAATAAACTAGGTCAAGGGGACAGAAAATTCTTCCAACTAGAGAATATACCTTTGAATTTTGCCTATAGGCTAGGTTTGAACTTGATTTTTTGGTTTATTTAGAGGAAAACAAATATCAAAAAGGCTATACCCAACAAAGCAATAAGGTTAAGATTATCCAACAAAGGAATAGGAGAGACAAGGTTAAGATTATCTATTAATAAGTCATGAAATCCAGCTTGCAAACATCCCTCAAAGAGATCAGAATTGGAAAAAGTAAACCGTGGCCCCTGGCAGAAGTGAAGCTCTACGAATGAAGTGAAGATCACAAATGAGAAATGTAGCCAGATTGGGTTTCCAGAAGCTAAACACAGGCCAGCAGCATTGAACCTGAGAGAAACACAATAAACATTTCAAACTTGTAGCCATGAAAAGGAAAGGAATCTCTTATATCAGTGCAGGCTGGTTGAGAGCAAGAAAGCTAGAGCCAAATAGAACCAAGCTTAGAGATGATAGAGTCTGGTTCATAAAATGAGCAAGCATGGAGTGCTAGCAGTAGAGAGAGAGATTATGGTGATGCAACAACCAGTGACAAATAAAAATCAGAAGGTTATTTGGTTTAATTGTTCCAAAAGTAATGCCTATACAAGAATTCTAGTGCAAATTGTATACATTAGTTGGTTGGGAAGGACAGTGTACAAGAAACATGGATGGGGAATTAAATTGTTGTATTGGAAAGGAAAGTAAATCAATACAGGGTAAATTATCAAGCAAGCTATCTATATGGGAAACCGGAGCAAAACTGCACTAAGGAATGTCGAATATAGTATGTAAAACACTTCAAATTATCATAACTAAGGCAGAAAGACACAGGGATGTTTATATATCAGCTCTTTGCCTGGAAGTGATTGAAGATAGATCACAAGGGTGTTAAATTTCCAACATAAGTGGCTCATCATTGCTGTCACAACTAGATAATATTCCCGTAGGTGCATAAAATAAAAACCCTTCAGAGAATGAAGATGTTTCCTTGGCAGATAAGGGTAAGGTGTTAATATCACCTACTACAGTGTGATCAATTGTGAACTGAAATTGATCACTTGGACTAGTGAGATGGCATTGGTACATGCCACCTTGATGGGATTGTATTGGGATCCCCTGGCAAGATTCTAACTCCACCATTTGGGGCAAGTCCGATTGAGCATGTATCAAATTGTACATCTCCTCCCTCTCTTATTCCCGCTGTTATATTTAACAGGGATCACTTTTCAGTTAAAATTTAAACACCTAAGAATAATTGTGTGTTAATCACAGAGTTTAACCAATAGTACTAGAACAAAACAAAGAGAAAATACTAAAATGGATAAAGTATTACATTGTACATCAACAGTCAGGATAAGAGCTGATCAAGTCACTGTTTCTCATAGTATCCACTTCACTACAACAGGTTTCCCCTTTGGTGCTCAGTTAGTTATCGCCAAACAGAGAGAACATATGATATTTTTCCCTTTGGGACTGGCTTAATTCTCTCAGCATAATGTTTTCCAGATTCCTCCATCTTGTTGCAAATGACCGGATTTCAATGTTTTTGGCTGCTGTATAGTATTCTACAGAGTACATGTCCCATAATTTCTTTATCCAGTCTACTGTTGATGGGCATTTGGATTGGTTCCAGGTCTTAGCAATTGTGAATTGAGCTGCAATAAACATTAATGTGCAGACCACTTTTTTGTTTGCCAATTTAATTTCCTTGATCACATTGATAGGCCTAAGAGTCAAAGGGATCACACAAACAAGACTAGTTTCTGCTAATACTAACTGATAGAATCAAAAAGGGAGAGAACGATCCAACATGGGAAGCGGGATACACAGCAGACTCACAGAATGGCAGATGTCCTAAATGGCACTCTGGCCTCAGAATCAGCCCTTAAGGCATGCAGATATGGCTGAAAAGCCCATGAGAGTATTTCAGGCATCGAAAGCCAAGACACCCTGGGGAAAAAAAATAGAAGACCTAAATGAAAGATCTCTGTGAATGAGATCCCAGTGGGAAGAACAGGGCCATCAAAGAAGGAGTTACCTTTCTCTGAAGGGAGGAGAGAACTTCCACTTTGACTATGACCCTATCAGAATAAGATCGAAGTCAGCGAACTCAAAAGGCTTCCATAGCCTTGGCAACTCATGACTAGAGCCTAGGGAGATTACTGGCGCCATAAACAAGAGTGTCAAATTGTTAAGTCAACAACAGGGGTCACTGTGTACTTACTTCTCATGTAGGATCTGTCCTTAGTGTGTTGTCCAATGTGAAGTAATTCTATAACTAGTACTGAAACAGTATTTTACACTTTGTGTTCTGTGTGGGTGAAAACTGATGAAATCTTTACTTAATTATACTAAATCAATCTTCTGTATATAAAGATAATTGAAAATGAATCGATGTGAATGGAATGGGAGAGGGAGCGGGGGATGGGAGGGGTGTGGGTGGGAGGGAAGTTATGGGGGGGAAGCCATTGTAATCCATTAACTGTACCTTGGAAATTTATATTTACTAAATAAAAAAAAATAAAAAAGTGATAATATTGGACAAGATAATTGGGGACTGTATGTCAATATATAGTTCCATATTAGTTGGCCATATCATTTAATCTTTAAAAAATATCATCTACTACAGTGAATATCTTTGTATACCTTTTCATTATTTCATTTATTCAGTACAGTGGTATAGTAGAAATTTAGAGAGTTAACAGAATTGAATTTAAATCCATGGTGGACACATAATTTGTAGAAAAAAAAATTTTCAAATAAGAATTAGCCTACACAATTCTATATGAACTCGTAAAAAGACAAAATTAGGGGGACCAAATACATGATCATGAACACAATTGACAATGATATCAGTATCTGATTATAGGTTAATTCTAGAGTTAAAAACAGCATTATTTGATACATGTTTCACTCTTTCAATAGATTCCATTCTATTCCTTTAGTTTTTCATTAATAGCTCTCATGAAGAAATCTAAAATAAAAAGCATTCATCATACCAACCTGTTGTGGGGGTGAGAGATTGTATATTTGAAGTACATTGAACACTTCCTAAAATGTAGCAAATGCTAACATTAAGGTACCTATACCTTATTTATTTGCCATTCATTCTTTAATGGATGTTTTTAATAAATGTTTTCATATTCTAGGAACCATGCCTTATTGTGAAAATATCCAGTATGATTTTGGTTCTCCTTTCCAGGGACCCATGAATTGTCCAAAGCATAGAGATAAGTGAGTCACAAAAAATTGTGTAATATAGTAATTGCTAAAAGTTTTCATAATAAAGAGAGAATATTTCCAGATGAGTAAATTATAAGAAATACTTTGATGAGGATATCTGTAAGCATTTTAAAAATAGCCTAAGGTTTTTATAAGCTTCATGAGGACATATTCCTAGGCAGCCTAATTGCTATATACTTGGTGAATAGAAGAAGACCTGACCAAAAGCCCAATACTCAATAAATCCGCATCAATAAAATGACTTTCTAGAATAGAAGATGTCCTAAATAGCACTCTGGCCTGAGAATCAGCCCTTAAGGCATGTGGATCTGGCTAAAAAGCCCATGAGAGTATTTCAGGCATGGAAAGCCAAGACACTGTGGCAAAAAAATGACCTAAATGAAAGGTCTCTGTGAGAGAGATCCCAGTGGAAAGAACGAGCCATAAAAGAAGGTGGTACCTTTCTCTGAAGGAAAGAGTGAACTTCTACTTTGACTATGGCATTATCTAAATAAGATCAGAGTTGGCAAACTCAAGAGGCTTCCATAACCTTGGCAGATCATGACAAGAACCTAGGGTGATTACAGATGGCATAAATAAGAGTGTCAAATTGTTAAATCAATAGCAGGAGTCACTGTGCACCTGCTCTCCATGTAGGATCTCTGCCCTTAACGTGTTGTCCAATGTGAATTAATGCTGTAACTAGTACTCAAAGAGTACTTCACACTTTGTGTGTCTGTGTTGGTGCAGTCTGTTGAAATCTTTACCTAGCATATACTAAGTTGATATTCTGTATATAAATATAATTGAAAATGAATCTTGATGAAGAATGGGATGGGAGAGGGAGTGGGAGATGGGAGGGTTGCAGGTGGGAGGGAGGTTATGAGGGAAAAAGCCATTATAATCTAAAAGTTGTACTTTGGAAATTTATATTTATTAAATAAAAGTTTAAAAAAATACAGCATACCTAATAAAATAAATAAAATGACTTTAAAGAGCATGGGAAGAATCTTCTAGATAGAAATAATGACTGGAGCAGAGAAGAGGAAGCAGAAAAATATAAGGTACAAAGGACATATTTAACAATCTCATTTAGCTGCAACTCAAAATTGGTACAGGTAAGAGAAGATGAACCCTGGAAAAGTAGTTGAAGCAAGACCAGCAGAAGGTTGTGAATATCACTCCAAGGTGCTGCAATTGTATTCTAGACATAGTGAAATCATTGGAGGAGGAAGCAACCTGAGAAACTGATCATTTGGAGAGTTGAATCTATCAGTACAATGAAGAATAAGATTATAAAGGCAACAGGCAATGAGGCAAGTTAGAGGCAATTGTAACTTCCCAGGCCCAAGCACATCTTGATAATTAATGTTCATATGGTTAGCTCCAAATCACCACAAGCACTGACTGTTGCAAGCTGATTCTTGCTGACATCAAGGACAGAAAGGTAGGGATATTTATCTCTAGCTATAACCTCACATGGGACAACCTGTGAATAAAGCAATCTGTTCACCCATATGGGCCCTACAAGTTTTATAAATGTGAGTAAATTCACTCTCAACTTGGATTTCTTATAATTAAATTTAGTAGAGATTCATCTTCAAAATTACAGCAATTGTAATTCCCCATTGTGGGGAGTTCTTATCAATTATGTAGAAACAAACACATGCATATGCACAAGAACAACAAAAATGTTTCAGTCAACATAGTCTAACCATTGTATATTCTATAAGGTGCACTTGATCAATAAAACCATAGTCAATCAGCAGACACTATCATGAACTCAACTGACTGTGTAAGATGAATGCATGATCACTATTTAATTATTGATTTAAGAAAATAAATGGATAATGCTTGAGATGGAAACATTCCTTTATCTGAATAACTCTTAACCTTAAAATACACTCACTGGAAATCTATTTATCTGTAATCATTCATTGTAATAATCATTCAACATGTATAAATTAAATACCAGGATATATTTTTGTGAAAATATTGATCTAGATCCTTGGGAAATTAATATGAAAATAACAAGTTCTTATCTTTGGTGAATTCAAAGATTACTGGAATGTGTTAACAGATGCTATGATATACAGAAAGATTAAAAAAAATGGCTGGTTCTAAAAATAAATAAGATCCCAGTGTTATCCACTATGACCTCAAAGTGATTAGAAGCTTAGAATTTTTTTTTTTTAATACAAGCATATCTATTGTTTACGAACTAAGGTGATGTTGATAAGTATATTCTTATGGATTCAAACAGACTTGGCTCCCCAGGCTCATGGAGATATTTAAAACCCAGTCTTGATGAAGGCTGGAGACTTGATCTACTACAGCATCCGATTGTTTGACATGGTGGGCAGCCTCTCAGGAAAGCTACTCTTATGAGTGGATGTGTTTTACCTGTGCATCTCTCTGCTTCCTTACTTGCCATATGATCATTCTCATGTTCACTCTGCCATAGGCAACCTCCACTAGGTACCAGACAAATAGGGGTGTCTGGTCTTAAACTTTGACCCTCCACATTATACGCTGAAATAAGTATTTTCCTTCCCAAGAAGTTCCTTTCTGGTATTATATTTAAAGCAACAAAAATCTCATTCTCTCCCTCTCTCACACACACACATACACACACACAGACACACACAACACACAGCTTTTACTTGTCATTCAACAATATTTTTACTGAGTACCTACTCTGTTCTAGGCACTGCAGTAAGCTGTACAGATTTTAACACAATAAAAACATAGTCTATACCATAAGTATCTTATTACCTAGGAGGATATGTATATCAAGATAAATTAAATTACATGAAAAACTTTTTAAAAGACAACATTCAGTTCTAAGTTACACTATTTATACATCACAGTTGAGTCTCACCTTTGTTTCATATAGTCATTAAAATAGAATAGTGTTGGTGAGGAAACTTGTAGTTTAATATGACTGATCTTTTGGTGAAGGTGTACAAAGAAATAGGTGTACATATTACTTCTGCTAACATTTCCTTGTGCATACACAGCGTATTTCCATCATAACACCAAAAGCAGAGTGAAGGAAATCTGTCTGACATGCAGGGTATCACAAGGATAGCACTAGGATACTTTGTGAATAATGCAAACTACCCCAGTGAGTAGAGTAGGACCACATGCCCTCCCAGTAATAATTTCCTTGGTTCTCAAAAATATGATCAACATGGGCATACATGGTTTTCCATATTATCACTCTGGTAATTTAGCCAGGAGCTAGTATACTAGGAAAAACCAAGTATAAATGTCTAAAATTTTACCTACTCTTTAATGTTACGAACAAAAGCCAAAACAAGAGTCCATCGCAAGGTAAATGGCCCTATAAGATTTGGAATTATTATTCTTATCCCCGTATTTCTACATTCTGTGTGTATACAGATCCTGATTTCCAAAGCAGGAAAATTTACACAATAGAGTGTACTAAGGGTCTCACTAAATATAAAATTGTGTGTATCAGGTATTTCTCCTAGCAATATCTTATATATCAACTCCATAGATTTGAATTTCCATTGTTCTCGCTGTTCCTGATGCTGTTACTACCACCGGCATTACCTGCCACACCATCATCACCACTACCACCACCAATATCTCTGCCATGAATGCCAACACCATCACTACAACCAACACCACTGTCACCATCCCATTACCATCATCATCACCACTACTGCCAACACCTCAACCTCCACCATTTACTACCATTATTGCCATCACAACTACTACCCATGTCAACATTACAACCATTGCCTCTGCCATATTTTTCTAGAGATGTTTGTGCATAAAATATGTATTTTAGTTCATTCAATATACAACAATCCTATGAGGTAAATAATATGACTATCTTCATTAACGTAATGAAGACAAATGAGGCTTAGTGGATTTTATTTAATTGCTAAGATTTGAAAAACTGAAGCATAATACGTTTTGGACTTTAAATCCAAGAATCCTGATTTTAAGATTCAATAACTTGATCAGTTTAAAAATTACCTCTAAGTGATATTAATTTAATTGTAAAGTATCTATATTCTGTTTTTTCCACAATTCCAAATACTGGACAATAGTAACAACAAAATAGTGCTCTCCTTGTTTCGCTGCTATTGGAAATCACTGGGTTCAAAATCAGAAGGTAGTTTTTCCATTCTAGTTTCACTGCCAATTGACTGTGTGACATCATATAAATTTGTTAATCTTTCTGAGGTGTAGTTATACAATTGATACAATAATACTGGATTGCTTTACCCAGGAATTCTGAGAAATATAAAAGTATATGTGAAATAATGATGAAAACTATAATTACAAAGTAGTATACTACTATTTTTGCTTTTTTTAAAATTATTTTCTTTACTTTAAAAATCAGAGTTACAGAAAAAGAGAGGGTGGGAGGGAGGGAGAAAGAGTGATAGAGATTGAGATGTCCATCTACTTGTTCACTCCACAGATGACTGCAATAGCCAGGGCTGGGGCAGACCAAAGCCAGGAGCCTGAATCTCCACCCTGTCTCCCATGCGGGTGACAGGGCCCATATGACAGTTTTCCCTAGGCCATTAACAGAGAGCTGGATCAGAAGTGGAGTGGCTTCGACTCAGACCAGTACCCATTATGGGATGCTAGCATTCCAGATGGAGGATTTACCTGCTACGCCTCAACAATGGACCCAGATTGTTTTATTATATCTCTGGAAAGATAACCTCATTTTCCATTATAAAATCTTAGAATATGTCTAATTGATGACTAGAAGGATACTTACAATGTTAACTACAAATGTTTATCATAAATATTTGAAAAATATCTGCTTTTCAAGAATACAAAAATTGCCATTGTGAATCCGATGACTAGAAAATGAAGCCACCTCTGATTGAACAGGAATTTCAAGGGAGAAATTAGCTTAACATCAGTGAGCTTCCCAAATAGTCCTGATTCAATGAGATAACAGTAATAAGGGGGAAGTGGGAGCTCCTAATGTTAACACTGAAAAATAAATTCTAAAGGGGAGTTCTTTGACTCAATGCTATAACCACTGCTGCCACCCTCCTCACAATCAATTATACTTGTTACACATTGGCCATACCTTTGTTTCATCCAGAAAGAAAAATAAAGGGGAGATGATCGAACAACACAGAACATTTTTTCTTGGGCTTGTCTTTTTTGAACAGAATATATTAAGGTCCTACACTGAAGAGATTACTTCAGGAGACACTATGCACTAGGATGTATTCCTGAATGACTTAATTCTTGAAAGAGTTCTTGGACACGCAGTGTTGGCTTTTCTGAACAGATGTTGTGCTGTTCAGATCATTATGAGTCGTTTTTACTTTACTTGTAGAACTTTACTGCAGATAAACAACATCCGGACATTGGAGAAGAATCCATGAAATTCTACAGAACCCCATCCCATTCCTTTGATGTAAGACTTACTAATGACAGAATCTTTGTAAAATTAGAGATGACTTTCTTCTCTAGATAAAGCCTTATTTTTATTCTTTTAAATGCACTTAGAAGTGTGTCATTGGCTACAAACATAAAGGAGAATGTCAAAAGATTTTCACTACTCCTTCATATTATGCATAGCTCTGTTAAACAACGCATGGCTATTTCCTACATTTTATCACCCTGCAAAAGAGAGAATTATTTCAAACATGTATAGAATCTTATGCCCTAGACTTAACCTCCTCTATAAATCAGTGAATATTGGAGAGTTTGTTTATAACTCTAAGCCAAAATCTAAGGGTTCAAATATGCAACTGCTTTCAAAAGGGAAAATGTTCCTGATCCCATTATTCCCCCAGATGCAACAGAAATAATGCAGCCCAAAAACATCTATTCATAACTCTTTGACCTTCTTTGAACACTAAGATATAGATTTTTCTATATTCTCTAATTGAAACAGGCAAATCTAATTTCTTATATAGAGGGAGTTTTTCTTTTAATAGGCATGTTGCTAAATATATCTATTATCTTCCTGTACTGTAAAGTGTATAATTTATCTTCTCAGCTATGGCACTCACATCTTAATATAACTTATGTTATGAAAAACAACTCTGAGACAGGACACCATCTTCTTGGCAGTACTGGCAGTAGTGGTGGGGAGACCGCAACATTAGGCCAATAATTCTTTTGTATGCATGTGATCCAGAGATCCTAGCATAGGGAACAACCCACAGTCTTCACTGATTTTGATCCTGGCTTGGAGGTGGCTGGGCAACCACATAGGAGGGTGAGGCACCTGCAGCCTTCCAGGATCAAGACACCTAGGCAGAGCTGTCTCAGGGAACATTTGCCTCTCTGTTGATTGGACAATCTGGCAGGACAGAGAGAAATCTGTGCACCCAGAAACTGTGGGATCCTTGTGTGCTGAGACCATGGGAACTCATTGGTTACAAGAAAAGGCGCAGGGTGTAGCGGGGTCTCTGGGTAACCACTGGGTGCAGTTCCACATTCTCAGAGCTCTTTGGTTGCCTACAGTAGGTCATCGCAGTGGGCACTGTGCTCACAGTGAAGACTGTGCAGATCATTTGTGCAGTTCATATGGTGACATGGAACACACTGGGGGCTAACATCCAGGCATTGAGATATACCATGCTCAACTTGGGTGTTACCCTGGATACTCACCCCACCTCAGAGCACTGACCAGAAATCCCTGGCCACAACCACCACACACCTCTAGGTATTCACTGAAAGTGCTGCCATTCCATTAAGCCACAGAGATGTAGCTGAAAGATAAATGCCATCAGAGGAAAAAATAGAACAAAACAAAACAAAAATCAACTATACAATTGCCTAAAAACAAATACAGAAATTCAAGAAACAAGAATAAATAAGACGCCATGAACACCCCTAAAGGAATGCAGTATTTCAATATTAAATGTGAAGATGAAGAGATTAAGAAAATGCCAGAAACAATAGTCAAAAAATTGATCATAGGATTACTCAAAAGCCATCAGAGACAATATCCACAAACTAAAGAAAACCATGCATGACATGAATGCAAATTTTTCCCATGAAATTGAGATTTTAAAGCAAAATCAAAATGCAATATTAGAAATGAAGAATTCAATAAATCAAATAAAAAATTCAGTGTATTGGGGATGGTGCTATGGCATAGTGGAATAACACCCTGGCCTGAAGCACCAGCGTCCCATATGGGCGCTGGTTCTAGTCCTGGCTGCATCACTTCCAATCCAGCTCTCTGCTGGGAAAGCAGTGGAGGATGGCCCAAGTCCTTGGACCACTGCACCTGCATGGGAGACCCAGAAGTTCCTGGCTCCTGGCTTTGGATTGGCACAGCTCCAGCTGTTGTGGTCACTTGGGGAGTGACCCATTGGGTGGATGACCTGTCTCTCTCTCTCTGCCTCTCCTCTCTCTGTGTAACTCTGGTTTTCAAATAAATAAATAAATCTTTTTTTTAAAAAAAATGCAGTGGAAAGCCTTTACAACAGACTTGGTGTGGCAGGAGAAAGAAGATCTGAGGTAGAAGACAAATCTTTTTCAAATCAAACACCCAGAATAACAATATAAAAGGAAAGAAAAGAAAATAGATACTTAAAAACAATGTTGGATATTGAAGGGATATTGTCAAATGATCCAACATACAAGTCTTAGGAGTTCCTGAAAGTGTGGAAAGAGAAGAGACTAAAAGTCCTATTTAGTGAATTAGTTACAAAAAACTTTCCCAATTTGGAGAAAAAAAAGAAATGCCCAAGTAGAGGAAGCACATAGAACTCCTAATATATATAAGCAGAAAAGATCTTTACCAAGACACACAGTAAAACATAAAGAAAAGATTAAATGTGCATGAGAGAAATGCCAGATGACTTTCAGAGGCTCTTCAACTAGACTCACAGCTGACTTCTCATCAGAAACCTTACAGGCTAGGAGAGAATGGTGAGGTATATTCCAAGTATTAAGAGAAAAAAACTCGCATCCCAGAATACTGTACCCTGCAAAACTCTCACTTACGAATGAAGGTAAAATAAATATCTTCCAAAACAAACAAAAATTGATTTGTTGCCATTCGTTCAGCCTTACAGAAGATGCATAAGGATGTGCTACACAGAGAAACACAGAAAAATAGCCATTATTATACGAGAATGTGAAGGCAGGGGCTGGCACCATGGCACAGTAGGTTAATCCTCTGCCTGTGGTGCTGGCATCCCATATGGGTGCTGGTTCTAGTCCCGGCTGCTCCTCTTCCAATCCAGCTCTCTGCTGTGGCCTGGGAAAGCAGCAGAAGATGGCCCAAGTTCTTGGGCCCTTGCACCCACATAGGAGACTGGGAGGAAGCACCTGCCTCCTGACTTTGGATCGGCACAGCTCTAGCTGCTGCAGCCATTTGGGGAGTTAACCAACAGATGGAAGACCTTTCTCTCTGTCTCTCCTTCTCACTGTCTGTAACTCTACCTCTCAAGTAAATAAATGAATAAATATGAAGGCAGAAAATCCTCCAGTAAAAGTACAACATAAATCTAAGTAAAAATAGGAACATTTATGGAAAAATGGCAGGGTCAAGTTGTTACTTATCAACTCATATTGAATGTAAATGGCCTGAAATTTCCAGCTAAAAATACAGACTGGCTGAATATATTAATAAACAAGATTATTGTGTAAGGTGTAAGGTAGGGGTCTTGCTTCATGATACTGCACGTGGAAATCCAATTTTCCCAGCACCATTTATTGAATAGACTGTCCTTGCTCCAGGGATTGGTTTTGGAACCTTGATCAAATATAAGTTGGCTGTAGATGTTTGGATTGATTTCTGGTGTTTCAATTCTGTTCCATTGGTCTATCCTTCTGTTTCTGTACCAGTACCATGCTGTTTTGATTACAACTGCCCTGTAGTATGTCCTGAGGTCTGGTATTGTGATGCCTCCGGCTTTGTTTTTGTTGTACAAGATTGCTTTAGCTATTCGAGGTCTCTTGTGCCTCCATATAAATTTCAGCATCATTTTTTTCCAGATCTGAGAAGAAGGTCTTTGGTATCTTGATTGGGATTGCATTGAATCTATAAATTGCTTTTGGGAGAATGGACATTTTGCTGATATTGATTCTTCCAATCCATGAGCATGGAAGATTTTTCCATTTTTTGGTATCCTCTTCTATTTCTTTCTTTAAGGTTTTGTAATTTTCATCATGGAGATCTTTAACGTCCTTGGTTAAGTTTATTCCAAGGTATTTGATTGTTTTTGTAGCTATTTTGAATGGGATTGATCTTAGAAGTTCTTCCTCAGCCATGACACTGTCTGTGTATACAAAGGCTGTTGATTTTTGTGCATTGATTTTATACCCTGCTACTTTGCCAAACTCTTCTATGAGTTCCAATAGTCTCTTAGTAGAGTTCTTTGGGTCCCCTAAATAAAGAATCATATCATCTGCAAAGAGGGATAGTTTGAGTTCTTCCTTCCCAATTTGTATCCCTTTAATTTCTTTTTCTTGCCTAATAGCTCTGGCTAGAACTTCCAGAACTATATTGAATAGCAGTGGTGACAGTGGGCATCCCTGTCTGGTACCAGATCTCAGTGGAAATGCTTCCAGCTTTTCCCCATTCAATAGGATGTTGGCTGTGGGTTTTTCATAGATTGCTTTGATTGTATTGAGGAATGTTCCTTCCAAACCTAGTTTGCTTAGAGTTTTCATCATGAACGGGTGTTGTATTTTATCAAATGCTTTCTCGGCATCTATTGAGATAATCATATGGTTTTTCTTCTGCAGTCTGTTAATGTGGTGTATCACATGATTGATTGTTTTGTGCACATTAAACCATCCCTGCATACCAGGGATAAATCCCACTTGGTCTGGGTGGATGATCTTTCTGATGTGCTGTTGCATTCTATTGGCGAGAATTTTATTGAGGATTTTTGCATCTATGTTCATCAGGGATATTGGTCTGTAATTCTTTTTTTTTTTTTTTTTTGACAGGCAGAGTGGACAGTGAGAGAGAGATACAGAGAGAAAGGTCTTCCTTTTTGCCGTTGGTTCACCCTCCAATGGCCGCCACGGCCGGTGCGCTGCGGCCGGCGCACTGCGCTGATCCGATGGCAGGAGCCAGGAGCCAGGTGCTTTTCCTGGTCTCCCATGGGGTGCAGGGCCCAAGCACCTGGGCCATCCTCCACTGCACTCCCTGGCCACAGCAGAGGGCTGGCCTGGAAGAGGGGCAACCGGGACAGAATCCGGCGCCCCGACCGGGACTAGAACCCTGTGTGCCGGCGCCGCTAGGCGGAGGATTAGCCTAGTGAGCCGCGGCGCCGGCCGAGAATGGCATCCCTTCTGGCTATGGGAGTAACTTTTGGCATCCTACAAGCTGCTGCATGATTGTACAGCCTTCATTGCTGCCTGGAGTCTCTTTTCTTTCTGTAGACGTTCCACTAAAAACTCTCCAAACATCCCCTGGAACTCAGTTCCTCCTCGGATCTCCTGGTATCTTCCCACGGTCAAAACCAGCTCATCCTTTCTCTAATCAGCCACCTTGAATCTCCTTTTATGTTCATTTTTAAGGCAATGTTCTAGATGGATGTTGTGGTACAGTGGGTTTGCCCCTACTTGGGATACCTGCATCCCATGTAGGAGTGCCAGTTTAAATCTTGGCTGCCCTGCTTCCACTCTGGCTCCCTGATAATATGCCTGAGAAGCAGCAGATGATGGCTCAAGTTCTTGAATTTCCGCCACCCACACGGGAGATCCAGATGGAATTCCTGTTTCTTGGCTTCAAATGTGCCCATCCCAACCATTGCTGCCATCTGGGGAGTGAACCAGTTGGCAGTTTTCTCTCTCTCGGACATGCACACATGCGCTGTCACTCTCACTCTCTCACTCTGTATCTATTTCTCTCTGTTCATTACAAATAAATAAGTAAATGAATAAATGTTTAAAAATAAAGCGATGTTGTATACCAATATGTTGTCTAATATAGCGTACTGATTAAACAAAATACTGACTCAGAATTTCTGACATGAAATATCTGTTGTTTTAAATATAAGCCCTGGGTGGGTTGGAAGACAAATGCCCATTTTCACATATCATTGATATCTCTTATCTTGGGAAAATTATCCAATTTCTCTAAGGCTCAGTTTCTTCATCTATGGGGGTAGTTCAAAAAGTTAATGGAAATGGAATTAGTAGATAAGTTTAGTTCCATAAACAAACAAAAACAGGTTGAAATCTATGCAATGTTTTCATAAAACTCACTTTTTGAAGACTTCTTAGATACCATGGGTATGGCAAAACCCCTTATCAAGGTTACTTTGAGGATAAACTTTAATGAAATATGAATTAGTTCTGAGAAGTTCAAAGGCTACTTTTTAAGTAGCGCTAACTTCTATCTGTTTTGGGGGCTGCTATAATACATTTTCATCCAAGGTGGAAATTTTGGAATCTCATGGTGTTTCTAAGAGTCAAATGCCGAATCTAAAAGAAAGTTAGTAGTCACTACTATTTATCTGATGGTGTGCCCATCCACCTGAAACAAGGCCTGCCTGACCAAATGCTTTACCAGATCACCATGGCGCTGATTGTGGGAGGGACCATCTACTGCCTGATCGCCCTCTACATGGCTTCACAGCCCAAAAACAAATGACTTAGACTGCAGAGGACTGGTTGGCTTTTTGGCATTAAACCCTTTGAGTTTTCACTTTTGTTGTTTCTGTTATATCTTTTTTTTTTTTTTTTTAATTTCAGCGGATGGTCTTCTTAACATTTTCCAGAAAAGAATGAAGAGAATATTTTGGTTTGTTCATGCATACATATGGCTTGTCAGATGACAGAGCTTATTTGACAGTTAAATCTATTGTTTACAGAAATGATGCTGTGTTCTGTATTTGGGTTTCTGATTTCCCTGGAGGTTTTGGATGAAGGTTGCACACAGGCTGATTAACAGCAGCCTGTGCTGAGGTCTCCAGAGACTTGGAGTTAACATCAAATTTAGATTTGGCTTTTTGACAGTGGAAGAAGGGGCCATATACTTCTTGGTCATGGAAATAATTGATTTGCTTGATAATTTGCTTTTAAAAGATTGATATTTGTAATATATTGGTGTTATGACACACTACATAGCAACAAACTTGATTATGCATACTTTGTTTGCTTTAGCAAATTTTGGCAATCAGTTTTATTCTTTTGAAAGTTATCAATCCTTACCCACTTCTTAAATCTTTGCTCATGATTTTGACCATAATCCTGCATCGTTAAGGCTTCTATGATCACCATGTGACACATGCAGACAGAAGCAAGGAAATCACCATAGGAAGAAACATCTTGCCAAGAGTCCCACATGCACCCAATCGGTACTTTATATATTATCATTTTGGCTTTAAGGATAAGAAAATTTGTCTCCAAAAGGCCATAACCCATCCTAGTGAAAGAATTAGTAAGACACAAGATTAACTTTGATTGACTCCAAATTGCTGGAGTCCACACTCCAGCCTCTGTGGGCTACAGGGTACTGCCTTCTCATTTTACTGACTGGATTAACTACACAGGGCCCAGCATGCCACTATAGAAGCACAGCATTTGGTCTGACCAGTCCCGTTACTAAAGAATCAAAATACAGTCTAGTATTGGTATTTGAGCCTCTCACAACAAATTAGAGCATTTAGCTCAACTATGTAATCTAAGAGACTGAACATACACTAAGCAGCAAAGCCAACACATAACTGTTTTACTCCAATTACAAGAACTGAAAAAAACACAAAAGCAGGCCTGGACGTTCAGCAATTATACTCTTAAGGAGGTAAGGGAATAGGTTATCAAAATTGAATCTGCATTTTATTATAGCACACAAAAATAAAATGTAACATCAAATCACTTTTGCCACAGTGTTACATTAAAATAATACTGCCACTATCATAGGTTTATTTGTTTATATAAAATATTTTATTATTATATTTTTGCCAAAAGAAACATAAATTGCCTTTCTCCCTCCTTCCCTTCCTCCTCTCTTGCTACCACACACATATATACACATTCAGACATTTAATAATGAATCAGAAACAACCACCAATGGTTTTTACCTTTTTTCTCTCAAAACATAAAGAATCTATACTCAGCCAAGTCAAGAAGACTTACTACTGAGTTACTTGCTAAATTCAGAGAACTGAAACATAGTAGAATAGAAACTAAAAAGCTTCTTTAAATCAAAAACTGCTTCTCATATTTAATAATTTCAGTATAGGCATACAGAATACTTAGAAATCAAAATAACTCTTTTGAGGTCCTTAGAAAAGGATGTCACCCATTCTTGACCTTCACCTGGTCCTTATGGGTAAACAGAGAAAGTAGTATCCATGTAGCACAATTGAAAAATGAACAGAAATTTTTGGAAAAAAATTTCATGAATCTCTGAAGTGTCTCTTTTACTGCTTCAGTGTTTAAATAAGGCATTCATCTTTTGTGAATGACTTATAATTATTTGAAATGAGTATGAGGTCTTAGAAGTACCTTGAATCTGGATGTGAATCTAAACTTGGCTGTGATGAGCTGCAGGAAACTCAGTTTACTCCTCCATGAATGGGAAGTAGTATCTCTGTCTTCCTCCCATGGTTGCCACACAGATTTAGTGAACCAACTTCTCCGATCCTTATTTATCTATGTTGTCTGGGAAATGGACTTGTTCCCATCCCAGGCTGTGATTTGTCAGGCAGCTGCCACACTCCCTCAGAGTCCTTGGCAATGATTGATTGACCCAAGGAGGGGTTCACACTGGGATGTTTTGAATTGGATCTTGGAACATCAAACAAGTTCCAGTTCTGTCCCTGTCAGACAACAAATCTGTAAGATGGCATTAAAATGCTGTAAGTATCCATGTTCATAGTTCATACTCCATGCACCATCCATTCAAAAACATTGGAAGAGTTGATTGCAGACTATGTTCACACAGATTTCACACTCTCTTTTCAATTCAGCATTTTCCCCAGCTTCTTCAATAAATCTGTTCTTATTAAGGGCATAATGTCCTATATTTTGCCACATCCAATTATAACTTTTCGTGTGTGTGTGTGTGTGTGTCCTTACAACAGCATTAAATACAGTAAATACTCCCTCTGCCTCAAAATCATTGTTGCTGGATCTGAGACCTGAAGCCCAGGATCTGGGAACTCAACCCAGGTTTTCACATGTGTGGCAAGAACCCTATGACTTGAACCATCACTTGCTACCTCTCAAGGTTTGCATTAGCAGCAAACTGGTGTCAAGAACAACAGGCAGGTATTGGACCAAGATAGTCCTGTCTTGCACATGGACATCTTAACCACTAGGCTGAATATCTTCCCCCACTGCATATTCTGGTCCTCATGTTTCCACTGGTTCTTCCTCCAGCTGAGCTATATTTGTGGGAGGTCCAGCAGAAGACTCCAGTTGAACTAGCACTCTTACCTACCCTACTCCCATATTTTTCTTTGGATATTCTCCTTAGACAATCTCCTTGGCTTTAAACACTATCCAACTATCCATGAGTCATCTCTGTGTGGATGTTGAATGTCATCCCAAGGATCTCGATGCCATTCTTGATTCCTCTTTTATGAAACTGTCTCTTCCCTACTCTTGTCATCATAGTAACCAACATTAATTTACTCAAGCCCAAATGAGGAGGTGTTTCCTTTCAGTCTTACAAATTCTCTTTCTCTTTTGCCTTCAGTAACTGTTTCCTGAGTCCCTTCTAAACATAGTACCATAAAAGGTCCCCAGCCCATAATTTCCACTTTATACCCCTCAGGGGGATCTAATTAAAAGAGGTTAGAGACACAACACAAGCATGTGATGGACAGCAAATGACTGCTAACTTTTTTGAATTTAGATCAGGTAAAGACCAACTATTCTTCTAACACATGGCCCCAACAGTGCACTCAGGGCCAACACTGGATTTGTTCTATGCCATCTCTTCAGGTGGCCTCTTGTTATGAGAAGGTTGAAGAAGTTGTAGCTGACATCTCGGCTCCAACCTTCTAGAAGGAGCAGATACTATTTCCAGAAAACTTGCTTTGTGTTCTTAGTGAATGTCCTCACAATTGGATTTTTTCTTCCATGAAATGAGGAACAGAAGATGAGGTATCTTCTGTGTACCGACAAGACCTTTACCATTTTCTTAAGCTTGTTCTAAGAATTCTGCATGTAAAAAATTATGGCCCACAACAAACTTATAAGACAAAAGTTACCTACTTTCTTAGGTGTAGACATTAAGGGCTGTGCTATGAACCATCATAAGAGGGGTATTCAGCTTGACACACTGAGTTTAGGAGAGCAGCCTTGCCTTTGGATTGTACTTGGCTGGAAACTTCAGGTGTAACTAACATGAGTGCTTCAATTCCAGTATGAAACCCATGAATGAATGTGCTAAGAGTGGTGACTATTCTCCAAAGATCACTGTTAAGGGCTGAGTTGTGTTCTTTCAAAATCTTACTTAATGTCCTAAAGTCTGGTACCTTTGAATTTGACTGAAATTGTCAACAATCTTTCAATGTGTAATTACATTAAAATGAGTTTAGAAGATGGACGCTAATCCAAGATGACTGATTTCCAAATAAGATTAGGACATAGATATACAGAGAGGGAAGACTGTGGGAAGACACAGGGGAACAACAGCCATCTGCAAGCCAAAGAGAAGCAAATCCAGCTGACCTCTTGGTCTAATACAGTCTCTGATGGATGACATGAGCCCCAGGGTTCTCTGTCACACAAAAGAGTAGCCCTCATATGGACCAACCCCTAACATCCTGGAAGAATAGAGGGCACTTGGTAGAGTAGAAGGTGGAGTTTATGACAGAAGTGCAACACCCACTCTATAAACTTGTCCTTACATCAGTAGGGACACAGAGAATAAACCTCTGCAGGAATAAGCCCTGTCAAGACCCAACGATCTGATTCTAATCCTGACAGTTGGTGTCTGTGACCCTGAGCAAGGCCATCAATGAGTCAAAACTTCAGTCAACTCATTGGTGAACCATCTGGGCCTTACAGAACAGCACAAGGGGATGACAGACAGCAAAGGACCTTGGTAAGTCTGACGTGCTCTACAAGTGTGAGAGGTTCTTCTTATTATTTTTGCTTCTGTTTTCATTTAGAAAAATCTAACCAGTGGCCCAGGATAAAATGCTTCCAGCTGCACTGATGAATGCTGCCTGCCTCTGCAATTGCCTTCTTCATTTGTTTCCATTTCAAACACCCTGTGAGCAGAGTAATTGAGTTTGAATTGCTTGGGGGATCCTCCCCCCTTATGTCTCCATGCAAGGAGAAACTCACGGTTGCTAATGATTTATTATTTCCCCTGCCAAGTGTATGTGGTGCGAGTGCCCAGCACAGTAACTACTTAAGGGGAGCGCACACGTGCCGTCACTTCCAATATGGACATGAATAAATCCAGGGCAGCCCTTCTGTCTTGATCACTAATGGAAGCAGCTCTTTCACTCCTAAAAATGGATTTTTTTAATCTCAAGCCCCTCTCATGGGAACTGTATCTAAATTAACTTGTGTCCTCAGGAGCCCTGGCTTACACCCAACCCTCAATGTTTCTACTGCTCTGGGAAGGGGAGAAGGATTCTGTGAGTTTTGCAAACACAGAGCTATTCCTGTGAATTACAGTCCACATGTAAGTAAAATTAGTTCGCATTTTGAATCAGTCATTACATTCTACACCATGTTGTAAGCATTTTTCGAGTATAGCTAATTTTAATACTCACAATGGATAAGAATTATAATTGTCATGTTTTACAGGTGAGACAGCTTTAAAATATGACGCATTATTAAACTCTTACACATTCCCCCCATTGTAATATGGGGTCTATGCCCTCTAACCTTAACTTTGGGTGGTTATAATGATGTTCACCAACAGTGAACAACAGGAAAAACATTCAGTGACTCTGGAAGTTTGACCATAAAAGACCATGCAGCATCTACCTTGATTGCTGAAGATATCACTTGTGCAGGATAGAATCACCAAGGGAGAATTCCTACCATTCTGAGACCACCTGAAAAGAGTGGCTCTGACCTTGGTCAACAGTTCTCTAGAATCCCAGCCACACAGCCATCATTGCCACATGATAGTGTGGTGGACATGAGCAATGCCCTTTTGGATCCTCTAGACCACCCCACTTGACAACTCAGTGCCATCAAGTGCCTCCCATCAACACCATGTAGAAAATAATAACTTTGTCCAGCTCTACCCAAATTTCTTCCTGAAGAATTGTGAGAAATTTAAGCATAAATATTGATTTAAGATGTGACATTTCTGGTAAATTTGTACATAGCTGTAAGTAATCCATATACAGTTGCAAAACTGAGGGAAAATAGTGCAGAAATTGTACATGGTCACATTGATGATACGATATGGATTGGGATAGGACTCCTGAGGGCCTATGTTTCAGAAACTGACCTATTAAATTTGTATTCTTTTTGTAGAAAATCCATAACAATTTTCTAATCATAAAATGAATAAGACTAGAAGAAAAAATAAAATTTTTGCAACAAAATAAGTGCTGTCTAAAGTTGCTCCAGACTAAAGAAAGGATAGCTTTGTTTTTAGGCACAGGGTAGTCAGAATGCTTTTACTTCCAGTCTGCCTCTAACCGCTCAGCTGTGTAAACCTGACCCAGGAACTCAACTTCTCTGAGCATTTACCTTCTCACTTGTGAAATGGAAAAATAAAAACCAAATTCAAAAGAGATTAGCCCATCAGTGAGTACACATTTGATTTTAAATACTGGGGAAATTCTTGGAGGATAATTTCTTCTCTCATGATGTTAAAAAAAAAAAGAGTGTTTGGGATGTTTGTCAATGGTTGGAGACAATTGTTAATATTTTCAATGTGTATGTATTGGGGGGAAACTACTGGAAACCATCAGCTGGAGATCAGGGATTATAACAAACATCCTACAGTGTGCAGGACAGCACCCACCCTCACCAACAAAGAATTTATCTGATCCAACATGTCAACAGCTCTGCTGTTGAGAAACACTCTCATAAAAGAATCTATACATTATGAATATCTAAGACTTCACCAAGATTCAATTGCATGCCTCAAAAATGCTATTATTCCAGTTCTAACATAGTAGGATTCTGACCTTTAACAACTTATGATCCCAAGATTATAAGATCTAAAAGCCTTTAGTGACATGATTCTAAGGAGACATTGTTATAGGCTGGTGCCTCACGTGGCTAATCCTCCACCTGCGGTGCCAGCACCCTGGGTTCTAGTCCCGGTTGAGGCACTGGATTCTGTCTGGTTGCTCCTTTTCCAGTCCAGCTCTCTGCTGTGGCCCGGGAAGGCAGTGGAGGATGGCCCAAGTGCTTGGGCCCTGCACCCACATGGGAGACCAGGAGGAAGCACCTGGCTTCTGGCTTCGGATTGGCGTGGTGTGCTGGCTCCGGCGCACCAGCCATAGCGGCCATTTGGGGAGTGAACCAACGGAAAAGGAAGACCTTTCTCTCTGTCTCTCTCTCTCTCTCTCTCTCTCATTGTCTAACTCTGCCTGTCAAAAAAAAAAAAAAAAGGAGACATTGTTCTAAATTTCTGATTCTATTTATTACTCTAAGGTTCTTTAAATCTAAGACTACTTTTCTAAGCTCCTACGATGCTAAGATATTAAAAAGCTTTAATAGTGGATTTATATTTATTGAGGTTATGTTTCTAATAAACTCAATTCCAAAAATTAGGCTGCTATGGTCTAAGATGGCAGAATGCTGCAGTGCTGTGAGGCTAATACAATGCAATGCACATTTGGAGGTTCAGAGTCAAGAGCAAAGACTGTGGAGGAAAGGGGGCTAATATACAGCTCTCAACTTAGATCCCCCAAGCTGTTTGATCATCTGGTTTATAAGCTCATAGCAATGTTTAAAATACTTCTTTCAGTAGATCATGTCCCATTGTTGTGCTTCAGTATGGAGTTACTTAGTTTTAACGAAGTCGAATGTTCTTAGGTATAAAAAGGATACTAACATTTTTCTCATTATGTTGAAAAACCATCATTTATAAGACAAAATTTATCTTTTATTTCCTTTTTTTCTATGGACATGGTTATGTCCTGCCCCTAGATTATATTTATGGTTTGCCTTATGCTTTCTGTTCTGGTAATGGTAATTAACATGATGGTAATCAAAAAGCAACTTTCCTGTTCTAGTAAAAGTATCAGAACTTGAAATAACACCACATTGCATCTCCTTGTCTCTCCAGGATCCCACAGGTCCCTGCCCTGGGGAGAGGGTTATTGTTGACTTCCTCTTCCAGCATCGTTTTTAAATGTCTTGTCTCCTCCTAACCACGATTTCAGACCCTTGCAGATCAAGGGAATAAGGCTGGGGGAGAAGGAAGTGGGAAAGAGGTAGGGGATGTGTTAAGTGAGTGGAACTTAAGGGAGAGAACCTGGGTCCTCCTGAGGGCTGGCAAGTGTTTGACTCTGCCCCCATCTCAGGAGATACCTGTGAATTCTCCAGACACTTCACTCCCTCCACCTTTGATGGAGCTCTCATCCGTGTGTTCCCCACACCATGAGACATCATCTGTGTTACAACTGAGCATCCATCTGTTGTCTTCTTCTGGTGTGCCTCCACGTTTTTCTATCAGTGCTGGTCATCCTAAGGCCACATCACTTCATTTGAGCCCAGAATACATTCTTTGTCTTTAGAAATGTTGGAAAGACCAATCAGTCCCAATCCAGCCACGATTTCTTCCTTTTGCTGGCCCCTTGTCATTTGAACATCTCAGGTGTCAATCACACACATGCTTACTAAGTCTCTCTTTCTTGAGGTAAAGGTGGGATGCTCTCCACTACACTGCCCTATGCTTGCTGAATGTGCAAGGGTTAGTAAGAGGCCTACTATAAATGAGCAGCTTTATCCAAAAACCCTCTTCTAATCGCCAAAACTTTTGTTCAGCTGCCCCAACATCTTTTGTAAATTAGAGCAGCTATCAGTAAACAATGGCTTAGCCAAATCCTGCCTACTTCCTGTCTTTATAAATAAAGTTTTATTTCAACACAGCCACGCTCACTTATTCACATAATGACTGCAGCTGCTACTGCTCTGAAGCAGGGTTGAGCAGTTGCAATAGCAATCACATGGTCCACAAAACCTAACCTGCTATCATCTGGCCGTTTACAGAAAATGTTTCACAGACTCTGAGCTGGAGACAAGAGCACAAAACCCGGCCTTTACTACCTTCTTTAGAAGATACAGCAATTTGCTCTCTCACTTCTCCTCTTGGAAGTTGGCATCTATTCTAATAATACCTATATCAAACTGATACCATAATAACTGTATGTTAACTTCTTTCATTCTGTCAAACATGTATTAAGTAGTGACTCCTAAGCCAGGGATTTTACTGGAATGTTTGTCCAAATTACTTTGTTAAGTTTTTATTAAGGATATTGAGAGGCAAGCGACATGGGTCTCATTTTAAGAGAGAGGATATTCAGCCTCAGAGAAGTTTACTAAGTCACATGAGGACATATGGCTGTTGACTAGACGGTGGGGTCAAACCAGGTCTGTCTGACCCAGAAGAGTTGCTCTTCCCCTCCTCTTCATCTCTACTGGTGCAACTCAAGAGACTAAAAGCTACACTGTGAAGTCCTCCCCTCCCATCACAGTGCAGCCATCATCGTTATTCCTGGAACACATAAGCTGGCAGATCTGGAATCACAACGTTATTCAAAAAACCTGAGAACTACTGATCCAACAATTCCCTTTCAAATTAGAGCCAAATGGGATACTATCAAAGCACGATCGACAAATTTAAATTCCAACTTAATTTTAGAACTCTTCCTCCTAGGGATAGTGTATCTTCCTGAGTTCTGGTTATAAAAACTCATATCCAAAGGAAAAACATCCTAGAATTCTGATTTACTTCATTGCAGAAAAGAAGTAAAGTATTAGAACAGGACTTTTGACACAAGGTGGACAACTCCAATTGCACCTCCCACTGTCCCATGTTATGGATGAGAAAACTGAGATCAAATGAAGTAAAGAAATATCTGTTCCAAATGACAAAATAATTAACTCCTGAGGTAAGGCACCATATCTTTGGCATAAGCCTATTTTTCTTTCCAGGACAGCTGGAAAAAAATAAACCAAATCTTTTGTTCTTTTCTACCTTTCTATAGAACTTTCCTGTTACATAGTCTATGTCCCTATTAGATACTCTAGTATTTTAGCTATACTACAAGAGAAAGAAGAATTAAGATTTTAGAAGTTCATGGAGAGGTTAAGTTTACTCAACAAGAATAATCATCAAATAACCCCTGGAAAGATTGAATTAGTACAGAATATACAGGCAGAGGAGAGTTTACACAAAGGGCCCCAGCACAGCAGAAGCCAAGGGGGATCTGGAACAACAGAGAGAAGACTCACAACTTTGGTGGTATTGGGAGTAGGAATGCTGAATGAGGGAAATACACCTATTGAGTGGAATATTGTGATGAGATAGATAAACTATATTTAAAGCACACTGAACCCTCCACTTGTATTGTATAAAAGTAGAACATTTTAGGAGTGGTGCACTGGGTTAAGCCATGGCCTGCAGGGCCATCATCCTATATGGGCACTGGCTGGAATCCTAACTGCTCCACTTCCCATCCAACTCCTTTCTAATGAGCCTGGGAAAGCAGAGAAAGATGGTCCAAGTGCTTGGTTCCTGCACCCATGTTGGAGACCCAGAGGAAGCTCCTGGCTCCAGGCTTTGGCCTGACCCAGCCAGGTTGTTGCAGCCATTTGGGGAGTGAACTGGCTTATGGAGGATTTCTGTGTCTCCTGTCTCTCTGTAACTCTGCCTTTCAAATAAAAAAAATTTTAAAAACCCCAAAGTAGTATATTTTTCAATCCTCTTCATTCTCTTTCAGATATCAGACTGGTGTTTCTTTTAAATATAACACACACTGAGACTTCAGCAGTGACTCATTTTTGTTCACAATAATTAATTTGATATTCATCAGTCCCCTGTCCTTCATCCAAACAGTTCTCTTGCTGATTTGTGACTCTAAATTATCTTGTACCTCACTCTACTTATTCCCTTGAACAATATTACTTTCAGGAAGACTCACTGACTACTATTGCTGAAGTATAAGATTTTGCCTGTGTGTTTGTCACACTTGTCATGACATCAGGTACAGAGAAAGCCTTTAGGAATCAACTGTTAAATGAAACTGAGCTGAGCTATAGCCCCTCTCTCAGCTATTAGGGACCCAGGTCTCTGTCAAAGTTTTCAACCTTCAGTGAGTCATGGTGGATACGAGAAAGACCAACAAGTAAAAAATATATGGAACACACTGTGGTAAGGGGTAGAAGATGAGCAGAGAGCATGAAAGAACTGCCAGAGGTGGTTTCCATTACAAGCCAATCACCCTGCTTCATTTCTCTACATAGGTAAGGAGAAAGGCGACTCTGGCTAGCTCAGAGTGTTCTCAAGGAAGCAAAAAAATTAAAATCCTGAACCTCTCAGTCTGTGTGTTGCCAAGCACGTGGCACTGATTACTTGCATTTCTTGACTATAAGAGGCTTTGACAAGCAACAAGTGTGGAACATGCTGGGAACTGATTATTCTATTGAATAGGCTCTGGATAAGTTGGATAAATGAAAGGCATGCTGTTTGCCTCTGAAATCCAGGCTGAGAAATAAAGTGGAATTGGCAAATACAGCATGTCCAATGAATTCCAGCAACCGCCTTCAAAGACGCCAGAGTAAAACCAATATTATAGGTTCATGAGAGAGTCCAAGGAGCTCAGTGTGTACTAATTGACAATGCCACTCCTGAGTACACATTACATGGAGATATATTGAATCTCAATTCCAATTCAACCCACCTACTTTTTAAAGATTTATTTACTTATTTGAAAGTCATTGTTACAAAGAGAGTGAAAAAGAGAGACATATCTTCTGTCAGCTGATTCACTCCTCAAGTGGCTGCAATAGCCAGGGATAGACCAGGCCAAAGTCAGGAGACAGGAGTTTCATCCAGTTGCCCGGGAGTGGGAGGAGCCCAAACATCCAGGCCATATTCTGCTATTTTTCTAGGACCATTAACAGGGAGCTGCATCAGAAATGGAGCAACAGGGACATGAACTGGTGCCCCTATGGAATGCCAGTGTTGAAGGTGATGGCTTTACCTGCTACATCACAACATTAGCCCCTTAACACAAATCCATTAAAGGCTGACCATCTGTTTATTTATTTATTCATCCCTTGCTGTACAAAGATTTTCTGAACCTAAATCTATACCCAGGCTATAGAGCTTAACTGCTTATTGCCTTACTCTGAGGAAGTTTGTAATCTAATGATATGCACAGTAAGTAAATCCTAAACTAATTGGCTAAGGTTGTGGTAAATACCAAGGAGAAGTACAGAGTGTGAAACAATTATATAGTTACATGTTATCCAATCTGAATGCCAGCACTGTCTCCAGGAGGAAGTCACGATTGGGAAAGGAGAAAAAGACGAATTGGGGAAAAAAAGGCACGAAGGCAGGCTCCTTAATTAGAATAACTGGCTATGTATTCTGCCACAGTGTTGTGACTATACAGAGAAGTGGATTGAGAGAAGAAAAGAAAGATCCAAAGTTACTCCATCATGGTCATAATGCTTTTACAGAAAAATATTGGAAGTCTCAAACTCAAGTGGGTGTAGACAAGAGGGCAATCCCTCACTGTCCTATCCTATCCTAAGCTCCAGCTCCTTCCTGAGTCTGGATCTGGGATTGTGTGCAGTTACAACCAGGATTATCAGAGGTAGTGCATTTCCACGCTGCTCTGGTCATTTTCAGGAGGAGAGCACAACAACCTCTTCTTCAGACACAGGCTGCTGGGCCCTTCCTCCATTCCTCCATGTTACTCATTTCCTTGAGTACTAATCATCACAGGGGACTACCACTTATTTTTTGCCTTTTTAGATAAATCAGAATCTACACTTTGAAGCAGACTGTGGAGCCACCATTCTTTAGAGTGGATAGATCTGAAACAAAAACGAATCTAGTAAGAAAACAGCAGCAGGTTATATGGAATAAATGCTCAGTGTTGAACAATGAATGGCCACCGCACTGTCTTCCATGAACACAGAGTCAAGCCATGCACAGTCCATGGCTTGATATCAGTTGTGAAGAGGGTATAAGCTTTGGGCTCAAGAAGATCTAAGTTCCAGTCCTGTTCTTCCACCTACTGCCTGTAGAAAGTAGACTAGAAACTTCAAATCTCACTCTTAGCTTAATAATGTTTAAAATGGAGAAAATGATTACTTCATGGTATGGTTTTGAAAACTGAACACAATAATATAGGTAATGACCTTTATATAAATTGTATAATCAATGCACATTTCTTCCTCCCTTCCTGACCCTTCATCAGTCTTGCCCCTTGAAAAGGAGAAAAATCAATTCTCACATAGATTCATAGTGAGTATGAGAAGGCTCAGTGGCAAAGTTGAGTTAGAAAACAGAGGAGGGCATGCAGAGGTGTGTGTTGCCTGTCACATTGGTGGTAGAGTAACACGACTTAACAATGGGAACAGAAAGACCCGAGGGCCCACAGCGTGAATGCAGAATGTGTTTGTGAGTAAGAGGAGCAATGGAAGATGGAAGAGGCATGGGTCTTATATATTTAAAGACAGCTATCTGGCCTCAGAGCCAGTCTTCCTTTTGATGGCTAAAACCTTTCTCTAGGACAAGATCATTATGTTCTTTGCTTCAGCAGGAATTTGCTCTATATTCATGCAAAGTGGCCATGGGTGGGCCACTCAGGCAGTTCACCCAGTGCTTAGACAAAAGTACATACTGCCCAGGTCACTCAAAGCTGTACTGTAGGAACAGTATGCGTTTTAACAAAGGTAATGAAGATCAACTCAATAAAGACATACCAATGAGTTTCTCTGGTGTCACTGCAAATGATGGAAGCACAGAGTCTGATTTTGCTTTTATTGAAATAATTCAGAAGAATAAACAATATGATCACATACTAAGGAGAGGGCCAAAAAATGAGAAAGGATGTACATTTTAAATATAACCTTTTCATAAACTCTAGAGGGCTTAGAAAGTTCTTAAATATGGGGAGAATTGAGAAAGCAAAGTAGAAATTAAATATGGCTTTCAAGCCTTGCTTTAGGAACATCTTGGGATATTGTTAGTGAAATGGAGAATGAGAGAAATGAAACAGCGTATTTGGGGAAAAGTAAGTAACTCAAAATTGCTGAAACATATGCTTTGAAGAGGGTTTGGCAGGAGATGAGGCTGCAGACATAGACAGACTTAGGGAAAAAAGAACCTCTTATCCCATGTTAAGATGTTTGGCCTTTATTCTGAAAGTGAAGCTGAATCAAAGAATGCCTTTAAAGCAGAAACATGTTATTTATCTTTTTGAAAGACTACACTGGCTGCATGGGAAAGATGGAGTGAGTGACTGCAGACAGGGAGATCAGTTAGGAGATTTCTATGAAGACCCAGGTAAGAAGCAAGGAGGTCCTAAAAATAGGAAGCTATAAGAAATAGCAGGAGAGAGAAGCTGAAGAAATAGGGCAAGCAGATAATAAAGGGATGCATCTGCCATCTTAAGTCATTTCTATTTGAAGAGGCAGAAAATGTTCTGGTTGGGATTCTAGGCTTGGCAGTAGTGATCCAGCATCAATAGATCCATCATTTGTGTAGAAGTTATTCTGCCTTCAGGTGCTGAAAACGGAGCCCAAACTCCATATGGGTCTCTAGGTAAGAACTCACAGCCTAAAGCTGCAGAGACATGAAGGACCAGAGATTTTTTAAGAGGATAATTTTCCTAAAATGGATACTAAATTTCTGTCATGAGAGTTTGATTTTACCATGAGTAATTAATAAGAGGGAATTTTGTGTGGTTTATCTGTCTGTGAGTTATGCTGCTCATAAGCATTATTTGCATTGCAATCCTGACACAGGACATTCCTGGAGGCAAATGGTGTTTGCCAGTGCTCATATGTTGAAGTCAAGTCCTAACTCTTAGAACATGACTGTAGTTGAACATAAGGTTTTCCAAGAGGTATTTAAGGTTAAATAAGGTCACTGGGACACACCCCAACATAATATGACAAATATTTTTGTAAGAAGAGAATATATGCACAGAAAGGAGGCTGTATAAATAAACTGCAAGAAGAACACATGTGAAAGCCAAGGAGAGAGGCCTCTGAACAAACCCACCCTATTGACACCTTGACTGTCTGCTTCTAACCTCCAGAACTTGAGAGAGTAAAGTCATGTTATATAAGCTGCCCAGCATGTGGTATTTTTATGGAAGGCCTAGGAAAAGAATATGCTTGGTCTTAGTTTGGACAATCAAAGCTGGTAAATGTATGAGCGTTTTCTGGAAATCATCTCAATTAAGACTTTTTGTTCCTTCCCTGCAAGGCATTTTTAACGTCACTAGAGTTGGAATTCTACATCTCAGTGGTCACAGATGGATACACAGGACTGTTTGGAAAGGGATACTAGAGGTGGCAAGCAGGACTTTCTTAACATCCTTCTAATCTACCACTACCAGGGCAACAGTCAGCCCTGACCAATCAACCAGAACCTTGCAGTTAAGGCAAATGGGTCAACAAGAAAAGCAGAGGTCAAAGACACAGTGGCTTCCAGGAAGTGCCTTTTTGTTGTTGTTGTTGTTACTATCTACCTCTCCACCCTATCCCCCAGCTCCAGCCTTATTCATAATTCAAATAGGGTTCAAGATTCAGGATATTTTTGGTGGGTCATGTTTACTAAAGGTAAAAAATTTAAAAGATTTAGCAGCCTAAACACAATGGTATGACATATTTGGAGAATTCCAAATAGGCTATCCTCAGATGAGCTGTGGCTAGTGGCAGTCGGAGCCAAGAATTGCACATATACTAGTCAATATTTTATTGTCATAGTTCCTTGTTCCCTGACACTGGTGAGCACACACTGGATTATGAATTCCTCACATCCTGGTGAGATGAAAGACAGGTTAATTACTGAAAATAGGAGATTTGACATCATAAATAGGAAACAGTTTGAGTTGGGCTTGGTTAGTCTTGGTAAACCTTTAATTTTAATAAAATGTAGGTTTCCATGAGCTAAGCTGTGTTTACTGGTTCTTGCCTAATATTTTGCATTGAGGTGTGTAGTCAGGCATTTGGCATAGCAGTTTACATATTTCTTAGGATACCTGCATCCCAAATCAGAGTATCTGGGTTCAAGTCCTGGCTCCGAATCTGACTCTTGCTTCCTGGGCTCCTGGGTTCAGCATGACCCAGTTCCCAACAATTGCAGGTTTTTGATGACTGAAACAACAGATGGAACATCTCTCATTCATTCTCTCTCTCTCTCTCTCTCTCTCTCTGCCTTTCAAATAAATAAAAAATAAAGAAAAAGAAATACATCAAAGGATAACTTTTCCCTCATGTGCGTGTTGACCATCTCAAGTCCTCACAGGGGACAGTCTTGAGGAAGGGGAAGATTTGAAGACTCAAACCATCATCAATGTACTATTTTAGTTCTATTATTTGGCCTCTGCAGTCTTATGATCACTCCTAAGCAACAGGACGCTATTGAAGGTGCTTAAGTAAGGTCTGATATGGTAATTCAGATTATGGTAATATCTGCTTTAAAAATGGCTTATGGATGGTAGGCTTGATTATAGAAGTCACTGAAAGCAGATACCCATTAAGACAATGCTTCAGTGATCTATCATTCATTCTACACGCTGATTTTGTGAATAATTATCAAGTGTTTATTTTGTGACACTGATTCTGGGTCTGAGAATACTGCAATGAAAACTGTGTATACAGGGGCTGGCACTGCGACACAGTAGGTTGATACCCCGCCTGTGGCGCCGGCATCCCTATGGGAGCCTGTTCTAGTTCCAGCTGCTCCTCTTCCAATCCAGCTCTCTACTGCAGCCTGGGAAAGCAGTAGAAAATGGCCCAAGTGCCTGCACCCACATGGAAGACCAGGAAGAAGCACCTGGCTCCTGTCTTCAGACTGGCGCAGCTCCGGCCATTGTGGCCATCGTGGGAGTGAACCAACAGAAGGAAGACATTTCTCTCTGTCTCTCCCTCATTGTCTATAACTCTACCTCTCAAATATGAAAAAAAATTGTAATTGCAGATTAGAAGAGAAAAGAAAGAGGGGTTTAAGAGAGGAAAAAAGGGAGGCAAGTTTGGTTATTTTCTTAGAAATTATATCTATGAAATACATAAAATATATTTTATATTAATAAAACATTTAAAAATAAAAACATTAAAGTCACTAACATTTATACTAGTACAGGAGAAACAGGGATAAAGATGCTCATGTATATAATCCTATAGAGAAAGAGTTATCACAGTGTGAGCCTGGAGGCAGTTGTTGTGTTTGAGGGATGTCACAACTGTCTCCATGGATAAGATGGCATTCCACAAATGTGGAGAATGGAGAAACCAGCTATGAGCACATCTGGGCAAGATGGACTACAGGCAACAAAACCAAGCATAAAGGGCTTAAGGTAGGAAAACAGCAAGATCAGTGTAGCAAGAAAAGTAATGGGAAGGAGGCTAGTAACTGAATTATAATGTTAGCAAGGGTGGGTGGAGGAAGAATGGTCATATTTGGACTTAGAAGATACTCATGTATCTTTGGGTTAAAATGTCATCATCATGCCTTTTTTTGAAAGATTTATTCATTTATTTGAAGGGAAAGTTACAGAGAGGCAAAGGGAGAGACAGGGAGGGAGGGAGGGACAGAGGGAAGAAAGGAAGGTGGGAGGGAGAGGAGAAGGAAAGGGAGAGGGAAAGAGAGAGAGAGCAAGGTCTTCTATCTGAACGTCTCTTCCCACATGGCTGCAATGGCTGGAGCTGCACTGAAGCCAGGAATCAGGAGCTTCTCTGGGTCTCCAACATTGGTGCAGGGCCCCAAGCACTTGGGCCATCTTCTACTGCTTTCCCAGGCCATAGCAGAGAGCTGGATTGGAAGTGGATTTGCAGGGACTCAAACTGGTGCTCATCTGGGATGCCAGCACTGCAGATGGCGGCTTTACTCCCTGTGCCACAGTGCCGGCCCCACCCTTTTGTTTTTATCAGTTTGCTGTTTCCAGTCTCACCATCCTTCCTGAGCCATGGGAAGCTGTTGAAGGTGTTGAAGTAGGAACTAACATTAGATGGCATGGCAAGGACTTGGCCTAGAGAGAACAAAGGACATGAGTCAGGATGGCAGTGACAGACATGAATAGGGGAGGATGAACACTGAGCTCATCTACTTACTTAGAATGGCAACAAGGCAGCTCAGATGTCCCTGGTGGTGATTAATTGAAGGGATGTGGAGAATGTGAAGGGTCCTTTTAGACTTGGTGTGGATTTGCTTTCTGATTTCTCAGGTTATCCAGTCGTAAGTGTTCCCATAAGCACTGCCACAAGATGACAGCACTGACAGCTGTAGACGCAACTTTAATGTGTGCACTATCACCAGGTATTGACTACCATTATAAATGTGCCTTCATTTACCAAGAGCCACATGATCAGCTCTGCTGTATCTGGAATCTGCCATGTGTCCGAGCTTCACAATTGCACCTGTAAGTGGGTGTTGTATCACTTTTGTCATCAAGTTACAATAGGAACAAACAGGGCTAGGCTTATTTTAAGATCTTTTTGATTCGGTAATCATCAACACCACATCATTATAAACATTCAGAGCTTACTGTTTGCCAGGCACTTGCAAATTCATACTTAATTCAAACACAACCCTTTAGGTTTTATCCTCATATTTAGGTGAAAACACTGAGGGACTGAGAAAGTAATAATTTGTCCAACTCCATACTAATGGTCTGGGCTCACTGGACGAGAGGACACTTCCTGACCACACTGTAATGCCATCATGATGGTAGATGGATAGAGTTATGCACCTAACCATATTGCACCCCACCGTGACAGCAGACTGACAGAGGTATGCACATAATGACCCTGTATTTCTTTGACGAGTAGAGGGAGGACAACTGTGCATTAATTACTTAGGGCCCAGAGCTCATTTATTTCAGGAGATATTTATATGTGAGAATGTGTTGTTTAATCCTAAGAACAATCTGACGTTTACAGATGAGGAACCAGAGCCCAGAGTCTGAAAACCATCAGTGGGTAGGGACTTGAGCTGTAACTGATGACTGACATTTCCTTTTTTAAAAAATTTATTTATTTGACATTCAGAGTTACACAGAGAGGTCTTTCATCCACTGGTTCATTCCCTAATTGGCCTTAATGGCCGGAGCTGCACCGATCTGAAGCCAGGAACCAGGAGCTTCTCCCAGGTCTCCCACACAGATGTAGGGGTCCAAGGACTTGGGCCATCTTCCACTGCTTTCCCAGGCCATAGCAGAGAGCTGGATCAGAAGTGGAGCAGCCAGGACTTGAACCAGCGCCCATATGGGATGTCAGCACTGCAGTCGGTGGCTTTACCTGCTATGCCATAGCACCGACCCCTGACATTTCCTTTTGCCTCCTATCTTGTCAAGACCCTTTATGATCAAAGCCTAGCCAAAGGGCTTAGGTTTTCAAGCTACAGATTTCGATATAGAGATAGTGACCAAGTATAGCCTCATGAGACAGAAATAGAATGTGATCCACACATGTAGTAGTAATATTTTGAGTACCAGTATAGGAAAAAAAAGTTTTCAAAGGCGATTAATTTAAAAATATGTTATTTTAATCGAAGAGTACTTCAAAATATAAGTGATATGATCAATATTAATAAGATATATGACATTCTTTATTGCTTATACCAAGTGTACAAAGCATGGTTTATACTTTATACTTAGAGCCCACAGCAATTCAGAATACCTTTTTTCTTTTTTCTTTTCTTTTTTTTTTTTTTTTTGACAGGCAGAGTGGACAGGGAGAGAGGGAGACAGAGAGAAAGGTCTTCCTTTGCCGTTGGTTCACCCTCCAATGGCCACTGCGGCCGGCATGCTGCAGCCGGCGCACCGCGCTGATCCAAAGGCAGGAGCCAGGTGCTTCTCCTGGTCTCCCATGGGGTGCAGGGCCCAAGGACCTGGGCCATCCTTCACTGCCTTGCTGGCCACAGCAGAGAGCTAGTCTGGAAGAGGGGCAACCGGGACAGAATCCGGTGCCCCAACCAGGACTAGAACCCGGTGTGCCAGTACCACAAGGAGGAGGATTAGTCTAGTGAGCCATGGCGCTGGCCCAGAATACCTTGTTTCAAGGGCTCAATAGCCACCTGTGCCTGATGGTGTCGACATTGGTCAATGGGGTAGGAAATCCCACAGAAGTGTGTGTTTGTGAAAACAGATGCAGAGCAACACACTCATTTATTCGGACACTTGTGGTAGACCAAAGCAATTTCTGAGAGGAGCCTTGTTTATATTCATGTTTTTCTGCCTCCTTCATGTGTGGTCTAAACCCTACACCTTCCTAGGAGACACTAGACTTTGCCTGCATCCTCTACTTCCTCCAGGAGCAATCTCATTTTCTGTGGGGTACCCTATTCTTGTATTCCCCAATGACACTTTCAGATCCATCCATTCTGGGTCCTTCTTTTTCATAAATATGAGTGATTGATTAAAAACATACTGCTGAAAGAGGGGAAGGATGTTCCATCTTTGTTCCTGTAAGAAAACTGGAGATAAGTAAATCATCAGTGATGGAAAGAGTACTGGAAGTAGAGTCAAGACAGCTGAAATCAAATCTCCCCATGCCAATGATTGTGTAATCCATGAAATGCACACAAAGTCAAACAAAGCATTTTCTCTGCCCTAAGTTCTTTTTTTTTTTTTTTTTTGACAGGCAGAGTGGACAGTGAGAGACAGAGAGAAAGGTCTTCCCTTGCCATTGGTTCACCCTCCAATGGCTGCTGTGGCCGGTGCACTGCGCTGATCCGAAGCCAGGAGCCAGGTGCTTCTCCTGGTCTCCCATGGGAGTGCAGGACACAAGCACTTAGGCCATCCTTCACTGCCTTCCTGGGCCACAGCGGAGAGCTGGACTGGAAGAGGAGCAACTGGGACAGAATCCAGCGCCCTGATCGGGACTAGAACCTGGGGTGCTGGTGCCGCAGGCGGAGGATTAGCCTATTGAGCCACGGTGCTGGCCCTCTGCCCTAAGTTCTAACTGAACCAAGCATTCTCAGTGCATCCTACTGTGTAATGGGCTCATTCCTCTTTCAGGATGCAGAATGTGACTTTTATTGAAATGTCCCTTTTGCTCTCCCTACTTTAAACCTCCTTGCAAAATGGCTGCTTACTCAACTAACACATATATGAGGATGTCAGTGAGTAGGAGTACATTTTTCACACAGAATAGTTGACATTTGGGTAACTAGGTTAATGATAGCACCAGAGACGTCTTAGTCTTCAAGAAGGACTCAGTAGTGGCCGATGCTGTGACATAGTAGGTTAAGCTTCCACCTTGGGTGCCAGCATCCCACATAGGTGCCAGTTTGTGTCCTGGCTGCTCCTCTTCTTACTCAGCTCCCTGTTAATGGTCTGGGAAGGCAATGGATGATGGCCCAAGTCCTTGGGCCCCTGTTCCTGTGCAGGGGACCTGGAAGAAGCTGCTGGTTCCTGGCTTCAGATTGGCCCAGATCTAGCCATTGTGCCCATTTGGGGAGTGAACCAGCTGATGGAAGACCTCTCTGTCTCTCCTTTTCTCTGTCTATAACTTGGTCTCTCAAATAAATCTTTTTTTTTAGAAAAAGAATCAATAATATTATGATTATTATGAAATAAAATCAATATCCAAGGCTATTCCATCAGTAGACCTGGATGTACATTTTATAAAACGATGTTACAAACATGATAGCTAGCTTTTACTTTCTAGATATTCAGCCTCTTTTTTCACACTTCCTTTGGGCTCACATATTTTAGTGTCTTTTTGTACCGATAATTTCTGAATTGATACATCTGTTCTCAACCTCACATCTGAGCCTTAAATTTATACCACCCAATACTTTTGTGTTTCCTCTTCAATGCCTCATAATATGAATGTATCTTTAACATACCCCATATCTTTCTTGGACCATCAGAAAATAGAATTATACTATGAAAAGAATGGTTCTCATCAAAGACAGACTTTTTCAACTGCACCAATGTTGCTGAGAACCAGACATCTGTCGTACTTGCCCTCCTCCCATCAGAATATCATGTTTGACTTGAAGTTTCCCATGAACTGGTCCAATTAGAGGAGCCAACGCATGTACCTGGCTGCTCTGGCTGCAAAACAAACCTGGTTAAAAACTCTCTTCCTAATTGGAGAGCTGCTCTTTCAACCTGTGTGGTGGAATGAGAAGGCCATGCCAAGATGGCTGCTGGGAAGCAAGCGTCAATTACTCAGGAATGGCTTTGAAACCCATTTGGCAACAGAGCCTGCCTGGAAACAGGCTGTGATTGGATGGCTTCAGATCCTGCCTGGCAACAGGCTGTGATTGGTTAGGGCATAAACCACCCCTTGAGGATTGGCTGCCTTGGCTATTTAAGCTGCTGTACCAACTGAAATAAACGAGTCTGCAGGCTGCTTGCCTCTGGCCTGCTTTCACTCAACTCCTGGGGTCTGTGTGATGACTCTGCACCTCTGGCCCCCACCGCACTCCTCCTCTCAGAACGAATCCACAGCAACAAACCTGAGCTCTTGAATGATGAGACCTAATTTAATCTGAGTCTTGAGCCCACAACTGCCAATGTCAACATGAACATGAAATAAATATTTATATGTGTAAGCCTCTGATGAGGCGGTGAGAAGAGCTGCTCTCCTTTTCTATCATCCCCATTTCAGCATGTTGTACATCATTGATTCTATTTCTAAGTCATAAACCCAGGAGTTGCTGTTGAGCCTATCGCCTTTACTATTACTATATTCATTCCATTTTTTTTTTCTTTTGACAGGCAGAGTGGACAGTGAGAGAGAGAGACAGAGAGAAAGGTCTTCCTTTGCCATTGGTTCACCCTCCAATGGCCGCCGCGGCCAGTGCGCTGCGGCTGGCGCACCGTGCTGATCCGAAGCCAGGAGCCAGGTGCTTTTTTTCCTGGTTTCCCATGGGGTGCAGGGCCCAAGCACTTGGGCCATCCTCCACTGCACTCCCTGGCCACAGCAGAGAGCTGGCCTGGAAGAGGGGCAACCGAGACAGAATCCGGCGCCCCGACTGGGACTAGAACCCGGTGTGCCGGCGCCGCTAGGCGGAGGATTAGCCTAGTGAGCCGCAGCGCCGGCCCTATATTCATTCCATTTTAAAGACCTGTTGATTCTCTCTTGAAACTTCACCTCAGCTTGACTTTCCTCCAATGTTCAGCAATACTGTAACTGCTGTCATCTCTCAAATGGATTATTGCAGTGGCCTCTTGACTGTTCTCAGATCTTCCAGTCCCACTGTCTGCTACAGTCCGTTTTCAACAGAACAGTCAGTGTGTGCTTTTAAAAAATACAAATCAGGGTCACTGCCTGTGACATCAGCATCCTATATGTGCTATGATCCCTCTCCTAGCTGTTCCACTTCCAATCTAGCTCCCTGTTAATATCCTGGGAATAGCAGCAGAAAAGGACCAAAGTACTTGGGCTCCTGCCATCCATGTGGGAGACCAGGATGAAGCTCCTGGCTCCTGGCTTTGACCTTGCCCTTCCCTGCCAGTTGTGGCCATCTGGGGAGAAAACCAATGGATGGAAGATCTCTTTGTGTTTCTCCCTCTTTCTCTGTAAATATGACTTTGAAATAAATAAAAGCTATTAAAAATACAAAGAGCATGGTGTTTGTTCATGACTGAAACCAGTTATTGACTTTCCATTACACTTAAAATAAAATCCATATTCTTATTCAGGCCTGAAAAGTTCCGGGTGACCTAGCTCCTATGACTTGTCATCTACATTATATTTATCCTCAATCACTGTGCCATCTGCCCCAGTCTCATTCCAGATCTTCTCACTGCATTCTTGGGCATTTTGCACTTTATTGTTTTCTCTACAACTATGCCCATGGGGTTTTATTTTCATCCTGAGCCTCAAGTTAAATGTCACTTAATCAAAAGATTTCTTTATTTAGATTGTATAACATAAATCTTCTTTTATTCACCATTTCATTATCTCTAATTTTGCCTTACTAACGTGTATTTCAACTCACAATGATGTTTAAATATTTAAAGATTTGCCTGTTGATTCAAATATGCTTTTCTAGACTGAAATTCAAAATTTATATAGGCAGATATTGAGGGTTTTTTTTAAATATATTTTTTATTTGAAAGGCAGAGTAACAAAGAGAGAGGAAGAGACAGAGACAGGTCTTCCATCTCCTGCTTCACTCCTCAAATGGCTGCAACAACCAGTGCTGGGCCAGGCTGAAGCCAGGAGCCAGGAAATTGTTTCTGGTCTCCCACCTGAGTGGCAGGGATCCAAGCCCTTGGGCAGTCTTCCGCAGTTTTCCTAGGCACATTATCACGGAGCTGGATCAGAAGTGGAGCAGCTAGGACACAAACCTGCACCCATATGAGATACTGGTGTTGTAGACAATGGCTTAATCCACCATGTCACAATGCTGTCCCCAAAGTTTTTTTTGTTGTTGTTATTCTTGTTCAGATTTATCATCTCTTGCCTAACGTTGTTCATAATATTTAATAGATATTCAATAAATAATTTGTTGAAGGGGGAAAAGTGCGGAGCCAGAGAGGGAGGAAGAAAAGGAGCAACTAACAAATAAAAAACTGATGCAAGGAGTAAAAAGAGAGAGGGTAGGAAAGTAGGTAGGTAGGCATTTAATTTAATTTCATTTAATGGATCTTCCTGTTGATATGATATTAATTAAAGAGATAGGATAAGATTAATGAGCTGGAGCTCATAGCCCGCCTTGCCCCTAACTGATCTCACCTCTGTATCCATCCACCTGACAATCAGACTAACCAATCCCCTTGTGGAAGTGAATAAGAGGTCTGGAGTGCACTGAGCCCACCCGTTCTTGCCACTGTTCCTGGCCCTTCGCATGCCTGTGTGGCTTCCCTGCACACCTCTGGCCTGCAGACTCCCACACCTGTCCCTGCCCTGCCCCCAGAGATTTTGGTATGGAGTTTCCCATTTAATCTTTCTGACACACTCTCCCTTATAAAGCCCTCATGTTCCTGTGTATTCCTCTCCCTCTCTAAATAAATCTCAAACCTTACCATGTTGTGTGCTTCACTTGAGCCTGTATTTAGAATTCTTATCTGCATAAATAGCAAAGACCCCAAAATATTAATTTTGGCTTAGGCTCCCCTGTAACACTGTTACTGTTATGTATTGAACCACTGGAGTTGAATTATCAAGGATTTCTGTGTAAAAAAACAAAGCATGTTGTGTACTGTAAAGCAATATTCAAATTGGAGTCACTAGGCTTGTTCATAACCCTTCCCACCATACCTTTCCAGAGCCATGCCTCACCAGTCAATGCCTAAAGTACCTGATGAAGCTGCTCTCCTTCTAGCCTGGGCCCTCTCTTCTCCAGGACTCAGATTTTATTTTAAGTGTAATAGGAAGCCACAGGTTGTTTGGGATATTGCCTGCTCTATTCTCTCTGCTTTACTTCCAATTCATTGAAAATTCCTCCAGAATGTTTCCATTCTGTCCCACTTTCCTGAATTTTGAGTTACTTACCGCATCTCATCTCTGTGGGATTCTGTGGTTATTGTGTCAGTGATCCACTGCCATGATCACATGGTTTATAAGAATCTGGGTTTCTCTTTTTTATTTAAAAACAAGATTTATTTAAGACAGAGACCTCCAGCCAGAGTGGCTCCAACAGACACAAAACCCAAAGAGCCTGGTGGTAGTGGGGTTTTTAAGCACAATCTTGAGGAAGAAACTGTCAAGTTGTACAAGGGAGAGACAAAACCATCAAAAGACCTGATTTGTAACATTTTTTTTTCCCTGTCTGGCTTGTTCATAATAAAACAAAAGAACCATCAGAAGGCGGGGATATCTAATTTATTTTACAATAAACTCTGAGCTCAGAAGAGTGGAATCATGCCCTTGCTATTTTCATGAGAAAATTGGAAATTCCCAAGAAGTGGGGTAAGCACTTTTGACCCTGGCTCTCCCCAGGGGGGTAAGGTCTTCCTTTCATTATAACACCTGCATTAAAAAAATACTGACATTACCAGCAACGAGTAGATACTGAATCAATATACTAAAAGATGATTGAAGAAGTAAATGCATGAGTGAGTAAACATTTTATACTCACTGAACACAGGAGCTGTGTTATAACCATTTACATAAACCTTGGGGCATCTAGTGTTTTAAATACAATAGGCACATAAATATATGGCAGTTATATTTTTGGATGCATGGTTATTTCTCTATAGAAGAACCAGTATTCTATGACTATAAGACCAAATCAGACTGCAAATAAGGGTGTTCTACTCCTCAGGAAAGGCCAATGGGCATTATTCCAGAGACATCTGCTCTTTGCACAAGAGCTGAGTCCTTAATTTACTCTGACACTTTCTTTTAAGTCGACAAAGTGAATTGGAAAACTTCCCTTGAGACATTATTGGAAAACACAGTTTGGATTAGTCTAATAACTGAATGTCAACTGATTTACAAAACAAAGCCGTGAGACACACTTCCCTCTTTACACATCAAGTAACCCAGAAGAACACAGCCTTAGCAACCATTAAAAAAGTTCTCAGAGGACAGAAGCCAGCGAGGGAATTGCTTTTACCTACAGGTGAGAGTCCAAATACCCTAACGTGACATTCATAGTCTTTATAAGCTGACCCCCTGATGTTCCCAATCACTGACCATTCTTGGTGAAGTCCCCTAAGCTTTTCTAAAGAAGTAGAGGGGAGAGGGCAATACAAACTGAAAAATCTGAATAAATTTGGGGGAAGTTGGTTAAGATCAGTAAATCAGGAATAATCACCAAGTGCACATGTGGGAAGAATTAATAATAAAGTATGGAAACAAAGGCCCGATTGGTAGTTCTTATCTGTTAGGTGGAGCAATATGTATCCCTTTGATGAAGGACATAGCTTATATGAGGTGGAGAAAATCACCTTAGATTATATTATTTATTATGAGTTGTACAGAAACATGCCAGAGGTCTATACCAGAGGTCTATAAAAAGTTCATGGAAAATGTGTACTATGAAAAAAAGTTCCATGGGCTTTAAATATTTTTACACCAAAATAAAGCTATTTTTGATATCACAGGATAGGAGAGGATGCACATATATCATGGCAAAAGACTTAGCAAAGAACTCAACAACAACAAAACAAAAAATCCAGTTAAGAAATGGGCACAGGACTTGAACATGCATTTTTCAAAAGAGGAAACTCAAATGGCCAACAGACACATGAAAAAGTGCTCAGGATCACTAGCCATCAGGGAAATGCAAATCATAACCACAATGAGGTTTCACCTCACCCTGCTTAGAATGGCTCTCATACAGAAATCAACAAACAACAAATGCTGGCAAGGATATTGGGGGAAAAGTATCATAATCCACTGTCGGTGGGAATGTAAACTGGCCAGCCACTATGGAAGACAGTATAGCGATACCTCAGAAATCTGAATATAGACCTACCATATACCCAGCCATCTCACTCCTGGGAATTTACCCAAGGGAAATGAAATTGGTAAACAAAAGAGTTATATATACCCCCATGCGTATTGCAGCTGAATTCACAATAGCTAAGATATGGAATCAACCCAGATGTCCATCAACTGAAGATTGGATAAAGAAGTTGTGATATATATACATCATAGACAACTACACAGCAGTAAAAAAGAATGAAATCCTGTCGTTTGCAGCAAATGGAGACAACAGGAAACCATTATACTTCGTGAATAAACCAGTCCCAAAAAGACAAATACCTTGTTTTCCTGATCTGCAGTAACTAATAAAGCACCTAAAAGATAATCTGTAGAACTAATACTGACAATTTGATATGTGATGATTTTGAACAGCCCTTATCTTGACTGTTGAGGAACAGATTTTTTTCCATACTATTTGTTGAAATTTTTACTTACTCTAGGGTTAATCTTGTGAGTTTAAAGTTAACTGAAAATAGATCTCTGTATAAAATAAGAATGAGAATGGGAGGGGGAGGAGGAAGAGGGGCAGAAGTGAAGGCAGGAAGGTGGTAGAATGGGAAGAATTTCTGTGTCTCTAAATCTGTATATATGAAGTATATGAACTTTATATATCTTAAATAAAATGTTTCTAGGTTGAAATAAAAAAAATACTCATGTGTTGCTATTGTGGCAGGGAGGGCTAAACCCTCACTTGGGATATCAGCATCCCATAATAGACTGGTTCAAGTCTCAGCTGCTCTGCTTCCAATCCAGCTCCTTGGTAATGCACCTGGGAAAGCAGTACAAGATGGCCCAATGCCTGAGATCCTACCATACACATACACTCAGATAGTATTCCAGACAGCTAGCTTCCGTCTGGCCCAGCCGTGGTTCCAGTGGATGGAAGATATCTCCCTCTGTAACTCTGCCTTTCAAATAAATAAATATTTATTTTTAATGAAAAAAAAAAAAGACTAGAAAAATGTCTCTGGGACTTCAGGTCCAAACCAGAGGGCATGGCTTTCCTTTGAACATTCCCACAAAGCCCTGCTATAAACCCAGAGCCACTGGAAGAGACAACCAAAGGAGAATTCCAAAA
Organism: Oryctolagus cuniculus; assembly: GCF_964237555.1. Classification (NCBI taxonomy): domain Eukaryota; kingdom Metazoa; phylum Chordata; class Mammalia; order Lagomorpha; family Leporidae; genus Oryctolagus; species Oryctolagus cuniculus. The sequence continues at coordinate 161,682,334 of NC_091437.1, read as the reverse complement.
GGTGTAAGAAGAAAGTCAACTGCAGTTGGATGCCAGGTCTGGAGGGCAGCACAGCAGGATAACTTGTGTCTTCTCACCCAACAGAGTGAGGCTGCCCATCCCTGGTGTATACAAAGCCCTGAGTCACTAACAGAGAACAGCCCAGGTAGGTTCATTCTAGCCCTGATCCAACAGGAGGCTGTCTTATATAACATGGGATTATCCTAATACCACTGGCAAGAGAGATTGGCAGGTAGCCCCCAAATAACAAGAGACCAAAGAGCTTTTTTCATATCAGTATTCTGAGGAGGTTAAGCTCAAACTCAAGAGGCACTCAGGGGGCCGGTGCAGTGGTGCAGTAGGTTAATCCTCCACCTGCATCACCGGCATCCCATATGAGCGCCAGCTCTAGTCCCGGCTGCTCCTCTTCCCACCCAGCTCTCTGCCATGGCCTGGGATATCAGTAGAGGATGGCCCAAGTCCCTGGGCCCCTGAACCTGCATGGGAGACTGGACAGAAGTTCCTGGCTCCTGGCTTCGGATCAGCACAGCTCATTCGGCGCAGCTCGGCCATTGCGGCCATTATAGGAGAGAACGAACGGAAGGAAAACCTTTCTCTCTGTTTCTCTTTCTGTTTGTAACTCTACCCCTCAAATAAATAAATAAAATCTTTTAAAAAAAAAGAGTCGCTCAGCAAACAAATTGCCAGGTTCACAACACCTCCTTGTCCCCACAGGCCCAGTATTCTCCCTCCCCATCAGGAAACACCAGAAGAGTCAGAGATGCTGATAAATTAGTCCCACTACATCCATCACTAAGTCAAGCCATCAGGCAGCTAGACGTAATAACCCCCCCCCTCTACTCCCTCACTTTCCATATACACACCTATATGTTGCATTAGCCAGGACCAACCGGGATTCAGCAGCACCCCACTAAGCAGATGCAGAGGTTCTGCACATCAAACTGACATTAGAACTATATCACAAAAATTAGGCCAAATCTGTATCCTAAACCTACATGACTGTGTTAACATAAGTGATTTAAGGGGTCAGCATTGTGGTATAGCAGTTGAATCACTGACTGCAACACTAGCATCCCATGAGTGACAGCTGTAGTCCTAGCTGCTCCAGTTATGATCCAGCTCCCTGTTAATGTGCCTGGGAAAGCCATGAAAGAAGGCCCAAGTACTTGGACCCCTGCATCCATTTGGGATACTCAGATGGAATTCCAGGCTCTGGGCTTCAGCCTGGCTCAGTCCTAGCTGTTGCAGTCATTTGGGGAATGAATCAACAAATAAAAATCTCTCTTTCTCTCTCTCCCTGCCCCCTGTCTCTGTAATTCTGCCTTTCAAATAAATAAATAAATAAATCTTTTTTAAAGACTTAAGTAAAAACTAAAGTATTCTAATATAGTAGACAAAGTATCCTGAGTACATTTGAGAATCACTTATAATACTCAAACCCAGAAAATCATGACCTGAACAAGGTAATCCAATGATGCCACTTCAGGTGAACCAGAAGGTGGAATGATGTGGCACGGATTTTAAAGAAGCAGTAATCAATAGGATTCAAATGTTGAATACCAATTTTCTGGAGAGAAATGAAAAATGGAAAAATCTCAGGAAATGGATAGAAGTTATTTTTAAAAGATCCAAATGAAATTAAGAAACTGAGAACTGTAACAACAGGAAATACTTAGGTGTATGGACTCAATATCACAAGTTGTAATGACTGACTATATAGCTATAATAATTAAGACTGTGTGATCTATATAAAGGGATAGATACATAGATCAATAGAATAAAATACAGATCCTAGAAGCAGAGCCATACAAATGCGTTCAGCTGATTTTAACAGAGTGAAAGACAATGTGATGAAGGAAAGAGACCCAGAGAAACAGAGCAGAAGCATTTGAACATCCAGAAGCCAATAACAGCAGTGAAAGTAGACCTTCCCCTAAATCTCACACTTTGCACAAAAAACCACTCAAGCATAATGACAGTCTATAAAGCCCAAGTATAAAACACAAAACTATGAAAGTCTTATACAAGAAAAATGAAGAAGCCCTTAGGATGTAAGGATCATGAAAGAGTTCTTATATGACAGAACAAATGCATGATCAAAAAGGGAAGAAAAATTGGTATATTGTATCTCATAATTTTTTTGACAGGCAGAGTGGACAGTGAGAGAGAGAGAGACAGAGAGAAAGGTCTTCCTTTACTGTTGGTTCACCCTCTAATGGCCACTGTGGCCGACGCACCACACTGATCCAAAGCCAGGAGCCAGGTGCTTCTGGTTTCCCATGCAGGTGCAGGCCCAAGGACTTGGGCCATCCTCCACTGCACCAACGGGCCACAGCAGAGAGCTGGACTGGAAGAGGGGCAACCAGGACAGAATCCGGTGCCTCGACCAGGACTAGAACCCGGTGTGCTGGCGCCACAGGCAGAGGATTAGCCTATTGAGCAGTGGCACCAGCCTTTTCATAAATTGTTTTAAGTTTCAACTTTGAGAGCCCATGAGAAGAGGAAGAAAAGACAATCTATAAATTGGGAGAAAAGATTTCAAACTTTCTGTCCAGCAAGGGACTGGTATTCGGGACATTATCAAGAATGCTCAAAATTCAATAAAGAAAATCAAGAGACATTTCCCTGAAGAGGATGTATAAGTAACAAATACCACATAAAAATGTTCAATATCATTAGCTGTCAGACAAATGCAAATTAAAATTACAATGATGTATCACTACATACCTATAAAATGGATGAAATTAATAAAGAAAAAATATTGAAAACACTAAATGCCAGTGAAGACACAGGAAAAAAAAAGGAAAAAAATGAATCATTCCCACATTATCAGGAAGGTAAAATAGAATGCCCATTCTGAAAAACAGTATGAAATTTTCTTGCAAAACTAAATATAAAATTATCATAGGAAAAGCCAATTGTATATTTGAACATTTATCCCAGAGGCCACAAACTGGGAACTCAATTCAGCTCTGCCATGTGGGTGGCAGACACCCAACTAATAAAGCCCTTACTGTTGCCTCCCAGAGTCTGCATTAGCTAGAAGCTGGAATCAAGAGCTACGGCTAGATGTTGCACTCGATTTCTGTAATGTGGGACAAGGGCATTCTTACATCTTAATCACTAGGGAAAATGCCCACTCCTGGAGAGAATTTCATTAATATAAGTGGTTTGTATGAATATCAATGCCTTTCTTGTGATGATCTAACTTAATTTTGCGATATTTTGCCACTGGAGAAAATTTGCCAAAAGAACAAAAGGGATATTTATGTAATATATATTGCAATTGTATGTGAAATTAAAATTATTTTCATAAATATTTCAATTAAAAATTTTGCTTTCCTTAATTTGGGAACAGTCAGAACATGTGCAGACTGAGAGTGTAGCAATAAGGGAAGTGACCAGCAGAGTTTAAGTGACTGTGCATTGATTTCTATTGGCTGATGTTAGGAAAGTGTTAAAAGAAAATACTGAGGGACCCAGTGCTGTAGCAGGTTAAAGTCCCAGTTTGTGGTACCAGCACCTCCTATGTGTACTGGTTTGAGTCCTGGTTGCTCCACTTCTGATCCAGCTCTCTGCTATGATCTGGGAAAGCAGTGGAAGATGGCCCAAGTGCTTGGGCCCCTGTACCTGTGTGAAACCCATAAGAAGCTTCTGGCTCCTGGCTTCAGATCAGCTCAGCTCCAGCCATTGCAGCCATTTATGGAGTGAAACAGTAGATGGAAAAATCTCCCTCTGCTCTGCCTCTGCCTGTCTGTAACTCTGCCTTTCAAATAAGTAAATAAGTCTTTAAAAAAATAATGGGTTTGGTCAATAATTAGCTAGTTTGTAAGAGGAAAAAGAGAGAGACAAATGATAGTCTAAAAAAATGGGACCTTTACAAGTTAGCAAAAAGCAACTTATATGTCCCTACAATAGAAAATACTATTGTCAAAAACTCACACGCAGTCTTTCTATAAAAAGTAATCCCTGAGCCTTTTTCTCTTGAAAGCAGAGCCTCACATTGTTTATGTTCATGTGTCTTATTTGAGTAGGATACAGGGAAGGAAGAAATTGCAATCTAAAATACATGATCATGTTGGCCATTGCTGGGGTGACAGGTGTCCAGTCATAACAAAACTTTCTGAAAATTCTTAGATCATCAAGTCATTAAGTTGACAGTAAGAGGCAGAGAGAAGAAAAAAGCTACAAAATTCAAGCTTCTGGATTATGTCTGGGTTGGGATAAATGCTGAAGTATGCAATTGCTGGGGCATAAGGGAATTTTCTTTAGTTTTGCAAGAAACGGTGCAACTGTGTTTCAGAATGAGTGTACCATTTTAGAGCCGTAGCAGCAGTGGGGGAATGGTTCAGGCATCTGCTTCTCTCTCCCTCCTTGCACCTTCCCTCTACTTTTTCTCCTCCCCATCCTCATCCTCATCTTCTTGATCAAGTTCTCCTCCACATTCTTCATCCTCCTGCTGACACTGAGCAGGGAGCTTCCTGGCCCTTGAGATCCCAGCTGTCCGGGCAGGACAGCTTTGATAGGAGCCAGAAGAGGCCTCTCCTCAGCCTCATCCAAGCCAGTGGCCCCACAAGTGAACACATCCAGGCTTTTCAGGCATTTCCATTGTTTGAAAGTGGCACTGGTGTCTTTCAGTTTATTTCCAGTCTTTTAGATGTAGGTTATTTGGACATTTTTCTGCTAACATGTCCAGACTTCCAAAGAGGGAGCAGTGGGGAAAGCAGATTTGGTGATCAACTAACATTCGCTGTCAAGAGAGGATGCTTCACACCACAAACAGAAAACTATATCACTTCCTAAACAGAAAATAAAGTAAAATAGAATAAATTAAATTATTGGTGTAACCTGAAACCCTGAGATACAGTTCCACCTTCATGAAGCAAAGTGAGGATAAAAAAAAAATCCCTTTTCCTACCTCTATTGCCCTTAGGGTCATTTTGCTCAATTCTTGTGTACTGAATGAGTCAGAAAACTACATTTGCATTCAGATTATAACATGCCCGTTGTGCTCCTTGAACCACTCTTCTACATCCATGGTCTGTAGACACATCTGGGAGAACACAAGTGTGGAGTCATTGTTCTCAGCCTGGGCGATCTTGCACCCCAGATGGCATTGGTCAATGTCTAGAGACAGTTTTGGACACCAGGACTAAGGAGAGGGATGTAACTGACCTCTCCTGCGTAGAGACAGGGACACTGCTAATCATGCTAAAATGCACAGGACAGGCCACTCACAATAAAAATCACACCTGTCCTGAATAGCAACAGCACCAAGAATGAGAAAGCTTTTTATGGAGTGAATAGCAATCGATGTGTAATTTAGTGATCACACTGATTCATGTAGGGAAAAAATCTTAAATATAACCTATGTGCCAGGCACGACTGCATGCTCAGTGATGCAGAGATGGCAAAGCATACAGAACCTGTTCCTTCCTGTTCTCACCCTATTCCACATTCTCACCCATGAAATAAGAGCTCATACAACTCACAGAGCACGTATGGAATTTAAATGAGACAGTGTATGTGTAACAGGATGTTAAAGTGCTACTCTTCATGTTTCATGGGGCATGAATTCAGCAGATGTTACATTCCAAAATGAATTGGAGACAGAACATCGTGGAAAAGCAACCAGTTATATCAGTTTACCAAAATGAGGATTACAGTGTAGATAGAGTGGTGACCTAGGAGAATTCTGCATCACAGGTCTTTGGAAGGAGATTGGGGCTAATACTGACAGTGGGCAGGCAACACCCTTAAAAGAGGACTTTGACTATGAAGTGAGTTTTCATGTGTGTCCTTGTAGTTGAGCCAGGAATACAGGCATAGGAGCTGATCATGGACTGGGTAGAAACTTGAAGGATGGAGAGCCATATCTGAAAACTACCTGCATTCCCTTCGAGTCCATCAGATAGGCATGAGGTTTCTGGACCAGGTGCATAGGTAGATTGGAAGCCTGTAATCTTTTATACAGTAGTCCTGTCCAAAGAGCAGGCTGTTAGGGAGCTAAAACCCCGCAGTAGTGAGGTATGGGTTTTTTGTTAGGGTAGAAGGTAAAGGGTGATTTGGAGGAAGACAAGCAGAGGCAGCGAAGCCAAGGGATTTGCAGAGGTGGGGTCTCAGTAGCAGAGCCCTGGATGACTCCTCAAAGCACTCACAGAGGAACTCCACTCATCTGACACACATGGAAACTGCAGCACAGCTAACCTCTACCCTGCTTGCTGGGGCCAGAAATTAAATTATGAGTTTAGAGAGAGAGAGAGAGAGAGAGTGATGCCAGGAGAATAAAGAGGAAGATTAGACAGCACTCTCTCATTTTAGATAGGCAATTCCAAGTCAGTGCCAGCTCATAGTGTGGAAATGATTTAAAACTACATCAAGTTTAGGAAATTAGTCAGGCTAAGCTAGGTGATACGCAGTGACAAAGAAAGCTAGTGGTCTCATCAGATCAACTATTAATCTTTATTTATTTTCGTGTAACAAGTCTAATGATGACTTCTTCCCATGTCCCAATGGCCAGGATTCACCAAGATGGCAGTAAATTACTTGAAATAGCAGTTAACAAATGCCATCTTCCTATATGTCCAGCAAGGAGCTATCTGGACATGAGTGAGCACCGGGCAGCTGTCAGCTTCTGCCTCATCCATCACAAGGTCTTGTCATTATCAATAGCTGACTTTGGACTCTTGTAGGTGTAACCAAGGAAATCAGAAAACTGAGTTTTCACCCAGGAGAAGAGGAAGGGCAGCCAACACTAAAAGGATGACGAGAACAAAAATTAAGCATTTGTAGTAGATTCCCCAAAACTACAAAATTTGCCTTGGTAATCTAAGCCAAACACGAAGTACAGTGAATCACACTTATTAGAAACCAAAACAGTATGTCCCTCTTGTCTAAGAATTAATACAGTTTCAAAATCTGCCTACTCTCAGATGTATATTAAAATCATAGCCTGTGTTCTTTCATGTCTGTAACATTTCTTCAGGACCCACTTTAAGTCACATACTCATACTCTGCTAACATTTTATCTTTGCCACACATAGTGAGAGGTTCTGTGTTTCCACAATGAGATCAATGCAGAAGACAGCAGAACATGGGGATACACAGCATCCTAATTGCCTTCATCGTAGCTTTTTCAGACCCTGTATAAGCACTGTCACTAGTAACAAATATGAAATACTACATGTATTCATGTGTGTATGTGTGTGTTTGTGTGTGTGTAACTTTTTGACCTAGTAGATACATCAGAAAGTCACTTTTCTGAGGAGTGAATCATCTTTGAGTCCTGTGAGGAAAATAAACTTGGACATGGACAGAGGACACTATGATGAATACAGAGGGAATAATCCTCCCATGGCTATTGGCTGATTCTCAAATTTGGAGGTGGGGCACAGGACTGATGGTATTTTAAGGCTTAAACATGGGAGCTGCTTGAGTTTGTTCTAAGTAAGTGATTCCCTAGATAATGGAGTGAGCAGGCACATAGAATCTGCATAGAGGCATTTGTCTGAACTCCATTAAGAATCAGGATTCTGGTAGTAACCGGTGGCTTGGATAAAGATATGGCATGCAGCTGAAAATCATGTTGAGTAACTGGGTCAGCTTCCTTAAATGCCTATTACTGGAACAACAAAACCAAGGTTACTCACCGCATCAGCTGAGAAACAAAAAACATAGTTTTTCTACATGCAAGTGATAACAACAAACATGGAATACAAGAACTCTGTCCTTTTGACCACAGAAGTCTATCTGACCCAAATTACACACTTACTACCTGTGCCCGAGAATCAGCACTCAACACCTACAACAAGGCAATCACAGTATTCAGTAGTGCTGCCTCTGTCAATCACTAGTAGTAACAATTTTTTTTTTTTTTGAGAGGTAGAGAGACAAAGACAGACATACAGACAGAACCTAGGCTCTCATTTGCTGGTTTGCACTCCAGCGCTCCCAGTGGTCAGGATTTAGCCAGGACTGGGACAGTGAGGCCACTGTCAAAGCTAGGAATTGGGAACTCAGTCCAGATTGACCACATGGCTGGTAGAAGCCCAGTTAGTCGAGCCATCACCTACAACCTCCCAAGGTCTGCACTGTCTAGAAGCTGGAGTCAGAAACTGGTGTTGAGAATAAAACTCTGGCACTCCAATGTGAGATGTCAGTATTTCACTTCCTGTGCTGAATCCCAGGTCTAGTCACAGAGTTTTTTAAGAAATTCACTAGGGTTTCCATTGCTGCTTATTCTCATTCTTGCCCTGAGCAGACCTCTCCTCTCTCTTCCTCTTCCTCCTCCTCCCCACTCCCCGCTCCCCCTCCTCCCCCCTTATTCTTTGCTCTTTCTCTCTCATTTCTCTCCCTCCCTCAACTCAGTCTTTCAAATAAATAAGATAATTGTTAAAACGAATGTTGAGCTGATTGCAAAATTACAGGCACGTGCAGATGCGGAAGACCTGGCCTTGAGTATGCTCACTGCTCAGGGGCCCAGGATGCAGCCAGGGTAAGCCGCCTCAGCCTTCGGAGGCCTTCCTGGTTCCCAGCATGATGGCCTTGCGTTTCAGCTTGTCACTTTGTTGTTACACTTTCAAAACTCACACTGAGTGGAATGAACAAAGATTCTCATGGCACTGTGGTACTGAACCTTTTACCATCCCTCTCAGAGCCTCAAGTGATGTATTTACTCAACACATCTTTATCATACCCTTGCGGCCATGACTTTTCATGCACTGCACTCTTTTTTTTTTATTTATTTAATGAATATAAGTTTCCAAAGCACGAATAATGGATTACAATGGCTTCCCCCCCATACCGTCCCTCCCACCCACAACCCTCCCCTTTCCCACTCCCTCTCCCCTTCCATTCACATCAAGATTCATTTTCGATTATCTTAATATACAGAAGATCAGCTTAGTATACATTAAGTAAGGATTTCAACAGTTTGCTCCCACACAGAAACATAAAGTGAAAAATAGATGATTTTTTTTTAATGATGATGAAATCAGATCAGACCTATTGTCATGTTTAATCCCAGTGAGAGTCAAGTTGGGAGTTGATAGTTTCTTTTCAATTTTTTTTTTTTTTTACAGAGGATCAGTTTAGTATGCATTAAGTAAAGATTTCAACAGTTTGCACCCCCATAGAAACACAAAGTGAAATATACTGTTTGAGTACTCGTTATAGCATTAAATTTCAATGCACAGCACATTAAGGACAGAGATCCTACATGAGGAGTAAGTGCACAGTGACTCCTGTTGTTGACTTTACCAATTGACACTAAAGGGGAGAGTGATCCAACATGGGAAGTGAGATACTCAGCAGACTCATAGAATGGCAGATGTCCTAAATAGCACTCTGGCCTCAGAATAAGCCCTAAAGGCATTCGGATCTGGCTGAAAAGCCCATGAGAGTATTTCAGGCATGGAAAGCCAAGACACTCTGGCAAAAGATCTCTGTGAGTGAGATCTCAGTGGAAAGAACAGGTCATCAAAGAAGGAGGTACCTTTCTCTGAAGGGAGGAGAGAACCTCCACTTTGACTATGACCTTGTCTAAACAAGATAAGAATCGGAGAACTCAGAGGGCTTCCATAGCCTTGGAAACTCATGACTGGAGCATAGGGAGATTACTGATGCACTCTTATATAAAAGGGTGTGTATGTGCATTCATAGAAGATTATGTTTGTTCATTTGTTGGAAGAAAATGTGAAAAGTATATAAAAAAAAGACCATGAGTGACTCCTCGACGTAGTGACTTAACTTTGTGTTGTATTATTATTCAGAACTTTTTCATCCACATAGTTTATTATTTAGCAATAACCATCTTCTTTTAAAATTTTTTTACCATGGTCTTATTTAATTAGCTTTTTAAAAATAAGCAATTATTGGGGCCAGCACTGTAGCATAGTAGTAAAGCCACCTCCTGCAGAGCTGGCATTCCCATATGGGTGCTGGTTCGAGTCTTGGCGGCTCCACTTCCTATCCAGCTCTCTGCTAATGGCCTGGGTAAGCACTAGAATATAGCCCAAGTCCTTGGGCCCCTATACTCACATGGGAGACCTGGAAGAGACTCCTGGCTTCTGGCTCCTGGCTTCCAATTGGCACAGCTCTGGCTCTTGGGAAATCTGGGGAGCAAACCAGCAGATGGAAGATTACTCTCTCTCTCTCTCTCTCTCTCTCTCTCTGTCTCTGCCTCTGCCTCTCTCTAACTCTATCTTACAAATAAATAAAATAAATCTTTAAAAATTAATCAGTTATAATTATAAGCTATTTTATATTTTAAAATGTATTCAAAGTATACAGATTTAATGTACAAAGATTTAGGAACATAGTGATACTTCCCACCCTAACCTACCTCCCACAATTCTCCCATCCTTCCTTCTCCTTCCTGTCCTAATCCCTCTCTTAATTTTATAATGATCTAGTTTCTGCTTGCTTTATATTCATAAGATTAACCCTACACTAACTAAAGGACACACCAAATAGTAAGAAAGAAAAAAAAAAACACTGTTCAGGGCTCTAAACAATCATTGAAGCTCAAAATGTCAACTTCACTATATATATTGCATTTTTGGCACTCTATTAGTTACTACAGATCAGCAAAAACATATAGTTTTTGTCTTTTTGGGACTGGCCTACTTCACTAAATGTCATTGTTTCCAGTTGCATCCCTTTTGTTACAAATGACAGGATTGCATTCTTTTTCACAGCTGAGAAGTATTCCATACTATAGATTTACTATAATTTATTTTAAGTTGATTCCATATCTTAGCTATTATGAATTAAGCTGCAATAAACATGGGATACAGATAACTGAAGAAAGTATATGTTCACTTTTTTTCATGTGAAATATGTTTTCTGCTTCTCATAGTTACAAACACTACTGGGGTGAATATTTGCTTGAACTTTTTTTATTTTTTGTTAATATAAAGAGTATAGATTTTATGCATTATATAGGCACAATTTCAAGCAGAAAACCAACTTCCCTCACTCCCCTGCTCCACTCAAATACCCCTCATTTCCTCCCCTCACTTTATCAGTTTTGTGGAGACACAATTTTAATTCACTCTTAATTAACCACTAAACATTATATTCAACAAATGAAAAGTAGGAAGATCACAGTTCCACAGAGTATAGACAGGGGCTAAAAATGACAATCATATCCCAAAGTGACAATTTCATTCTTATACACTGTTCTGTGTTCTATATTAAATGCCACATATCAGAGAACCCATAAGATATTTGTATTTTTGACACTGGCTTACTTCACTAAATATAATGGTTTCCAATTGTATCCATTTTATTGCAATGGCAAGATTTCATTTTTTATCGCTGAATAGTAGTCCATAGTGTATATATACCACATTTTCTTTATCCAGTCATCAGTTGCTTGATACCTGGGTTAATTCCATATCTTAGCTATTGTGAACTGAGCTGCAATAACCATGGGATATAAATAATTCTTATGCTTCCTTTAATTTATTTGGGTAAAATCTCAGAAGTGGGATAACTTGGTCATATGGTAGATATATTTTCAGATCTCTGATGTATCTCCATAGTGTCCTCCATAATGGTTGTATTAGTTTACATTCCCACCAACAGTGGATTAGGGTACTTTTTTCCCCACAGAATTCCCAGCATTATTTTTTTTTTATTTTTGGATGATAACCATTCTAACTGGGGTAAAGTGATATCTCATTTTGGTTTTTATTTGCAGTTTCCTAATAGCTAGAGATCCTGAACATTTCATGAGTCTTTTGGCTATTTGTAGTTCATCATTCAAAAATTGCCTATTCATACCTTTTGCCCATTTCTTAACTAGGTTGTTTGTTTTGTTGTTATTAAGTTCCTGAGTTCTTTATAGATTCTAGACACTAATCTTTTATCAGTTGCAGAGTTTGCAAACATTGTCTCCCATTCTGTCAGCTGTCTCTTCACTTTTTTGAATGTTTCTTTTGCAGTGCAGAGCTTCTTAGCTTGATGAAATCCCATTTGCCTACTTTTGCCTTAATTGCCTGTGATTCTGGGGTCTTTTCCAAGATGTCTTTGCTGCATCAATGTCTTACAGAGTTTCCTCTATGTTTTCCATTAGTAACTTGAATGTATCAGGTCATACATTTAGAGACTTCATCCATTTTGAGTTGCTTTTTGTATAAGGTGTAAATTAAGGGTTTTGTTTCATACTTCTGCATGTTTAGATCCAATTTTTCCAGCACCATTTGTTGAAGAGAGTGTCTTGTCTCCAGGGATTTATTTTATCTTGTTTGTCAAAGATTAATTGGTTATTGATGTATGGATTAATTTCTGTGGTTTCTATTCTGTTCCATTTGTTTACATGTCTGTGTTTGTGCAAGTACCAGGATGTTTTGATTATAACTGCCCTGAAGTATGTCTTGAAATCCAGTAATATGATACCTCTGGCTTTGTTATTATTGTTTTATATTGATTTAGCTACTTGGGTTTCTATAAGAATTATAGTAAATTCTTTTCTATATCTGGAAGAATATCATTGGTATTTTATTGGGATCATATTGAATCTGTGAACTGCTTTCAATACCATGGATATTTTGATGATATTAATCCTTTTATCTACAAATGTGGAAATTTTTTCCATTTTTTAGAGTCTTCTATGCATGCACTTAATGTCCTATAATTCTCATTGTAGAGATCTTTTAGGTTCTTAAATTTCAAGGTATTTAATTTTTTGTAGCTATTGTGTATGGGATTGATCTTACAAGTTCTTTCTCAGCCTTGGCATTTTCTGTATATAAAAAGGCTTTTGATATTTCTGTGTTGACTCCATATCCTGAAAATTAAGCAAAGCATTTTATGAATTCTACTAGTCTCTTAGTGGAGTCATTTGGGTCTCCTATATATAGAATCATGTCATTTGCAATTAAGGATAATTTGACTTCTTCCTTTCCAATTTTTCTCCCTTTTTTTTTTTTTTCCTTGTCTAACGGCTCTGGTTAAAACTTCTGGGACTAAATTGAATAGCAATAGTGAACATGGACATCCTTGTTTGGTTACAGATCTCAGTGGGAATGTGTCCAACTTTTCCCCATTCAGTATGGTGCTGGCTGTGGGTTTGTCATATGTTGCCTTGATTGTGTTGAGGAATGTTCCTTCCATGCCTAATTTGCTTAAGTTTTTTTTTTTTAATCATGAAAGAATGGCATGTTTTATCAAATGTTTTCTCTTTATCTATTGAGATAATCATAAGGTTTTTATTCTATAGATTCTTAACAGGCTATATCCCATTTATTGATTTGCATTTGTTGAACCATCCCTGCATGCCAGGGATGAATACAACTTGTTCCAGGTGAATGATCTTTTTGATGTGTTGTTGGGTGCAATTAGCTGGTATTTTGTTGAGGACTTTTGCATCTATGTTCATCAGGGGTATTGTTCTATACTTGTCTTTCTTTGTAGTATCTTTTTCTGGTTTTGAAATTAAGACGATGCTGTCCTCATAGAAGGAATCCTCTGCTTTCAATGGTTTTGAGTAGTTTGAGACAAATTCGAATTACTTCATCTTTAAAAATTTGGTAGAATGCAGCAGCAAATACATCCAGTTGAGTTTTCTTTGTTGGGATGGTCTTTATTACTGATTCAATTTCCATCTTGGTTATTGTCTATTTTGTTCTCTGTTTTCATGACTCAATTTTGGTAGGTGTATGTATCTGGGAATCTCTCCATGTCTTCTAGATTTCCTAAATTGTTGGCATCAATTGCTTGTAGTAATTACTGGTGATTTTTTTTTTTACTTAAGTGGTGTCCATGGCTACATCTCCTTTTCCTTCTCTAATTTTCTTGATTTGAATCTTAACCTCTTTTTCATTAGTAGAGCCACTGATGTATCAATTTTTTATCTCCATTTCTTCAATAAAAGAGCTCTTCATCTCACTGATATTTTGTGTCATTGTTTATTTCAATTTTGTTTTTCTCTAATTTTATTTCTTTTCTACTTTCTTTTTTTTCATTTGCTGTTTTGTTAAGTCATTGAGATGCATTGATAGATTATTTATCTAATACTTTTCCAATTTTTTTAATGTAGGTACTAATTACTATAAACTTCCTTTATATTAGATTTATTTATATTATTTTAAAGAGTTACATAGAGGGGGGAGAGAGAGAGAGAGAGAGAGACCGACCTTCCATCTGCCTTGAATTGCTGCAATGGTGAGGTGTGGGCCAGGCCAAAACCAGGAGACAATAACTTCATCTGGGTCTTTCATATTGGTCCATGGGTCCAGGACTTGGGCCTTCTTCTGCTACCTTCTTAGACACATTAGCTTGGAGCCAGATCAGAAGTGAAGCTGCCAGGCTTTACCTGGCACCCATGTGGGATGCCAGCACCACAGATGGTGGCTTAACCTACTATGTCAAAACACCAGACCCTAAACTTCCTTCTTAACACTGCTCTTGTTGTACTCCATAAGTTTGGTACTTTGTGTTTTCATCTTCATTTCCAGGAATTTTTTAATTTCAAGTTGGTTTTCTTCTATGACCCACAGTTCATTCAGAAGTGTGTTATTCAGTCTCTATGTGTTCATATGTTTTCTAGTTTCTTAAATTATTAATTTCCTTCTTCATTCCATTGTGGTCAGTAAAGATACATGGTATTATTTCATTTTTTAAAATTTTCTGTGAGTTGCTTATGGCCTAGCATATAATATATACTGGAGAAAGTTCAATACACTGATGAAAACAATATGTACTCTGCAATATCATTTAGGTCAACACTGTAAATTAGCTCTGTTTTTTGTTGATTTTATGTCTAGTTGATCTGTCCATCAAAGAAATGGTTCCCCATTATTATTGCATTGGAGTCTATGTCTCACTTTAGATCCATTAATTTATTTTAATTGCCAGACACTCTGTCACATGGTACATATACATTTGTTATAGTCACATCTTTCTGTTGAATTGATCACTTAATCATTACATAATACCCTTCTTTGTCTCTTTTAACAGTTTTTGCATTAAAGTCTATTTTGTCTGATATTAGAATGGCTACACCTGCTCATTTTATTCTCCATTGTCGTGGAATATCTTTTTCCATCATCTCACAATCTATGTATCATTGTTGGTGAGGTGGGTTTCATGTAGGCAGCAAATGTATGGGTCTTTCTTTTTCACCCGTTCATCCAGTCTGTATTTTTCAATTAAAGAATTTAGACCATTTACTTTCATGATTATTGATAAGTAATAACATTGTCTTATCATTTTTCCACGAATATTCCTATTGTTTGCCTTGGATTTCCTTTGTTCTTTTACCTTTTTGCCATCATTTTCTTTCATAATGATGACTATCATTCTCTATTTCTGTGTGTTGAATAGCCTTAAGAATCATTTGTAAGGCTGGACAAGTGGTGACACATTCTTTCTATTTGTTTGTTTTGGAAGGTCTTTATTTCTCCTTAATTTATAAATGAGAACTTTGTTGGACGGAGTATTTTGTGCTGACAGTTTCCTTCTTCTAGGATGTGTACTATGTCTCTCCATTCTCTCCTACCCTCTAGGGTTTCTCATGAGAAATAGTCTGTGAGTCTAGCTAGGGATCCTCTGAAGGTAAGCTGATATTTCTCTCATGCACATTTGGGAGTTATTTCTTTGTTTTATTTTTGAAAGTTTGACTATAATGTGTCATAGTGAAGATATTTTCTGATAATATCTATTAAAAATTCTATGTGCTTCCTACACTTGGATGCCCCTTTTTCCAAATTAGGTAAATTTTCTGCTATTATTTCACTGAATTGGCTTTCTAAGCCATTCTCTCTTTACATCCTTTAAATTCCAAAGACACGAATTTTTGGTCATGTTATAGCATGCTATAAATAACAAACACTATTTTTAATTTCTCTAATTTTTTCATCTTTTTTGGTCTAAGACATTCCAAGGATTTTTCTTCTTGCTCAGATATTCTTTCTTCTGCCTCACCAAGTAAATTGCTGAGTCTTCCTACTATATTTTATTTGACATATTAGATTATTCATTTCTAATATTTCAATTTTATTTCTGTTTAATATATTCTCTCTCTCTCTCAGCAAAATTTTCCATCCATATCATGTATGTAGTTCTTTATCTCTTGATTTTGTTTGTGTTTTAGGGATATTCTTATGATCATTCTTTTGAATTCATTTTCAGGCATTTCATGTCTCTTCTTCACATTCTAATATTGAAGTGTTGTGTTACTTTTAGTGAGTCATATTGTCTTCCTTGTTCTTGTTTCTTATACACTTGTTGTTTTAGCCTCTGATGGCTTTTGTCTTTAAACAACCCCTTGTGCTTAGTGGATTGTTGCTATATCCGTGAATATCCAGAGACATGTACTGGGTAGGGGCAGGGAACTCTAGGCTGGGCAAGAGTCCAGGGTGGCACCCAAGTCAGTTGTGGCAGATCTCTTTATTGTCAGCAGGGGATAAGGTATGATCCCATCTGCTGGCATAATCCCAGCCTCATCTCCTTTCTTTCAAGGTGATTAATGCCTGGAGTTAGCGCACAGTGTCTACAACCTCCCACCCACAAAGGCACATGAACTGCAAACGCTCTGCAATGACCCACTGCAGGTGGTCAGAGAACTCTGAGCCAGACACAGGGATGGCTCAGAGACCTAACCGCATCCCACACCTTGTTGCACAGTCACACAATTCCCACTGTAATAACATACAAGATTCCTGTAGTCATGGGATACAGGGATACTCAGCCCAGTGAGCCTGCCCCATCCACAGAGAGAGCAAAGGCATTCCCAGAGTCAGCAGCCTGTGTGTGCTCCACCTTGGCAGTTTAAGCCCTAGAGTTTGTGAGAGGTTAAGGGGATGAGAGCACCTCACTCTCCTAAGTTGGTAGTCAACTCATGTCAACCCTCCAGACCAGGCTCAAAGTCATTGGGGAATGAGGATTTATCCCTCTGATCAAATTCCTTAATCATACACACTAGAGAGCCACCATAGTCTCTACTGGTGTTAAGATTGCCTTTCTCCCTGGTACAAATGTGCTTTCCCTTCATAGGGTTAGATGGGTACTCTGGCCTCCACTAGGACTCCAGTCCCGACTCAGAGTCAGTGTGGTCAGCAAGGTAATATCAGACCTCAGGCAGCATCACCAGTGACGCAGGCTGCTTCAGTCTGTTCTCACCTCACTCTCAGAATCGTTCTCTCCTCCAGACCCCAGCTGCGGGAGTCCTGGGAAGTGCCCCTGCCCCCTGCTGTGTGTTTGAATTGTCCACACTGCTCTACAGTGTCTCTCTTCTTTCTGTAGAATTCTACTGCCTCCTTGTATTTTAAGTCACTTTCATAGCAAACCATATCATCATTCAAAAATTGAAACTTTTGTGGCTAAAAAATAAATGGAAAAAATAAAAAACCTGTTTCCAATGAAAGGGAGAGGTGAGTGGCAGCAAATTAAGAAAGGGAGATGCAGAGTTTAGCTCACTGGTGCAGTCCTTGCTGGATACAACTAATTCCACAGAATCACTAAACTGTACCAGTAAGAGCAGAATTTTCTTCTTTAGAATTGGTGGGTATGGCAGCTCATATTGTGCTTTGTGTAGAAAACTTCTGGCCTCTTTCCTCTGCTCTTCTCTTCCCGTTTCCTCTCTGGTATTCCTATCCTCCACCACCATAGATAAGACATTACACAGGTCATGCCCTGGGCAGCCTTGTGATGTCTTCCTTCGCACGCTTAGCTGGGGTTAGCTGAAGTGATCACACTACCTTAGCAGACTAGGAACAAACTCTTCCTACCATGCAGGTCCAGGGGAAACTTTCAGAAGAGGCAAGAAAAATATGCTAATAAATGGAGAAAAAATAATATTCAGGATTGAATAATAGAGCAAAATAGAAAGGTGCCACAAAGCTTGGCTCTAGAGAAAGCTCATATGTGAGAATATGGGCCATTAGCAACGGCCGCAGCAGCATCCCTAGTACATTAATGGAGCTCCTAGGGAGTGTAGAAACATCACTTCTTTTAATATTCACAAAAACCTTTTAACGTGGATATTACCATGTTAGACTTTCTTACAATGAAATTGAGACTCCACAAGGTTAAATAAGTTTTCCCAAGGTCAGGTCCCTAAGGAGAAGTATGGCTCATACTCTTCTCCGCTCCCAAATTCACCCATCAGGCCTGTCTTCTCCCTCAGCTGGCCCCACGGAAAGAGCTCTAAGGACTAATGTTGAAGCTTAGAATAAAAACTCCCAGAGAAGATTCTAGAAACTTTGCTCATGTTCTCACCTGCATTGCTAGCTTGTTAATACCTCCAAGACCCTTTAGTGCCAGAGAGGAATAATAAGAAATTATGAAAGCATATTTTAATTCCACTTCAAGCAAAAAATTCAATGTAAAAAGCCCGCATCAAAACTCAACTATTATGATCATTTATGGAGTGATTCCTTTGAATCTTTTCTAAAACAAGGCAAGCTACACATAAATATATGAGATGATAGCAGTCATAGAAGTACTATAAGCCACTAAGAGTAGCGTGGAGCTGTATTTTCTAAACATTTGCTTCATGGGACAATAACATAATGGAATTTCATTAAAAAAGAATAGAATTATATGGCCATAGTATTTTATAAATAGTGGAAGCATTACAAATTGATATTAGCATTAGCATCAGATTCTGAGAAATCTGATAATGCAAAGGTTAACTTGGCTTCCAAACTCATTTATTCACAGAACCATCTCTTCTGTGTAATGAATGCCCTTGATGAAAACACTGTGTGTATATGTCCTGTAGAAGTTCAAGGAGATCACTTCTCAGCCTTTTGGCTAAGATCAACTGTAGAAGTTCAAGGAGACCCAAGTACTTTTTCCTTCCCAGCCCTTCAGTCAAGTCTTTTCATATATGGAACCTGCACTACCTGTCGTCACACCATCATTAAATGGAGGCTCCATACAAAGGGCAGCACAAGTCTAAATCTTGCCTATTTCTTTTCTATAAGCAGCTTTGTTGCCTTTTCCTGCTTCCCTCACTTTAGTTATTCCAGTTGGGCTGTTTATCCTGGCTCAGCCCAGGGATTATCTGGTTTGGGACTTGCCCTCTGAGTCCTAAATTAGATATCTTTCAAGAACCTGTGACCTGGTCTCTGTGTCATGAAGTACCCATACTATTTTATACTCCTCCCAATAATTTAAAAAAATCTTTTTTTCAGAGTCTGCATTGAGCATGAAAAAAATAGAACCAATATGTTCATATAGTTTATGTGTATGATTTGTAACTACACAAACAGGCTAGCACAAGGCAGTGCAGTAAACAAAAGGCACAGGCAACCACACACTAACAACAAAGGATTTCCCCACACTTGGAAGTTAGAAGAGGATTCAAAGAGAAATTAGCTTATCCCCTAGACCATGAAGGGAGTAGGGTAGTGAAGTAACAGAATTTTCGAGTGGAAGCAGGGTGTAAGTGTTCCAGATGGAATTTCATGAGTTAAAGTTTGGTGTTAAAGGAAGCAGCATTGTGACACTGTAGGTAAAGCTGCCACCTGAAATACTAATAAGGTGCTACTTCATGTCCTGGCTTCTTCTCATTCAGTTCCATGCTGATGGCCTGGAAAAGGTAGTGGAGGATATCACAGGTGTTAGGGCCCCTGCCACCCAAGCAGGAGACCTAGTGGAAACCCCTGGTCTTGGTTTCAGCTTGGCCTAGACATGGGTATTGTGGCCATCTTGGAAGTGAACCGATGGATGGAAGAGATCGAGCTTTCTCTCCCTCACTATCTCTCTAACTCTTTCAAAATAAGTAGATAAAAAATATTATTTTTTATTTGAAAGACAGAGAGATAGAGAGATAGAGAGATAGAGAGAGAGAGAGAGAGAGTCTTTCATCTACTGGTTCATTACTCAGATGGCCACTATGGCCAGAGCTGGGTCAGACCAAAGCCTGGAGTCAGGAACTTCCTCCAAGTCTTCCACATGGATGCAGGAACCCAAACACTTTGGCCATTGTCTGTTGCCTTTCCAGGTGCTTTAGCAGGGAGCTTATCAGAAGTAGAGTGGGCCAGGTCTTGAACCAGTGTCCATATGGGATGCTGGTATTGCTGGCGGCGGCAGCTTTATCCTCTGTGCCACAGCACCAGCCACTTAAGAATCATTAAAAAAAAAAAAAGTTTGGTGTTAGGAAAGAGAAATAAATTCCTTCAGCTGCAACTCATGGTTTAAGGAGATGAATGTTGAGATATGGGGCGTAAGATGAAAGGGCAGGAAGATGTGCCCTGGATACACTCTGTCTAAGCCTGGATGCTTGGCTTGACCAATCTTCTTGGCCAGTGCTCCCCTGAGCTCTGTTAGCTACAGGCATCGAAGAATTTTATCTTCAGGTCAGAATTCTTCCATCTCTTAGGCTTTTCAGCCAATCAACATAAATGCAAGCTACATACTACACACCTGCCCCCACCAACACTAAAACTATGAATAGGAACAAAAGGTGGAGTCTGAGCCCAGATCACTGCATAGGTGGGAACTCTATAGCAAGGGCTGCCCTAAGCTGATCTCATCTACTAGCTCATCTGATCCTGTACATTAAGTGCTAAAACCCCCATTTACATCTGAAGATGCGGAGGATGAGGGAAATTAAGAAACTCATCTAAGGATATACAGACTGTAAATCACCGTGACAGTCCAAACACTGATATATCAAAACCCATCATCTTTCTATTATGCTGTCTCACTTCAATGCATGTTTGTTTCCTGCTAGGTTTATTAATAGCAGCAATAGTGATATACTAGCATCTAACACTGATTAAATGTCTTTGCTGGATGTGGTGTTCATTAGGTGTTTTGTATTCATCATCTCACTTAAATCTAACAACAGCCTATGAAATAAATACCATTATGATTTATTTACTGAACAATAGTCGATAGTCCAAGGAAGGTAATTTTCTGGCATAAGCAATTATTACATGTAAGACATAGTACTAGAAGTCTGGTTCTTCTAAGTCCCAAACACACGTTCTTTCCAAAACCAAACTGTACATTGAACAAAGGAATTGACAAATACATGAATGACTACAGTAGGTCTTTGCCCTTGTTTTAAATAAAAAGCTTTTAATGTTTAATTGAATCAAAAAATTATTTTCTATTATCTTTTGAAGATGAAGAAGCTTCCAAGGGAAGCTCTTTAGAGGTGTGGTGTATTTGTCTACAAATGTCCATTACAGCAAGGAAGCACAGGTGCCAAAGTCTCCTACATTCATCATGGGTTTATTTTATGTTATTTCAAGGTAGATAATGAGCATCCCATTTATTCCAGGCACTTTTGTTGATGACATACTAGTTGCTATAAAATTTGAAAAGATCAATTTTATGAGCAATTAAATGGGGTCTATCCAGAGGTAATTAATTTTATGATGGAGGTTGAACAAGGTGATAGGAGATCCTGCTTTAGATGCATTGGTGATAGAGAGGAATAATCGCACATCAGCTATGAAATGGTTTCAAATTACCTTGCTTTCAGGTCATTATTTATATTTTAAGTCTGCTTCCCTGTTTGCATTATGAAGGGAGAGCATATTGTTATCCACAGCCTTTTGGGAGAGCAAGCTCCCTTTGCTCTTGTGAATGCAATAGATCTTGGGCATGAAGAAACAGAACTTCCCTCTCCTGGAGGACAAGTGTCCTGGGATCTATAGTAGAAGCAGCAAGATGGTTTAATAGCGAAAGGAGTTGCATTATCTTAAATCTCAGAAATTGATGGCAAACAGATGAGAATCAGGTGTTTGGAGGTCATCCCTTGGCAGAATTAATTGGTCCTTTCAATCACTTAACAAATATTTGTTGAAAGTACCCCACAGGTCAACCAATATGATACATGTTGGGACATAAGGTTGAATCAGACACAGTCACTGAGGAGCCAATGAGTCTGTGGTGGTAACTGTTGCCCCGCAGCTTTGATCCAAAAATTCAAACAAGTTGTTCCTGAATGGGCTTGAACACTTTCAGATCCTGTTGTTGCAAAAAAGTAAGAGTAATGCATCCTGCCTCCAAGGTTGTTGACAATTTACATGCTTGTGCTTCGAATGGTGCTCCTGCCATAAAGACAGACAGGCTTAGCTATGATTATCAGGGCTGGGCTAACATAGTGAAAACAAATGCCAAAGGATATTCCATTCACCAAGGTTTACTAAAGCATTACCAATCCCTCAAGTCTTCTCCCTGAGGCTTCCTTCTGCCCTAAATATTCAGAACATTGTCTCATGGTCCTTATCATGTCACTGGCCATGAACAGAACATGAACCCTGAAGTCAAACTGACTTAGTCAAGTATAAGTTGTGCTAGTCCAACTTTGATCTTAGGAAAGATACTCCACTTCCCCTACCCAGTCACAGAAGAAAACCCAACTTAAACTGATAAAACAAAGAAAGGAAATGCTTGGCTGGGTTGCAGAGCTGAGAAGTGAAGTGGAAACTGGCCTCCAGCACAGTTGTTTTCAGGACTGTTTCTCACTTTCTTTCTCACTGTTTTGTTTTTATTTTCTTTCTCTCCAGCAGAGATTCTCAGATGAAAACCTCTATTATTCCCACATTTGCGCTATCCCTATTGCCTGGAATTCCAGAGGAAAAAGAACCCTTCTCTCTCTTAATGGCTCCAAAAACATTTCTGGGATACATTTTGATTAGACCAATCTGGATCCCATTTGCCAAATAAAACCAATGACTCTGGTTGACAATATTTGGGGCAAATCATTAGCCCTGGAAATAAAAGGCAGGATTAACACTATATCAAAAAACTTAAAAGGCAAAAACAAACAATCCGGGTAAGAAATAGGCAAAGGATATAAATGGACCCTATACCCAGTTTACCAAGGAACCAGCAGCTCAGGGATATCTGGGAGTTTAATTTAAAGCCCAATAGTCCCAGAACCTGAACAACCAATGCAGTCTCTAGCTTTTTTCTTCTGCTAGCATATGAAATAATTCCAGACATTGAGCTTCACTGGGAGGCAGATTCATTGATTAGGGTATCAAAATCCATCACTCTATTGTCTCTGCTTTCCAGGAAACTATTCTGAACCATATATTTCCAACAGTCACCTGAAGAAAAGTAGCTAGTCAAAGAGAGCGCAAGGAATATTACAGTGAACTTTGAAAGACCTATTAAATGAGGCTGAAGGTACACTATTTGCTAGACACTGTGGACCTACCACTCAGGAGCACCAACTTTTACGCTTGAGCCCATAGGCAGTGCTAGTGGTGCGAATGAATGCTTGCCATGAAACCTTCTCAGATGAAGAGCCAATTGGTAAACCCTGTGGTTATTCTTCCTCACTCTTTCCATCCTTCCCACTTTGTGTACGTATTCTGTCCCCAGACATGGTGGCTTTTATTAATAATGGCTTTTCATGTCTGTCTCACATTGCCCAGCTCTAAAATTAATCATGATTCTGACCACTTCCCTCTCTACTGCTAACACGATGGTTTCTACCACCATATTTTTCTTCTGGAGATTACCAAAGTCTTCCACATGATCTGCCTGGTGCCAACACTGCAACCCTCAACTCTCATTCCATTCTCAACACAGCAGCCATACACAGTTCAATGGCAGAGTAGTTCAGCTCAAACAAACTTAGTGACCAGATGGAAGAGAAATGTCCATTTCTGGGTGCAAAAAATATCTACTTCACCCTCTACAACATGGTACAGAGACTATCTCACACATGATTACAAATTAAGAAGATATAAAAATGGTAACAGGGGCCGTCGCTGTGGTGCAGCAGGTTAACGCCCTGGCCTGAAGCACTGGCATCCCATATGGGCACTGGTTTGAGATCTAGCTGCTCTACCTCCTATCTAGCTCTCTGCTATGGCCTAGGAAAGCAGTGGAAGATGGTCCAAGTCCTTGGGCCCCTGCATCCTTGTGGGAGACCCAGAGGAAGCTCCTGGCTTCTGGCTTCAGCTAGGTACAGCTCTGGCCATTGTGGCCAATTGGGGAGTGAACCAGCAGATGGAAGACTTTCTCTTTCTCTCTGCCTCTCCTCCCTCTGTGTAACTCTGCTTTCAAGTAAATAAATAAATCTTTTAAAAATGGTAAGAAATAGTTACTTGGGGTCAAGATAGAAATTATTCCACAGAGGAATGCCTAATGTTAGACCTGAAGTTGTAATTATCACTCTGTGACTTTAAAATAAGTAATAGAAATTTGTTTAAAATATAGTGGGAAAACTTGGCATATGTGAGCAGATGGAAAATTTCAGCAGAGATGAAACTAATTTAAAAAAAGGAAACTGCTAAAAATGAAAACTATGATGTCATTCCTAGGATTCAAAGCTTTATAAATACATCAGAGAAAAGGGTCATTGAGCCTGCAGGCAGGTGAACAGATATTCCCTAACCTAAATTACAAAGAAAGAGAAGGTAAGGAATTAAAAGAGAATCCAATATCTAAACACTTCAAACAATCTTAATGAAATACTACATGTAAACCAGAAGGAGAGAAAACAGAAAGTGGAGTTTCACTGTTTTCAAAATGTTTAAAGACATCAACTAACAGAATCAAGAAGGTCAGAGAAACACAGATAAGATTAATGCAAAGATAATCACACATATTTATATTACAGTAAAATGCCATATCTTTAAAGGGATGAAATTTAGAAACAAAGCTTAGAATTTCTTAAGTATCAGAAGTATTTCTCAAAAAAGAAATGCAAAGGGAGGGAATTTCGGTATATAAAAGATGAGGAGCTGGCGCCGCGGCTCAATAGGCTAATCCTCTGCCTTGCAGCACCAGCACACCAGGTTCTAGTCCCGGTTGGGGCACTGGATTCTTTCCCGGTTGCCCCTCTTCCAGGCCAACTCTCTGCTGTGGCCCAGGAAAGCAGTGGAGGATGGCCCAAGTGCTAGGGCCCTGCACCCCTGGGAGACCAGGAGAAGCACCTGGCTCCTGCCTTTGGATCAGCATGGTACGCTGGCCACAGAGCACCAAGCCATGGCAGCCATTGGAGGGTGAACCAACTGCAAAAGGAAGACCTTTCTCTCTGTCTCTCTCTCTCACTATCCACTCTGCCTGTAAAAAAAAAAAAAAAAAAAAAAAAAAAAAAAAAAAAAAAAAAGATGAGGAAAACTTTCTATAGCTGAACTCCAATACAAGAATGTTGAAAGGAAATATTTGGGGCTGGCACCATGGCTCACTTGGATAATCCTCCGCCTGGGGCGACGGTATCCCATATGGGTGCCAGTCCCAGCTGCTCCTCTTCCAATCCAGCTCTTTGCTGTGGCCTGGGAAAGCAGTAGAAGATGGCCCGAGTGCTTGGGCGCCTGCACCCATGTGGGAGACTGGGAAGAAGCTCCCAGCTCCTGGCTTCTGATCAGCACAGCTCTGGCCATGGCAGCCATCTGGGGAGTGAACCAGCAGATGGAAGACCTCTCTATCTGTCTTTACCTCTCTCTCTCTCTCTCTCTCTCTCTGCCTCTCCTCTCTCTGTGTAGCTCTGCCTTTCAAATAAATAAATAAATCTTTAGAAAAAATAGAATACACACACTGAGACACACACTGTCATTCTCATACATACATAAAACACAGTGACACATTCACATATGCATACGCACACATGTATGCACAATGCACTCGTACACACATAAATGCACACTCACACATAAACACAGACATATACTTCACACATGCACACAAACTGACAAACTGCCACACATACACATTTACATGTACATACGTATATACATACATGTATGCACCCCACACATATACATACAGGTACATAAGTGTACTGCAAAAAGTTAATAGAAAATTATGATAAAATATAAGCTTACTCCAACTTAATTTTTTTCAAATCCATGCACAAGGTTTTATAACATATTTTTAATAAACTTTTTGAAGATCCCTTATATACATGGGTTACAAACATCTTTGCACAAAAATAAACTTGTTTTTAAAACTTTTCTGTGTGAATTCACTTATACATGCATAAATACATATGCACTTATAAAATGCATTTAGAAACTATTAAAACTTCCATTAGAAATAATAAACAGCATACTATGAGTGTATAAAATACATGAAAATAAATTATTGGACAATAAAGCCACACCTGGTGAGGAAGCAGCTCAGACCAGAGCATGCAGAACATACAGTTTAAAGGACGTTCTCACCCTCAGGGTCATATTTGTACTGTAAGACACTCACTTGTCTCACCCTTGTCCAATTCTTGAGAGAGGTGTGAAATGCAAGACGATAAGAACCTTGTATATTTTATCAGGCTGCATTATTTTATTTGAAGAAAGACTATAATAAGTTTCTCTAGATATTAGAACAGGCCCATTGTAAAATCTAAAGCAATTATTAAGAAATGTAGGGGTACAAACAGATTATTATAGAACAATTCAAAAACAGAGAATGAATGGAGAAGCAGAATAACAAAATGTAAAGGAAAGAAGTAGGAAACACATATCAACTATAGCAGAATTAAGTACAAACACACCAATACTCATATTTAGAATAAAGAAACTAAGACATTCCAATTAAAGGAAAAAGTTATAAGATTGTATAAGACTGGATACAGAGCATGCCCTGTCATGGGTTCTTAAGAAGCATCTTGTTAAATATAAAGACAGTTTAACAATAAAAAAAGATGGAAGACGTGATATCATAAAAAAGTTTAGTGAAAAAAGGCTGTGTGACTATATAAATATTCATTAATACATATTTTTAAAATGTGTGTTTAACAATGGGTATATAATGCATTAATCAAGAAAATTTAACTGTTACATCTGCATTGAACTAACAATAGGGTTTTGAAAATTTTCTACAGCAAAAATTGACAGAACAAAAAAAGATATATAGGGAAATCTACAAAGAAATTCCAATATCTCTCTTTTAATAGTTGATAAAAACTTGGATATAAATATTAATAGCATTAAAACTCTTAAAGCTTTGTAAATCAGAACTTAGAAGGAGTAGTTACTGTTTTAAATGCTTCTAGTAAAAGGACAGAAAAATATAAAGATCTGAGATTGTAATGATAAATTTGCATTATAAAGCAAATAAAATGCAAAATAGCAAAAAGAATCAACAAAGTAAATAAATTAGATAAAAGAGAAAAAAGCCAAAAATTCTCAAGTTGGTTATTTGAAATGATTTATAAGATTGATCAAAACCAAAAGAAGAGGCCAGCACCGCAGCTCACTTGGCTAATTCTCCGCCTGCGGTGCCGGCACCCCGGGTCCTAGTCCCAGTTGCTCGTCTTCCAGTCCAGCTCTCTGCTATGGCCAGGGAGTGCAGTGGAGGATGGCCCAAGTGCTTGGGCCCTGCACCCTCATGGGAGACCAGGAGGAAGCACCTGGCTCCTGGCTTTGGATCAGCACAGCACGCCAGCAGTGGCAGCCATCTGGGGGGTGAACCAACGAAAGGAAGACCTTTCTCTCTGTCTCTCTCTCTCACTGTCTAACTCTGCCTGTCAAAAAATAAAAATAAAAAAGGGACTAATTAAAAAAAAATTTTAAAAGACCAAGCAACCATAATACATCTAGATATCTATAAACAAAGCAAGAAAAAAAAAAACTTGAACTTGGATAACAGATGTACAGCCCAGTGTGTGGCTGCATGCCAAAAATGGAAACTGGCTACAATATAACTTCACTCAGAGCTAGTCTTGTAAAACCTTGATAAAGAAATGTCTTCACCTGAGAAGGGCTTTAGGCACTGCACCATGTCATCAATTTTGAGTTGGTGGAAGACATGGCCCAAGATTAGAATATACATGCATTCATTGCCTTTGATGAAAAACTTGGACAATTGGTCAAGGGCTTGTATGGAACTGGTTGTAAGATCGGCATAAGCTATGGGAACATTTGGGATGGACATATGGAAGTAAGCACTAAGTATGAAAGCTTTGTATCATATGTTATTGCCTACCCAAGAGTGCCACCATAAGAAAGGTAATTGGTGAGCAAACAAAATTATTTTCCTGGCCAGTTGGCAATAGCCAACCTTTGGAAATAACCATGCCAGAGCTGGCATAAAAGAAGCATGAATGGAAGTTATGGATGGGTCCAAAAGCATGGATTTCCACTCCCAAGACTGATGTTCACTCCCCTGCCAGATTGTCCAACCTGTGAGAGACTGAAATGCAGTACGAGCTTTTGAAATGGCACCATTCCACAAAAAGACTAAACCATCACCAGTTTTGAGTTTTCTCAGTCCAAAAGAGTCATTCTGCAAAGGCCAGCAATTCATTCTCAGAAACAAACAAAAACAATCCACATTTTCATATTCTGTGTTTACATTGTCTCTTCTACCTGTAGAGACTCAAAAAATACTACATTCCAAGGCCTTATTGAGTGTTCGATCCACCACAAGGGGATTTCATAAAGTCAGAGTAAGGAGAATCACATTTCGGAAAAGGAGGCGTGTGTCTGGGGTGGGGTGATGAGCCAATAATCAATGATCCAGCGTGACATTACTTAATTGCCCAGAAGCTGTTGGCCTGATACACTCTGGAACAGCTTGTTGAAGATATAAGAATCGGCTTAGAGGCAGTATTCTATGCAGATGGAAAGCCACCCCCAGCATACATCGGACATCTGTGTGTGGCACTGTGCTCTCAATAGGAAAGACACATGGGTTTAGGATCCAAATGATGGAAGCAGATGTTTCCTCACTTACCATGATCCTCAGTGACCATGAAGGAAGTTGTGCTTCCCGTCCTGCAGTTGCAGGCTGTTGAGTTAGAGGTCATGGACTTCCAAGAGACCATACTTTCACCTGGGTCACAGCATGAATCCCACTGAATCAAAAGCTCTGGCTGTGACAAGTTTGTGCATGCAAACAAAGGAGTTACCATTTTGTCAGTAGTATTTGAGATGATATGGAGGAAGCTGAATTGCTATTATTCAAGGTGGAATAAGAAAGAATATATATGGAACCCAGGGTTCCATTTGGGTGCTTCTTTATAATCCCTTGACCAATTAGGACCATGAACAGATGGGCATAGCAACTCCAGTCTCTGAAGGACATGGGAATCAAGGACTTAGATTCCTTTGTGATGAAGATCTGGAAAGTACTACCGGGTACGTCATCAAGGCCAGCAAAGGTAATAACTAGAGAGGAAACCAGAATTGATAGAAGAGGGCTCTGTAATAAGTATCTATTGAGGTCTAATGGGATGGTCTAATAGTTCATACCATTAATTTCTTTCTTCTAAGTTTCTCTTCTTTCCAGAAGGGCCCTTCTGGAAACTTAGAGGATGACTTTTAATTGATAAGGAAGAAAGGGATTCAGACATCCCAAAGGTAAGTTGCCATAGTCATGGAAATGCACACCCAAGTCTCCTTTCAAGAGAGTACTTTATGTTCACCTTGGGCAGTAACCATGAGAACAATGACATCCACTTTAAGCTCTGGCTTGCCTTCAGAGAGATGCTTCACACCAGGGCACACCCTTCTTGGAGTAGGCAGAGATACAAAGGCACTATCCTTTCAGCATAAAGTGACCTGACTCTGATCGGAAATATTTTTTTTTTCTAGAGCTCCTGATTTTATTGGCTAAGATTTTCTTAGAGTTTGGATTGTTGTTTGACACCTCCTTCAGCCCCATTCTGCTTCTTCTTTACAAATGGTTTTATTTTCTAGTGCTTATGTAATTTTCTTGAGAGTGAGAGGACACTGGTAAACTCTCTTTCCAGATTCTCTAATGATTTTAGCAAGTACTGATCTAAATTCATCCTCACCATTGATAAACAATTCATATACTATGTTCCAATAATGGAAAGACAGCAAGTCATCGTCACATGTGAAGTTTAGCTTCAAAGACGCTCCATGAATGTGGATAAAAGCTGAATTAGGACAGGCACCTATACAGCTAATATTGTGTTTTTATAGCCAACATTTATTGGCTGCTCACACAAATTCAGCCATGACCGAGCTTAGCATTTTACATAGACTAGTTAACCTTGGACTTTGAATAACCCTGTAAGATATCCACTTTAATTATTCCAAATCCACAGGTAAAGAAAATGAAAGTTAAAAGGTTAATATATTTTCCTCAGGCTACATAGTTGTTTTTTTTTTCAGTCAGTCTGATCCTTCAGTCCACAATCAGCACATTGCTCATCTTTCTAAAATTTAACAAAAATGTAATAAAATAAATGGGAACTAATTTATTGTCCTGGTTGACTCAAGGACAAGACTACTTCATAAAAACCCCAGAGTAGATATCTTGAGATTTGTATCTTTAAAAATTTACCTAGGATACATAAAATTAAGTCAGATCATTCTACCTATTATCTGTTTTATAAGAAATGGTTATATCATTCATTAAGATATTGAAATAATTCCATCATGTCTTGTAAACAGCCACTGTCTCAAGTACTCTAAACGTCCCTTCTCACACACCCAGTCAACTTCTATGGACACTCCAATTTTATTGGGAACAAGTAAGTTAACAAGTCTAGTTCCATTATTAAGATAACCAACTTGTATTAGGCTCCTGTTCATCTTTGGAAAACAGGGTAACAAGATTTCAAAGATATCATATGTACTGGATAAACTATAAGAAAATTTTAAAACTCTATAATTGTGATGATCTGCTACATACACCCATGAAAGTTGGAAATCAAAGAAATTTTATGTAATGATACACAAGTGTTAACCCAGCTGTACTACAAATGCTGACTTTTTCTAAATATTTATTTATTTTATTTGAAAGGCAGTGTTACAGAGAAAAAGGGAGGGAGAGACTGAAAGAGAGGGATCTTCTATCTGCTCTTTAACTCCCCAAATGGCCACAATGGTCTAGCTGGGCCAATCCAAAGCCAGGAATTTCTTCTGGGTCTCCCATATGGATGCAGAGGCTCAGGTATTGGGCCATCTTCCATTGCTTTCTCAGTTACATTAACAAGGAGCTGGATCAGAAATGGAGCACCCAAGATTGAACTGATTCTCACAGGAGATGCCAGTAGGTGGTTTTACCCACTATGCCTCAGCATTGGTCCACTATCTTAAATATTCATTTTTATGGCAAGTGAAAGTTTGTCACCAGAATCTCCAGTTCTTTCCCTTGAATCTACTCTTGCTTAGGAGACTGATCCACTTTTATTCCATTCCCAAAGCACTCTTATACCTATTACAGACTTTGAGGGGCTTGGATACGTGATCCCCCATCTCCAGTACTCCATATATATTCAAACAAATAAGAGATGATTATAAGTGTTTGTGGAATAAATGTCTACTGAATCTTTGTCCAATAAATAAATCACTGATTTTCACATAGGTACTTGTTTGTGTTTCTATACTACTCTTCTATTGCTAACTATGTCAGGTCTCACTGACACTGTAAATTTGGCAGGGACAATAATATAATAAACACTCTCAGTCAAAGAAGTATTAAACAGAATGTATTCCTGCCAGTAGACAAGCATCATGCAACCAAAATTTTGAGGATATTCATTATAAGCAGGAAGAGAGATAAATAGATAATGGTTTTTCCGATTCTTCAAAAAGTTTTTGCAAGAAGGGTCTTCAAAAAGTCCATGGAAAAATACATATTATGAAAAAACTGTACATTTATCTTTTTGAAAGCATCAATTTTTATGTTTTATTTTATTATTATTTTTTAAAGATTTATTTATTTATTTGAAAGAGTTACACAGAAAGAGAGGCAGAGAGAGAGAGAGAGAGAGAGAGAGAGAGAGAGAGAGAGAACCGCTGGTTCACTCCCCAAATGGCCACAATGTCCAGAGCTGCGCCGATCCGAAGCCAGGAGCCAGGAGCTTCTTCTGGGACTTCCACACTTTTTGTAGGGGCCCAAGGCCTTGAGCCATCTTCTGCTGCTTTCCCAGGCCATAGCAGAGAGCTGAATCAGAAGAGGAACAGCTGGGTCTTGAACCGGCACCCATACGGGATGCCAGCACTGCAGGCAGTGGCTTTACCCACTGCGCCACAGCGCCGGCCACTCTATATTTTATTATTTTAAGATAACATATTTTCAGTTAACATTATAATCAAAGGCTTAACACTCCACTAAATGAAAAGTTCAACAAATAAAAAAATAAAGAAGACCGTAGATCAGCAGGAAATAGGCTTGGGCTTTAAATAATAATTAAAAGATGTTCAACTTCCTCATAGACACTTTTAAATAGTCACAAAATCATTAAACTTTAGGTCTATATAATTCCGGACAAATTGTTTGACAAAGATTTAAAGCAAAGCTTGTCAAAATACTATATTTAAGTGAAACAGTCACGTGTAGGCATATCTTTTATTTTATTTTAAATTTTAGCTCCCACATACAAGGCAGAACAAATGGAATTGGCCTTTTTATTAACTTTTACCTACACTTTTCTCAATATTTTTGAATTATATAGCATATATACATGTATATTTTTGCATGTGCACGTATGTCTGTTTTTGTGCATGTACATTCATATCTATAGCATCCACCTATCCACCAGTCAATATTAGTAACTCTTCTAAAATTGCAAATGCATGCTATGACTATGTTCCCATCTAACTCCCAGCTATTCTGATTTTTAGTTCAGTGATTTTGCCTCATACACAATATACTAAAAAGTACTAACTTAATAGTATTATCGTTGATATACAACTGAAAAAATGTGGCTTCTTGGATATGACTGTACAAAATAGGTACTAACACCTGAGGGAGAAAGTCTCAAAACCTGGACATGAGGAAAAAATGGCAGGTGACATCACTGGGGAGGCAAAATAGCTCTTTTCTCAGGGGGCTAAAATGATAGTCTATTCTTCCCACTTCATTGACTCAAAAGACTATAATGAAACTATAATGATCCATCATGTAAGGGAATACTAGTGTTTAGGGAGTGCTTGATCCAGGAGCTTTTGGCATGCTATGCTGTGCAGAGTCATTAAGGGACAGGTTGATGATGCACATGACATTTGGGGATACACATTTTCCAATGGGATCAGATTTTGCCTGCTAATGCTGAGACTCCATTTCTAGATACAAATGAAAGATGAAGTTAGAGAGGTTATTCAGTGAAATCAGTATGCTGTTTTTGAGGGAACAAAGGAAGAGTAACAGAGAGAGGAGGGAGGGAGAGAGGGAAGGAAAGAAGAAAGGAGAGAAAAATAACAGAATTCTATTAAAGGAACAAAAGAATCTAAAATTATCCACATTGGCTTGCTTCAACATGTTATTTCAACCAGCCCATGGACGGTTATTAAGCCTCCAGGTTAAGATATGAGAATAAACATGAGAATAAATGATATATGGAAAATGTATAATCTTTTATCTTTATTCATAAGAAAGACAAAATTTAGGTTTCCTTGGATAGTGAACTTCAACTAAAACTTAACCTGATAGATTTGGCTTTGCACTTTGCTATACCAATAAGTTACTCAACTCAGGAACTTGGGCTGGGGAGCTAAGCTTAATATCCCTCACACAGAAGGAGGAGAAGATGAGGATGAGCATGAAGAGACAATGGAAAAGGAGATGAGGAAGGAGAGAGGGAGGGATGGAAAGGTCTATTAAATTAGATTAAATTGGCCTATACCATTTGATATTCAAATACAAGAAGTTTCTCTCCTATTTTCTACCTTGAATTTTTTTAAAGATTTATTTTTTTTATTATGAAAGACAGAGTGACCCAGAGAATGGGAGGGAGGGAGCTGGAGAGAAAGAGAGAGATTCTTCTGTCTGCTGGTTCACTCTCCAAATGGTTACAATATTTGGGCGGCATGAGGCTGAATCCAGGAACTTAAAACTCCTCTTGGTCTTCCACATAGGTAGAAAGGACTGAGCACTTGGAGTATTTTCTGTTGCATCATCAGGGAACTGGATAGGAAGCAGAGAGCTGGGACTCAAACCAGCACTTGATATGGAATTCCAGCATCTCAGCTGGTGACGTAACCAACTGTGCCACAATACTGGCCCCTCCACTCTGAATTCATATGCACGCTTTGGGAAAGAGTTGTGTTCACTGTTTGAACTTCCTTAACTCCAAATCTCCCCTGATGTTCTCCATGCTGCTTTCATTGAAAAGGCCCTTTCAATATCAAGATAATGTCCATGTTGCCACATCCAACAACTGAGTCTCACTTTTCTTTTAATTTGGCTCACCCAAAGATTTTAACACAGTTATCACTCTGTTTCTGAATATACTTTCAGCATTCAGTTTCCAAGGCATCAAACTTCCTGTTGTCTGATTATCTCACTGGTCTCTTCTTCTCAGTTTCCTTCTTTGGGTCTTTTATCCCTTTCTAATCTCTGAATGTTGGAGATGTCCAGAGCTCATTCATTGACCATAATTCTTTCTACTGACATGCATTTCCTACTTGTCCTGCTGAATCATGTGTCTTTAAACACCATGTGCAAAGCTGATGGCCCACTTTGCTCTCTAATTTACTACTGCACAGAAACCCATCTGTGCATATTGTAACCTTTAGCCCAGGCACTCAAGGCAATATCCTTGGCCCTCTAGTTATTTATACCCTTTATAAAGCATACCAATAATACTTTCCATTTATGCTTTTAAAATATCCAGTATATAATATATAAAAAACACACATACAAACTCATCATTCCCTCCTCTGGTAGACTGCCACAAGCTGCCATCATCTCCCACCTACACTGTAGTCTTGGAATAGGTATCTTGCTGTCATTCCCCCTCCCCAATGCCAATAACCACATTCCAGAATGTTCTGTAAACTTGTTAATCAGCCCAGATTATTTTTCTGCTCACAACACTATCAGAATGAAACTCAAAATTCCTCAAGTGTATTGCACAGTCTTATATCATCTTACACGCTACCCCTGCCTGCTCTCCATGAGAGCCCTCCTCTCAGTTGTTGCACTCCACCCATAGTGACTGGCTCATTTTTACATACACATGTCGAGCTCATTCCTCTCCAAGTTGTGTACTTGTACTTCCTTCTGATTACAACTTGCTTTTTCATGGCTTCCACTCTCACTTCCCAGAAAACTATACATCTTTAGAGAACCCTATTCTGGCCACCATAACTAGAACATTCTCCTGCGTCCCACCCCACCTCCTTGCCATTATCACTGTTGAAGCCACTACTCTCCTTTATTTTACCTCATTGCAATAATCTCTAGCTGAAATTCTATTACTTACTGATAATTGATATAATTGCCAAAATAGTTTTTACATTTATCCTCAACTCCCACAATAATGCAAGCTCTAAGATTTTTTATTCTATAATATATCCTACATACTTAGAATAGTTTGGGTCATACTAAGGGAGATGATAGATGATAGAAAGACAGGGGTAGGTAGATGAGATATTGGTTATTTTAATTCTGTTCATGTCCTTCATTAACTAAACTAACGACTATAGACTGAGTATGTACAGTGCACAAGTAGGGCTATGTCCACAGTGTGTTGCCTTCCTTGGCCACTCTGAGTAACTGGAACAATTCCAGAATGCCAATCAAGAATTCATTCAGCTGCAGCTAACAAGGAGCAGACCCCTCTCCAGCAACAAGACCTTTTGGAATCAGGTCTCCGTGGGCCCTTCTGAAATAACACAGATACAGTGCAGTAAAAACAGCCTGCAGAAATGGCATTTATAACTCTCTTTACTACCAAAGTCTATCACAGGAAATGTCGAGCAAACATATATAAATAAAAATGAATTCTCAGATTTATCTGCTGAGACTGTAACAACCTAATAAGGTTTCCCCCAGCAAAAGCAGACAGGCAGGGAGAATGAAAACACCCTCAATTTCTTTTTTTCAATCCACATATAAGGTAATTCTTTGTTTCCTCTGAGGGCCTTCCCCAGTCACCCCTGAATTACTCTACCTCTGACTGGGAGTAGGAAGGGAAAGAAACACACTTCTGCATTGCTCAATACTCCAGTGACTCCATTGGCTATCAGCCTCTCCAGGTTCGCTGGGTGTGCATCCCTCTATTTAGTCTGTGATCTACTACTACCTGAAGGTTTGGCCACTGAAATATCAAAGGAAAAAGACACTTGAGCATGCACACATACCCTGTGTACGCTGAAAAAAATGCTTAAAAAACACAAGGAGAAATAAATGCTAGTTTATTTCAACCCACTTTCTGTTACATGAGCCTTAACAATATGCCCTAATGCTTATAACCGGACTCTAATCTCTACATTTGAGTCACCAAATCCCGAGTACCCTCAGGATATAAAAAATATTTTACTCAGAATTTATATCCTTTGCACGGTTTATGTACTGCTAAATGTCAGGACTCTCTTCTTTGCTCTGCCGTACTGATGTCCAATATGACATGGAATTTGCACACCCTGCTCAATCCCAGAAAAGAATGCAAGCCCTAACTAGCAATATCCCAAGATACATCACTAAAATAGATCTTTCCAAACCACGAGTCATTCTAGAAAAGAACAAAAACTATGGACAAGGAAGGATTAAAGTAGCTACTATTCTGGCATAGCAGAGATAAGAGTTAAGAAGGCAACAATTATGGAAGCTGACATTTTTAGTGTTATTATCCACTGAACAAGGCTTTTATTTTGCATAGCATTGCTTAGGTTTCTGTTCAACATGATAGGCTGAGCTGATATGTGGATTTTCCAGATTAAAGCAAAATAAGGGGCCTGCAATGTGGTGCAAGGGGTAAAGCTGCCACCTGCAGTGTCAGCATCCCATATGGGTGCCAGTTCGAGTCCTGGCTCCTCCACTTCCAATCTAATTCTCTGCTATGGCCTGGGAAAGCAGTAGAAGACAGCCCAAGTCCTTGGGCCCCTATACCCATGTAGGAGACATGGAAGAAGCTCCTGGCTTTGGGTTGGCATGGCTCCAGCCATTGTGATCATTTGGGGAGGAAACCAGCATGTGGAAGACCTCTCTCCCTCTTTCTGCTTCTTTCTGTAACTCTTTCAAATGAAATAAATCTTCAAAAAATTTTAAAAATTTTTAAAAATGAGCAAATGTATTACTTTTCCATACATGAAGAGAAGTTAATCTAACAAAGGGACTTGGTAAGGAAATGACAAAGATAAAGAACTTACAGGGAATCAGGGCCAGAAGAAAACTCCCTGCCTGAGGGATGGATCTTTAATATCAGGAAAGGTTAGGGACTACAGAACATGGCTCCTGTGCACACCAGAGCTATCTGCTAAAGATCAAAAGCATAAATGTCCATTCTCTATGTGAAATGAAGGACAAAGTATCTATTCAATTGCCAAGGAAAGTAGCAGGAAAGCTAATAATACCTGCTATGACAGAAACTGCAGCCGATCCTGTGAGGCTGCATGAGGTATAAACCCATACTGCTACCTGTGAAAGAAACTCGTTCTTTTTTTTTAAACTTTTATTTAGTAAATATAAATTTCCATAGTACAGTTTATGGATTACAATGACTTTCCTCACCCATAAATTCCCTCCCACCCTCAACACTCCCATCTCCCGCTCTCTCTCCCATTCCATTCACATCAAGATTCATTATCAATTATCTTTATATACAGAAGATTGATTTAGTATATATTAAGTAAAGATTTCATCAGTTTGCAGCCACACAGAACACAAAGTATAAAATACTGTTTCAGTACTAGTTATAGCATGACTTCACATTGGACAACACATTAAGGACAGATCCCACATGAGAAGTAAGTACACAGTGACTTCTGTTGTTTAGGGTGTCAGTAATCTCCCTAGGCTCTAGTCATGAGTTGCCAAGGCTATGGAAGCCTTTTGAGTTCACCGATTTCGATCTTATCCAGACAGGGTCATAGTCAAAGTGGAAGTTCTCTCCTCCCTTCAGAGAAAGGTACCTCCTTCTTTGATGGCCCTGTTCTTTCTACTGGGATCTCACTTGCAGAGATCTTTCATTTAGGTTTTTTGGTTTTTTTTGTTTGTTTGTTTTTGTTTGTTTGTTTTTTGCCAGAGTGTCTTGACTTTCCATGCCTAAAATACTCTCATGGGCTCTTCAGCCAGATCCGACTGCCTTAAGGGATGATTCTGAGGCCAGAGTGCTATTTAGGACATCAGCCAAATGAGGAGCTGGGTTTTTTTGAAAAAATAAACAAAATTGACACCCCATTGGCCCAACTAACTAAAAAAAGAAGAGAAAAGACCCAAATCAATAAAATCAGAGATGAAAAAGGAAATGTAACAACAGATACCACAGAAATAAAAAGAACCATCAGAAAATACTACAAGGACTTGTATGCTAGCAAACAGGGAAATCTATCAGAAATGGATAGATTCCTGGACACATGCAACCTACCTAAATTGAACCAGGAAGACATAGAAAACCTAAACAGACCCATAACAGACAGAAATTGAAACAGTAATAAAGGCCCTCCCAACAAAGAAAAGCCCAGGACCAGATGGATTCACTGCTGAATTCTACCAGACATTTAAAGAACTAACTCCAATTCTTCTCAAACTATTCAGAACAATCAAAAAAGAGGGAATCCTCCAAAATTCTTTTTATGAAGTCAGCATCACCTTAATTCCTAAGCCAGAAAAAGATGCAGCATTGAAAGAGAATTACAGACCAATATCCCTGATGAACATAGATGCAAAAATCCTCAATAAAATTCTCGCCAATAGAATGCAACAACACATCAGAAAGATCATCCACCCAGACCAAGTGGGATTTATCCCTGGTATGCAGGGATGGTTCAATGTTCGCAAAACAATCAATGTGGTACACCACATTAACAGACTGCAGAAGAAAATCATACGATTATCTTAATAGATGCAGAGAAAGTGTTTGATAAAATAGAACACCTTTTCATGATGAAAACTCTAAGTAAACTGGCTATGGAAGGAACATCCCTCAATACAATCAAAGCGATTTATGAAAAACCCACGGCCAGCATCCTATTGAATGGGGAAAAGTTGGAAGCATTTCCACTGAGGTCTGGTTACCAGACAGGGATGCCCACTCTCACCACTGCTATTCAATAGAAACTCATTCTTCAGAATGTTCCAGGTTCAATAGAATCCATATACTCCCAACCCTCCAAGGTAGAGATAAGTGTAGCTGTATCTCAACAGATGCTCCACAACTTGAGGTAGCTCTTGGTAGTTCTCCAATAAACTTAATACCCACTGAAGATGAGTTCACAGTCAAAATTTAGAAATCAATAGAAGAGATAAGAAGCAGAGGCTAAAAACAGGAAAATTTGTACCCAAGAACAAGACACATTGTATCCATTAGGTCAAAATGTATTTACTGAGCATCTACTACTTGCAAAGCACTATTTTATGTAAATGAATCCATCAGCAAACAAAACAGAAAAAGAATCATTGCTTCATGCCACTTATAACCTGAAATATACTTAAAAATAAGCACCTATCAGAATTTACAGCTCATTAATTATCAGTATAATATGTGCTTCCTCCATAAAACAGAGAATCTCCTTAAAGAAATTCATAAATGTATAAATCCTTCAGTGTCTTTAATTCATTCCTTAAGATTTAAAAAATATAATGTAATAATATGCTTATTCATTTGAAATTCAATTTTGATGATGCAGCTTAGCCATTTGGATTTGGCATTGGCTGTCACTCTGCTTTTATCAGCAAATATCTCTTTCATTTGGGACAGAAGTATGCACAGAGATTAAAGCACAAGCCTTAGAGTCAGCCAAACTAGGTTTGAACCTTTATTGTCTACATATGAATTGAAAGTCCTTGGGAAGCTTGTTTCCATAGTTTTAAATAGCAGATGACACTACAATAAAACTCACAGGGTTGTTACAATTTATGTGTAATGCTTTAATCCGTATAAAGCACTTTGCCACACTTTGCGGTTGGTAGGTGATCAATAACTATTAACTATTATTGTATTTAACCATTTTGAAGCCAGTTAAAACTACATCATGATAAGCTTCCTTATTCTCCTTTCCAGTGATGAGACTCTTTAAATTCTGGGAGGTACCATTATTCAAGATCTTGAATCTTCAGGACTCAACTGAAATGCAAACCCTCCCCCTTCATAGACAGCCTCAGAAAAAGAGAGATGCAGTTTTTAAACTGGTGAGGGTTGGCAAGGATTATTCCAAACTCCAAATAAGTAAAATGTGTTCAATACATTTTGACCAACAAGCTAACTGCCATGGAGAAGAAAATTGTTCAGACATGTGATTTGCAACAATTTAGGGATAAAGCTCCTTTGAAATGTACATCCGTTCTGTCCTTTAATACCTCCTGAAGGTTGATTAACTCACTAAGCTGGGTTTTACGAGAAAGCCCCTGCGATACTGGTGGGTGAAGTCATGTTGAAAATGACAGAGCATGGCATTAAGGGCAGTTAATCTTGCCTTGTGGCTATTTGATGTCAGTGGAATCTGATATGCTAAGCTGTGTTACTGGTGCTCAGTGAAGTCATCAGAGACGAGTACACACACTTTCCCTAGAGACAACTATGCCACTGATACCCACAGTAACAATGATGATGGCGATGATGAGGAAAATACTACTAATGAGTATTTCCATTTGAGGTTTGAGGCTGTTTTGATTACTATATTTGTACCTGAATACTATAATTTATCCAGGAACTGTTTTAAAGCATAGTTAATGTTATCTTCATGTTACAATTCTATAAATTTAGACTTAGATAGGTTAAGTCACACTGCCATTAGTGGAAAAATCAACAGTCCAACTCAGATACCTGAGCAACATATTTCTGCATGCAATATGCTATAAAATAGTCACAACAGGGAAGTCTAAAAATAAATTCTTTCAATGTTACTTTTTTTGAACAAAAGTGACCTCAGGTGAAAGCAAAACACATCTAACCATATTTATAAATACTATTAAAAAGTTTTAATATTCACTTGAAAACTTGCTCTTGTAATTAGGATATATTTTGTCTCACTTACATGACAAACACTTCCTATAATGTTCACTTGTCCCTAATAAAACAATGTGACACACATTATTATTGGCTCTCCATAAATTAGTTTGTCAGCTAATAAAAATCAATCTTAGAGAAGGAAAAATCTCAACTTCCAAATTGAGATGGGCACTTATTTGGACATTTGACAATGATATCTGAGCATCTGGAGCACACTCCCAGATTGTAGTTTACAATTGTTTAGCCAGCTGCCTCCTCCTATTGCCGCAGGGTGTTATCTAGACACATATCTTAATCATTCCTGAGCTCTATGGAAAGAATCCAAGGGGAACAAATAACACCCACCATTCTTGCCTGGATGTTGTCAGAAAAGATGCACAGTCCTTGAGTGTCAGAGAAATGAAAGAAACAAAATTGATAATTTACTGCAATTACCTCCTTTTGCAAATGAATGATCTAAAAGCCCAGAGAACTGGATATGATCCATTAGAGTATTAGGATAGGCAAGGTTGTGTTGCAATGACAAATCATCCCACACTTCAGTCATTTATTTAAAATAAAAATCCAGTTTACTTTTCTTTTATGCTATGTGTCCCAAACCATATAACCAGGATTCCAGGCCAATGGAGCACCTTCTTCCAGATGGGTTTTCCTTACCATCACAATAGAAGCATAAGTATAATATAAATAGTGTTTCTTCCACAAAGTGAAAGTCATCACTTCTGCTTCAATAACTTGGATGAAGTAGGCACATGCTCAACTTCAAAGGGAGAAAGGAAGCATGTTCCCCCTGTGTACTCAGGAAGGAAAAAACAGAACTACTTGGCGTGTCCTAAGCATCATAATCCATGACACAAGCATGACATAGCATGAGATTCAATAAAGGCCTGACTCCAGCAGAGCCAAACCAGGAAAGAGATCTGTTGCAGATGACCAGGCAACAGTAACATCTGAAGTCAGAAAGAAGGCTGAAATGGCATCCTGGTCATCTTTCCATGTGTGAAAACTCTAAGTTCATCTACCTTAATAACTCATAACGGAAAGGATTTCCTCATGCTGACAATGACTGCAGAAAGAGCAGCATAAGGATCAGGACTGAATCATTCCAGTCAGGCTCAAAAAAAAAACACTGACAAATGGAGACCGCCAAATCAAGGTGGAGAAAAAAATATCAAGCATTGTTTGCAGTACACACAATGCAAGCTAAAGTGTATTGAGGAATAAAAGTTACAAAAATAAAGATGGAAGGTGATGAGTTTGACTTGGTATAGAGAAGAGGACACACATGACTTTCACATGGTCCTTTATAAGCTCTGGGCTACCAAATGGGGTTAGCGTGAAGATCCTACTGGGAGAACCTGGAAAGTGCTGAGCACAACCTCGGGGCTTCAGTCTACCATTGAGGCAGAAAACCATGCCTTAGCAAGAGGCTAGAGGAAAAATGAGCCAGGGAAGAAATTCTAAGGAGGAAGCACAAAAGAGGAGATGGAGAATGCCATAGAGGAGAACCATGGATTCACAAATCAAAGCCCTCAGTTCACCTGACTGACTCATTCCCTGGTCTTCTAGGGTTTTGAATTTCAAGTTGCTCACATGTTGCTTCCCTAATCCTGTCTAGCCTACTAGTTTGTCATTGGCTAAGATGACAACATGGACATACACATCTCCATATAAAATCCTGGAAACATTTAGGCTCTCTAAATACAACAAAGCAAAGAAGGAAACAAATAAAGCTCAGGAACACTAGAGATCTTCCTTCTCTTAGAAGAATCCACCAGCGAAACATCGCTTACTTGTCCTTTAAAATAGGGGTGTCACAGAGGCATGCTCAAGGACCTATGATTGTTGATTGATTGACAAATTATATCTGTGTGTTGGTGGAAGGGCATGGTTACACAGAGTTCTGTTTCTCAACAGAATTGCTTTCATATTCATCAATTCATGAGACACAAAAGCTGGAAGGAAAGTGGCTGCAAACCACATGAAGCAGTAAAAATGGAATCTGTTGGGCTCTATGTGTGTTGATGTGCATTGGCTGTGTGAAGCTTTTAAACTGGCTATACCTTGTACTCATTGCTTAAGTAGGATTTTTTAAGATGACAAGTGTTCTTTTATTTAGGAAAACTCACTATCAAGTCTCTCTAGAACTACAAAATTAGAGCCAGAACCTGCTATGAGGTAGAAATCAGAGGAAAGTTTTCTACATAACAAATTAATGAGTTCTCTGCCTCTTCTCCAGATGCGAGAGTCTGAAGATCCCAGGGCAGTTGGACAAAAGGCTAAAGGCTCAGGAAGGAGAACCGGGCCAGCAGCAGGCACACCAGCAAGGGCAGAGGGAACAGCTTGAAGGCAAAGTCAGTTCCTGGGGACCTATGGGCTACTGCTCCTCTTGAGGTCACTTTTGCCATAAGCATCTGCTATTTCCCCAGTGTTCCTTGAAAGTTGGTTGCACACAATGACCTCATGTTAGTGATGTTGGGAAGTCCAAGTCCTGTGATCACTCTCCATGGGGAAAACAGCAAGGCATAAAATGATAGCCATTGCTGGAGGCAAGGTGAAAAGCACAACAATGGGGAAAAAAAAGAAACAAGAAAAGTAAAAATCTTCATGAAGTAAGCAGGAGAAAAATGCATGTAATTCCCACCCTGAGAGTCCCCAGGAGTGGTGGAGAAGACGTGATGTTTTGCTGCAGCTCAGGATGGGAGCTCTGGACATTTTGCCCAATACCCAAGTTAAGTGTGATGGGCACTGAAGGCTGGGTGAACAGCTATGCTTTACATGCGTAAACCTTGTGCTCAATTTTTGTGCCTGAAGGTAGATTTGGGACTTATGAAAATCATAGATTTGCTGCAAACAGAGGTATAGATGACTGCAAAAGATTCTGTCATTCTCCCTATAGTGGAGCTGGCAGAACACAGAAATCACATCAATGCTCAAAAATGACCAACAGTGTGACCACCCCATGCTCGGAGCCAGTGAACTTGCTCTCTCAGGGCCTTGACATTCTGATACAGAGCCCAGTAAAGACCCCAGCTAACTGTTACTGTCTTTTGAGGGTTCCTTGTTATAGTATTGGATTATACTGAACCAAATGCTAGTCTCACTCTAACTGGTTTTGGTCTCTGCTTTGACAGCTGCCTCCCTGCCACCTTTGGACCCTTAATTCCTTCATAACGGAAAAGAGATCCTGTTGAGTTGTTTGCTTGTTGACCACGCGGGTCTGGGGACGGTGTCTGTATCATTAACTTCTCCATATAAACAATAGCTCACAAAGTCTGTAGCACAATAGGGATCACTTGCATGTTGTAAAGGAGACTGGCTCCTGTGAGGAGTTAGAAACAAGAATGAAAAGCCAATCAGACACCAAAACTCCCCCTCCCTCCCTCCCTCTCTCTCTTTCTCCATCTTCCCCACTCACTGTCTCCTCTCAACATTTCTATATCTGTTCTTCACTCTTTCAAACTTCTTTATCTACTCTGAAGACAGACACACAACCCAAACCTGCATCCTCCATCCCTGGCTTATAGGACCTCCCAGACAATGGACAAAATAAAGACCAGCAAGACTCTGAGTCCCAACTCCATATTTCCTTCAGTCAGAGACTGATTGACCCAGTTTGGACTGTTGAGTCATTTCTAGTCCAATAAAGTATGACCTGGAAGTCAAACTGAGTCCACGGCTTCTAGCATGTTCTCAGGGGAAGGGTAGGTGATAGTCTGTAAGAAGGAGCATGTAAACAGGGAAAAGCAGCAAGGATTTTTCTAGTGTCCAATTTTAGAACATACACCATGCCCAGGTATCCTAGATGAAACATTCAGATAAAAGTGTTGTGTAATTCTCACAATAAACATGCAACATGGGTATCATCACTCCAGTTTACAAGTCAGGAATGAGGGACAGATGGCCCACTCCAACAGAGTTCAAAGAAGCAAGAGATGATGATGACCTGGGGACTGGCCATGGTGAGAATCCATTGCCTTCCATAGACTTGAGGGGCAGGAAAAGAACAGCCGTAACTTGATGGGAGCAAGAGGCGTTGGATGGAAATGGGTAAGTGCCATGTGGCCCATGCACATCCACATCAACAGAGAGCTGAAACGGAATTCTCAAGTTCCACTCCAGAAACAGATTCAGTCAAGGTCTTCAGGTGGTTTGTGTGGATGCAAATGTCTAAGAAGTACTGTCCTCATGCCTTAAGCTCACCGTACTCTAGGATGTACTTTGCTTACTT
Organism: Oryctolagus cuniculus; assembly: GCF_964237555.1. NCBI lineage: Eukaryota > Metazoa > Chordata > Mammalia > Lagomorpha > Leporidae > Oryctolagus > Oryctolagus cuniculus. The sequence goes on along the minus strand of NC_091437.1, from coordinate 161,637,362 downwards.
ATGTAAGGTGTGACACATGGGATGTGTTTTTTAATCTGCTCAGCAGCTTTTTAAAAAGAAATTCCCAACTCCATTGTGGCTAACAATACTAATTATGTGGCCTGTTTCTGTGAGTTCATGGAAATCTTCCAGTTCATGGCTCAGGCTTGGACTGGGTGCACAAATTCTAGAGTCCAGAGATTGAGTCAAAAACATTGACTAGAACAGAAGCTGCATCAGATGACAGAAGAAAAAGATACGTGGCCAAGAAGAACTAACGAAGTCCATTTTGGAGAACTGTACATTGATTGTACAAGGATTTTACAAGGATTGTGCAAGCCTAGAGTTCCTTGGAGTCTATCATTTGCCTGAATAGGAAAGAAATGCAATGGAAAGAAAAAAAGAAAATGAAAAGGATGTGTGACAGCAAAATAACTGAAGACAGTTATAAGTTGTGGAACTATCCCTGCATGCACAGTCCTTTGGACTCCTCACTTACAGAAAATAAATTCATGTTTTGCTTCAGTTTGGGATTTGCTTTGTTTTTTGTTATCTCTACCTAATAACTGGGTGATTCCCAATCCTCTCTGCTGGGTACTTTATATTTATATTCACCCTCTGGACAGAGCTTCCCTTGGCAATCTTTTCTGATACCTGTTACTCAGCCAAAATAAAAATGCCCCAGCTTTTTGCCAAGATAAACTTGTGGACATATTCTGGCATAGTACTTATCATACCATGTTATCACAGCCTCTCCTCTGTGTCTCTCCAAATGCGCTACAAGCTCAGACCAAGGGCAAAGAGCATGGCCATCTTTTCCGTCACAGAAATAACAACATATTGAAGAATTCCCAGTACATGATAGGCACTCAGTAAATATGCTTTTTAATAAAACACTCTGGAAGTAACTCTCTCATGTTCTACATGTATGCAGAATGTATTCTAAATCCTTGTGAAAATTTGAAAATAGCAGTATTTGAACAGAATTGAATAAATACTCCCAGGCCTGTCCAATAAAAACCAAGGAACAATATAATCATCCACTCGTTTCAGCTTCATTAAGTAGGGAATTGGAAGTGAAATCAGAAGCCAGACATCATTTGGGAATTTGATACATGTCTTTTAAAGGACTTTAAAAGAATAATTATGAGGATAGGGTTCTACAGTTGAAATGAATATTAATTGAATCAGTCTGGAAACAGAAGCCTGAATTAGATTTAAAGGGAAGTTTAAGGGATTCTTTATAATCAAGTAAGTGAATTCAAAACATTCACAGTGTAATAGTTTGGATCACTCCAAAGGATAGATTGAGAAGTTCAGGAGAGTTGGTATAAATACCTTTATAAAATCCATACCCTGGGTCCAGCGTTGTAGCATACAGGGTTAAACCACCACCTATAATGCTGGAATCCCATATCACACTGGATTGAGTCCTGGCTGCTCCACTTCCAATCCAGTTCCCTGCTAACGCACATGGGAAAACAGCATAAGATGCCCCAAGTGCTTGGGTCCTTTTAACCTACATGGGAGATTCAGATGGAGTTCTAGGCTCCTGGCTTTAGCCTTGCCCAACCCCATCCACTGAGGCCATTTAGGGAGTAAACCAGTAGATAGAAGATTCTCTCTCTCTCTCTCTCTCCCCTCCCCTTCTTCCCTCCCTTCTCCCCCTTTCTCCCTCCCTTCTCCCCCTCCCTCCCTCCCTCCCTTCCCCTTTCTCTGTCTCTCTATCTCTCTGTAACTCTGCCTTTCAAGTAAATAATTTTTAAAATCATATCCTGTAGTTTTTTTCTTCTTCTTCCTGGATGAACTAGGACCTGAATGGCAGAGACGTTGGGTAGTGAGAGAAAGATGGCTCCCCAAAATAGTAATGATTAACATTTGCAAAGTCAAATAATTACCAGAGGCTGCATTTCCAAAGATAAAATATGTCAAAATATCTAAAGTCATGGGGCCGGCGTGGTGGCTCACTTGGTTAATCCCCCACCTGTGGTGCTGGCACCCCATATGGGCACCAGGTTCTAGTCCCAGTTGCTCCTCTTCTAGTCCAGCTCTCTGCTGTGGCCCGGGAAGGCAGTGGAGGATGGCCCAGGTGCTTGGGCTCCTGCACCTGCATGGGAGACCAGGAAGAAGCACCTGGCTCCTGGCTTCAGATCAGCGCAGTGCCAGCCATAGCTGCCATTTGTGGGGGGGGGGGGGTGAACCAATGGAAGGAAGACCTTTCTCTCTTTCTCTCTCTCTCACTGTCTATAACTCTACCTGCCGAATTAAAAAAAAAATCTAAAGTCATGTTTGGAAATAAAAGCTTTTATATAGTCTGAAAAGATGGTGGAATAGAGAGGGAGTCAGCTGCTCATGCCTAGCAGAATAGGTAAAAAAAAAAAAAAAAAAGTGGAAAGAGCGCAGGCTCAGGGAAGAGTTAGGAAGAAAACAGCAGAGGAAACTCTATGGAAATTGAAGGAACCCTGTGGCACCATGTGGAGAGGGAAGATGCATACAACTTAGGACCCCACCAGCTGAGAACCTCAGTACCAGCATTGGAGAGCAAGGTGATACCAGACTGCAGCAGTCCAAACCACTGGCAAAAATGCTACAGGAACAGTCTAGAGGGAATCCAGCTTGGAGCCCCATGGGGGATAATGTACCCATCAAACTAGAGGAGACAAAAAATTAGGGGGCACATTTTTCTCTCTCCCCATTCATCCTGCAAAGGCATCCTGTAATAAGATGATAGAGAAGGAGCCATTTTGGACACACTTATCAGCTGTGCCAGCTCATGTCTATACCCAACAACCAATCAAACACAGACTCCTGAGTCTGATGGGCTGAATAGACTGAGTGCTGGGCACTCTTGACTGTGGGAGGCTTGTGTGCTAGGACTGTGAAAACACTAAGGCTGCGTGGGAGGAATCAGGGTGTGGCTGGGATGATGGGCAGTCACTGTGGGAGGCTACATACCATCAGGGCTCCCTGGATATCTGGCAAGAGACATTGTGGTGGAATCTGAGATTATACTGAAGACTGCACAGATCCTTTGTGTGGTCATTGTGGGAGAGTGGACAAATAATATATTCATTGGGGCTAGCACACACGCACTAGTCTCATTCGAGGAGAGGAACTCAGCTGAGTCAATACCAACAGAAAACAACAAACCTCCCCTCTGATAAAAAAAATAAAAGGGAGATTTATAAAGTCAAACCTGGGTGTGTCATCTCAGACAAGCCCTTTGCCCTAGATCACTGAACAGAGCTCCCTGACTACTCCCACCACATGCCACTAGATATTCCCTGAAATCAGACACTCCACTAATCCAATCAAACATAGTCCAAAGATAAAAGCCCAGTGAAATATCAAAGAAACCAATGAGTTTATCCATAAATACCAAATAATAAATGCACCAATCCAAGAAACAAGAGCAAGGAAGGCAACAAGATATTCCCAAAAGAACACAACACCTCAATACTAGATTGTGAAAATGATAAGGTTGAAGAAATGCCAGAAATGGAATTGAAAAATTGATCATAGGATTACTTACAAGTAATCAGAAGCAAATGCATGAACTAATGAAATCCATACACAACATGAAAGCAAATTTCTCCCACGAAATTGAGATCTTAAAGAGAAATCAAAATCAAATATTGGAAATGAAGAATTCAGAACAACATAATAGGTGAAGCAGAAGGAAGAATATCCAACTTAGAAGACAAAGCGCAGGAAATTATATAGTCAGACCAAACACAAGAAGAAGAAATTAGAAAACTAAAAAACATACTGGGAATCTGCAGGATACTATCAAACAAAACAACATACAGGTTCTAGGAGTTCCTGAAGGTGTGGAAAGAGAGAAAGGGTTATAAGGTATTTTCAGTGAAATAATAACAGAAAATTTCCCTAATTTGCAGAAAGAAAGGTGCATCCAAGTAAAGGAAGAACATAGAATTCCTTATAGACATGACCAGAAAAGATCTTCACCGTGACACATTGTAATCAAACTCTCCACAGTAAAACATAAAGAAAATATTCTAAAATGTGCATGAGAGAAATGCCAGATTATTTTCAGAGGATCTCCAATTAGACTTACTGTGGACTTATCATCAAAAACCCTAGAGGTTAGGAGAGAATGGCGAGATATAGTCCAAGTCTTAAGAGAAAAAAACTGTAAACCCAGAATACTATACCCTGAAGAGCTCTCATTCATGAATGAAGGTGAAATAAAGACCATCCATGACAAACGAAAACTGAAAGAATTTGTCACTACTCATACAACACTGCAAAAGATGCTTAAGGATGTGCTGCACACAGAAAAACAGAAACATGGTCATCACCACAAAGGAAGGTCAAAGAAAAGTACAAAGGAAAACCAAAGTAAAAAATAGGAAAATTTATAGAAAAATAGCAGGAAAAAGTCATTACTTATCAATAGTCACCTTGAAAGTAAATGGCCTTAACTCTCCAGTTAAAAGGCACAGACTGGGGCTGGCACCATGGCTCACTTGGTTAATCCTCCACCTGCGGTGCTGGCATCGCATATGGGCACTGGTTCTACTCCTGATTGCTCCTCTTCCAGTCCAGCTCTCTGCTGTGGCCCAGGAGGGCAGTGTCAGAAGGCCCAAGTGCTAGGGCTCCTGCACCTGCGTGGGAGACCAGGAGAAAGCACCTGGCTTCTAGTTTTGGATCGGTGAACCAACGAAAGGAAGACCTTTCTCTCTGACTCTATCTCTCATTGTTTAACTCTGCCTGTCAAATAAAATGAAAAAAGTTTATAGCAACTGGTGTCTACATCAAAAAATTGGAAAGGCACAAAATAAATGAGCTATCAATGCATCTCAAGGATCTAGGAAAACAAAAGCAAACTAAACACAAAAGAGGAAGGAGAAGAGATATAATTAAAATTAGAGAAGAAATAAAAAAATTGAAACAAAAAATACAAATATCAGGAAAATGAAGAGCTGGTTTTTGAAAAAAATAAATAAAATTGACACACAATTGGCGCAACTAACCAAAGAAAGGAGAGAGAAGTCACAAATGAATAAAATTAGAGATGGAAAGGGAAATGTATCAACCGACACCACAGAAATAAAAAAAGAGTCATCAGAAATTACTATGCCAACAAAATGGGAAACCTAGAAGAAATGGATAGATTCCTGGACACATAAAACCCACCTAATTGAACCATGAAGACATACAAAACCTAAACAGACCCATAACCAAGCCAGAAATTGAATCAATAATAAAAACCCTAAAAAATAATAAAAATCAAAAAAAAAAGAAAATCCCAGGACCAGATGAATCCACTGATGAATTCTACTATACATTTAAAGAATAAATAACTCCACTTCTTCTCAAATTATTTAAAACAATTAAAAAAAAGGGAATACTTCCAAATTCTTTTTATGAAGCCAGCATCACCTTTACTCCTAAAACTGAAAAATATAACAGAGAAAGAGAAATACAGACCAATTTCCCTGATGAATACAGTTACAAAAATCCTGAATAAAATTCTGGCCAATTGAATCCAACAACACATCAGAAAGATCATTCACTTGGACCAAGTAGAATTAATCCCTGGTATGCAGGGATGGTTCAACATTTGCAAATCAATCAATGTGATACATCACATTAACAAACTGCTGAAGAGCAACCATATTATTATCTCAATATATGCAGAGAAAGCATTTGATAAAATACAACACCCTTCAATATGAAGACTCTAAGCAAACTAGGTATAAAGGGAATATTCCTCAACACAATCAAGGCAATTTATAACAAGCCCATGGCCAGCATCCTTATGATGGGGAAAATTTGGAAGCATTCCCACCGAAATCCAGAACTGGAAAAGAATGTCCACTCTCTCCATTGCTATTCAATATAATATTGGAATTTTAGCCAGAGCCATTAGGCAAGAAAAAGAAATCAAAGGGATACAAATTTGGAAGGAAGAAGTCAAACTATTCCTCTTTGCAGATGATATGATTCTTTATTTAGGGGATCCAAAGAACTCCACTAAGAGACTACTGGAACTCATAGAAGAGTTTGGTAAAGTAGTAGGATATAAAATTTCAGTTCACAATTGATCATAATGAAAGGACTAAGAGTCAAAGGGAGCACATAAACAAGTCTAGTACCTGCTAACACTAACCGATAGAATAAATAAAGGGGAGAGTGATCCAACATGGGAAGTGAGATACTCAGCAGACTCATAGAATGGCAGATGTCCTAAATAGCACTCTGGCCTCAGAATCAGCCCTAAAGGCATTCCGATCTGGCTGAAAAGCCCATGAAAGTATTTCAGGCATGGAAAGCCAAGACACTCTGGCAAAAGATCTCTGTGAGTGAGATCCCAGTGGAAAGAACAGGTCTTCAAAGAAGGAGGTACCTTTCTCTGAAGGGAGGAGAGAACCTCCACTTTGAATATGACCTTGTCTAAACAAGATAAGAGTCGGTGAACTCAAAAGGCTTCCATAGCCTTGGAAACTCATGACTGGTGCATAGGGAGATTACTGATGCCATAGACAGGAGTGTCAATTGGTAAAGTCAACAACAGGAGTCACTGTGCACTTACTCCTCATGTAGGATCTCTATCCTTAATGTGCTGTACACTGAGGCTTAATGCTATAACGAGTACTCAAACAGTATATTTCACTTTGTGTTTCTATGGGGGTGCAAACGATTGAAATCTTTACTTAATGTACACTAAACTGATCTTCTGTAAAAAAAAAAAAAAAAGAAATTATCAATTCCCAACTTGACTCTCACTGGGATTAAACATAACAATAGGTCTGATCTGATTTCATCATCATTTAAAAAAAATCATCTATTATTTTTCACTTTATGTTTCTGTGTGGGAGCAAACTGTTGAAATCCTTACTTAATGTATACTAAGCTGATCTTCTGTATATTAAGATAATCGAAAATGAATCTTGATGTGAATGGAAGGGGAGAGGGAGTGGGAAAGGGGAGGGTTGTGGGTGGGAGGGACGGTATGGGGGGGAAGCCATTGTAATCCATAAGCCGTACTTTGGAAATTTATATTCATTAAATAAAAGTTAAAAAAAAAATACCCCAGAGGCACAAGCAATCAAAGCCAAAATCAACAAATCTGTTTACATCAACTTGAGAAGCTTCTGTACTACAAAAGAAATACTCAGGAAAGTGAAAAGGCAACCAATAGAACGGAAAAAAAAATACTTTCAAACAATATTACTGATAAAGGATTAATAACCAAAATATATAAAGAGATCAAGAAACTTCACATCAAGAAAACAGACAACTCATCGAAGCAATGGGCCAAGGACTTAAACAGACATTTTTCAAAAGAGGAAATCCAAATGGCCAACAGACACATGAAAAAATGTTCAGGATTACTAGCCATCAGGGAAATGCAAATCATAACCATAATGAGGGTTCACCTCACCCCAGTTACAATGACTTTCATACAGAAACGAACAATAAATGCTGGTGAGGATGTGGGGAATATGGTACTCTAGTCCACTGTTGGTGGGAATGAAAACTGGTAAAGCCACTGTGGAAGACAGAATGGAGATACCTCAAAATATTAATATAGACCTACCATGTGACCCAGCCATCCCACTTCTGGGAATTTACCCAAGGGAAATAAAATCAGTAAATAAAAGAGTTATCTGTACCCCTATATTTATTACAGCTCAATTCACAATAGCTAAGACATGAAACCAACCTAAATGCCCATCAACCAAAGACTGGATAAAGAAATTATGGGATATGTACACTATGGAACACTACACAGCAGTAAAAAAAAATGAAATCCCATCATTTTCAAAAAATGGATGAATCTGGAAAATATCATACTTAGTGAAAAAAACCAGTCCCAAAGGAAAAAACACCATGTGTTCTCCCTGATCTGTGATAACTAATAGAACATCCAAAGGGAAATCTGTATAAGTGAAATAGACACTTTGAGAAGCAATGAGTTGAACAGCCCTTGTCTTGACTGTTGAGGAACAGTTTTTTTCTTTTTTTTTTTTTTTTCTTAATGGAGTTGGGACTGGGAATGGGAGGGGGAGGAGGTGGTGGGCTGGGAAGCGGGTGGGAGAGTGGATATGATGGAAAGAATCACTATATTGTTAAAGTTGTACTTATGAAATCTGTACTCATAAAATAAACAGTTTTTTTGGAAAATAAATGAGGAGTTACTATGATCAAAATACTGCAAATTTCTTAAAAATCCCAAGTTAGACTATAGAGAACCAGGCCATGGTCTAACCTTAAAGAACAACATGAACATGATTTGAAAAATAACACCAAAATTATAGCAGTAAAAATGGTGATACAGACTAATTTTAAAGCACATTTACAAAAATAAAATCTTGAATGTGGAAGCAATTTCAATTACCTGTCATAGAGTACAACAAGTAACATTTTCATGCACAACCAGAGGTCTTTGGCAGGTACACACTGGGATAAATTGAAAGGGATTGGGGCATGAGGCAAGTGAAGATACAGGGTATTAGTGAAGAAGTGAGGATTAATTGAAATTTCCCAGGGTGGAAACTATCTTGACCACTACTGTACTAACATAATTCAATAACAACAAAAAATGATCAAGTACCTATGGTGATCAGCACCTTGGATAATTGAGAAACTAATGTGATTACTCTAAACTGTATCATTGCATGAATTTTTATTCCCTGTCTCCAGGGCTTGCTGAAATAAAGTGGGGTATAACTCACATAACAAGAGATTGTGAATATACTAAGAGGACTCATGATTAGTCTGTACTGTAACACTGAAAAATTATGTAGAGGATTGAGTCTACTAGGCAAAAGTAGCATGATACTTCTATACAAGTCAAAATTGCTAACAAGTGATTCTAATCGATGGTTCATTTTATAGTAAAAAGTTTAAAGGTAAACAATATTTCAGGAACAAAATAAAAGCACCTCTAGACAGAGAAGCCAGCAGAAACTCATGAATACAGATGTATATATCAATGTCAAGAACACTTTTAACACATCAAAGATCTGTGGTTCTATTACAACCTCTACAGCACAATCTCTTTTAAGATAAATGCTCTACAAAATTGTTTGGCATAATTTATATTATCTTCTTTTATGTTATCCTCTTTAATGGGAAATGATTATGACAAGTGATTTTTATCATCATTTTACAAAAAAATTGCGGTTTATACCAATGAGTCAAAAGTTGCACAATGCTAAAATTTTCCAAGTCCAGACATGATGCTCTCTCTATACTGCGAAGCAGAAACAACAGGCAATAATGGAGAGAAAGCCTGAGTAACAAGATCCAAACTCTGGACACTTCGAATGTTTCTCTAAAAAAATCAGCATTTAGAATATAGTTATTCAATGGTGATAATTTCATCTTAATTTTGATGCTGTTCTTGAGGATTATCAACTTCCTATCTGTTGCAGATCTCCTTTTGGAAAGATAACAGTCATGTTCTTCAGTCACTATTTTTAGTCAAATATCTTATGCTAGTACATACATCATTCTTTAGAGGAATTTTTTTAAAGATTTTATTTAGTTGAGATGTAGAGTTACAGTGAGAGGGAGAGACAGAGAGACAGGTCTTCCATCCACTGATTCACTCCCCACTGGCTTCAACAGTGGGAGCTGAGTAGATCCAAAGCCAGGAGCCAGGAGCTTCTTCCAGGTCTCCTACATGGACGCCAGGGCCCAAGTGCTTGGGGCCATCTTCTACTGCTTCCCCCGTCCTTGGCAGAGAGCTGGATTGGAAGAGGAGCTGCCAGGACTCAAAAAGGCATCCATAAGGGATGTCGCCACCACAGGCTGAGGATCAGCCTATTGCACCACAGCGCTGGCTCGAAGACTTTTAAGTCACTTCCTACTCTTGTCCCTCCTTCACCTGCCCAACACAAGGGAGTCCAGAGTTAGGTTGCAGCGGGCAGCCAGAGACCCCGTGACACTGTGTTCGTAGCTTGGTATATTATCCTCCCCTCCTTGACTGTGGGCTGAGTAATTAGAAGACAGCTAAGGTGATAGGAAGCTATTTGTAATTAGGTTCTAAAAGGACTGTGGCTTCCATCCTAGGCACTTTCTTTTACTCTCTCAGCTTTCTTTGTCTGGGAAATGCCAGCTGCCAAGTCATGCGGGAGCCCTATTGAGAGGCCCATGGAGTTGGAGATGGAAGCCTGCAAATAGTCCTGCAAGGGACTTTGGCAATGGATGCTCTTCTCCAGGTCAAGACTTCAAATGAGACCATGGCCTTGACAACAACCTCACTGAAATCTCAAGAGAGACTTTGAACCAGAGACACTCAACTACTTGTGACATGAGTCCTGACCTCCATTAAATGTGAGATAACAAATGTTCATTGTTTGAAGGTGAGAAGTTTGGGGGCAATTTCATCTTTCCAGCAATAGGTAAACAATACAAATGTTAAAGATGAAAAGTAGTCTTCAAGAATGTGTAAAGTGTTGATGTTTTTAACAGCTAATATTTATTTGTTTTAGTTTTCCTAAAAGAAGCATGAAACCCTATTACAAGATTTAGATTTAGCAGATCTGGGTTAAGGCTCAAATATCTTCATTTCCAAAGGGCTGCATGACGATGCTGAAGTCCACCAAAGGTTGAAGTCCATGGGTTGAGTGGAAACACCATAGACTTGAGGTGGTGACCTCATGATGCACAATCCTACTTATATCATATATTGGTTGTGTGATGTGAAACATGTTACTTACATATCCCATGCCTTATTGCCCAAATATATGAATGGGGCAGATTCTATCACACTCTCAAAGGTATTGGCAGAATAAATGGGGAAAATTAAGTGGTTGTTGTTTGACACATTATAAGCCCTCAACCAAAGTTTCTTTTCTTCCTAACTAGTTGACATTGGTCCTGTAAAAGGACCACATAAATTAGTACTGACAAGGTCAATGCTACCCATGTATAAAACCTGAGGGAATACAGTTACTGTTTTGTTTTTTTTTTGTTTGTTTTTTTTTTTGTCAAAGACTGGGGAAAAAAGCTATCATCTGGTATGTTTCTCTTTTAAGTTAAAATAGATAGAGAAATTAGAAAAATAAGATTGTGTCAGAATTCAGCAACCTCTGAAAATCCTCAATCTTCAGAAAGAATGTTATTACTCTCAATAAGAAAGCATTTTTTGTCAGCTGAGTATATTTTGTGAGAGATGCAAAATTATATATATATATATATATACACATCACATATTATATATAGACACACATAATGTATATACACATACAAGGAACCTTCAAAATGTCTTTGAAAAAAAAACGAATTAAAAGAATATGCTTATTTTCTTGCAAAAGAGAATATGAAATCCATGCATAAGTGCTCATAAAATGCATTTCCATGGACTTTTTTAAGATTTCTTGTGTATGTTTTGTACTTGTACATGTATACATACATATGCACATGTACATGTATATTTACACACACAACCTTGGACCCTAATGAGAGAGCAAATGTGTTGATTTGCCTCAGGGTTTGTGTTTTTTCCTCTAAATACACAGAAGCTACCCTCCCAGTAAGCTGTGTGCATGTATTCATCACCCTGGAAGCAGGGCACAAGTTCTAACAGACATTGTAGAATTATAGTCAAAGACATGTGTCACCAGTAGCTTGTATACCACATTGCACAATCACCCAAAGGAAAAGTACTTTGTGTTCTTGTCTGGGAGTCAGCAGCCTCTATCTTCCAGCCCAGCACACAGCCCTACCTTGCTGTGCCCACAGTGACTACAGGTCATTCCACTCAGGTGTCAAATGACCTTTGGTTTTCCTCCACTTGGGGGCATACAAGTAACAAGAGTGACTGTTAAAGATCACAGATGACAGCTAAGTTGGGAAGGGGAAGAATTTGGCTAACTCTGAAGTCGGGTTTTTAACTAGCTGAAGAGCAGCACATCTGTATTATTACTTGTTCTCTACTTTTTTAAATCTTGATTGTGTCTCATTACCTCTTAGAAGTTTCAAATACATGAAATTATCAAGACAGGAAAACACCAACGTAATACACTGGTGCATAGTAAGAGCTCATTAACTGGTAATTCTATTATTGTTTTAGTTTTTGTTATATTCTATTTTTATATGTAAGTCAATATATACTAATACATCCTCTCCCACTAAGGAAACTGAATGAGATAAAATATTACTGCAGTTGCAATGCTGCAGCCAAATTGTAGAAACTCAGTAAAAGTTATTTCAATTTATTCCTCCTCTTTGTCTTCAGAAATCTTCCCAAAGGCAGAAATGTATGTAAATAATAAAAAGTTGAAAAGTTGTATCTCATCTAACATGTCCATTACCAGCCCATTCCATGAAGTTATTGGCTACCATAGCTGTACTAAGTCTTCAAACTCTTCCAAGGGGCTTTGACAACACCCTGTTCTTCACATTTTGTGATTTCCAGTTTCCTCTACTCCAAAGGATGTTATGTTATTTATCCTTATGGAAACAGGAACAAAAAGGAAACTAAATGAAAAAAAAAAAGAAATAAAATTTATCCAGAAACATTTATACTCCAGTCTTACTTGAAACAAAATGTTTGGACTATGTATTTTTTCAGCAAATCTAACTTTGATAAAGACCATAAGTATTCTTTTTTTTTAACTTTTATTTAATGAATATAAATTTCCAAAGTACAGCTTATGGATTACAATGGCTTCCCCCCCCAAAACGTCCCTCCCACACGCAACCCTCCCCTTTCCTGCTCCCTCTCCCCTTCCATTCACATCAAGATTCATTTTCAATTCTCTTTATATACAGAAGATCAGTTTAGCATATATTAAGTAAAGATTTCAACAGTTTGCACCCACATAGAAACACAAAGTGAAAAATACTGTTTGAGTACTAGTTATAGCATAAGTATTCACTAAAGATCTGTGTTGCTCTTCCATGATATTGAGGTAGATACATTGCTTCTCAGCCAATATAGCCAATGTAGTTCCCAGCATCTGTAGATGTAGAGATGAGCTTAATTGAGTTGTGGCCAATAGTGGGAGCAATTGAAATCACTCAGCATCCTCCTTGATGATCCTCCATTCTACCAGTTCCCCATCTGCCTACCAGCTGGAGGATTGCAGTCAACACCATCTCGGAAAGGAGACCTTTAAGAGGATAGAGCCTTTACTGGCTTGGCATTTAACAAGCTACAACCTCTGTTGTCACCAATCAAAACTGATGTCAGTACAAATAAGTGTGTATGTTTTAGAAATTTAAGATTCTAATATGTTATAGAACTCAGTGTTTACTTTAAACAATAGAAAGCATGATGATCTGCAATGTACCAAGAGCAGTTTAACTACTGATTACAAAGTGATGGACAAAATAAGCATGATCCATGATCTCATGGAGACGAAACATGGAAGGAGAAACAAATAGGATTGCTGTGATGAAGAGACAAAACTATTGGATTCAAGTTACAGCATATGTGAGAATGCATTAACACTATAATACTCTTTCCAATAATAAGAAAAATGGGTGCTGGCTCCATGGCTCACTAGGCTAATCCTCCACATGCGGCGCCGGCACCCTGGATTCCAGTCCCGTTTGGGGTGTCGGATTCTGTTGGATTGTGTCCCAGTGCAGCACACACAGAGTCAGGGCAGGTGGAAGATTAGTTTAAGATAGAGTTAGGGGCCAGCACCACGGCTTACTAGGCTAATCCTCCACCTGCAGCACCAGCACACCAGGTTCTAGTCCTGGTCGGAGCGCCAGATTCTGTCTGGTTGCTCCTCTTCCAGTCCAGCTCTCTGCTGTGGCCCGGGAAGGCAGTAGAGGATGGCTCAAGTGTTTGGGCCCTGCACCTTCATGGAAGACCAGGAAGAAGTACCTGGTTCCTGGGTTTGGATCGGTGCAGTGCGCCGGCCACAGCACGCTGGCCGTAGCGGCCACTTGGGGGATGAACCTACGGAAAAGGAAAACCTTTCTCTCTATCTCTCTCTCTCACTGTCTAACTCTGACTGTCACAAAAAAAAAAAAAAAAAAAAAAAAAAAAAAAAAAAGGGTGAGATCAACTCTTTTTCAAAGTTAAATGCATAAGTGAACACAAAAGCCAAAAGCGAAAGAAAAAAATACTCAGGTGCCAGAAACTGGTACTATAAGGCCATATTGAAGTACAGGGCTGGATGAGATGGGTGTTGCTGGCTGGATGCAGGAATGGCAACCCACAGTACAAAAGACTTGCTATTGGATCAGGACATCAGAGGTGTTTAAAAGAGTTCCTGCCACAAAGCTAGGGCCTGAGAAGACCAGCACCCAAGTGAAGGAGGGAACACAGCCACAGTGTTCGCCAGCCAGTGAAGGGGGTGAAATTTTTCTCCTGCAGGACTTCTTGGCTGGCAGCGGGGGAAGGCGGGGAAGGAATAAGATCACTCACAAGAAATTGTTAAACATCCAAACTTGCATGGAATGCTGGTAAAGAATGCAAATCACTCTGTCAGAATGGCTCAGTACTTAGCAAATGAACTTTTCTCAAACCTAAAACACCACTAAATCAGCCAGGCAAAGGAAACCAAAAAGTATTCTGAGGCAGCGTTTCCAAAGACCAGGGTTATCCTATTAATATCCACAATAAAAATAACCCTATGAGAACATTTATTCTAATATCAATAGCTAGATACTGGCTTCCTTTTAATATAGGCAAGACAGATACTAATTAAATGGTGAAAACATTAATATGGATAAAGGTGACCTTTATAAATGATAAAAATGAATAATTCACCAGTAAGATATAATCCTGGACCTATGTGAACTCAAAAACATAGCTTCTTCTAAAGCAAAAATGATAGTTAAGAATATTCCACAAGATTTTAACACATCAATGCAAGAAAACTATAAATCAAGCAGAAAGAAAATAAAAAGGATATAGAGCAGAGATTGGCAAACATTTTCTGCAAAAATACCAATAAACATTTTAATATTTGCAGTCCATGTAATACTCTCCATCTCTTTCTTTTTCCATTTGTTATATACAAATATTCCCTTACAAATGGTAAAGTTGTTCTTAACACAGTCACACAGAGCAAACCCTCACCATGGACTGGATTTCCCCTGTGGGTCAAAGTTTGTCAGACTTTGAGCTATGAGTGAAGAACACAGTGAGCAAGGTTAATGCAATGAGCAGACATTAAATCCTATGCTGAGCAAGTAAAACATTCATTTTTGGGGGGTTATATAGGAAGTTCATAAAATTTATCACAGGATAGTTTAGAAAGCAAGCCTCAAGCAATATAATTAAGAGCCAATATTAGAGAATTCCTATCTCTACCACAAGGCTATAGTATTAGAGACTAACATAAAAGGAAACTCAAATATGTAAATGTTTAGAAAGTCAAACCAAAACTCTTAGGTTATGGTTTGAAAAAGAGCTAATAATAAACATTTCATGACATTCTGAGTTTAATGAATAAGTAAACACTACTTTAAAAATGAAAATGTACAGCCATAAATGAATATATTGGAATCAATTATTAAAGAATTATATAATTATGCTAATGGCATCCTATTAACAATGTTAAAAGATTTCCTCTAAATCAGGCAGTTGCCAACAATATCTACTATTACACTTTTTCCGCTTACTAGAGATTCTTGTAAGCACAGTAAAACCAAAAGAAAAAAAAAAGAAACAGTATAAGACCCAAAAGGGAAGAGAACAAATTGGCATTATGACAAATTAGCAAATACCACAAGATATAGAAGAATTACAAACTGGAAACTATTGGAATTAAATGGACCCAGGTTGCTAGAGATAGAATCAAAATAAAACATTAATAATATTTCTATATACCAGAAACAATCAATTAAGTAAATTATTATGAATATAGGAGACACACAACATGATCTAATTCATGAAAACGTATTTCAAACTTTGAAAGAATATGTTTCATATCACAAAGTTGTTAAGGTCACCACAAATTAGCCTTTAATCAAAATCAATGCAGTTTTATGTAACAAAACAAGATGATACTGAAATTTCTGTGGAAACATGAAAAATTCAAGAATAATCATATCAAATTTTAAGATGAAGTGGGAGGGAAGGACACTCATCTTACTGATATTGAAATATGTTATAAAGATATAGAAATAAAAAGACAGTATGAGATTTGATAAGAATAGAAAAATAAACACAAGAAATCCAGGATAGAATCCAGGGAAAAATATGTATGTATATAATTTGTGATATATATAATACACACAGATACATATGAAATAACAAAGATGAATTAAAAATAAAATGAAAATTATAGAGATAATTATTATTCATTCATGTATGAAAACATAAAATATATTCTCACATGATATTAAACTTATAAACACTTTATAAGTGTTTATAAGCTATAGATGGATATCGATATAGAAATAAATGTATATAAGTACATGTATATAAATATCTCTCAAATGGATGAAGACCAAAATAGATAAAAACATACTATGAATAATTCTAAATATGAAAAACATGTATTTTAGGCATTGGTGTTTGGTAGAAAATGCAAGATAACAAGTAAAAGATAAAAATTTTTGTAAATTTGACTAGACAAAATTTAAATGACAGTGGAGGTTAGCCTACAGGTTGAGATACCTGTGTCCTGCATGAGACAAAATACCTGAGGTCAGTTCCCAGCTCCAACCTCCCACCCGTGGGCAGCCTGGGAGGCAGGGGTAACGGCTGAAGTAGTTGGATGCCTGCTACCCACATGCAGTGCTGGCATTGAATCCCAAGCTCCTGACTCTGGCACCACACCAGCCCAAGCCACTGTGAGCATTTGGGGAGTGAACCAGCAGAAAGATAGGAGATCTCTTGGTCTGTCTATCTCCGTCTGCCTCTCAAATAAATGAATAAAACTTTAAAAAATAAACAATTCAGTCAGATAAAACTTTATTTAATGAGGAAAAGAAAAAAGATATTTCATACTCTGAGATTAGAAAGATGAATATATCAATAACAAATTACCATATAGATTATCTGAAGATATGCTGCAAATGAATATTTGCTATAAATCAATATGGGTAAGGAAAGAATACACAGTTCATAAACACCTAAATATCATTCCAAAAGGTGAAAAGGTAAATAAATTCTGGCTACCCAAACTGGGTACACACATGAACAAAGAAGTACACATGCACATGCAGACTTGTGTGAATTCTCTCTTTTTCAGAATTTGGCTAGGTGTAGGGCCTTAACATCAGTTAATGCATGAATAGTACTTTGGAATTTATTAATGGGTTTCCTACAGATGAGTTACATATTGTTATCCCAACCACCTGGGGAGATTAGCAGGAAAAGAAAAACATTTCTCATTTGTGGACACAAAGCCAACACTCAGAAGGTAAATGACTACTCCAAATTCACAGAATGAGGTAATGTTGATTCTGGGCTTCAGTACTCCTCTGCTGTCTTCTACCCACCTCCCCCACTCTCTCTCTCTCTCTCTCTCTTTTTTTTTTGAATCAAGTGCCTCTTGGCTTCCAATTCATTACTTCCTTCAGGAATCATGTTGGCACACTTCCAGAATCCATTGTCATACGAGACTTTCAGACACTTGGGAGCAGCCTGTGAAATTACTTGGCTTTATCTGTATCGCTTATTACATTGATGGCAGGGGCCATCTAGAAAGGAAGCTATTGTATGCCTTGGTGGACATAGTAAGAAAAGGGGGAACTTGGCCTGAGCTCAGACAGTGCCAGCAATTCTGCCCCATAATGACAGAAAAGGGATAGAAAATGAAAGTCATCGGGAAGTAGAATAGTAGTGTCAGGATTCCCCATTGAGAATCTGAGACAAGTAAAATAAAAAATGTCCTTAAAAGTTAAGGCTACCCGCAGACTTCTAAAGTTAAAGCCTAGTGACTCCAGGAATACCAAAGCTTCCAAGATCCCACTCCTTATCAAAGCGTCTGCAGCTATCAGGCAGAGAATCAGAGAATGGATGATGCAAAGAAGATAGAAGCAGAGTTGCTTCAAAACATGGATATGCACATCAGCTGACCTAGACTTACTCTCCAGGAAAATGTCAAAGAAAGGAAGTGGGATCAAAGGTAGCTCTGAAAGGCTGCAGAAGACACTTAAAACAGGCTAATAAGCAGGAAAACACAACTTCACAAGAACTGAGAAATACAGCACCCAGCGATGACCAGAAGGGGAGAATGACAAAGGAGCATGGAAAAGGAGTGAAACACTGACAAGTGGTGCTTCCTCTGGAAATGCGAGCCAGGTTGACCAAAGACTTATTGGACCAGCATTGTTGTTTTATTTCTACCAATTTCCAATCCTGCTGCTTCCCTCTTCTCATCATAGTTTAATCCTTATTTGACATCTTGTTCTCCAAACTTCATATCCTCCATGGAACTGGGATTTATTGATACTGGCACTAGATCAGGAAAGCAGAATGCTTTCAAGCTGACTTATCCAAAATCTTGATGAGATGAGGACCCCATGCCAGAAATACAGCAAACTGGTACAAGGTGGATGTCCATTTCTGAAACTATACACATACAGTGAATTAGTAGGGAATACTAGTGAAAGGAAGTTCATTAGCAAGGCTGCATGTGTTGGGGCTGGCATTGTTGTGCAGTGAATTGAACCACAGCCTGCAATGCCAGCATCCAACATAAGGGATGGTTCAAGTCCATATTGCTTCACTTCCAATCCAGCTCCCTGCTACTGTGTCTAGGAAAGCAATGGAAGATGACCCAAGAACTTGGGCCCCTATCCGCCGTGTGACTACTCAGATGATGCTTCAAGCTTCTAGCTTCATCCTGGCCCAGCCCCAGGCATTGTAACCATTTGGGGAGTAAACCATCAGATGGAAACTCTGACTGTAACTCAGTTTTAAAATAAATAAACAAATAATTTTAAGATGTGGAGGCTAGCTCTATGGCATAGTAGGCTAAGCTTCTGCCTGTGGTGCTAACAGCCCATATGGGTACCAGTTTGAGTCCCAGCTGCTCCACTTCTGATCCAGCTACCTGCTAATGTGCCTAGGAAAGCAGTAGAAGATGACCCAAATGCATGGCCCCGAGCAATCCAGGTGAGAGATGATCCCGGCTCCTGGCTTCAGCCTGGCCCAGCCCTGGCTGTCACAGTCATTTGGGGAGTGAATCAGTGAATGGAAGATATCTCACATCACTCTCTCTGTAATGTTGCCTTTCAAATAAATAAAATATATACATCTTTAAAAAAAAAAAAATAGCTTCCTGCCAATGCACACTCTAGGAAGCAGTAAGTCATGCCTCAAGTCATTGGGTCCCTGCCACCCACATGAGAGATGGAAATTGAATTCCAACATGCTGGCTTCATTCTAGCTCAGCCTAAGCAATTGTGGGCATTTCAGGTGTCCACAAGCATATAGCAGCTCGCTCGCTCTCTCTGTGTATGTGTGTGTCCATATATATATATATATATATATATATATATGTCTTTCAAATAAATAAAATTAATATTTAAAAAAAATGTAAGGCCAGAGTTGTGGCATAGCAGGTTAATCTTCCGCCTGCAATACCGACATCCCATATGGGCAACAGTGGAAGCTCCACTTCCGACCCAGCTCCCCTACTAATGAGCCTGGGAAAGCAGCAGAATATGGTTCAAGTTCTTGGGTCTTTGCACCCATGGGGCAGATCCAGAAGCAGCTCCAGGCCCCTGTATCAGCCTGGCACAGCCCTGGCCATTGCAGCAGTTTGGGGAGTGAACCAGTAGAAGGAAGATTGATTCATTCTCTCACTCTCTCTCTCTCTTTCTCTCCCTCCCTCCCTCCCCCGACTGCTTCTTCTTGTCCTCCTCCTCAACCTCCTTCTAGACCTCTCTCTGTAACTCTGACATTCAAATAAAAAATATTTCTTTAAAAAAAGAAACAATGCATTCTTTCCACCTTTGAAATGTTTGCATCATTATTCATATAAAGGATGCAGCAGCAATGCCTGCTGCATATCACATTTAATGCAACACTGTAGCCTCTGAAGAAATCAGATATATCCTGGAAGAAGACTGTAGACTAGGATGAGGAACCTTCTTTCTGCCAAGGGCCATTCATATATTTATAACATAATTCACAGACCATATAAAATTATCAACCTAAAAATTAGCTTGCTATAGATGCATTGAATTTCCAGTGCCATCTGCACTTGTCAGGGCCAGACCAAATAATTTTGCAAACCTTATACAGCCCATGGGCTAGACGTTCTCTACTTTTATTAGAATAATTTAAGACCAAGCAAGTAAATCTGATTGTAGCCATGGCACCAAATGTGTTTTGCTGTTAGACTAAATTAATATGAACTCAGATTTAATTATATTTAATATTAATAAATTAACATGAAATCAATGTAGGAATTGTTTGGATTAATTTGGTATTTTTCATTTCAACCAGAAGATGTAGTTTTTTACATGGAAATGCCAACAACATCCATTAACAATATTACCCCCAAATCTATGCTAACAATATTGCCTTCTGTCACAAAGTAGTTTCAAGAGATGTGGATTTCCTATACATCCCACAGAACATCATAAATCTAATATATTGATGGTAGTATGTTCATTGGGTGGACAGGCAAATAGTGGCTTTCATGGTGAAGGTCTTGGAGAAGTACAGAATCCCAGAGTGTGAAGAACAAATCTTGAGAACTTTTCATCCATTAAACATTTAGAGTCCAGTAGAAAGGAGTATATGAAAGGTTTACCCGCACCATATTCAAACCAAAGCAGAAAAGAACACTACAGCAGGTCCAGGTATTAGCATAAGCAGTAATACCAACTGGACCATAAAATTTGGCTAAATCTATGGTTTTGAGGGTTCCATGATGGAAAAAGATGCCACGTGAACTCTACAGCTTGGCCCACTGGGAGAAGCACAAGGTTGTGAAAACTCAAGTAAAGAACTTTGTGAGACAGTGGGCTACCTGGAGGCAGAATACCTGAGCATGAAATAATAGATGACTACGTGTTGATAACTGTTCATCATAAGCTAGTTTCCTTTCAGATCCATGAAGTCATAATGCCAAGAGTACCCCATGATAATACACCATGAGATGCAAGTAGTACCTCTAGAATCCAGCATTAGCAGGAATTGAAAGCACAAGCCAGATGGAAGGGCAAATATTTCAGATGTCTATGGCTCTCACTTCTGTTGGACAGACACACTTTTCTCAGATATTTTCTGTGTTCACATATATGGGAAAACTGGAATAAGCCCATGACTAAGTCATAAAAGCTTTATGTTGGCTTACAAATGCTTCACTATACAAATGCAGGCTGAAATGGAAAGAAAGGCCACTACAGCCTCATTCAGAAATAGACTTGGAAATGATGACCATGACAAATCCCATGAGTGTACAGAGCTTCAGATAATGCACATGGTCCCCAATTGTGTAGGAGGCAAAGTAGCCAAAAATAAATAAGGAGTCATGGACAGTAGTGAATGGTCTGGATGGATTTTCAGGAGCCATAAGGGAACAGCCCAGAGCACTGACAAATAAGAAACATGGATGGACATTTGGAAGTGGTAGTGAAGTGTGGGGTGGTCAGTACTCACCAGAGAACATTACCGTGGTAGAGACTTTTTACAGTCAGCTAATAAAAGGGCCCTGCAAGCTGGCATCACCCAGCCTTTATCCATGACTACCGGATTCTGGCTCATGCTTGAGTTGTTTAGTTACAGAGGTGGGCATTTGTATGGGCCCATGAGTGGAGAATAAAGGTTAATCCTCTCCTCCTCCCAAGTGTCAAAACCACCAGAAACACAAACAAATGCTGAATCTTCCATAGGAGACAATTTCTTGAAGGTCATCTAAGGTCATGTGGTAACAGTCTGCACTGGGCACCTCTATCCTGAAAGAGCCAGCAATTGTTTTTCACTGAAATAGACACATATTCCAGACACAGATTTGCCTTTACTAAAAACAGGGTCTCCACCAGCACCACTATCTAATGGACCTTAGCATATCTGATCCTCAATTAAAGTGTCCTATGTAATATGTGAATCCAGGAAACTCACTTTATAGAAAAGGAGTTGAGAGGCTGGAACTATGACAAAAGGATCTTGTGGTGGTAGCATGCTATACCACCTATAAGCTCCCTCTCTTCTAGAATTTGAACTGGTCAGATGCAAACAACAGTTCAGAGATAATATGTTAAGAGCATTGGGTTCCATCTTCCATGACCTAGTCTATGCTTTGCATCAAAAATTTATATGTCATTGTGTTTCCAATAGAAGGATATATACCTTAATCATATTGAGGTAGGTACAGCCCTTGCAATGATCCGTGGAAGAAATGTGTGTTTCTTATTCCAGACACTCTGGGGTCCATATGGTTATATGTTCAGGTCCCCAAATACATATGGAGAAGTATTCCCAAGCACACAAGAGGCAAATTACAGAAGATTCAAAGATGTGCTCTCTTAATTCTTTCACAGAGGAAATGGTGCCCATCTGTAGGCAGCATAGCTCACAAATAGCTTCCTAGTGTTAACTAAATCTCTGCTCTTTTGTCACATGTATATTTGTTTTTCAAATATAATCTTGATGACTTATACATAGGTGAATATTATTTTATAATATTTTACCATTCATGTTGTAGGTTAATGTTAAAAATTTAGGGATGGAACACAGAGTAAATTTGTTACATCTGTTTATTAATCTTTCCCAGAGTATGCCTGACTTAAGAATTTAAATACCACTTGCTGTTCTGGCATCTGCCTTCTTTAACTCCAAAAAGAGTCTAACCCCAGGTAAGACGGGCCAGAGCAGATGGCACCTTTCCAAATCCAGTCTCTGGTGGCCCATTTTACCACCTTAATTATTGGGTACAGAAGCAACTGAGAAGCCTGAAAAAATAAAACTTACATAATTCTGCTTCAGTTTATATATACAATAAATTATGGCTCTGCTTAATTTGCTATGCCAACCACTGGATCATAATATGAGAATGACCATGCATTTCTAAAAACAGACTTGACTGAGACTGTCAATATATTAAAGTGATTAATTATGACATAGTGCTGAATGGTAGTTTGCTCCTTATCATGGCATAGCTTTGGGGACTTTTTAAATATATAATCTGTGACTTTTCAAATTTGTGTTTCTATTCATGTTTCCATTTGTTGCTCTGACCTCAGCACATAAAGGACATGTTGTAGAAGTGACCTTATCATCACATTGCTGAAAGCAAATGAGAAAATTCTCTGCAAGGCTTCAAGGAATAACCACAGCTATTCTTCTCTAAGCCAACCCTTCTCCAGTGAGGCAAAACAGAGTGGTGGGGAGAATATGTTTCTATTCAAAGCTGCCCCATGCTAAGCCTGGTCATCTGCAATTGAGACAGCACTCATTTGTCCTTCAGAGACAATCTCTGAAGGTGGTATGAGAATGATCTACACTACCTTGTAAGATGGGTTAAACAGATATTATGGTCACATTTCATGGAAAGACTTTATCTTGGTTTATTCAATTATTGTTTTTTATATTTATTCATATAAAGAGAAGAGATTTCCCATATCTCAGACTTCCAAGAAGATAACCATACTTCTCTCCCTCCTTTTCTCTCTTCCTCAATCCCCCTTCTTCCTGCATTTTACATTTCTTTAATTTTTTCAAAAACATAATTTTAATTTACTTTATAATCGAAAGCATAATGCACCATTAACCATAATATTCAATGAATAAAAAATAGAAAGGCCACAGTTCCACAAGAATATTGACAAGGGCTAAAAACAATAATCAAAGCATTAAACATCCATTTTATTCTTATACTTACTTGTATTATATAATAACTATGACAAGTCAGAGAAAATTTATATTTGCTTTTTCATTCTCATACTTTTTTGTATTCTATATTAACTACCATATATCAGAGAAAACATAAGATATTTGTCTTTGTGGGACTGGCTTATTTCACTCAGCATAATATTCTCCAGTTGTGTCCATTTTGTTGCAAAATACAGGGTGAATTAGTTTGGGTGGTTTGTCAACAAAATAAACTTATAAACTTATTTATCACAGTTCAGAGGGATAGAAAGTTCAAGATCAAAGGGCTAAGAAATCCCTTGCGTGGTTAGGGGATTCCTCTGGATTCACAAAGGGCACCTTGTCACTGTGTCCTCACTCACGTGGTGGAGGCAACCCTTGGGACTGGTTATAAGGGCATGAGTCTCATCAAAAGGGATATAACATAGAGAAATAGTCAACCATAAAGACCCCACATACCACCAATGTGGGGCTAGGATTTCAGCAGGAATTTAGGAGGGACACCAGTTTTCAGACCATAGCAGTGTAAAAAACCCTAAAGTCACAAATGACATAAATGCAAAGCTCAAGTCCATCAACAGGTACGTAGGTTTGGATAAAACACTTAATCTTTTTTCAAAGATTTATTTTTGAAAAATTGATTAATATTTGACCAAGATCATGTTGAATCTGTAAATTGAATTTGGTAGTACGGACACTTTGATGATATTCATTCTTCCAATGAACAAACATGGAAGATTTTTCCATTTTTTGTGTCTGATTCTGTTTCTTTCTTTAATGTTTTTCAATTTTCATCACAGATAGCTTTCACCTCCTTCCTTAAGTGTATTCCAAGGTATTTAATTTTTTGTAGCTATTGTGAATGGGATTGATCTTAGCTCTTTCTCAGCAAAAGCATTGTCTGTTTATATAAAGGCTATTGATTTTTGTGTGCTAATTTTATAACCTGCCACTTTACCAAACTCTTTTATGAGCTCCAATATTCTTTCAGTGGAGTCTTTTAGTTTCCCTATATATAGAATCATGTCATCTGCAAGTGGGGATAATTTGACTCCCTCTTTTCAATTTGTATTGCTTTTTTTTTTTTCTTGCCTAATGACACTGTGTAAAACTTCCAGGATTATATTGAATAGCAATGATGAAAGTGGGCATCCTCGTCTGGTTCTGGAACTCAGTAAAGTGCTTTCAACTTTTCCCCATTCTATAAGATGCTGGATTTGGATTGGATTTGTCATAAATTGCCTTGTGTGGGGAGCAACTCGGACTATACTGTTACTGGAATTAAGACTTATTCTATGCATCTGCTCTCCCACTGTGGGGAGCAACTCGGACTATATTGTTACTGGAATTAAGACTTATTCTATGCATCTGCTCTCCCACAATATGGCGCTGGGAGAGAAGAAAGAGGCTTCTACACAGCTGCCTCCAGTTCAACCAAGGAACTGTAGGACCTGCTCCTGGTTGGAGGAGAGCAGCGTGCTCGGCGTGTGGGTAGCAGAGTTGGGATTGGTGGAGGAGGACTATAAAGGAGGAGAGAGACGGCATGCACCAGGAACATCTATGGGGAACATCTAAGGGGAACACCTGTGCAGCCCCCGAGAAGAGCCGGCCGGCGGTGTGCCGCTCCCCTGCGGAAGTGGGGAATGTGGCTAGGGGGAACTGCCCTTCCACGGAGGTGGAAGGGATAGTAGCCAACCCGGGAAGAACCAGCAGCAAACCCGGGGAAGGCCGAGCAGACGAAAGAACAGCGCAGGGTCCTGTGTCGTTCCTCCACGAAGAGGGGGAGCGACAGCCTTGATCGTGTTGAGGAATGTTCCTCTGTACCCAATTGGTTTAAGGTTTCTATAATGAAATGATGTTGTATTATACCAAATGCTTTCTCTGCATCTATTGAGATAATCATATGGGTTTTTCTTATTCTTTGTTAATGTAATCATATTAATTGATTTGTGAATGTTGAACCATCCCTGCATACCAGAGATAAATCATGAGATTTATCTCTCTCATGATTTGATCCACACGAATGATTGTTCTGATGTGTTGCTGGATTTTATTAGCTATTATTTTGTTGAGGATATTTGCAACTATGTTCATGAGGGATATTGGTCTATAAATCTTTTTTCTATGTTGTATGTTTTTCTGGTTTAGGAATTAAGGTGATACTGGCCTCATAGAAGGAGTTTAGGAGGATTACTTCTCTTTCCATTGTTTTGAATAGTTTAAGAAGCATTTGAACTAAATTTTCTTTGGAAGTCTGATAGAAGTCAGCAGTGAAGCCACCCAGTCCTGTGCTTTTCTTTGGTGGGAACATCTTTGTTATAGATTCAACCTCTGTCACGGTTATTGGTCTTTTTAGGTTTTCTATGTCTTCATGACTCAGTTTTGGTAGATTTTGAATGTCCAGGAATCTATGTATTTCTTCTAGGTTTTCTAATTTGTTGGCATATAGTTCTTTGTAGTAACACCTGATTATTCTTTTTATTTCGGTGATATCCATTATAAATCTGCATTTTCATATCTGATTTTATTAAACTGAAATTTCTCTTTTATGGTTAGGTGGGCCAATGGTATATCAATTTTGTTTATTTTTTTCAAGAAAAACAGCTCTTCATCTCACTGATCTTTTGTATTTTTGTTTGTTTGTTTTTTCTTTTGCTTTCAACATTGCTTTTTCCTCTCTAATTTGAATTATTTCTCTCTTCCTACTAATTTGCAGCTTGGTTTGTCATTGTTTTCTAGGTCCTTGAGATGCATTGATATTTCACTTATTTGGTACCTTTCCAATGTAGACACCTATTGCTATAAACTTCTGTCTTAATGATTCTTTTGCTGTTGCCCAGAAATTTTGATATATGTATTATCATTTTCATTTTTTCCATAAATTTTTGACAGGCAGAATTAGACAGTGAGAGAGAGACAGAAAGGTCTTCCTTTTCCGTAGGTTCACCCCCCAAATGGCCACCATGGCTGGCGCTGCGCCAATCTGAAGCTAGGAGCCAGGTGCTTCCTCCTGGTCTGCCATGTGGGTGCAGGGCCCAAGCACTTGGGCCATCCTCCACTGCCTTCCCAGGCCACAGCAGAGAGCTGGACTGGAAGAGGAGCAACCTGGACAGAATCCAGTGCCCCAACCAGGACTAGAACCCAGGGTGCCAGCACCACAGGCTGAGGATTAGCCTAGTGAGCCACGGCGCTGACCTCCAGAAATTTTTTTATTTCCTTTTTGATTTCTTCTATGACTCATTGTTATTTGGGTACATGTGATTCAGTTTCCATGTGTTTGCATAGGTTCTAGAGATTCTTGAGTTATTAATTTCCAGCTTCATTCCATTGTGGTCAGAAAAGATGCAAGATATTATTTCAATTTTTTTTTATTTTGCAGAGACTTGCTTTATGGTATGGAATATGGTCTTTCCTAGAAATAATTCATGCATTGATGAAAATAATATGTATTTTGAAACTGTGAAATGAAAGGTTCTGTAGATATCAGTTAAATCCATTTGAAAAATAGTGTAGATTAGCTGTTCATTTATGAGAGTGAGGTGCTGAAGCTTTACTATTGTTTTGGAGACTATACCTCCCTTTATATCTATTATCATTTGCTTTTAATAGTCAGGTGCCTTAGGATTGGGTGCATATAGATTTATTACATTCACATCTTCCTGTTAAAATGATCCCTTAGCCGTTACATAATGCCCTTAGTAGTCCTTTAACAATATTTGTGTTAAATTCTATTTTGTCTTATAATAGGATGGCAACGCCTGCTGTTTTTGCTTTCCACTAGTGTGGAATATTTTTTTCCATCTTTCACTTTCAGTCAGCAGGTATGTATGTGAAGTGTATTTCTTGTAGGCTGCAAAGAGATGGAACTTTCTTTTAACAGATTCATCCAGTCTGCATCTTTTAATTGGAGAACTTAGATTATTTATATTCAAGAAGATTATTGTTAAGTAATGACTCGACCATGCCATTTTTCCATAAATATTCCTATTGTTTGTTTTGAACTTCCTTTGTACCTTTATTGGAAGATTTTCTGCTTTTACATTCTTTGATAACAATGACTATCTTTCTGTGTTTCTATGTGTAACACATCCTTAACCATCATTTGTAGAGGCTAGAAGAGTGGTGACAAATTCACTCAGTTTCTGATTTTATGGAAGATCTTTTTTTAACCTTCATTCATAAATGAGAGCTTTTAAGAGTACAGTATTCCTAGTTGACAGTTTTTTTTTCTTTTATTACTTGGACTATATCTCTCCTTGCCTGTAGCGTTTCTAATGAGAAGTCAATTGTGAACCTAATTGGAGACATTGGATACCCTCTGACATAATCTGATGCTTCTATCATGCAAATTTTAGAATCTTTATGTTATGTTACTGTTTAAAGTCTGACTACAATGTGTCATGGTGAAGATATTTTGTCTAGTCTACTTGGAGTTCTATGCACTTCATGTACTTGGAAATCCATTTCATTGTACAAAATGAATTTTCTGTAGTTATTTCACTAAATAGGCATTCTAATCTGTTCTCTCTTTCCACACCTTCAAAAACCCCTAAGACCTATATGCTGGGTCATTTCATAGTAACCCATATATTTCAAACACTGTTTTTAATTTTTCTAATTTCTTCTTTTTGTCTGACTGAAAACTTTCCAGAGATCAATCCTCTAGCTTGGATATTCTAGCTTCTGCCTTAGTTTGTAGTTAAGGCTTTCCACTGTATTTTTTTTTTTTGACAGGCAGAGTGGACAGTGAGAGAGAGAGACAGAGAGGAAGATCTTCCTTTTCCGTTGGTTCACCCCTCAATGGCCACTGTGGCTGGCGCACTGAGGCCAGCGCACCACGTTGATCCAAAGCCAGGAGCCAGGTGCTTCCCCTGGTCTCCCATGTGGGTTCAGAGCCCAAGCACTTGGGCCATCCTCCACTGCACTCCCTGGCCAGAGCAGAGAGCTGGACAGAAAGAGGAGCGACCGGGACAGAATCTGGTGCCCCAACCGGGACTAGAACCTGGTGTGCTGGCAACACAGGTGGAGGATTAGCCTATTGAGCCATAGTGCCGGCCCTCCACTGTATTTTTTATTTAACATATTGAATTATTCATTATAATATTTCAATTGACTTATTTTCAAAATCTCAATGTCATGGACAATTTTTTCTCTCATATAATGTATGGATTTATTTAACTAGTGAATTTGCTTTTCATTGCTTCTGAGTAATCCTATGATTAATCTTTTGAATTTATTTTTCAGGCAATTCATCAGTTTCTTCATCTTCACATTCAAATATTGAAAGGTTGTTGTTCTTTTTCTTTACGGAAGTCATCTTGAATTCCTTATTTGTGTTTCTTGAATTTTTGCATTTATTTTTAAACAATTGTATAAATAATTGTATAAATAATTGTTGGTTTTCTCCTCTGGTGGCTTTTATCTTTGAACTCTTCATCTGTGGCTTAGTGGAGTGTCTGCTCTTTCAGTGAATACCCAGAGGTATCTGTTGGCTGTGGCTAGGGATTTCTGGTCAGAGCTGCAGGGTGGGGCAAGTGTCCAGGGTGACAATCAAGTTGGGTATGATATATCCCCTCTATTGTTAGCAGGGTAGAATGTACAGTCACTTCTGTTGGTGTGATCACACCCTCACCTCCTCTCTTCCAAGGTGAATAACACTGAAGTTAGTTCACAGCGGGTTCAATGCTCACTAATGCTGCTTCATCAAGCACACAAATGACCTGTTCAGTCTTAATGTGATCACAGATCCTTGTTCAAAGTCTCACCCCAGGGAAACAGTGAGCTCCGAACCTCAGACACCCCACACAGTGATTTCCAAGAGACCAGCTACACACTGCACCCTATCATACAGTCACAGAATTCCAATGTTCTCAGAACAAAAGGCTCTCATCATCACAGGTTGCAGAGGATCCACTCTGCCCTGTTAGCACAAGGATAAAAATTTATATGGAAACACAGGAAATGCCAAATGGCTAAAATAATCCTATACAAGCAAAACAAAGACAGAGGCATCCTAATACCAGATTTCAAAACATCTTACAGGGCAGTCATATTCAAAATAGCCTGATAGTGTCACAGAAATAGACATGCACAGCAATTGAACAGAACTAAAACTCCAGAAATCAATCCACACATCTATAACCAACTAATCTTTGACAACAGAAGCAAATTAATCACTGGAGAATGGACAGTCTCTTCAAAAAATGATGCCAGGAAAATTGGATATCCATGTGTAGAATTATGAAACAAGGTTCCTACCTTACACCTTACGCAAAAATCACTCAAAATATATCAAGGACCCAAACCTATGACCTCATATCATTAAATTACTAGAGGAGAATATTGGGGAAACTCTGCAAGACATTGGCATATGCAAAGATTTCTTGAAAAAGACCCCAGAAGAATGAGAAATCAAAGCCAAAACAGACAAATGGGATTACATCAAGCTGAGAAGCTTCTGCACTGTAAAAGAAACACTCAGCGAAGTGAAGAGGCAGATGACAGAATGGGAGCAAATATTTGCAAACTATGCAACTGATAAAGGATTAATATTCAGAATCTATAAAAAGCTGAAGAAACTCAATAACAACAAAACAACAATGCAGTTAAGAAACAGGTAAAGGACTTGAACAGACATTTTTAAAGAAGAGGAAATCTAAATGGCCTACAGAACCTCAAAACATGCTCAGGATCACTGATCATCAAGGAAATTTAGATCAAAATCAGAATGAGATTTTACCCCACCCCAGTTAGAATGGCTCTCATACAGATATCAACAAAGAACAAATGCTGGTGAGGATATGGGGAAAAAGTTACCCTAATCCACTGTTGGTGGGATATAGACTAGTACAGTTATTGTAGAAGACATTATGGAGACACCTCACGAAGCTAATAGATCTACCATATGACCAGCTGTACCACTCCTGGGCATTCACTCAGAAGAAATTAAATCAGCATATGAAAGATTTTTCTGTACCCCATCTTTATTGCATCTAAGTTCATAATACCTAAGGTATGGAATCAATCCAAATGCCTGCCATCTGAAGACTGGATAAAGAAATTATCGAGTGTGTGTACACATATACATCTATATATGTATATATGCATATATGTGTGCATGTATATATACATACACACATACATACATACAACAAGGTTGTTATTGAGAGAGAGACATAGAGAGAGGGAGAGTGGTATATATCACTCATCCATAAAAAAGATTGAAATCCTGTCTTTTGCCACAAAATGGATACAACTGAAAACCATTATACTTAGTGAAGTAAGCCAATTACAAAAATACAGATACTATATGTTTTCTTTGATCTGTGGAAACTAATAGAGTACCAAAAATGTAAAATATATGAGTGGAATTTACATTTTGAGATTCAATGTCTATTTATAACCCATGCCTCTACTGTTGAGGAACACTATTTTTTTCTTACAATTTGTTAAACTCTGCTTAGTGTAGAGTTAATCTTCTGAGTATAAAGTAAACTTAAAGTAGATCATTGCAAAAATTAAGAGAGGCAATAAAAGAGGAAGGAAGAGGAATTGTGGGAGCATGGGTGGGAGGGAGGGTAGAGTAAGAAGTATCACTATGTTCCTAAATCAGTATATATGAAATATATGAAATCTGTTTATTTTAAATAAAAATTTTAAAAAAGAATTTTTGCTTTCAGAAAAAAAAAATGATTCATTTTATTTATTTGAAAGGGCAGAGTTAGAGAGAGG